>NW_023601212.1:83889835-84489835 GCF_014898055.3 Talpa occidentalis | reverse complement strand
TAACCACCCACGCCCTATCCTGGACTTACTCTCTGACCTCTGGGCAGCACCTGACCTTGATGGCCATCCCATGAGCCTCAATCTTGCCTTCTAAGACCCTGCGCGTCCCTGGATTTCTTCCAACCTCTCTAGTTATCACAAAACTCAATACTCTATGACACCCAGCCAGCGCAGGCCAGGTCCCGCACCTGCTGCTTTCCACACGTACCTGCACATAAACCTCAAAACTGGCTGCTCCACAGCCCAGGGTGAACCAGCCAGGCCCAGCTCCAGCCCCACATCTAGGGACAGCCTCCTTCAGGCAGGGGCAGCCTTAGAGAGCCAGGGGCTGGAGAGGCCTCCATGACCTGGGCAGGGCAAGGGCGAATGAGCAGCACACCTGTGATCTGCTGCACACGCTTCTGCGCAGCGGCCGACAATAGAAGATGCCATCGGGCCGCTCAAGGGAAGCTCTGACAGACGGCAAAGTGACAAGGGACTGAGGCCTCTGGGCCAGGCCACACCAGGAGGGACCCATAGACCTGTGACTCGGGCAGATTCCTGCCAAGCTATCAGGAAGGGCAGAGGACAGAGCGGGGCAGGCTGGGCGGGGAGCGGGAAGCCTGGTCATGTGAAAACCCAGATGGTCAGTGCCACGCGGCCAGAGCCCGAGGGAGGCCTCTCCCATCTCCCCAGAGAGGAGTCAGTCTAGGGACAGCACACCTACCCCCCAAAGCACCCCCTCTGCCCCCTCCTTCCTGCTCCCCAGAGGACCCCGCGCCCGTACTGCCCACAGGCAAAGGGCTCAGCAGGCACGTGGGCACAGGGCAAGGGCAAGCACAGTGAAGAACCCAAGTGCCAGTGGCCCCTCACTACCGGGGCGTGCTCCTCACCCCAGGAGGACATGCTGCGAAGGGAGTCCGAGTGTCTGTTCCCACGCAACTCTTCCTCACTGCCTGCCTTCCACTGCCCAGGAGGCCGGGATCCCAACCAAAAAAAGGGAAGTCTGTGCCCAATGCAGGGGCCCACCCCAGCACCTCCAGGTGGCCCGCGCCTATGACTCGCCCAGAAAAGCAGAGAGCGCAGCCTGACCTTGATGTTCTGCAGGACTGGAGGCCCCTGGGGGCCAAATCCACAGGTCTCCCACCACAGGAGGAGGGAGGACACGGACAAGTGCTCCCCGCCTGGCAGCAGCAGTGAAAGTGCCACAGTCCTGCGCTATCTTGGCCGCCCGGCCACAGGGGCCACACTGGCAGTCCCCCTTCTTTAAGCTCAGGACTTGGGTGACAAGGGTCTCACATGTAATCCTACCAGACACCCTAGTTCCCAGACGGGGAAGCAGGCCCCAGGTTCTCGGGCAGGCGGGCACTGCTGGGACAAGGCAGACATGGTGGGGTGCCCCTCTGTGGCAGGGGTCTCTCTATCCTCAGCTCTGCCAGCCAGACACCCCTCTTAAAATTCGGGAGACCACTCAAATACACCCCTCCCCACCAAAAAAACTAGGCCCTGGAAAACCCTGGTGCCCCACCTGTCTGAGTGGGGGCCATCCTGTGTGCTCACAGCAGGGGTCTGGGCACAGGAACCGCCTCCAAGCAAAGAGAAACACCAGTCGCAACCTCTGCCTCTCCAATGCAGGAGGTCCAGAGGATCTGGGCCCACAGAGCCCAAGCCTTGGCGCCTGCCCTTCCTGCAGCAGACAGCAGGCCTTCCAGTCCACAGCCCCTCCTGTCCAAGCCCACCACAGGCCGTCAGACCCCAACACCACCTGGAAAGAGCAGCATTCAGAACAATCACACCCCACCCCTACCCTTATTCTCCAAAGGTCAGTTTCACCAGCCAAGTCAGACACCCCACTTTGGGTTTGCAAAGGGGCTTCCTGCCCACTGCCCCCTTTCTTGGACACAAGGTTGGCTCTTTCTTGGACACAGGGCAAGCAGTCTCTTGCCCCCATTTCTGTCATGCTCTTCCTCTTCTGAGCCCTCATCGCCCACATTCTGAAATCATTAGGCATTGGTTGGACTCCACTCTAGACTGCCCAGATACAATTTTGAAATTCAGTCAAAATTTCTCAATTCCACCTCAGAGACTTCTACTTCCTCCCTCCAGACTAAGGCTGGCCTTTGTTAAGGACAGGGGCCAAATCTCCGCTGAATCCGAATCCTCGGATGCTCACAGAGTATGTGTCTAGCTAATGGTCTTGGGTGCTATAAAAAGTCATCAGAAAGTTCTGGCGACTCCAGATTGACAGTATGAAAAATGACTCCTGCAGCAAAGGGCCATGGCACGCCTTATCCAGCTACTGGTCTGCAGCTCTCGTGCCTGTGCTACCAGGCCTTGGGCACCTCCAGCCCCAGGGTGCTCCTGCCTGGGCACTTCCTGGCAAAACAAAACCTTACCCACCCTAGAGAAGCAAATGCAGAGCAAACCTACAGACCCAAGAGACTGTCAGTCTGACCCTTTAAATTTCTGCAGTCCACCCACTAGGGATCAAGACCCCCAAAGCACTCAACTCCCCACCCCGCTTTACCCCATGAAACACTCAGAACCAGGACGCCTGAACCGACTGGACAGGTTACAGCTTGTCCTGCTGCCCCCACAAGGCTCCTTTATGAGGCTGTGGGCATGAATGTGCTTAGACAGGCATGTGACATACCTGCAGACTGGGCAGCCTCCGACCACAACGATGGAATTGGCAGGGTAGCGGGTGACATGTTGACTGTGGATGCTGTAGACCCTGGGGTGATGGGTGGGTATCCCTGTGGGCAGGAAGGCATATCAGCAGGGGGCAGAGGAGGTAATGGGGGAAGGTGAGCGCTTCTGCCCTTCTCACCGGCCCCCCACCCCTTACTCAACACTCATCCTCCTGCAGTCAAGACCACAGCTGCCCTCGCTAAGTGCCCAGGGTGGGCTTCACCTGGGTGCTACTCTGCAACAGCACCTCCGCATAAAGCTGATTTGAAACAGGAACTTGGCTGTTCCTAGGACTGCCGGGCCTGGGGCTGGAGATCGCCCCCGGGCAGGCTGAGGTCCTGGGGCATCGCCCAGACGCCAGAGTCGGTCAGCACGTTCCGGGGGCGGAAGACTCCCCCAAACCCTCGCCCCGGGGCGCCGCGCCCCCCGGCCCGCACTCCCCGCGCCAGGTCTGCACCGCGGCAGCGCCCTCGCGAGGGCCCGGCCCGCGCCCCCGGCCCCCCGCGGCCACTGAGCCCGAAGAAGTTAGTTTTGGGGTTAAAGGTCGCCACGGGACTTGACCCAAAGTTTGTTCCCTGGGCCACCCGCGCGGCGCCCCGCCCGCTCCACCCCCCGCCGCGGCTCGGGAGCCCCGCACCCCAAACCCGGCTCCCCAAGCCCCCGCCCGCCCCCTCCGGCCCCCGCCCCCGCCCGCCCCCCGCGCCGGGCCGCGGCCCACCTGCGACCAGGTAGGGGTAGGGCGGCGGGGGCGGCGCGGAGGGGATGGCGCCGTAGCCGTGCGGGCCGCACGCGAAGTCGCCCTGGCCGGCCTCCAGGCTGTAGGCGGGCGGCCGCTCCTGCAGCAGCGGCTTGTGGTCCATGGCGGGCGGCGCCACCGCGCCCGGCCCGGCCCGGCTCCCGCTCGCGCTCCCGCTCCCCTCGGCCGACGCCGGACGCGCGGCTGCGGGACCCGCTCTCGCGGCGGCGGCGGCGGGGTCGGCGCCTCTGGAGGCGGGCGCGCCCGGCTTCCCTGCGCGCCTCCCCCCGCCGGTCACAAGACCCGCGTCACGTGCGCGGCGCCGCGGGGGGGCGGCGTCTTAAAGGGGCCGCGCCCGCTGCTGGGCCCCGCGTGGGGCGGCTCCCCGTCCCGCCCCCGCCGCCCCGACTCCCCCCGCGAGGAGGCGCCGCACCCCCCCCCACACGCACGCTCGACCGCCGGGAGACGCCGCTCCAGGGTCGTGACCTTCATGGCCCGCAGTCCCCGGCCCCCCAGCGCCAGGGCGGGTCACACCCCTCTCCGGGGGCGGGGGCCGGCTGGGGTCCCCCGCGGCGCGGGAGGGTGGGCGCGGCCCGGGGGAGGGGCCCGCCCGGAGGCGCGCGGGTCGCCCCGGGTTGTCGGCGGCTCCTGGGCACAGGGTGCTCCGCCTGCCGGGTCGGGGTGCGACCCGGTTCCTGCTGGAAAGAGCCGCGCGCGCAGTGGCGTTAACCCCTCGGTTCTGTTTGTTGTTTATTTTTTTTTAACAAATTAGGTGATTTGCCCACGGAGCCAGGTAACTGATTTGGAGACCAGACCCTGCACACTGGACGCCTGCTGTGCGGCGGGCACCGCCCTACGGTAACCGAGGAGGTGTCTTCTGCCCCGAGTCCGCAGCCCGGGGACCGACACTCAGGGAGGCGTGCACCACCTAAACTTGACCACAGAACCACCCGCCCTCCCTGAGGCAGCCCCTCTGTCGCGCGCAAACGCTTGATGGGTTTGTAATAAATTTTTTAAAGACCTGCAAGCTTAAGGACGTTGTCAGTGGCGGCTCTTTTCCAAGAACTTCTGCGGCATTTGCTCATTCCCATCCTTTTTCCTGTCGCTTGCAGTTTGCTCTCGCTCCAGGACAACTGCAGCTGGGCTCAGACCCCCTTACTTTTAACTTTTCCTAAGAGACCATCTTATTTCTTAATCACAAGTTTGGCCCTTGGAAGCCCGTTCCTGTCTTCCATCTTCTCTGCTGGCCCTAGCCCCAACAGTCCTGTGGGGAAATCATGGGCCAGACCAAGTGAGGCTCTGGCTAGCACTGGGGGAGGTTGGAGAGAGTAACCAAGGACTCCGGGGCCAACAGAGGTCCTGGTCATTAAGGCGGAGACTGTGGTCCTGGGAGCAGTTGTGAAAGCAGGAACCTTAGGGTGAGCGCCCTGCCAAGGGGAAGTGGGGAGCCTCCTGTGCCAGTGAGAAGTGGGCTAAACTGGCTCCCAACACCTGATCATGTGAGCCCCATCTTTCCCCACCTTGCAAACTGCTAACATCAGCTAATGCCCTTTTTCCCATTAGATCAAACGGAAGTTGGCAAATGTCCCTTCAATTTCATAGCTAATTTTCTCTTGCTCTTAGGTCTGTTTGCTTATCAAACTCCACAAAATCCAAAGCCTCGGGCTTCCTTCTCTTCCTAGTAATTGACTGGCCACCCCCCTCCAACCTTGCCCCCTACTTGGGAAACCCATATTCATGAGTGGTGGGTGTGGCTTAGGGATTTCCAACCTCTCCTGGGCAAACGTTGTCTACAGACACAAAGCAGGCCCCACCCCTTCCTTCAAGCTGCTCCGCCCCTGGGATCTGGATCCCAGGTTCTGCCACAGACGTGGGGGGACAAAGACGACAGAGCCAGACCTGGTAGGGAGCCAGACAGTAAACTTGCCAGGGTAGTGATATGAGATTTGTGCATGAGAGGATAGGAATTGTAGATGAGCCCCAGGCACCCCAAGATAGTGCCAGCCCAGAAGCTCCCTAGAAGGCCAGTGGTCAGTCTACCTGAGGAGCAGGGAGCATCATTCCAGGCAGATGGGCTGTGATTCCAAAGCCCACACAGCAGCCCATGTCATGCCAAGACTCTAGGTCACTTGGTGTGGTCTGAGCCCTGGAAGGGTCTCCAGGTGGCAAGGGTGAAGCTGGCAGGGGGAGGCAGGGACCAGATGTTGGCACGGGGGTGACATCCTGTAAGAGGGCATTGGAGAAATGTATAGTTTAAACTGGAGTAGGTGCATCAGAGTTGCGTGTTAGAAAAGTGACTTTGGCAGCAGTGGGGAGGGTAGGTTGGAGGCCAGAGGTTAAGGAGGAAGAGGTGGCTGTGGACAGGGAGAGGGAAGGTGAGGGGTGCAAGAGGGCAGGAGCCCATTCAGAGAAGGTGAGCTGCTGGGTGCGTGTAGAAGACTTGAGAGGCTCAGGTTTCTGATTGGGGAAGGGTGCTGTCAGCACTCAGTTATGGATCAGCAGAAGCCAGCTGGAGGGGACAGGCTGACTTGGGGTGTGAAGTGGGGAGGCAGCTGCGTGCAGATGACCTGTGAAGCATTAGCCTTGTGGTAAAAGGTCCAAATCAGCCTCAGTGGCTAACAGCCATCACCAGGAGTACTCAGTGAAGCACACACTCTGGGCAGGATGCAGCAGGGCTGGGCTTTCCTATCTTCTGGAGCCCACAGCAATGGGATGGGGCAGTTTTAGAAAGTGGTAAGTGCTCTGGAAGGGGGCGGGGGGGCGCTGTGCATGGAATGATGGGGCGAAGAGAGTAGGCGCTGAGACAGGCAAGGCACCAGGTGTCTGACCTTACCTGAGCTCAGAGCGAGGGCCCAGCAGAGCCTGGAGGGAAGTGAGGAGTTAGCCATGAGAAGACCAGAAGGGCCAGCTCGTATGTGTGCCTGTGTGTTAAGGGGAGGGAAAGTAACATCAAAAGGCGATGGGGCCCCACACCCAGTGGGGGCAGCCCCTGCTGGGACCCCAGGTGAGTCACCCCCAGAAACAGGAGAAGACAGAGAACCCAGGGAAGGGAGAGTGGGCTGGGGTCTTCTGGTTGCTTCTGTTTTCTGGATGGAACAGGAAGCAAGGTCAGCAGCTGAGACCAGGGTCCAAGGGGCATGTTGGGGTTTGAGAGAAGATTAAAGGGATGAAGTTCGCTGAGGGGGAGGGCAGGCTGGAGTCATGGTGACTTCACCGCAGCAGAAGAGCTGAGGTTGGTGACGCTGACTCTGAAGCGAGGCCAGAAATAGTCTGGGCCACGCCAGGCTCCACTCAGAGCACTGAACAGCTTAACATCTCGGTTCATTCTTGGGGCTGCCCCATGAGGTCGGCGTGGAGGTCAAGAAGGAGAAGAAGGGGGGCTCCCTGGTGGTGCAAGGGGCATCCCCAAGTGCTTGATGAGGAAGCCGAGGCACCAAGAGACTATAACCTTTCCGAGGTCTGTCAGGCAAGGAAGGAGGATCTTCAGACCCCAGAACCAGCAGGGGTGACCCTGACCCCCGGGGTCCACTGCCTCCCAGGCGCGCACTCGGGAAGCCGGTCGCCTTGTCGATTCTGACAGAAACACATTCCCGATGAAGCCGACGGCACCTCCCTTCCTCTGCGCGTTATTTTTTAGAACCCTGCAAACCTGCTCTTTACCGGCGTCTACAGCGTGCGGACATTAAAACGATGTTTTCGTTACAGCCATGTCCCTCGGTGCGTAAGTGTGGTTTCCAGTGCCGTGTGTGCGTGTTTTCTCTGGGAGCGCAGGACACGGGGCCGGCGGGGCAGTGCCTCGGGGCAAGAGGGGCGACCGCAGACAGTCACGGGACACTCCTCAGAGGCTGCGGGAGGAAACCCAGCCCAGGATCCTGCCTGCCTGGCTCTGTGCAAAGCGCTGCTAACCGCTCTCAGGAGAATCTCGAACCTTTAAGTTCCTATCTCCTGGTTGGCAGTGTGGCAAAAAAATTAAATAAATAAAGGAAGCAAATACCATTCCAAATCCAAGGCGATCCCCAGTTACAACTGCCTGCCTCAGAGAAGGCCCAAGCCAAATATTTGCTGAATATTTGCTAAATGTTTATCTTAGATAAACACTAAGATTTCAGTTTTCTCGTAAGCCTGTGGTAAGCCTTACAATTCTACTAGGCAAATATTTCTAAATATTTTATAGATTAAGCACACACACTTCGACGTGGTGCAGACCACTTCATGCTGACTCACATGATAAATCTTATTACAAGGAAGGTATATAAATACTTCAATCCACACTCCACCCTCCCGGGGGTGGGCCCACGACACCACTGGCCCGGTAGACCTCACTTATCATGAAACGTGGAAAACGTCTCTCTCTGGGTCAACATTTTCTGGCAGTTCTCATAAGAACAAAGCTGGATGACAGGTTTCTGCCGCTGCACCCCAACCCTGTATTGTCTTAGGATGTGCCGGTGGGTCTAGGCTAACGATGGCTGGCCCGTGGAAGTCACCGCACTTGGGGCAACAATGTCCCAAATTAACTTAGTGCCTTTATTCCCTGCCAGAGTCAGAGAAACAACAGAATGGGGTGCTTTCTGAAGACTTCTTGACCACAGGTAGGAGTCCAAGAAACCTCAGCAATACTGACTTGTTAAGGGAGAAGAGCGGGGGGGTGGGGGGTGGCAGAGGTAGACTGTGGAGGGACACCTGGTTGCCATGGGGCCATTCTGTAAACCCCCTATGTGGCCTGAAGGACCTGTGTGACCTAAACTCCCCCTGGACTCCACAGGCCAGACGTTCTCATACCCAGACTTCAGAGATCCTTTCGCAGTGAGAACAGTATCTCTCCTGCAGGCATCTGGACCGCGTCACCTTCCAGAATGACAGAACCACCATTTCTACAGGGACGTTCAAGGGCAAAACCTTGATCTCTGTCCTGCTCCTATTACCCATCAGGCACTGTGTGGTGATTCCTGCTTCCATGTCCAACTATCACCTCTAACCTCAGGGCTGGTACTCAGATATGATCACCCCCAATTCATGGATGAGGAAAGAGCCTGTCTCCCCACCATGCCAGGTCCACTAGATTTCTGGCCCCAGTGCCTGCAAAACAGTGGGTGCACGGTGGCTGTTTAACTGAACTCAAAGTCACTTGGCTCATGAGGAGTCAAACCTAGTCCTTCTACCTCCAGAACTGAGCTCCAGCCCACAGACTGCGGAGTGCATCCCCCTTCTGGCTAGAAATAGGTCTGGACCATTCTAGGCCATCCAGGTTTTAAAAGGTCCACAGCGCACAGAGAATGGGTAGGGAAGATGCCCATGAAGATGATAAACACTTTCCAGGATCTCCCTTGGTATTGTTTTGTGATGACGGACTATTATTCAGGGGACATGACGTACTGATATCTCCAAAATTTCTCTACCTTCTGTCAGGTGTCAGTGAAAAGCTAATTCAGATTTACAGAAGGCCTTTCCCTGTGAAATCTATCACCATTCTTAATACATGATGGAGAGAGAAACCAGGGTGCACTTGAACTTGTTACCACTTATCAGAGCACTGAATTTGGTGACAAGGCACCTTCTTTGCGCAACAGGGAAGCAAATAACCACTCCCAAGCTGAGATGGGGAGTTCACTTCCTTAGATCAGAAAAGAGCTTCCACGAACCCCCCCCCCCGAGTATGTCTTTTACTCAGAGTATGCTTGCAGCTCTACATGGTTTTGGTCTCCTCTCTGTCACTACTTGCCTTGCCAGTTACACCCAGAACTCAGTTCTGCAAGCCACAGAGTGAAGCAAAAGAAACCGAGGTTTTGGGGGTGGTGTCGTGGAGTTTTGTTTTGTGAAACCCGCGCTGGAGGACAGCAGTGCACAGGGGTCCTCAGGGAGAGGCCATCCTGGTTGTAGGAGGACCCGCTCCTTTTCCAGTCCCTTCTCCATCTGTCCGAGTCCTCCCACCCCTCACCATCCACCCCCGCCCTGTTTGCGGCCCCTACCTGCTTCTTGAACTATGGACATGGCTGGCTAGCTTCTGAGAGATGCCCCTGGGTGGTGGAAGAGAGCCTGAGGATGGAGCTGGGAACAGCCCCCTTATGATCCAGCAGGAGCCTGGGAGTGGCAGACATGAAGGATGGAGGACAGGGCCGTGGGGGAGGAGCCATCCAGGGGCAGGAAGGCTGGGGAGGAACTGGGCGGCTGACAGAATAGAATGCAGCCTCACAATCCCACCTAGCTGTAAAGATTCTCAGGTTCTGAGCCTAGAGACCCGCGCTAGGGAGCAGCTCCTGGTGCCACCAACCAAACTCCGCCTTTGGAGGCTGGGTCGGTTTGGGGCAGTAGCTCTTTGAATACTGCTGCCAAGGGGGTTTGTGACAAAAAGCCGTGACTGAGGAGAGGCAGGCACTATGGAGCCAGCCCAGGGAGGCAAAATGTAACAGGCACCAAAGACAAAGGCCCAGCATCAGGCTTGTCCTGAGTCTCCAGATGGCGTCAGTTGGGACAGGTGGGGCAAGATTGTGGGCTCCGAAATCCCAGGAACCAAACTCCGCCTCAGACGAGATCTTCATCCCTTCTGGTGTTTTGTGGGTCACTTCCTTTACTTTCCAAGGTCAAGTTTCTTCCTCAGTTCCAACGTGGGTCAAAGGAGGAGGTCAATCTAGTTCCACACCTCTGCCCGGAGAAGGAAGTCCCCAGGGGCTGTGCATAAAGCTGGTGTCGGAACCCCCAAAAGTGAGGGTGGGCAGGAGGAGCCCAGCAGGACCCCTGCCCAGGCGTGTCTTGGGTCCCTTGACTCTAGGTGCTCCCACCTGGCTGCTGAGTTAAAAACCCTAACAGGTGGGACATGTGGAATAACAGTTCCCGGCAGCGCGCTACCTGCTGCACGATCTGAAGACTCCGTTTTCAAATCTCAGCTGTCGCCTCAAGTTGACATCATTCTGCAAAACTGCAGGTCATGGAGTAACTTTTGGTCTTTGGGTCACCTGTCCATCATACAATATCCAGTCCTCTCTAGTCCTGGAGACACCCCTTTTGGGAAACACATCCCCTTGCTAGATTCCCACACGTGGGAATAGTAGTCTATTCCCAGAGGTATCACTGTGTGGTTGTTCTCTGAAGGCACACAGCCTTCTGTCCTACCTCATGACAGCTGGCCCTAGCCTGTGGCACCCACAAGCCTCCCTAATGTCTCCCAGCCCCCGGTCTCTCTGCACACCCCTCTCACCGACCATCCAACATCAGGAAATCATCCCTAAGGGCCAAGGTGCACAGCCATGTTGAGCAGCTGTCCCTGTCATTGCGTGGCCCCCGTGATGGTGCTGCCCTGCAGTGTGACATCCAGCCTGGCTGGTGAACCAGTCAAGACCCCGTGCCCCTGCGAGGACCTGTAGGCTGGCCCTTCCTTCCACCGGCACCCCTGCTCCTGCACGTTTCCCTGGGACCCTAGTTCACTGGCATTTACAGTGTTGGCAGACATGTCCTACTCCCTGCTGGACAGAAGCACAGCGGGGAGGGCGCTGACGCAGCTCCTGGCTAAGCACAGGGAGCCCCGGGGGTCAGGGCGTCTGCATCCCAGATCTCCGTTTCTCTTAAACAATTCAACCAACGGTTGTAAACCTAGGACGGCTGATTCTTCTGAATACTGCAGACACCTTAGACAGCAAATAAAGTGTATACTAACATGATCGCAAAACCAATTTTGTGCTCTTAATATTCAATACATATTGCATTTAACTAACATCATTTCCCTTAATTTGAAAACACACCTTTCAAGGGTGAGTTATATTAATTTTGATATTTCTCCTGGGTTGAAGGCCCTGAAGAAAAAAAAACACCCTTCTAACCGGCTGGGTGGAGTCCCTCTTGCTAGCATGGGTGGACGCCTGCCTAGGTTGCTCTTTCTAAGCCAATTCAAACCAGGTGATGGGATTAAAGCCACACCCATCAGATCTGGAAAGCCCACACCCCTTCTCATAGTTCTTTGCAACCTTATGTCACCTGCTAAAAAGATGTATTTTAAAAGTCTTGCTGGTACTATTACATAAAGCCCCATCTCGGGGTTTTTATGTTTGATTAACCTTATCCTGTCATGAAACAGTGACTTGATCTGTTAGCGTGATTAAAATTTTACAGTTGCTTTATTAGTATTGTATTAAAATTAGCAAGGCCAGTTAGAAATTCCATCGCCGGGAAATGAAGGATGAACACTGGTGGTCACGTCTTCTTTTTAGGACAATTGGGTAATGGATCATGTGGGGACGCGCCGCCAAACCTGCTCTGGGCCTCACCACTCTGTGAGCACCACCAGCAAGGGCACCCTCCAGTTCTCGTGAGGACCCCGTGTGGTGTTTCTGCTTTTTTCTGGGGCCATGGGTTTTGTTCCTTTATCCTATGTGTTTACTGGTTTCTACCTACCCAAAGTACACGGCATCCCATTATGTTTGGGGAAATACCACCCCCAGGTGCAGCAACCTACTGTTAGAGGGAAAGGATGTCCTGAACAAACTCCACGCAGGTTTTGTGGACGCCACCCCCACTCCAGACCAAAGCCATCAAGACACTGGGAATGACAAATCCCATCATCACCAAAGGGAGGGTTGCTGGGACCTGAGGGTGGAGTTAGGCAGCCAAGTTCGGTATAAAACCAGACATGTGAGCCTGGGGTTGCTCTCTCAGCCTCACGGCTCTTGGCTTTTTGCCAGCTCTCAGCGTGCCATTGGGATTCCAGGTCAGCGCAACTGGTAGGACGCATTCACGAAATTATCTCCCTGCTTTTCTCCCTGAGATATTCATTTCCCTTTCTTTTGTAAATAAACCCTTTATTAACCTTGTGTGTGTGCCTGCAGTTGAGTCTTAACAAGTCCCTTTTAAGCATGGGCGAGGACCCACAGTCAGGCAACCTGTTTCATATCGGGGTTGCCTGTAACATTCCTACGTCACAGGTACTCTTGATAGTCTCCTTCTGTAACAGGGTGGTCCCAGGAAAGGGGGAGGTTCCCTGCCCCACCCAAGGGAGGGTGGAGCTGAGGAGGAAGAGGAGAAGTGGCAGAAGAGACTGAGGAAGGAAGGAGGCAGGATTGGAGCCAGGAGACCTGGAGGAGGCGCGTGGAGCCTAGAGACACGTGAAGAAACTGTGCTTGTCTTTTGGTCGTGGACTGGGTGACACAGATGTGGGTGAGACCGTGGGGAGGTGACAATGGCAGCTTTTATCTGGATGTTGATTTTGCTCTTTTCCTTCCGGGCTTGTCCGGTTGTTTGTGACCCTTTTCTGTGGGTCCCCACTGGAAGATGCTTTAGACTTGTGGCAGGCTTTGGGGCCTTGTTCTGGGCCAATCCCATATGGATGGACTTTTACCCACGAGGGATGGGTAACTTTGGGTGCTTCATCTAGAAACTGGACTCTTTGCCTCACCTGTATTGTTTCCTAGTTTTTATTAAAGATCCTTCCCATTAAAGTGTCATATGTTTTGTGTTGATGCGGCGGATGGCGGAACCCATTTAGAGTGGGCAGGTTTGCGGGGTTTGGGCTGCCCCTCTCCTTGTCCTATAACACTTCCCTTGCTATGAAGACCAGATTTCCTCTCCTTGGTTAAAACTTTCTTTTTATATCTGCCTTAACTTTAAGACTCGTGAGGGACTAAGACAACTCCAGTCAGCTATTTTAGATGATACAGTGTCAGAGATAGGCCTCTGATCCTACATTGTAAATCATCAACTTAAACGCCATAGGGTTTCCTTGTTAACTGGTATTGAGATCAGCCATACATGGGCCAAGTACAAGCCATCTTTCTTTTTTTTTTTTTAAGATTCTATTTATTCATACAAGAAGTTGGGTACAGGCCAGAGGTGCGGGAGGTGAGAGGATTCACCAGATACAGAGCAGGGAACAGAACAGGTAGATAAACTGAAGTACACTACTGAGGGGAGCAGTGGACGAGTCAGGAGAGGTCTGCTGTGCCATGTGGGCAGCTCCTTGGCCAGCCGGGGATTGAACCCGTGCTGTAGAGGCTGCGGACAGCTTCACAGTGCCGTGCCCAACCCCCTGCGCCATCAGGGAGGCCCATAGCTATCTTTCTTTAAAAAATTTCTAAATAGGAAGAGAGTCCGAGATGCCTTCCTTTCCATCCAGGAAAGAGAATGTCAGGGACAGATAGTAAGTTGAGGTCTGGAAATGCTCAGGCCTAGGGGAGTTCCTCTTCAATGTGGGGACACCCACAAAAATAGGACTACTCCCCTGGGGAGTATGCCCGTGGCTACTCCCCACCCCATGGGGGTACTCCTGTGGCTTCTCCCACTGTCATCTGTCCGGGACAGGTTCAAGCTCTCTTTCAGGCAACTCACACATGCTGGTGAGACAGGGCAAGCTAGGGTTATTAGGCAGTTTTAGGGACAGTGCAGGAGGGGACCTCTGAAGAATTTAGGGAGGCTTCAGAGATAAGGACAACCAAGGAAATGTAACCAATTCCACTGGGAAAAACAAACATCCTAGGACCACAGACAATCTTGTTAAGGATGGTCCTGGTTTTCTTCAGGTGATGAAGATAAGGTATGGAGATGCTCTCCCGGAAGACTAGGCCATAAAGATAAAGATGCAACAAATGGGGAAAGACAGACCTGTTAGATAAGAAATGTGAAGATCCCCCACTCAGTAGCAAATTAAGTGAGACAGCCGAGAACTGACCAATCACAAAGAGACTGGTGGAGCTTTAGAATAATCAGGGAAAGAAGGTATATATTCCCTGAGACACAACTCCACTTTGGCTTCCTTGCCCCTCCCAGGCCTGGTTCCCTGGCCTGGGAGTCCCACTTTATTTCTGCTCTTTTTCTCCTCAATAAACTTTTTCTTCTTCTAAACAAACCTGTCTTTGCTCGCTTGCTTGCCTGAGCATCTGCGAAGTTCCTGCTGCGGCTTCGTGAGACACCAACCCGTGGGGGGTCTAGCAGCTGGGGCTCAGCGCTGCTCTGCAGCCTGGAATCCGTTCCTGGCTGGGAGACTAGGCCTGACAATTCCGGTATCACTGGGGTCTGCTCCCTCCATTCCCGCAGACTCTGCTCTGGGTTCTCTCTTAAAAAACCTTGACATCTTTACATATTAACCCAAAAGGCATTACTACCCACAGCTATAACAACATTCTCTAAAACCTTGCTTTGGCTGAGACAAAAGATGATAATAATGCTGAAAAATAAAGTGGGAAAATACCACCTGACTGACAAGTGTGGGATGCCCCATTGTTCTCAGCTAGCAGCTGCCTGGACCTTTGCTCCAGTGCTGAGATCATTGGTATGTCCAACACCACCCAGCCTTGGGGGACTGGGTTTCTTCTTTCCATCCTGATAAATTCTTCTAGTCGAGGTAGGAATTTCTGCCATGCCTTCCGCTTGTAAGGTTTGTTTGGTTGGTTTAAGAAAAAATATCAAATTACTTTGGTCTTACTAACAGGATATGTAGGATACTTTATTGGTTAAAAGACAGCATAAGAGATCTTAATCTGTTGCCTCTCTTGTCCTCATGCTCTGGTCTGTAAATTAGGTGTTCTTTTGTCTTAAGGAAACTGGTTCCCTGCCTGGTTTGGACAAAAACAGAAACTTAAAAAACAAAAAACAATGCTAGGGTTTTTTTTTCTTCTGCTTATCTTTAAAATTGTTGTCTTTGCTTCAGATGTAATTTAATGGTTAAAATTGGAAACTTATGTAAGGATTTTAACTTCTATCTCATTGAAAATCTTGAGGTTTATCAAAAGGTGTATCAAAAACATAGCTAAATGGTTGCATCAAACTAAAACCTAAGTTATTCCAAAATTAGGTTGTTTAAGGTATTCTAAGCCTCTCCTGAGATTTAAAATGGTATTTTTTTCCTGACCTTGGAAAACTAATGTAAATTCTGTTTATAGCTTCTGTAAAGTCAAAGAGCCACTCTCAAAAAATGCAAATTTAAGATGTTTCATCTAAAGGAGTTACTAAATAACTAAGTCAATAATAGGTTTATCAGTGTCTTTGAGGGAGGAAAAGAATAGAAAGAGTGGAAAGGAGGTGCCCCAAGGCCAGAACCTGACTCACAAGGAGGTGGGGGTCTAGGGGAATAACATGACCATTAACCCAGCTGTAGAGGTCGTGACCCTCAGGCACCAGTGCCTTTGTCTCAAGTCATGAGACCCAAGCAGGATCAGACTGCTGTAGGGAATGGAGCACAGGCCTGAGGGTAAAGATATGGAGATTAGGCCCATTCTGGAATCTCTGATCCCCTCCTGGTTTTGCCTAGCTATCACAAATCAGCAACAAACAGGCCACTCCACGGAGGAGTGACCCCTCCCAGACAGAAGGGGACTATATCAGTGCAGTCTCTGCACAGGCTCGGGGCAGCACTCCCACCGCCCACCAGTGACTATGCAGGTGCCTCTTTTCACCAATTCCCTCTGCAGGGCAGCAGCCTCCTGCCTGCCAGTGACCTGTACCATGCCAGGAACTTCTCTTCACTGACCTTCCTCAGCGGAGGCAGCTCTCCTCAAGGCCAACTGCCTGCGACCATGCAGGCCTTTCTTAGCAAAACCTGTCCCTTTCCCTTTCCCTAATAAACCTGTTCTTTAAATATGACTAACGTCTCTGTCTCATGGAGAAACTCACCTAGGAAACTGGCTGCCTTCCACTGAAATGGGAGCTCTGGTGAAATCTTTCCCAGAGTGAACCTGTTATAGGGCAGCCCCGATACAAAGTCAGGGGTGCCTGACTGTGGGTCCTCACCCACACGCTTAAAAGGACTTATCAATGGTCTACTGCAGGCACACACGAAAGGTTAATAAAAGGTTTATTTACAAGGGAAGGGCAAATGAGGAAATGTACAGCTCAGGGAGAGAAGTGGGAGACAAAGTTTAAAATGCGTCCTACCCGATCCCCTGATCTGGAATCCCAAATGGCACTCTGAGAGCTGGCCGCGAGCCAGGAGCCGTGAAGCCAGGAGGCGAGCGAGAGAGCAACCCCAAGGCCCACGTGTTTGGTTTTTATACCAACTCTGGCTGCTTAACTCCACCCTCAGGTCCTGTTATAGGACAGGAAGAGGGGCAGCCCAAACCCCGCAAACCTGCCTATTCTAAATGGGTTCTGCCATCCGCCGCATCAACACAAAACATATGACGCTTTAATGGGAAGGAACTTTAATAAAAACTAGGAAACAATACAGGAAAGGCAAAGAGTCTAGTTTCTAAATGAAGCACCCAAAGTTACCCATCCCCTCGTGGGTAAAACTCCATCCATATGGGGTCGGCCCAGAGCAAGGCCCCAAAGCCTGCCACAAGTCTAAAACATCTTCCAGTGGGGACCCACAGAAAAAGGTCACAAACAACTGGACAAGCCCGGAAGGAAAAGAGCAAAATCAACATCAAGATAAAAGCTGCCATGGTCACCTCCCCACGGGTCTCACCCACATCTGTGTCACCCCGTCCACGACCAAAAGACAAGCGCAGCTTCTTCACGTGTCTCTAGGCTCCATGTGCCTCCTCCAGGTCTCCTGGCTCCATCCTGCTTCCTTCCTCCGTCTCTTCCTGCAGCTTCTTCTCTTGCTGCTCAGCTCCACCCTCCCTTGGGTGGGGCAGGGAACCTCCCCCTTTCCTGGGGACCACCCTGTTACAGTCCCAGCCACCCTCCCTTTGGTGGTGACGGGATTTGTCTTTCCCAATGTCTTGATGGCTTTGGTCTGCAGTGGGGGTGGAGTCCACAAAGCCTGCATGGAATTAGCTCAGGACATCATTTCCCCCTAACAATTCCCCCCTTTCACTTTTTGCCACCATTTCCATGGTGATGAATATCAAATATATGGATGATGGGATATTGTCTCAGATGAAAATTTTCCAGGGTTCCAGTGTGAAGGAAAACCAGTCCCTCCAGGTATTCATTGTGGAAAGCAAAAGTCCTCCCTACCTGGAAAAACAGTTCATCGGTCCAAGCCGAAAAAAAAAAAAAAACATCTGGAGGCATTAGCCAGAACAAGACAGCAAATATGTCAAAATCACAGGGAAAAAAATCTTAAAATGGTTCAACTTATGTAAAAACAAATTCTTTCAACCTTGATCCCAGATTTTCGAACAGCATAGCAAAAGTTTGCAAACTAAAGGTACTTTTAAACCATATTGCCTATTTTTGCATAAAATCACAGGGCAGAATAACTAAGCAGCAATTTTAGATGGCTTTGTTGGAATACTCCATATAGGATCAGAGCGAACTGTTGACATCCGGTCCATGTAGGCTTCAGGAACAAAGTTGGTCTCATCAGACTCCACCTGGGCTTTCCTCTTCTCGAGGGTACCAGGGACTTTTTGTTGGCTGGGCTGTCCAGTCCTGCCAATGGAGGCAAGCTTCCTCACCTTCTTTGGAGGTCTCTGGAACCCTACGAACAAAGCAAACAAGTTCTCCTCTTCTTGGTTCAGCTCTGTTTCAACTTTCTGGAAGAACTCCACTCAAAGCCACACAATGAAACTTATGTCCAATTTTTTTTAGTTTAAGCAAACAAAATCCCTATGGAAGTTATGCAAAAAACAGACTCTGAGATAAGTAGTAAAAGATTACTACCACTATTTTTATGCTGTGTTGGTATCAAGGGGAGAGAAAATGCAAACACAAGCTAGCTTTGCTGGAAAAAAAAATTGCAACCATGCTGCAGATCCTGGTCACCAAAACAAGAAAACTTTGTGGATTCAGAACAAAATGCAAAAAAATTACCAGTATTATGTCAAAGAAAACTTAGTAAATATCAGGTGTATTTTCAGGTCTATTCAGTCCTTAGCAGGAAAGTTTTACTCTCAACAGTTCCATCAATAGGAATCTGTTGAGACCTTTTTTCTCTATATTTCCAGAAACAATTTTTGTAGATATTAAACAATTGAAGTATACAATATTACAAGGTGACAATCACCATTGACAATTTACATTCATATCAGGTCAAGGTGTTACCCATTTTTCCAAGTGACAATGCTTCCCTTCTAGTTTTACTCTATTAGGTGAGCCAAATAGAACAAATTCATTTAATGCCTTTCCCAGGAGAAGAAATTTTGTGGAGTGTCTCAGGAGCTCTACTGAGGTTTTACAAAATTTCCTTGCATCAGCCAAATGACAGGCTACCAAATTTGTACTTGAATTTAGATTTCTGGGAAGCTTTGTCATAAATATCAGAAAAATAACAGAAACAACAATGTTCAATCTCTATGAAGGCACTTGCTTAGTTCAGTAGTACAATGTTGACAATGAAACCATAATCTTTGTGTTTTCTCATAACTGCAGACTCTTTTTTTTTTCTCTCAATGTCTATGGGCACCATGTATACCAATTTGTCAACCACTGGAGGTAAAATTTCACCTTTCAGTGGAACATCTTGAGTAAGTAACATCTGGAACCACAGAGCATGCTCTGGAGGTACCTGTAGGTGAAGCCTCTGATGTTTTGGTGAGAATATAATTCATACGTTGAGCTTACTTAAAAGGTCACAACCTTTTGGACACTCTTCCATGTATAGGAAGCTATGCTGGAGCTGTGTGGTACCCAGCTGGCACTCCAAAGGTTGTAAGAAGGCTTTCTGTTGTGGCCTTCCCGTAATCCCAGTGACTGCTACAGTCTCTTTGCTCATTTTAGTTAATTTTGAATTCAAAACTGAGTATGTCACTCCAGTGTCCACCAAGAAATCAATCAGACAATCCCCCACAGCGAGTGTTACCCAGGGCTCTGAATGGGCTTCTTTAGATCTAGTGGAACCCCCGGGCACCCCTATTCTGCATCTGAACCTTCTCCATGAATTATCATTTGTCTCCTTTCCTCTGCACTTGGCTCTAGATTCCTTCTATTCTGTCTATATTCCCTCCTATCTTCACCTGAGGCTCTACCCTGTGCTGTCATTTGTTTCCTTTCCTCTGGACTAGACCTAGTGCGCTTATGGTGACCAACGCAAGGAATGTTACTTTGGGCTGGTCAACCGCGGGTATAACTTGGAAACCACGTAGGGCACCAAACTGTTATAGGGCAGCCCCGATACAAAATGGGTTGCCTGACTGTGGGTCCTCACCCGCACACTTAAAAGGACTTATCAATGGTCTACTGCAGGCACACATGAAAGGTTAATAAAAGGTTTATTTACAAGGCAAGGGCAAATGAGGAAATGTACAACTCAGGGAGAGAAGTGGGAGACAAAGTTTTAAATGCATCCTACCTGATCCGCAGATCTGGAATCCCAAATGACACTCTGAGAGCTGGCCGCAAGCCAGGAGCTATGAAGCCAGGAGGCGAGCGAGAGAGAAGGCCCCCAAGGCCCACGTGTCTGGTTTTTATACCAAACCTGGCTGCTTAACTCCACCCTCAGGTCCCAGACACCTTCCCTTTGGTGGTGACGGAATTTGTCTTTCCCAATGTCTTGATGGCTTTGGTCTGGAGTGGGGGTGGAGTCCACAAAGCCTGCATGGAACTAGCTCAGGACATCCTTTTCCCCTAACAAACCCAAGGACCCTGCAACTCTACAAATCTCCATCATCTTCACAAATATTGGTAAAATAGCTATCTCTTACAACTGGCCCACTTGGCCAAAATTTTAAATACAAAGCATGAGATCTCTTGTTTTACCTCTGGAGGGTTAATTATAAACTGGGGCCTATATAAAATCTAACAAAAACAAATTTTGAGATCGTGATCTAAGATTTTTCGTAAGCAAAAACTAGTTCAGATTTTCCTTTCCCGCCTGGCCGCTGAGCAAGTGAGGAGTCCGGGACGTCGCTGGCCATGCGGCGAGGGCTGCGAGGGCGGCGCGGTGGACGGCCCCATCGCCGAGCTCTTGGAGGTACAACGGAGACATGAGTTTTGAGGATGAATGTTTGTAATAAATCTTGTCAACGAGGATGACTGAAACACAGTGGGAAAACAACTGCATGTAATGAGGTAACTGCCTGCCAATGAAAGTTCTAATCTTCAACTGTGGTGTTTAAAAATTCTTCATCTCCTCAAAAGTGTGGCATTTGACATTTTGGAAGGAAAATGAAGAATCAGTCAAGAAGACATAAAGCAAATGACCAAAATTAATGTTTTATTGACATTGATCATCTCACAATAAATTATGTAGAAAAAAAAAAAAACTAGTTCAGAATGATTTAAAACAGGGCCTCCCTGGTGGCACAAGGGCTTAAGAAGCACTATGAAGCTATCTACAGCCACTGCAGCATGAATTCGATCCCCGGTCAGGGAGGTGACCCACATGGTGCAGCAGACCTCTCCTCTCTCACCCGCTGCTTCCCTCAGCAGTGTTATTACAGTCGATCCACCTGTTCTGTTCCCCACTCTGTCTCGGTGAATTCTCTCACACACACCCCACCCCCAACACCTCTGGCCTGTGCCCTAGTTCTTATATGCATAAATAAATCTTTCAAAATGATTCAAAACATGCCTTAAAGTTATGATGTTGCATATTAATACTTTGTTTAGATGTTGTTTACTAAACAAAGCTCATGGTATTCAGATAAAAAGGTAATAAAATCTGGTTTACTTTTCAATGTCTATACCTAGACATTTCTTAACCAAGTTCTGTTCCAGGAACACAAATTGGCTTATCTCTTTAAAAGGAACTTTCGATTTTCCTCAAAGAAAATGTCTTAACTTTCTTCCTCTTGGTCCTAACCAAAATCTAGATGACATCTAAAGTAGACAAACTACTCAGGGGTAGTGAGTCAGATTAAGTCTGATTTTTATTGCTTTTACCATCTTGATTATTTGCCAGCCTAGAAAAACCTTGGTATGTGTAATTGTTCCATTAACAGCCCTGCAATTTGGAATTCTAGTCCTAAGAAAAACTAAAACTACAACTGGTAGCTCAATCGTAAATCTGTCCTTTCATCATTATCTGCCCCAAAAAACCCTAACAATAACTTGTTAAATATCTGAAACAACTTTCAGGTCTACTTTCTGCTCCTATTATAAGGAGACAACTTTCAGGTCTACTTACTTTCCTTATTATAAGAAACTTAACTTTGAGGTCTAATTTTTGCTCCTTATTGTAACGAAGACAAAACAAAGTGTTAAATATCTAAAAGTATTTAAATTCATGTGCTGAAATTACTTGCTACTTAATTTACAAACTTTAATAACAGACTGTTTAAGTAATCTAACAATCTTGTTATTCATACTCTCAAGTTTGGCTAACTTAAATCTTATCCTACCAGTATTGCTAAGTCTTGTCAACAAATACACATACTCAAATCATTCTCACAGGGGTAATTCTTTTTGGAAAATATGCTAATAGTAATATTAGTTACACTTCTAAAATATAAATGTCTTTGTCTTACAAGGACTACTGAGACAGCCGTTAAGCATTTTCCATGAAAAAAGCTTGTTTAATTTAAATATATTCATACCTCATAGGTAACATTGTCACCAAAGTAAGTATAAATAGATAAAAATGTTCTCAAGTATGAAAAAATACCTAATGCCAGTACCAGCTCAGTCTGGAGACTGAGGGGGTATACCAGTAGTCCTACCACAGCTCAGCCTGGAAGCTGGATGAGTCCACCAACAGGCCTACGGCAATTCAAACTACAGACTGAGGGGATCGATCAGCGGTAGAGCTCCAGGACAACATCAGCACTGATGGGATTGACAAGCAAACCACACCATCTCAGCCTGGAGGATGATTTGTAAGAGCAGACACTGGACCAGACTCAGGCTGGATATACAGAGAGTAAACAGTCAGAATGAGTCCAGCTAAACCTGGAGGCTAAGGAGGTCGACCTGCAGGTTGGACTCAGCCCAGCCTGGGGGCTGACGAGGTGGACCTGCAGGCCGGCCCCAGCACAGCTTGGTTTTGAGGAGGTTGACCTACAGGCCAGCCCCAGCCCACCTGGAGGTTGAGGAGGTCGACCTGCAGTCTGACCCAAGCCCAGCCTGGGGGGCTGAGGAGTTCAACCTGCAGGCCGGCCCCAGCCCAGCTTGGGGGCTGAAGAGGTCGACCTGCAGGCCTGCCCCAGCCCAGCCTAGGGGTTGAGGAGTCAACCTGTTACAGAGCAGAGAGAGGGGCAGTCCAAACCCCACAAACCTGCCTATTTTATATAGGGTTCTGCCATCCGCCGCATTAACACAAAACATGAGACTTTATTTATTTTTTTTTTAAAAAGATTTATTTATGTATTTATTTATTTATTTTTATTCAAGCACTGGGTACAGTCAGTAGTGTGGGAGGGTGAGAGAATTCACCAGAGCCAGAGCGGGGAACAGAACAGGCAGACCGACGAAATACACTGCTGAGGGGAGCAGCGGGCGGCAGGAGAGGTCTGCACGCCCAAAACATGAGACTTTAATGGGAAGGAACTATAATACAATTAGGAAACAATACAGGAAAGGCAAAGAATCTAGTTTCTAAATCAAGCACCCAAAGTTACCCGTCCCCTCGTGGGTAAAAGTCCATCCAAATGGGATTGGCCCAGAGCAAGGCCCCAAAGCCTGCCACAAGTCCAAAGCATCTTCCAGTGGGGACCCACAGAAAAGGGTCAGAAACCACCAGACAAGCCCGGAAGGAAAAGAGCAAAATCAAAATCAAGATAAAAGCTGCCATTATCACCTCCCCACGGGTCTCACCCACATCTGTGTCACCCAGTCCACAACCAAAAGGCAAGCGCAGTTTCTTCACGTGTCTCTAGGCTCCATGCGCCTCCTCCAGGTCTCCTTCTGGCTCCATCCTGCTTCCTTCCTCAGTCTCCTCTGCAGCCTCTTCTCTTCCTGCTCAGCTCCACCCTCCATTTGGGTGGGGCAGGAAACCTGGAAACTCCCCCTTTCCTGGGGACCACCCTGTTACAAACCTACAGGCCGGCCCCAGTCCATTCTGTTGGCTGAGGCGCTCGACTTGCATGCCAAACCCAGCCCAGCCTGGGGGAAGAGGAGGTAGACCTGCAGGCCATCCCCAGCAAGTCTCAAGGCAGAGTAGGTCAATCTGCAGGCTGGCCCCAGCCCAGCCTGGGAATGACAAATCAACCTGCAGTCCGGCTCTAGCCCCACCTGAGGGCTGAGGAGGTACACCTCCAGTCTGACCCAAGCCCAGCCTCAGGGCTGAGGAGGTCAACCTGCAGGCCTGCTCCAGCACAGCCTGAGGAGGTGAGGAGGTTGACCTGTAGGCCGGACCCAGCCCAGCCAGGGGTCTGAGGAGGTTGACTTACAGCCAGTACAGCCTGGGGGCTGAGGAGTTCAACCTGCAGGCTGACCCTGGCCAGGGTGGAGGCTTAGGAGGGCGACTGGCAAGCCGGCCCCATCCGTGCTCGAAGCCGAGGAGGTGCACCTGCAGGCTAGCTGTAGAGGTCGACATGCAGGCCAGCCCCAGCACACCCTGGAGGCTAAGGATGTCGACCTACAGGCCGTCGCCAGCCCAGCCTGCAGGTTGAGGAGTTAGACATGCAGCCCGGCCCCAGCCCAGCCTGGAGGCTGAGGAGAGCCAATACATGCAGGCTGGCCCCAAGTATGCATGGAGGCTGAGGAAGTCAACCTGCAGCTGGCCCATGTCACACCTGGAAGCTGAGGAGGTTGATTTGTAGTCTTGCACCAGCTAGGCCTGCAAGCTAGAGTTCTCCCTGGTGGTCGGCCCACTTTCCAGGGTGAAGAGGTCACCATACAGGCGGTCGCCAGCCCAGCCTGGAAGCTGAAGAGGTCCTACAGCAGGACGGCCACTTGCTTGCCTGGAAGCTAAAGAGATCGATCTGCAGGCCTGATATGGACTGCCTTGAGTCTGAGGAGGTCGACCTTCAGGGGGCTTCAGCCCAGCCTGGAAGGTGAGGAGGTCTACCTGGAGGCCAGCACCAGCCTGGCCTGGAAGTGAGGAGGGTGACTGTTATTTGGCCTCAGCCCAGCCTGGAGGCTTGGATTTGGGCCTGCAAGCAGGCCCCAGCCCAGCCTGGAGACTGAGTATTCGACCTGCAGTCTGGCCCCTGCCCAGCCTGTAGGCTGAGGTCAACCTGAAGACCGTCCCTAGCTCAGTCTGAAAGCTGAGGAGGTCAACTGCAGGCTGGTTCCAGCCCAGCCTGGAGGCTGAGGAGGTTGCCCTGCAGGCCTACCCAAGCCTGCCCTGGTGGCCAACGAGGTCGACCTACATGCCATCCCCAGCCCAGCCTGAAGGTTAAGGAGTTAGACAAGCAGCCTGGCCCCAGCCCAGCCTGGAGGCTGAGGAGGTCGACCTGCAGCCCAGACCCAGCCAAGCCTGGAGGCTGACGAGGTAGACCTGCAGGCTGTCCCCAGCCCACCCTGGTGGCTGACGATATCCACCTACATGCCGACCCCAGGCCAGCCTGGGGGCTCAGGTGGTCGACCTGCAGGCCGACCCAAGCCCAGCCTGGTGGCTGAGGAGGTAGACCTGTACCTTAAATGGACCAGTAATGACATTACAGCTCAGATCATAATCTTTTCTTCAAGATATTATATTTTTATTATGATCTCCAAAACAAATAATATTACAGTGACAACTGAGTCTGATTCTAGCCAACATAGGGTTAAAGGTTTTAACACCACCTTTCATGGCAATGCCACATGGTTAACCCCTTGCATCACTCACCGTAATATCACTAACCTTAACATTACTCATGTGCTCGTTCTGAAACAAAAAGCTGAAGTCTGGCTGCCAGTTAATCTTACCCGTGAGTAATTATAAAATCTGCTCTTGAACAAAGTACCAATGCTCTAGAACATACTTGCTCAAAAAGAATTTGGGTGTCCTCATAGCTGCTGTTATTGCTGCCACTGCTATGGCCGTGACGGCTGCTACTGCTATAGTCGCCCTCTCTCATTCCATTCAAACTGGACACCAGCGGAATCAGTATTTTCAAAATGTTATTTCTGAACTCCTGACTCAAACCACCATTGATCAGGAAATCTTACAGCAATTGGATGCCCTTGAGGCCGCAGTGTCCTGGCTTGGAGAACATCAACAAGCCCTCTGGACCTGCACCAAACTTAGTTGTGAGGTCGAGGACCGCTCCATATGCATTACTCCTGTTCCTTTTAATACCACTTCCCCTTGGGAAGACATGATCAAATTGGGTATATTATGTCTTTTGTGTTTTCCTTTAGTGCTAAATGCCCTCTGTCACTTGCTCCGGAGGACTGTAAAATCTGAGGCCATGCTGACCCTTCCACAACGATCACAATATCAACCCCTGCCTGTGCCATCTCCTGATTCTCCTGATTTTCCTGATTTCGGGCTATTATTAAAAAAAAGGGGGGGGGGAAATGTGGGAGCTTGTATTATTGTGTGCCTCAACTATTCTGTGTCTTTTCCTTGATTATCCTTTGCTTTGACTGTTCTGTGCCTCTCAGTGTGCAGGAACAGGGAAAGTTAATAGGGAACCTCTCAGGGCAAAAGTCCTGGTGTGAGGATCTATAGTACTGAAAACAGCACGTGCAGAAACAGCAATAGGTGTTATGGCTAGAGTAGCATAACACTGAGACTTTTCTTGGCTTTCCCCTTATTTCTCAACCTTGGCTGATGCAGCTGGTTACACATCCCCCTCACACTTGTGCACTCCCCGTTTGCCTGCCTGCTTCTTTGATTTTTTTATTTTCAGTGCCACTCACTATTTTCTGTGCGCGTCTCTTCAACGCCCACTCCTAGCAGCAGTTCCCACAAATGCGACCCGTCTACTCTAGGCAACAACTGAGCGTCAGGTGAGGGGCGGCAGCTTCCCCTTGGCTTGGCTGAGTAGCCCTCTGGCTTCATGGGTACTCCCACTGGCATTAGTGGGACCACGAATTCTAATTTCGTTCCTTTTTCTCCTTGCCCCTTGAATGCTCCAGTTCATCCAATACCGCAATCGAGATGACCCGCACTACCTTCTATCAACTTGTGCTACACCCCTACTCATGCCTCCCCACTGGCGAACCTGGCCGTTGAACTTACTTCTTGACCTCACCTCCCCACACCGCCCCACATCAGCAGGAGGTAGCCAGAAAGAATACTTCGTCCTTCATCCTATAACAAAGAGGTCGGAGTATAAGGCCAAGGCTGGTGCAAAGATGGGGTTCATAGTGGGGGGAACTTGAAACTGCCGCTACCTGCATCCCGGGAGCCGGCTCTGCTTGGTCTGCACGGGCCCTGATATGCAGCATTGAAAGAACCACCAGTTCTGAGAGAAAAAACTTTGAAAAGCAACTTCAACTCTGCATTCTCCACCTTCCTACAAGGCCAGACCCCGCCCTAGAAAAGCTTGCCCTTCGCGGGGGTCAGCAAACCTTGCCAGGGAGCGCAATAAATTTCCTGCCTGTGAGAAACTTAGCCTGGCTTTCCTTTTCTTTACCACACTGATCCTTTCACTTTCCTTGTGTCCTTGTGTTGGCCTCTAGTGGCTGAAAAATCTGTATACATAGTGCCTATAGACATTGGAAAAAAAGTCTCCAGTTATGAGGAAAAAACTAAAGGTTATGGGTTGATTGTCTACCTTGTATTACTGAACTAAGCCAGTGCATTCATAGAGATTGAATATTGTTGCTGCTGTGTTGTTTTTTTTTTTAATATATTTATGGCAAAGCTTCCTAGAAATCTAAATTCAAGTAAAAATGTGGTAGTCTGTCATTTGGATGATAGAAGGAAATTTTGTGTCTCAGTAGAGCTCCTGAGACACTCCACAAAAGTTCTCCCTTTCCTTCTGGGAAAGGCACTAGATGAATTTGTCCTATTTGGCTCACCTAGTAGAGTAAAACTGGAAGGGAAGCATTGTCACTTGGGAAAACGGCTAACACCTTGACCTGATATGTATGTAAATTGTCATTGGTGATTGTCGCCTTGCAATATTGTATAGTACAGAAATTGTTTCTGGAGAAAATAGGGGGAGAATGCCTCAACAGATTCCTATTGATGAAACTGTTGAGAGTAAAAATTTCCTACAAAGGACTGAATAGACCTGGAGATACACCTGATGTTTACTAAGTTTTGTTTGACATAATACTGGTAATTTTTTTTGCATTTTGTTCTGAATCCACAAAGTTTTCTTGTTTTGAGTGACCAGGATCTGCATCTCCAAGGTTGCATTTTTTTCCCCAGCAAAGCTAACTTGTGTTTGTATATTCTCTCCCCTTGATACCAACCCAGCATAAAAATAGTGGTAGCAATTTTTTTACTACTTATCTCAGAGTCTGTTTTTGCATAACTTCCACAGGGATTTTGTCTGCTTAAATTAAAAAACTGGAAATGAGTTTCATCGTGTGGCTGTGAGTGAAATCCTCCAGGAAGGTGAAACAGAGCTGAACCAAGAGGAGGAGAGCCTGCTGCTTTGTCCGTAGGCTCCAGAAACCTCCAAGGGAAGTGAGGAAGCTGCCCATTGGGCAGGACTGGACAACCCGGAAAAAGGAAAAGTCCTGGTACCCTCGAGAAGAGGAAGCCCAGGTGGAGTCTGGCGAGACCAACTTTGTTCTTGAAGCCTAAATGGACCGGATGTCAAGAGTTCACTCTGATCCTATATGGACTGTCCAACAAAGCCGGCTAAAATTGCTTTTTATTCTGCCCCATGATTTTATGCAAAAAATAGGTAATATGGTTTAAAAATAGATTTAGTTTGCAAATTTTTCCTATGCTGTTAAAACAATTTGGGATCATGGTTGAGAGAACTTGCTTTTACATAAATTGAATCAATTTTAAGATTTTTTCCCTGTGATTTTGATATATTGCTGTCTTGTTTTGGCTAATGTCTCCAAATGTGTTTTGGTGTTTGTTTGTTTTTTGTTTTTTTTGGCTTGGCCTGATGAACTGTTTTTCCAGGACTGGAGGACTTTTGCTTTCCACAATGGACAATACCTGGAGAGACTGGTTTTCTTTCACACTGGAACCCCGAAAAATTTTCATCTGAGACTGTATCCCCGCATCCATATATTTGATCTTCATCACCATGGAAATGGTGGCAAAAACTGAAAGGGGGGAATATAGGGGGAAAGGATGTCCTGAGCTAATTCCATACAGGTTTTGTGGACCCCACCCCCACTCCAGACCAAAGCCATCAGGACATTGGGAAAGACAAATCCCATCACCACCAAAGGGAGGGTTGCTGGAACCTGAGGGCAGAGTTAAGCTGCCAGGTTTGGTATAAAACCAGACACATGGGCCTTGGGTCTCTCCTTTGGCCTCATGGCTCTTGGCTCTTGGCCCGCACTCAGCATGCCATTGGGATTCAAGGTCAGCAGAATGGGTAGGACACATTTAAGAATTTATCTCCCTCTTTTGTCCCTGAGTTGTACATTTCCTCATTTCCCCTTTCCTTGTAAATGAACCTTTTATAAACCGTTTGTGTATGTCTGCAGTTTACCATTAATAAGTCCCCTTTAAGCACAAAGATGAGTCTGCCATTTCTTCTGAACCCAGTGGCACATTCATACCAACAGATTAGAAACATTGTTCATTAACTATTTCCCCAAGGGAAGTACGCTTAGGTGTCACCTGCGGCAGGTGGTCTCAGAGGTCGCACAACACAGCATTCTAAAGGGTGGGTGTTGAGTTCCACTCACTGGATGCCAGCTAGTGCTCTTTGGTCATTGTGTCTACCTGATGACCATCAGGACTGCTTGGGACAGTGCTGTGGGGCAATCAGATTCCAAGGGGCCAGGGGGTCTGGGGGACCAGGAGTCCAGCAAGTCTCCTAGCCCCCAGTGAATCTTTACTCTTTCTCTTGCCTCTGGATTTCTCTCGTGGTCTTGTCTCTTCTGTAGTCACTCCTCATGTAGACATCATCCCCTAGCCGTTGCACGTCTCTAATGTCACCCTTATATCCCTGACCTCTAGGTGCAGGTGTGCACACTTACTCATGCATGCACACCCATGCTACAGGTGTCCAAAATCAGATATGCATGCCTGCTGCCCATGCTCCCAAGTGCCTTCTGCATTAACACCACAGAGGCCAGGGGTGCAAAAAGCCTGATTAATCCATTTACCCTACAGACAGTCATACAGACTTCTGGGAAACACACAGCCCCAGCACAGTCAAGGAAGGAGGCTGCTACCCCAGGAAGATTGAAGAATGGCTCAATGGCTGCCTCCTGCTCTTGTTTAGGCAGAGCTAATGACTTGTCTCCTGGGCTTCCTTTGTTACAGCTGTGTGCTCTCCTGATCCCTAAAGCTTTCAAGGGGCATAGGCCATGCACAACCACCACACCATTCCCCAGTCTGCACTGCTTTGTCTCTGCAAGGGTCAGGCACTTCGTGGCATGGAGCTGATGTGTCCAAGAGTCCCCGCCTGAGGGACATTCAGGGATGGCTGGGACTAGGCTAGATATGGCAGGATAAAGGCCAAGTCATTTGGGGGAGAGCAGAGAGGACCTCAGTTATGGGCAACGATTTGAAGAACAGGGTTGGGAATAGGGCTGTATATTTGGTGCTAAAATGGGTTTTAAGAATCAACCCCTCCTAATTTCTGCCCAAACCCCAACAATAGTTGCTTGTCCAGTGCAGTCTCTTCCTGCCTCCAGCTCTGTCTCAGCCTCCTCCCAAGATTCAGTCTTGTCTTTGCACTGGGGCAGGGAGAGAGAGACCAGGGGAGAGGGTTTGGGAGCTAGAGGATCAGCTGGGTAGTTGGGCATTAACAGGATGATGTCATTTTGTGTCATTTGATTATTTATTTATTTATTTATTTATTTATTTATTTATTTGTGGGACCCTCGCCGGCGGCCAGGGAATGAACCGGTGCTGCAGAGGCTGTGGGCAGCCTTGCAGCCCAATGCTCAACTGCTGAGCCACCAGGGGAGGCCCCCCATTTGATTATTTAAAAAATGGAAAGGGGGGATGGAAGGTCTGAGCAAATACTGGTTAACAATAGAGGGGTTTCCCAGTCAATGGGAACAGGAGCAGGCCTTAGCCAGGCCATGCAAGTGTCCATTTCTTAAATGACATGCACCCTGTACTTTTATGCAGCTCATCTCATATCTTACACAAGAGGGGGAGCCCTTGTATATTTTGTAATTTTTTAGTATTAACACAAGTTGTTGTTCTCCTTACCCAAGGTATGCACAAATATCTGCTCTTTGTAAAAAATTACAGCAGCACAAACAATATTTGCAGTATCTTTTGACCACAATGCCTACGCTGGTCAGAAGTAACCACCCTCAATTTGCTTTAAATTGAGTGAAAATCTTTGTGGTTCATAAAAACTTTTCTTAAGCTTTTGGAGTATTGTTATAAAACAAAGTAAAGTAAAACTGCAAATGTGTAACATTTTCCAAAAATGTTATTTTACATGCATATTGAGACTTAGTTTCTTTAAGAGGCTCTCTCTTCTAACTTGAGAATCTTCTACTTCTTTGCAAAGTCTTTCAGGGCAGCTGGGGTATTCTTGCTGGGTGACACCAACAAATGCGTGCAGGTGGGAAAGGCATTAGCAACATTATGTAAAAGATTTCCAGACACACCAGCTTTATGCCCAGGTGGGCTAACAAGGGATACAATTGCTAAACCATCCCTTTCCTTGGGTGTGGATCCCACGGTAGTTAGACTCCGTAGTTAGACTCGGTGGCCCCTTTTTTCACTGTTTTCTTTCCTGCTGCCTGGGGTGTCTTGTTGCCATGAGCAGGTCTTTTTGGTGCTGCCAAAGGCTCAGATGTTTCTGCTTTTAGAAAGTGAGCAAAAAGTTCTGAAAAAGAATTCTTCTGTGTAGATGACTCATTTGGTTTGTGAGGGGGGTTGGGGTCATTTTGTGACCCAGGCTGCCTGGTCATCCATCTTTTAATCCCAACTGGATCTTCTCTCATCAATGACTCCATTTCTTCCTTTTTGATATCCAGAGTGCTTCTGAGTAATTGTAATACTCGCTGCCGTTCCGCTTCCTGTGTTTGGAAATAATCCAAAAAGAGCTTTCTCATTAGGCTCTTGTCTATATTCCTTTCGGATATGGTTACCAAATCCATCCATTTTTTTTTTTGTACAGCATCCAGCATTTCCTGTAGGACATCTTTTTGTTTTTTAAGGTCTTCAATTTGTCCTACCTTCAGCTCCACAGTAGCATTAGTTTGATCTAGTTGCCCCTGTAATGATGCTGCTTTTTCTTCTAGATGGACTGTCTTTTCCATTGATTCAGCTAGCACCACTTTTGTGTCAGCTAAGGCCTGATTTTCTTGTTTCTGCCAGGCGCTGAGCTGGGCGGCAGTTCATCTCTCTGCTTGTTGACGATATTCAGTTGGTCCTGCAGTATCTTGGCTTGCTGGCTTGCACTTTCCGTGGCAGTGCAAGATGAACTTAGCTTTTCCTTCAATTCCATCATTTTCATTCGGAAGTTAAACTCTTGTCATCTGCATCCCGAGCTTTACAGAAGAGAGTTTTGCAATTCCACAATTTGCTTCTGAGTATTCTCTAGCTCCTGCTTTAAGTGTGATTCTTTGTTGCACAAGTACCGAATCTCATTCTGTAGAGCATTAATGTCCATTTGTGTTTTTCAGAGCTACTGTCAGTTCATTTCTTTCCTGCTGAAATAAAACCGTCTTTTCTTGTATCAAAGTGATTGCATTTATTTATTTATTTATTTATTTTCGAAGATTTATTTATTTATTTATTTATTTATTTATTTATTTATACAAGCACTGGGCACAGTCAGAAGCGCGGGAGGGTATGAGAATTCACCAGAGCCAGAGCGGGGAGCAGAGCAGGCAGAAGGACCTAAGTGCACTGCTGAGGGGAGCAGCGGGCGGCAGGAGAGGTCTGCGCACCATGTGGGACCCTCCTCCGGTGGCCGGGGAGCAGCCGGGGATCAAACCGGCGCTGCAGAGGCTGCGGGCAGCTTAGCAACCCAGCGCTCAACCGCTGCGCCACCGGGGAGACCCAAAGCGATTGTATTTAAAAGCTGATTTCGTTTCCCAGTCTTGCCCTGTTCTTCTTCGTTCGTTAGTTGCTCCAAAACCTTCTTCACTGGACAGTACTTCAATTCTTGCTCTTTCAGGAGCTGCGAAAGTTTTGCATTTGTTTCTTGCAGTGCTTGCATTTCTCCTGCCTTTTCCTGAGATGTTTCTATTATTTTTTCATTTTCCTGTTTTAGTTTACATGACTCTATTTCAAAATGTAATGCCCTCTCCTTCAGGTTTATAACTGCCTGCCTTAAAATTTCATTTTCATCCACTTGGCTAATCAAATTTTCTGCAAGAGAAAGTAACTCATCACTCTTGGCTTTAATGAGGAGCTCTTTTTCCTGAAGTAAGTTTTGCAAAACATCTTGTTTCTCCTTCAGCTGCTTCATTTCTGAATTGGTTTGCTCATGTTGTTTTCACTCCAGTTCTGAGGCGGCAGCGATGGAGTCAGACAATTTCTGGTGCTCTTCCTGAAGCATTTGAATGGTTGCATCTTTTTCCTGCATTAACTTTCTTCCACTTCCTCTTGAAGCAATTTAGAAGACTCATTCAAGGCAGCAGTGGCACTGGCCATAAGAGTCCTCAGACTCTTCTGTAGGTGGTGATTCAGTCAAGGGCTGTGTCATAAGGAGGTCAATTTTAACTAACAAAAGATCCTTGACATTACAAAGCTGCCCTATAACCGGTTGGATTTGTGTTAACTCCTGCTCCATACTCTTAAATTTCATTTCATCCCTTTTACAATATTGTAACAGGTCAACATAGTTCATCAGTAGTTTAGAATTATTGTCTCCATAAACCAAGATTTGCATCTGAAGCTGCAGTTTTTCTTCACAGTGAGCTGAGTCTCTGTGCATATTTTTCACCAGAATCATTACTTGCTGTTTCCACTCTTTTAGTATCCTAACTTGCTGCTTTAATTGATGATGTTCCTGTAGAAGTGCCTCCAACTGATTAGAATTGACACCAACAACCTTATTCCCAGTGCTGGATATTTGAAAAAGTGTCAGTGATGCTTGACATTTCTGACTTAATGCATCGATTTCCTTTTCTTCGTTTACGTCTAACAGGTTGCTCACAGCTTCCTCTTCTAGGTCTTGAAAATGACTTTCAAATCCAGTGGACAGTTTATTATCTTCATCTGGAATTCTTAAGTTCTCTGCTTCTTTAGCAATACCGATAGCCATCATGTTGTGATAATCTCCTTTGAGATTGTTATTTTCCCTAGTCTTCTCATTTGAAACAGCCAGCACTTGTTGTTCTCTTACCAAACCATAAGCTTGCTGCTGCTGCGGTCCCCAACAACCTGCCTGTGGGTAATGGAAGTTATTTTATGGTAAAGATCTTGAATTTCCAAGTACTTCTGCTCAATAATTTTAGCTGGTCTATCAATCTCGTCTTTGGATGGTTGATCCATATCGGAGGTAGTCTGGCCAGTGAGCTCTTCTATCTCAAGCTTTTTGATTAATCTTTCAGGTTTGGTTTGAGAGAAATCATAGTCTTCCTTTCATTTTCCAAATTAACAGAATTTTCTGTTTGAATGTCCTGGTTTTCTTTAGGAGAATATGTTTTTATTTGTTCTGGAGTTTTCCTCAAATTCTTAATTTCCTTATCTCCAGCTAAAATGAGCTGGGTATTTGCCATATTCATTTGCTCACGTTGGTATGTGAGATCATCCATTTCCTCCTCCTGCTCTCGTAAAGGTGGAAGTAGTTGCATAATTTTCTGGCTTTGGTCCTCAGTTATCTTTGGATGAGGTTTGATGTCTTCTTCGAGATTATTGTCCTTGCTTATGTTCAGTTGATGTATCTCAGATTGGAGTTCTGTCATCGTGTCTGGTATTTTGGGTTCAACCACAGGTGCAACTGGACTCTGTCCCTCCAGTTGCTCTAGATCTTCTTTCAGAGTCTCTTTGTCTTTCAGTGATGTACTGATGTCTTTAATAAGTGGTACCAGTTGCTTCCATTCTTTTAAGTGAGATGACAAAATGGCCTTAGTTGTTTTCTGGTCAGCTTCTATCCTCTCCATATTCTTTTTGAGTTCTGCTATTTCCAGGTCTTTTTTTTTTTTTTTTTTTTTTGATTCTAATTAAACCTTCCTGCTCCTGCCATAAGGGAAAGCTATCCAAGTTACAGTTACTTGACAATTCTTGAATGGTTTGCTCACTTATTTTCATAACTTCTGACAGCCCCTTTTCAGCTTCTCGCAGATTCGTCTCCCATTGCACTTTTCTCATCTGGAAAAGTCCCACAGTGGTACTTTTCCCCAAAGAATCTTGATGGTTCCAAACTATCACCTTTTCCAACATAAGTCTCATATCTTTATATGCCGAAAACAACTTTTCACATGTCATTTTGAAAGCCAAAACGGCTTGTGAACTGTTATTTACTTGTTCCAGTTTTGAAATTATTTGCTTTAAGTTTCTATCTTCCACTTCCCTTTCTTTATGTATGTCATCCTCAAGATGATTATTATTAGTGTTTTGATTAAGAGAGAACTTAAGTCATTCCTGGCTTCACAAAGTTCTTCATTTGGTTTACTTTGTTCTTTATGGTTAAGGTCTTGCTGAGTGTCTAAATTATATTTTTGCGACTGATTTAACTGATGTTCTAAAGTATCAGTTTCATCCTCAAGCTTCTGCATGGTTAAATCCAAGCAATTAACATTCAATTCACTTTGAACTAACTTCAATGCAAGGCGATCTCCAGAACCGACTTGGAGTAGCTACAGCTTCTGCAATTAATTGCTCTTCTAGCTGTGCTGTCTTGCTTGTGAAGTGTTGGGTGTCTGTTGTAGTTAAATTTCAACAGAAAACTGTGAGTCTATAACTCACAGTTTGTAGTGTGTGAGAAGGTCTGATGTTTTACTCTTCCATATCACTATAGAGATTTTTTTTAGGTCTCTGGTTTTTCTAATCTTCGCAATGCCTGAATGGCTTTGATCTCCTTCCTGATGAAATTAGTTTTCTCCAATCTACCTGTGCCTTTCAGCACATCATTTGCTATGTTCAAGATGGATACAGTGAAGATTAGTACACCATTACCCAGTTGTCCGGGTAATGGTGATTGTGAGACCCGAGGCTCCCTAACTAGGTGCGACTCTATCAAACGCTGCGGGTGATTGAACTGACCTGAAGGGCTCAACAAAAAGCCTGCGGGCACAGTCGGACTACCCCGCCGCACGTCCCGAAGGGCTGCAAGCACAGGGCTAAGTAGTATGGCGCTGCTGAGGGAACAATGCCAGGCGGCCTGGAAACGCTGAGGTCTGGCTGGAACGTCACAAGGGGCACGTGGGGGGGGGGGTGTGGGGCAGGAAAAGGGTGGGGGGGGGTTGTTGGAGGCGGCTTGGCTCAACCCCACCATGCCCTAACTTGGGCCTCTTCTCCCGTAGCTTCTGGGACTTTCCCAGGTGCCGCCCGACCCCTGCCCCCTCGACGGCGGCCTCCCGCAACACACCCTGACCTGGAAGCCTTGGGGCGCGGGTGATGAACAGGCGCACGCGCCCGCCTGTGAGTCTTGCAGCCAGTGCCGGCGCCCGCAACACCCGGTCTGCAACTGGGGGTTTTCACGCAACTTTTTTGGGGGGTTGGGGTAAAACGCACACGCCCCCCAGGACGCCTGGAGCCTTCATCCTCCAAAGATTCCCGGCACCCCGGGCCCGACAGGGCCTCCCCTCCCCGCCCGCGCCGGCGCCCCCGGCCCTTTGTGTCCGCTGCGGCCGCGAGCGCGCGAGCCCCGCCGGGAGCCAGCCGGGCCGCAGCGGGGACCGGTCAGCCCCGCCCGAGGCGCGCAGGCCCCGGCCCCGAGGGGCGCGCCGGGCCGGGTCTCCCCGACGGCGCCCGCGGGCGGCGCCTTAGCTCAGGTCGGCGCGGGGCGGCGCCGCTGGAAGTGACGCGGCGAGGGCGGAGCCGCCGCCCGGGAGCCGCCGCCGCCTGGGCCGGGAGGCGATGTAGGAGCCGCCAGGCCGAGCCCGTCCGCCTGGCCCGAGCCCGCGGGCGCCGCCGCCGCCATGAAGAAGCAGTTCAACCGCAGGAAGCAGCTGGCCAACCAGACCGTGGGCAGGCGAGTACGCGGCGGGCGGGCGGGCGGCGGGACACGCCTCCCGGGCCCAGCGGATCCGGCTGGGCCCGGGATCTGGGGCCGGGCCGCGCCGCGCCGGGGCCGCCGGAGACCCGCCGGCCGGGCCGCGCCTCCTTCCGCGCCCCCCGCGCGGGGCCCCCCACGAAGCCTCTGCCGCGTCCGGCATCGTCCTCCGGGCCCTGGACGCGACCGACCCTTTCCGCCCTCGGACCCGGCCGGGCCGCGCTGCGCCCTGGACTCGAACTCCGGCATCTGGAGCCCGAGGCTGCGCGGGGCGCTGGCGGGGGTTGGGGGGGGGCGGCGGCCTTCGCGCCCTTCCCGGGGGGCCCTGCCGGGGGCAGCCCCTCACTTGCAAGTCCCTGCTGGCTGTGGCGGTGAGGGGCTGTGAACACCCGCCGGGGCTGCTCCGGGAGGGCCGGACGCCGCGAGGGAAGGTGGAGGTGGTGCTCTCAAAAGCAGGACTGTCCCTGGACTGCTGCAAGTTCCTGACATTTAGAAATTTGGAATTGGGAGGAAAGGATTATGGAGACGCCTTGTGGCGAAGAAAGAAAAACAGCTTGTTTTAAGAAAAGCCTTGCTCACTTTTGATTTGGGAAAACAGACTACGCTGTTTCTTTGGTGCCGTTTTAACGCTGGACAGAAAACTTCATGAAATGACAGAATAGGCCAGAGTTTGGAGAGGACCAGGCTGTTGGGAGGGGAGTGATTTGCGGGTTTGCGAGCTGCTCCAGGTGATTGTCATGCGGTGTATTATCTGGAGCAGACAGGTCAAGGTCTTCAGGGTGGTGAGCTGTGCGGTACCGATTTACTGTTTATTCCAGCATGACTTCATGGAAGTGTGATTTTTTTCCCCCACAGTTCTTGCTTTTTAAACAGTTAAGTAAAAGGAAGAGTTTGGTTGACTGAGCATGTGGCACACTTCATTTTCTGTGTGTATGAAAATACTTTTACTTCCTCTTGAGTTTTCTAAATTTGCTTTTTACTGTTTCATTTCTGTCAAATTTTTGCTTAGTTTTATCGTTTAATTTTTTTGGGTACCCCACCCTGTTATCTTGGGTGTATCTTTATCCGATTTCCAGAGTTCATCCCTGTCCAATAGAGTCTGGACAGGCACACTTTTCTGCTATTTGTAGGAAAATTCTAGAAATAATGCTGAGAGGCAGGTGGACAGAGTACCAGTGAGGGCTAATGTTGCCAGCAAGAACCTTCCTTTCTCCTCTTCTGAGCCTTTTCAGTAATGTGCATTGTGGAATGAATGTTTAGCGACTGGCAGCTGACACAGCAGTGCTGGGGGACTGGAACCAAAATGCAACAATGTTCATCTGAGATTTCTGGTTTTTTGGTGTTTTTTTTAAATTTATGTTTTAAAATGTTCTACACTTAGCCATATGCCTTATTTCATTATATCTAAAACACCAGCAATTGTAAGAATGAAAAAAGAAAAAAGACACACTGCCAGTTAGTATACTTAATGTTTTTCTTATTGCTTAGAATTTTAACATAAAGACTACCAAAAAAGCTCATCTGGGCTTATTTCAACAGACTGTCTTCGTATATATCTCTTGTACACAAATAAAAAGGAAAAGAGGATTCAAACAAGCCAGTTATATCTTCACTTTCAGGATGTCTGTGGTTTACACACACACACACACACACACACACATATCTTGATGTCGTCAAGGTCATTGGCAATGGGGCATTTCTGAGAGAATGTCTTCCAAACTGCTGAACCTCACTCTAAGTTTTGAAACTGGTTCTTTTCTGATCTCATCATTAGGTATCCACGCATGTAATTTCAAACAGCAATCAGGATTTGCGCTCCTTTGTCAGATGGTCCTTAAATGGTGTGTGCAATAAAACAGAGGGGTCTGCAGCTGTCTGGCCTGGCACCAGGAATAAGGACCATGTCTTGCAAAGGTAATGACAATTCCAACAAAACAGTGACCCAGGATACATGAAGTTAAATAACTCACCTGATATCAAAGAAGGTTAAAGCGCAGGAACACGGGTCTCCTGAATCTACCCAAGACAGATCTGCCCTCATAGGATGAAGAACAGTCAGTCAGTATGGGAAGCATAAACCAGTGTGAAAGCAACTAGCAAAAATATCTGTGACCTGTCACAAAATAGTAGTATCTTTACAATGTAAAGGGCTCTCATAAGTGAATAAGAACGAAAACCTATCTCAGCAGGAGAAAGGAGACAAAGGCCAAAAATGGGCAACTCACAAAAGAAACAGATCTGACTGATGTACATACAAAAAGCTCAGTCTCATCCACAATCCAAAACCGGGAAAAAGGCAGCACTCCCTCCATCAAACTGGCAACTAAACTATTTTTATTATTTATTTATGTATTTATTTTTAAAGATTTATTTATTTATACAAGCACTGGGCACAGTCAGAAGCGCAGGAGGGTGAGAAAATTCACCAGAGCCAGAGCGGGGAGCAGAGCAGGCAGAAGGACCAAAATACGCTGCTGAGGGGAGCAGCGGGCGGCAGGAGAGGTCTGCGCGCCATGCGGGACCCTCCTCTATTGGCTGGGGAGCAGCCGGGGATCGAACCAGTGCTGCAGAGGCTGCGGGCAGCTTTGCAACCCAGCGCTCAACCGCTGTGCCACCAGGGAGGCCCTAAACTATTTTTAATAGAACCCAGCTTTGAAGAGGGATGGGGACAAGGGCAGAACTGTCAAATGGCACAGTCTGGCACTGAGGCAACAATTATAAAAAGCCAGAAGAACTTGCATGCGCATGACCAAACAAGTGCATTCCAGGATTTCACCTTAAGGAAAGAATCAAGAATAAGCAAATACTTTTCTACAAAAGCATGCAGTCTGGTGTTAAAGTGTCAGGAGAACAAAGCAGGCTACAATACTGTCCAGACAGGCTGTTCCCCACACTGCCAGAGTGAAAACACGCCCCATTGCCAGGGCAGCGCAGGTGAAGCGTTGGCAGTGGCTACTTCGGCATCGTGGTGGCCTGCCGCAAGTTCTGCTGCCTCTTTCCACCACAAGCTTCCATTTCCAAAACCCAGAGAGCATCCCTTCTGTTTGTACATCCTGATTTCCTGGTTAAAACCCAGACTGAAATAATCGAAGCTCTCAAACTTGCATCTTCAAGATGTCCCAGTCTTCATTCAATCCACAACTGTCTTCACAATAGACTTGACGTGCGCACACCACCTGTTCTAATTAACATCTTTTCAACTCTGTTTTTAATACTCACAACTTATGTGCTACCTAATATTTTCTTCTAACGCACACTGTAGTAAGACCTAACTATTAAAATTTAAAACATCTGCATACTGCCTGAAGTTCGCTTGCATCCCTCCCATGGGAAACACTAACCAGCACCAATCACCTCCCCATTCACTGGAGAAACACTTGCTGCCTTTGTCCTATTTACACAAGTGTCAAGAGCAACAATGGGCCCCCTCATCTCAAAGGAGTGAAAGGCCCTCCAACAGGCATTTCAATGTGGGATTCCTGCAGGGCTGCTCCTTGCTCTTCCAGCCAGGAGGAGCAAGGCTGCCGCCTCACCAGGGCTTAACTTCCTGCCAGTCAAATGCTTGTCAAACAGGAATACAAAAGACTCTCCTATCCACCCAATGAGGAAGCCATGAGGAAGCCACCGCTTCACAAAGGTGAGGGTCCTTTCCCCAAGCAGTGGCGCTTCACAGGGGCTGAAGTCCACTGGTTTTCAAACCCACTCCTACGTGGAGCTACACTCTCCTCCAGCACTCAGTAGCTCCAGTGGTGTGTGTGTAGGAGCAACTGCAAAAGAAATTGACTGGACGTTCAGCATCAGTTCGCAAGTTCGGAATTGTTAACTGCATACTGCTTGTGATCTTTACAGTACTGTGCTGCCCTATTTTTATTTTTTTTAAAGATTTATTTTTTATTTACACAATAGCTGGGGTATAGGCCAGCGGCACGGGAGAGTGAGAGGATTCACCAGAGACAGAGTGGGGAGCAGAACAGGCAGACAGACCAAAAGCACTGCTGAGGGGAGCAGTGGGCGAGACAGGAGAGGTCTGCCATGCCATGTGGGTATCTCCCTGGCTGGCCAAAATTGAACCCGTGCTGCAGAGGTTGTGGACAGCTTCACAGTGCTGTGCTCAACCCGTGCGCTACTGGGAGGCCCCATGCCCTGTTTTTATATGTTACCCTCTCAGCTTCATTTTTTTTTTTTTTCAGTTTCTCTTTTCTATTGGTTTTATTCTTGGTTTACAAATAGAAAATAGGAAGGAAAGCCTCAAGAGCAACAGAATCTGCCCCTAAAGAGTTTGGACTGATTTCCCTTCTAAGTCCATCCACAAAGTGGTAAGGGTGGAATCAGCAAAAAAACCAGGCCTCAATATCTAACTACAGTTCCCTCCCAAAAGAGACTACTGGTATTGCCTCTGGCTTCATCCAACACGTAATTACCTTGTATATGCAGTGTCTGCCTGCTCCAGGTGGCCAAGGTATTCACCTATGTTTTCATACAGAAGCGTTATAGCCCTACCTTTAATACGTAGGTTTATGACCCATCCCAGAGGAATGAGGTAGAGGTCAAGGTTCATTTTTTTTTCCACTCGAATATTAAGTTGAGCCAGATTATTGATTAATAGGCTTTCCTTTCCCCCAGTGAACTGACTTGGCACTTTGGGCAAAAATCCTCCAAAATAACTTGTGTGAGTCTACTAGGGATGCTCTATTCTGTTTCACTGATTTATCGTTATGCCAAGACCACACTGTTTTTTCTTACTGTTTAAAGTAAGCCTTAAGGGCCTCCCCAGTGGCACAGTGGGTTGAGTGCAGTGCTATGAAGCTGTCTGCAGCCTCTGCAGCACGGGTTCGATTCCTGGATGGCCAGGGAGATTCCCACATGGTGTGGCAGACCTCTCCTGTCTCGCCCGCTACTCCCCTTAGCAGTGTATTTCGGTCCGTCTGCCTGTTCTGCTCCCCGCTGTGTCTCTGGTGAATCCTCTCACCTTCCCATGCCTCTGGCCTGTATCCCAGCTCTTGTATGCATAAATAAAATAAATCTTTAAAAAAATAAAGTAAGCCTTAAAATTAAGTAGTAGGGGGCCTCCCTGGTGGCGCAAGGGGTTAAGCACCGCACTATGGAGCAATCCTCAGCCTCTGCAACAGGAGTTCGATCCCCGGGCCAGCCAGGGAGAAACCCACATGGCGCAGCAGACCTCTCCTGTCTCGCCCGCTGCTCCCCTCAGCAGTGTATTTCAGTCAGTCTGCCTGTTCTGTTCCCTGCTCTGTCTCTGGTGAATCCTCTCACCCCCCCAACACCTCTGGCCTATACCCCAGCTCTTGTATGCATAAATAAATAAATCTTTAAAAAAAAAAATTAAGTAGTAGGAAACAGTGAAAGTTCTGCAGCTTCATCGTTTTGAAGATTTTTTTGGCTATTCTAGATCCTTTGTGTTTGCATAGACCTTTTAGAATCAATTTGTTAATTTGTTAATTTCTTCAGAAAGAGAAGACTAGGGGGATTTCTTTTATTTTTATTTATTTATTTTTTTAATAGAGGCATGTTTTATTTATTTATTTGTTTGTTTGTTTTGTTTATACATGCACTGGGTACAGTCAGAAGCGGGGGAGGGTGAGAGAATTCACCAGAGCCAGAGCGGGGAGCAGAGCAGGCAGAAGGACCGAAGTACACTGCTGAGGGGAGCAGCGGGCGGCAGGAGAGGTCTGCGCGCCATGTGGGACCCTCCTCCGGTGGCCGGGGAGCAGCCGGGGATCGAACCGGCACCGCAGAGGTCGCGGGCAGCTTCGCAACCCAGCGCTCAACCGCTGCGCCACCGGGGAGGCCCTAGGGGGATTTTTTTTAAATAGCATTTTTATTTTTCTCACATCACTGTTTATTTTTGGACAGTATGTGATTTCTCCCCTCCAGTGTGGACCCCATAGTTGTCCCACCACCACAGTGCCCATGATCCGTCACCAAGTCCCTGTGCTATTCCTGCCTGTTTTGACCCCTCGTCCCTTCCCCTGCTGTATGAAGGGATGGCTAGGGTTTTATTGGAATTTCACTGAATCAATGTGGGGAGGATCTAAACCTTAACATCAGTCTTCTAATGTATGAACATAGTATCCTCCACTTACTGAAGTCTTAATTTCCTTCCTACAGGCTTCACAGTTTTCTGTGCAAAGGTGCCTCATGTCTTCTGCTAATTTATCCCTAGTTTGCTTTATGATGCTATTATAAATAATATTGCAAAATTTCATTTTCCTTTACAAGTGTGTATATTTACAAATGTACAATTATAATCTATCCGACAAAGGATTCCTATCCAGAATATTAGTGGAAACCCCAATGAGTCAAACTAAAATCACCATCAACAACAACACAGACAACAGACTCAACAGTTTACAACAGATGCAGGGATGGTCAGGTCCCAGGTGGGTCTCTTTTCCCTCTGCCTGAACGTGCCTTCCCCAGATATCCACTCGGCTCACTCCCACACCCGCCTCTAAGTCTTTTCTTGGCAGTGACCTTCTCAGAAAGGGCCTGCCCTGACAGTCCACTTCAAATCACACGTCCTTCCAGCACACCCCCTGCCTCTCCACCTGCTCACAATCCAGGCAGTGTGCTGGCTGCTTCCTCCACTGGAATAAAGGCTCCAACAGAGCACCACGTTTGTCTTGGTCACTTCTGTATGGACTCTACAACTTGGCTCTAGGAGCTGAAAAGGCACACCAGGAGGAATGTGAGTGAGTGCACTGGTCTAAGAGGTGGCCTGAAGAACTGGGCATAGGAGGGCGGGAGAACACTTCCAGCCGAGGGGACAGCATGCCCAGCCTGGTGGGGAACAAACCACATTTGAAGAACTGAAAGGATCCCACAGGGGAGAGGGGAGGCGCAGAAGTGGGAGGCTGAAGGAGTGGGGCAGAGCAGGCAGGGCCCAGCAGACCACATAAGGGACTTTGTGGTCTTTTTCAAATAGCATGAAGCCATTAAACCAAGGAATGACATGTTCAAATGCACTTTTTACAAACCTTGGGCTTCAGTGTGGCATGTGGATGTGGGGGAGCACTGCGGGGGGTTCAGCTTGCAGACCAGGGCCACAGATGACCTGAGCTTGGGTTGAGACAGCAGAAACAGAGTTAGAGCAAAGGAGGCAGATTCCAGAAATATTTAGATAAAAACAACAGGTCTGGGTGACACAGAACATAAGGGAATGAGTGAAAGGGCGTTCCAAGATGAATCCCACCTTTTCAACTAAGAATTAAACAATGGCACCAGGGGGGTTAGGCAAGGAGGAGAAAGAATAGAGTGATAGAGGTGATCTGGACCTACTGGCTTGGAAACAATGAATTTGAGATAATTCTGAGCTATCCAGATGGAGACTTCCAGGCAGCAGTGGGTGTTCAGAGCAGCATGGTCATCTCGTGAAAGGTGAAGGGTGTCACCCAATGTAGATTTTCACCTAGCAGCTGATGGGGAATCAAAGGCTTTAAGTAGCAAGGTAACAGGTTAAGGTTGGTAATTCTGAAACATCACCCTGGCCATAGCATCAACACCTGGCTGGAGGGCAGCAAGACTAGAAGCTGGGGGACAACAAGGGTGTGATGCACTAGACCAGTGAGTGAGGAGGCCCGAGCTAGGGCATGTCCGTGGGGAAGGGGACAGACCTCCCCTTCATTACCACACATCTCCACACAAGCCACCTCCCACCCAGCTGCCAGGGATTTTCCTAAGCACTAGCCCAGATCATGTCACTTCTCCACTTAGAGCCCGTGGAGACCTCCCACAGGCCTCAGGACCTTTCACAATTCCTTCCCTGATCTCCTCTTCGGAATCTTCTCTTGTTACACCTGCCCACCCTTCCCCCTCCTCCACCCCCCCCCAACCACGCTCCATATCAAAGCTACCCTAAGACCACACTGTGCTTCCATCTCCATGCTCTTTAGCTCAAGCTATTTAAGATAAACAAACACCTATTTATCTTTTTAGACTCATCTCCTCCCCTGTGAAAGAAAGCAGCGCTAACATCTGAGAGCTGGCCTGGGACTTTGAGTCAGTTTTCACTGTGGTTGGGAGCTGGCCTGGCACGCACAGCAAGGCCACCTTGTCTCCTATTAGACAATCCCAAAGAACACCAGGTCACACTGCAACGGTGATGAAGTGAGACAAAACAAGACCCCTTCAAAACCTGGTATAAACACACAAAACTCAGCCATCAAGCCACCCACAACCTACCATCCCTCTCTCTGGACTGATACGAAAGATGGTGGCTTCCTTACAAAGAACAGCCTTAGTCTCACTCTATTCTCACCTCCTTCTAGAAAAGATTGATTGAGCTACCCCATCATAGATTTGTCTCCACTGCCTGTTAGCACCAAATTCACAGCAAATTCCTGCTTCCTCGCCTTGAAACCTCCCCAAATTATCCAAGCAAACCCAAATCCTAAGTCCTTTCTAACACCCTCTTACTGAAAGCCCCCAGAGTTTCCCATGCAGTTAGTACCTCCTTGCAACAAGTAATTAAATCCAACTTGTTTGGGCCTCCCCAGTGGTGCAATGGGTTGAGCATGGCGCTGTGATGCTGTCCACAGCCTCTGCAGTGTGGGTTTGATTCCTGGCCGGCCAGGGAGATACCCACATGGCACGGCAGACCTCTCCTGTCTCGCCTGCTGCTCCCCTCAGCAGTGCTTTTGGCCGTTCTGCTCCCTGCTCTGTGTCTAGTGAAATCTCTTACCCTCCCGTGCCTCTGGCCTGTACCCCAGCTCTTGTGTGTATACATAAATAAATCTTTAAAAAAAGGAAAAATAAATAAATAAATAAATAAATCCAACTTGTTTGATTACAGGTGTGCTTCTGGTCGGCTTTGCAAGAGAACATTGACAATTGTAACAGTAGGAAAAGATAAGTTTTTTGCAAAAAGTTAATGGAGTTCCGCTTGGAAGACTTTCATAGTCTGTGTAAGCAATACCCATAACATCACCCATGTTATCTTGAGAATGACAGGGTAGTGGCAATCAGAAGTTAGAGGAAAGTGGAAAATGCCTGATTTAAGTATTCTAGAGAGTGGGAAGTGAGCTTACCAGAGAATCACATGAGTCTGTTTAGGGCACAGATGAGATTGGTTGACATGAACTGACAGCAGTACCAAGCTTCCCTGCCTCTGGTATTGTAGGCAAAAATGAATATTCGGTTCAGGCAGGGTTTGGGGCTTACTAGGGTAAGGGCAAGGGAGACAAAGACATTGCCAAGAAAATTGCTGAATGATAGACTATGACCTCTAGATTCAATCTGCGGGAAACACGCGGAGGACACAGCAGACATGACAACATGCTGGAAGGAGAGATGCAGCTGGAGGCCAGGCACAGCCCAGGGTGTCACACAAGATTGGTGGAGTCCCAGAGGTGGGTCAGAATAATCACTGCACATGAGGTGCTCAGGAAAATCCATGCCCCCCTGGACAGTGTGTCCTGCACACACACATTGAAGTCAACTAGGATGCTGGCATGAACTGAGGTAGAGAAGAAGCTGTAGGCCAGAAGCCCAAGTCTTCCATGAATTAGGGGAATAACCAGGAGCTGGGAAAAAACAGTAGAGGAGAGGGTGCTCCAGCTGGGCCTGTGGCTCTCAAATAGGGGGTGGAGGGGACAAACAGCAGAGAAGACACAAATCTCAACCCCTCTGATCCTGAGACATATCAGGTAACCCAAACCAAATTCCAGTTGTGAGTAAATCTATATACACTAGAGCACTGAAGTGCTATAAATACATAATTGAAGCTCAAAAAGTTTTTTGTACTAATGTTATTCTGTCTAGATTCTTTAGAGAAGAATTATGTCTAATTCAACAGTGCTATCATGTGGTCAGTAATAACTGAAAGCTGGAGAAGATATAAAGTTAGGTATAATCCACCAAATGTCACCAGGGACTATTCCAAACCTTTTATACTTTCATATTCATCTATTTATGCAATCAATCACTAACACATACTACATGCCAAGCACAGCCTTAAGTGCTTTACTATCATGGAAATTGCTTAATCTTTACAACTACCTGTGAAATGGATCGTACTATCATCACCCTTCACACTGGTAGTAAGTGGCTGAGCTAGAATACGTTTGACAGAATCTGAATCTAGAGTCCATGGTCTGAATCACGAAGGTGGGTCTCCAAGAACCTACAAGAGTGCAAGCCTTAACCCAAAACTTTTGTTTTCCCCACCCCACAACCTCTACCCCTCAACCAGCTTTGAGGGTATTCTTTCAGTTCCTCGAGTAGTCTATACTCTTCCCTATCTCTGCTGCCTCTGGGGGGACAAGCGGAATCCCCCCGCCCTGGCCCGCCTCCCGCGTGCGCCCCCGCCCCGGGGAAGCAGCCCCTAGCCGCGCGCCCAGCAGCACCTCTCGCAGATTGAAGCATCTTCGCAAGTACCGCGCACGCCCTCGTCGTCAGTGTCGGGCGAGCAGGAAGGCGAGGAGTAGGAAGAACTCCTCAGGCTAGTGGCCATGGGCGTGGAGGTTCCATGCGCCCACCGGGCACATGGAAGCCAGGTCGACGGCCGCGGGTGAGGTAGGAAGCTCCGAGACGGCTGCAGAGAGGGGCTGAGCTCCACCCGGCACAGCTGGCGCGGCTCAGTGACGCCGCCCACGACGCTGCCCCAGAAACCTTCCCGCTTATTGGCTCCTCGGCCCAGACGTTCATTGGGCAATTTTCCCGCCCCCTCATCCTGTGGAGACGCTCATTGGAGAACCCTATTGGCCCCGCCTTCACAACCCGGAAGGAAAGGTAACTGACAAGGACGCAACCGGCATCCCAGTGCTTTCTGGGAGTTGTAGTCTTGATAGTGTCCAGAGGCCACCGTTTGTGACAGTTGCATCCAAAATTTTATAACTGTAACTAACCCAGGGCTGAAGAGCGACCTGTATCTTCAGTACTGGGCGAAAGGCAAAGAATCCAATGGGAGGAAACTAAGTATCAGGTGTTACTGTCAGGTGTCACTCTCAACTATTGCACAAATAGTTTATTGAGTGCTAAGAAGTAAGTTAAGAGCTTTGCACACACAATCACCTTTAAAATGTATTGAAGGAAGGAATGAGTGCAAAACTAATGCAATAGGAAATTATGTCGCAGTGAAGATAATGAGCTAGAGCTACCAGTTACATCAGTGACTCAATTTTAGAAACAGTATTCATGAAAAAAGCAGGACATCTTTGTAGAGTTCAAAACAAGCAAAATTTATATTCAAGATGTTCATTACAGACATTTTGTACTGGATTTATTATAAAACATTTTCTGGACAAACTTTGAAAAGCATGTTTGTATATTTCATTTCATTATCAAGTGTTGGGAAGAGGGAACAGGTATATTCAATTCTCATTGAAACTCATAACACCCCAAAATAAATAAACTATAACCAAAATCCAGTACACATATCTTGGGGCAAAATCAGATAACAAATGCTTGCTTAGTATCCAATGGAGTAACAGGCACTTATTACCCAAAGTAGAAATGACAGTGAGGGAAGGCAGTGATTAGGGGAGTTTTTCCAGGAGAAGCGGTGATGAAACACACCACTTTCTTTGAGTGTTCCTCTGAAGAGGATAAAGGAAACAAGTGAGCAAGCATAGTCTACTAGCTTGGCAGTGTACACATTCTATGGGTATTAGTAGGTAATAAGTGTTAACAGCAAGTAGTACAAGGTATTGATCCTATAGGTCTGAATGTTGAGGCTGAATTTTACTGGAAAAAAAAGGTGGAGCAGATGTGTTGATTCATCTGTTGTTTGATGAGCAGAGAACACTTGTTTTCTTTGCTGAGACTTTGATTCAGAAAAGCTGGTGAGGACACCCTGGTGGCGCAAGGGGTTAAGACACAGCACTATGAAGCTATCCACAGCCATTGCAGCACAGCACAAGTTAAATCCCCAGCTGGCCAGGGAGCTAAGCCACGTGGTGCAGCAGACCTCTTCTGTCTAGGCCACTGTTCCCCTCAGCAGTGTATTTCAGTGGAAATACACTGTTCTGTTCTGTTCTGTTCCTGTTCCCCACTGTTCTGTTCCCCACTCTGTCTCACCCCCCACATCTCTGGCCTGTACCCCAGCTCTTGTATGCACAAACAAATAAATCTTTAAAAATAATAAAAAAGGTAAAAGCTGGTGATTCCAAGAACTTCGGTCAGCTTTTTCAATGAAGTCCTCTCCAAGGACTTTCTGCAGGCAGGGCCAGCTCATTGCATTGAAGCTCCTGGTCAAGGAACTGGAACTTTATGACATGGGAGTAGAGTCTGGAAATGTTAAATCTAGTCATTTAAGGCTGTGTGACTATACTAGGGTAGTTGTGAACAATGTCCCAGGATATAAAGGTCACAGTCAGTTAATTTGCCTTCTCTCAAAGATAAACAGCTGGGACTATATCAAAGAGCTTCTGCATAGCAAAAGAGACAATAACAAAAACAAAGAGAAACCCCACCGACTGGGAGAACATTTTTCCACACAACACTAATGATAAAGGACTGATCACAAAATCTGCAAAGAGCTGATGAGACTCAACAATAACAAAGAAAATAATCCTGTCAAAAAATGGACAGAAGAGCTAAAAAGAGGGCCTCCCCAGTGGCGCAGCAGTTGAGCGCTGGGTTGCGAAGCTGCCCGCAGCCTCTGCAGTACCAGTTCGATTCCCGGCCACCAAGCGAGGGTCCCAGATGGCGCACAGACCTCTCCTGCCGCCCGCTGCTCCCCTCAGCAGTGTACTTCGTCAGTCTGCCTGCTCTGCCCTCCCCTCTAGCTCTGGTGAATTCTCTCACCCTCCCGTGCTTCTGACTGTACCCAGTGCTTGTATAAATAAATCTTAAAAAAAAAAAGTTAAAAAAAAGAGCTAAAAAGAAACTTCTCTGAAGAGGAAATGCAAATGGCCAACATGCATATGAAAAAATGTTCAACATCACTTGTAATCAGGGAAATGCAAATCAAAACTACCATGAGATACCATCTTACACCAGTGAGAATGGCACATATTTAAAAAACTAGCAACAACAAATGTTGGCGAGGATGTGGAGAAAAAGGAACTCTCCTGCACTGTTGGTGGGAGTGCAAACTGGTCCAACCACTATGGAGAGCTGTGGAGATTTCTGGACCTACTAAACATAGAGCTTCCATATGATCCAGCAATTCCACTCCTAGGTATTTACCCAAGGGACATCAATTTACCAAAGAAACATCAATTCCAAAGAGCACCTGCACCCCTATGTTTATAGCAGCACTGTTTACAATAGCTAAGCTTTGGAAACAACCCAAATGCCCAAAAATAGATGACTGGATCAAGATGTGGTACATATACACCATGGAATCTTACTCAGCATTCAAAAAAGATAAACACATGCAATTTTCAGTAACATGGATGGCGCTGGAAGGGATCATGCTCACTCAGCGAAATAAGCCAGAAAGAAAAAGAAAAATACCGGATGGTCTCACTCATAGCAGAATCTAGAAAACTTAAATAAGGGACCAGGAAAATAAATAACTATAAGAAAGTGAAAATCAAAATCAACAAAAACTATGAACCAGGGACACTCTATGGAGGGTGGGGAACGGGGAGGGGAGGGATTGGGGTCAAAATAAGGGGGTCACAATTGTATGGGGAATATAAAAATAAAATTTATTTTTAAAAAATTTGCCTTCTCTGACAAAAGAGAAACTAGAGCTTAAAACCTCTGCAAACATTAATATTAGGAGCAAGGGCCTCCCTGGCGGCACAGGGGTTAAAGACACAGCACTATCAAGCTATCGCCAGCCACTACAACATGAGTTCGATCCCCAGCCAGGGAGATAACATCCACATAGCACAGCAGACCTCTCCTGTCTCACCTGCTGCTCCCCTCATCAGTGTATTTCAGTTGATCCACCTGCTCTGCTCTAGGTGCAGGTGTGCACACTTACTCATGCATGCACACCCATGCTACAGGTGTCCAAAATCAGATATGCATGCCTGCTGCCCATGCTCCCAAGTGCCTTCTGCATTAACACCACAGAGGCCAGGGGTGCAAAAAGCCTGATTAATTCATTTACCCTACAGACAGTCATACAGACTTCTGGGAAACACACAGCCCCAGCACAGTCAAGGAAGGAGGCTGCTACCCCAGGAAGATTGAAAAATGGCCCAATGGCTGCCTCCTGCTCTTGTTTAGGCAGAGGTAATGACTTGTCTCCTGGGCTTCCTTTGTTACAGCTGTGTGCTCTCCTGATCCCTAAAGCTTTCAAGGGGCATAGGCCATGCACAACCACCACACCATTCCCCAGTCTGCACTGCTTTGTCTCTGCAAGGGTCAGGCATGGAGCTGATGTGTCCAAGTGTCCCCGCCTGAGGGACATTCAGGGATGGCTAGGACTAGGCTAGATATGGCAGGATAAAGGCCAAGTCATTTGGGAATGTGGCTGGGGGAGAGCAGAGAGGACCTCAGTTATGGGCAATGATTTGAAGAACAGGGTTGGGAATAGGGCTGTATATTTGGTGCTAAAATGGGTTTTAAGAATCAACCCCTCCTAATTTCTGCCCAAACCCCAACAATAGTTGCTTGTCCATTCCTGCCTCCAGCTCTGTATTTTTCTGCCTCCAGCTCTGTCTCAGCCTCCTCCCAAGATTCAGTCTTGTCTTTGTGCTGAGGCAGGGAGAGAGAGACCAGGGGAGAGGGTTTGGGAGCTAGAGGATCAGCTGGGTACTTGGGCATTAACAGGATGATGTTGTTTTGTGTCATTTGATTATTTAAAAAATGGAAAGGGGGGAGGATGGAAGGTCTGAGCAAATACAGGTTAACAATAGAGGGGTTTCCCAGTCAATGGGAACAGGAGCAGGCCTTAGCCAGGCCGTGCAAGTGCCCATTTCTAAAATGACATGTACCCAGTACTTTTATGCAGCTCATCTCATTTCTTACACAAGAGGGGGGGCCCTTGTATATTTTATAATTTTTCAGTATTAACACAAGTTGTTGTTCTCCTTACCCAAGGTATGCACAAATATCTGCTCTTTGTAAAAAATTACAGCAGCACAAACAATATTTGCAGTATCTTTTGACCACGGCTCCCATCCCACCAATGCCTACGCTGGTCAGAAGTAACCACCCTCAATTTGCTTTAAATTGAGTGAAAATCTCTGTGGCTCATAAAAACTTTTCTTAAGCTTTGGGAATATTGTTATAAAACAAAGTAAAGTAAAACTGCAAACATGTTCAGGGCAGCTCCAGTATTTTTGCTGGGTGACACCAACAAATGTGTGTAGGTGGGGAAGGTATTAGCAACATCATGGAAAAGATTTCCAGACCACCAGCTTCATGCCAGGGTGGGCTAACAAGGGATACAATTGCTAAACCCTCCCTTTCCTTGGGTGTGGATCCCACGGTAGTTTTTAGACTCGGTGACCCCATTTTCACTGTTTTCTTTCCTGCTGCCTGAGGAGTCCTGTCATGATGAGGTCTTTTTGATGCTGCCAAAGGCTCAGACGTCTCTGCTTTTAGAAAGTGAACAAAAAGTTCTGAAAAAGAATTCTTCTGTGTAGATGACTCATTTGGTATGTGAGGGGGGTTGGGGACATATTGTGACCCAGGCTCCCTGGTCATCCATCTTTTAATGCCAACTGGATCTTCTCTCATCAATGACTCCATTTCTTCCTTTTTGATATCCAGAGTGCTACTGAGTAATTGTAATACTCGCTGCCGTTCCTCTTCCTGTGTTTGGAAATAATCCAAAAAGAGCTTTCTCATCAGGCTTTTTTCAATATTCCTTTTGGATATGGTTACCAAATCCATCCTTTTTTTTTTTTTTTTGGTACAGCATCCAGCATTTCTTGTAGGACTTCTGTTTTTTAAGGTCTTCAATTTGTCCTATCTTCAGCTCCACAGCAGCATTAGCTTGATCTAGTTGCCCCGGTAATGATGCTGTTTTCTTCCAGATGGACTGAGTACTCTCTAGCTCCTGCTTTAAGTGCAATTCTTTGTTGCATAAATACTGACTCTCATTCTGTAGAGCATCAATGTCCATTTGTTTGTTTTTCAGAGCTACTGTGAGTTCATTTCTTTCCTGCTGAAATAAAACCGTCTTTTCTTGCATCAAAGTGATTGTGTTTAAAAGCTGATTTAGTTTCCCAGTCTTGCCCTGTTCTTCTTTGTTCAATAGTTGCTCCAAAACCTTCTTCACTGGACGGTACTTCAATTCTTACTCTTTCAGAAGCTGGGAAAGTTTCGCGTTTGTTTCTTGCAGTGCTTGCATTTCTCCCGCCTTTTCCTGTTTTAGTTTACATGACTCTGTTTCAAAATGTAATGCCCTCTCCTTCAGGTTTATAACTGCCTGCCTTAAAATTTCATTTTCATCCACTTGGCTAATCAAATTTTCTCTAAGAGAAAGTACTCATCACTCTTGGCTTTAATGAGGAGCTCTTTTTCCTGAAGTAAGTTTTGTAAAACATCTTGTTTCTCCTTCAGCTGCTTCATTTCTGAATTGGTTGGTTCATTTTGTTTTCTCTCTAGTTCTGAGGTGGCAGCAATGGAGTTGGACAATTTCTGGTGCTCTTCCTGGAGCATTTGAATGGTTGCATCTTTTTCCTGCATTAACTTTCTTCCACTTCCTCTTGAAGCAATTTAGAAGACTCATTCAAGGCAGCAGTGGCACTGGCCATAAGAGTCCTCAGACTCTTCTGTAAGTGGTGATTCAGTCAAGGGCTGTGTCATAAGAAGGTCAATTTTAACTCACAAAAGATCCTTGACATTGCAAAGCTGCCCTCTGACAGCTAATTTGTGCTAATTCATGCTTCATACTCTTGAATTTCATTTCATCCCCTTTACAATACTGTAACAGGTCAACATAGTTCATCAGTAGTTTAGAATGATTGTCTCTATAAGCCAACATTTTTATCTGAAGCACCAGAATCATTACTTGCTATTTCCACTCTTTCACTATCCTAACTTGCTGCTTTAATATTCTTTATTTTTAAAGATTTATTTATTTATATAAGAACCGGGGTATAGGCCAGATGCACGGGAGGGTGAGAGGATTCACCAGAGACAGAGCGGGGAGCAGAACAGGCAGATTGATGAAATACACTGCTGAAGGGAGCAGCGGGCGGGACCAGAGAGGTCTGCTGTGCCATGTGGCATTCTCGCCAGCCGGCTGGGATTGAACCTGCACTGCAGGTTCACAGTGTACAGCTTCACAGTGCAGCGCTCAACCATCTGCGCCACCAGGGAGGCCCCTAACTTGCTGCTTTAATTGATAATGTTCCTGTAGAAGTGCCTCTAACTGATTAGAATCGACACCAACAACCTTTTTCCCAGTGCTGGATATTTGAAGAAGTGTCAATGATGCTTGACATTGCTGACTTAATGCATTGATCTCCATGTCCTTTTCTTGGGTTAAGTCTAATAGGTTGCTCACAGCTTCCCCATCCATGTGTTGAAAATGACTTTCAAATTCAGTGGACAGTTTTTTATCATCATCTGGAATTCTTAAGTTCTCTGCTTCTTTAGCAATACCGATAGCCATCATTTTGTGATACTCTCCTTTGAGATTGTTATTTTCCCTAGTCTTCTCATTTAAAACAGCCAGTACTTGTTCCCTTACCAAACCATAAGCTTGTTGCTGCTGCAGGTCCCCAACATCCTGCCTGTGGGTAATGGAAGTTATTTTATGGTAAAGATCTTGAATTTCCAAGTATTTATGCTCAATAATTTCAGCTGGTCTACCAATCTCGTCTTTGGATGGTTGAGCCATATCGGAGGTAGTCTGGCCAGTGAGCTCAAATTTTATCTCAAGCTTTTTGATTAATCTTTCAGGTTTAGTTTGAGAGAAATCATAGTCTTCCCTTCCATTTTCCAAATTAACTCTCTGAACTTTGACAATTTGCAAAATACCATAATTTTCTGTTTGAATGCCCTATTTTTCTTTAAGAAAATATGTGTTTATTTGCTCTGGAGTTTTCTTCAAATTCTTAATTTCCTTATCTCCGGCTGAGTATTTGCCATATTCATTTGCTCACGTTGGTATGTAAGATCATCCATTTCCTCCGTCTGCTTTCCTAAAGGTGGAAGTAGTTGCATAATTTCCTGGCTTTGGTCCTCAGTTATCTTTGGATGAGGGTTGATGTCTTCTTCCAAATTATTATCTTTGCTTATGTTCAGTTGACATAAGCTTGGAGAACTCAGATTGGAGTTCTGTCGTCGTGTCTGGTATTTTGGGTTCAACCACAGGTGCAACTGGACTCTTGTCCCTCCAGTTGCTCCAGTTCTTCTTTCAGAGTCTTTTCATCTTTCAGAAATGTGGTACTGATGTCTTTTTCCTCTACGGTTTGCTGTACAGCTTCATCGTATGGAGGTGTCAGTATATTCTAGTTCCTTCTGAAGCTCTGAATTTTCTTGCAGAGGAGACTTTTCATCTTTCAGAGATGTGGTATGGATGTCTTTTTCCTCTACAGTTTGCTACATAGCTTCATGGTATCGTGAGGTGTCAGTATATTCTAGTTCCTCCTGAAGCTTTGAGCTTTCTCGCAGAGGAGACTTTTCGTCTTTCAGAGATGTGGTACTGACACTCAAGTTGTCAGTATATACTAGTTCCTCCTGAAGCTTTGAACTTCCTTTGTGGGTAAAAAATTCTTTCTCTTTAATAAGTAGTACCAGTTGCTTCCACTCTTCTAAGTGAGACGACAAAATGGCCTTAGTTTTCTGATCAACTTCTATCCTCTCCATGTTCTTTTTGAGTTCTGCTATTTCCAAGTCTTTTTCTTGATTGATTCTAATTAAATCTTCCTGCTCCTGCCATAAGAGAATGCTATCCAAGTTACAGTTACTTGATAATTCTTGAATGGTTTGCTCACTTATTTTCATAACTTCTGACAGCCCCTTTTCAGCTTCATGCAGATTCATCTTCCATTGCTCCCTTTTCATCTGGAAAAGTCCCACAATGGTACTTTTCCCCAAAGAATCCTGATGGTTCCAAATAATCACCTTTCCAACATAAGTCTCACATCTTCATATGCTAAAAACGTTTCACATTTCATTTTGAAAGCCAAAATGGCTTGTGAACTGTTATGTAGTTGTTCCAGTTTTGAAATTATTTGCTTTAAGTTTCTATCTTCCGCTTCCCTTTCTTTAAGTATGTCACCCCCAAGATGATTATTAGTGTTTGATTAAGAGAGTAACTTTAGTCATTCCTGACTTCACAAAGCTCTTCATTTTGTTTACTATGTTCTTTATCGTTAAAGTCTTGCTGAGTGTCTAAATTATATTTTTGTGACTGACTGAACTAATGTTCTAAAGTATCAGTTTCATCCTCAAGCTTCTGCATGGTTAAATCCAAACAATTAACATTCAGTTCACTTTGGACTAACCTCAATGCAAGGCCATCTCCAGAACTGACTTGGAGTAGCTACAGCTTCTGCAATTAATTGCTCTTCTAGCTGTGCTGTCTTGTTTGAAGTTTTGGTTGTCATAGTTAAACTTCAGCAGAAAACCGTTGAAAGGTCAATGCAGGGGGCAGGAATGCAGAAGCCCACCAGGGGCAAGAAGCCCACCAGGGGGCAGAAAAAATCAGATAATAAACCTTTTCCCAACCTGTAAACCTTTCCCCACCCTGCAAACCTTTCCCCACCCTGCAAACATTTTCCCGCCATGCAAGTTTCCCACACTACAATCCCAGTTTCCCACCTGACCTTTCTCACCCTATAAGAGGACATCTCCCCCCCACAACGGGTGCGACTTCTCTGATCCCCACAGGGGTTGGCGAACCTTGCCCGGGGGCACAATAAAGTTTCCCACCTGTGAGAAACTTGGTCTGGCTCTCCTTTTCTTTACCGCTCCGATCCTTTAATCTTGGTGCCAAAACCCGGAAAGGCTGTGTCCCCTGGCACCGGGACTGCCTTCCCGTTCCTGGGACCTCTCCTCTCCATTGCAGACATCTCACATCCACCACCGGACTTGATCCTTGGAGTAAGTCGCCTGTCTGACCCTCCTTTCTGGGAGGCCCTCACCCCTGGTTACCCAGCTCCTCTCCTAACCTATCTTGGTTGACTGTTCCATAAACCATGGGCCTACATCAGTCAACCCCCATTGCACCTGGTTCTGGATTTGGGGATGCCTGTTCAGACCAGGTGTCCCAGTCCAGGCGACAACCGAGCAGTGGAGATGTCCTTCTCACTTGTCTGCCCCCATTCCAAAGGCCAGGAGGTCATGGGACACCGCAATTTGGGGTCTGTGCCCCCATAGGTCAGATCAAGTCATGGGATGCTGCATTCCTGATGCTGCTCTGTACCCCTATTAGTTGGGTAGAGGAGCTGACTTAGCCATGGAGTCCACAACTTCTAAGCCTGATCTGGCTACTCCACTGGAATGCCTTCTCTCAAACCTCAGTCCGTTGGGACTAAGGCCAGATATACGCTCTAAGCACCTTACTTTTTATTGCAACACTGCATGGCCTCAATACCATTGGATAATGGCTCTCACTGGCCAGAACATGACACTTTTGTTTTCACAGTCCTTACAGACCTAAACAATTTCTGTCACCGCAATGGAAAATGGTCAGAGATCCCTCATGTCCAGGCTTTCTTTCTCTTACACTCCCGTCCCTCCCTCCAGTCCCTCCCTTCTGAAAACCTGCCATACTTTCTAAGTCTCGAGACTCCTCTCACTCTTCGCCCTTTCTAGACCCCTCTTCAGCATTCTCTGATCCTCTAGATTCTCTGTCTTCACCTCCTTCAGCTACCCAATCTAGCCCCCCACCTTTCACCTCCTAGCCGCCATACCCACTCTTGCAATCATCCTCTTCTCTGTCCCCCTAGGGAAGTGGCAGGGACTGAAGGAGTAGTTAGGGTCCACATTCCTTTCTCTCTGTCTGATCTCTCCCAATTGAAAAGCATCTTGGCTCTTTCCCTAATAATCCCACTACCTACACCAAAGAGTTTCGTTATCTTACCTATGATCTTATGTGTCATGATTTACATGTTATCCTCTCTTCCACCCTCACCTCTAATAAAAGGGAACGTATTTTTTGGTCTGCTCAAGACCATGCAGGTCTTGATCAGGTCCACTTAACTGATACAACCATGCCCCCAGGCCCTGAAGCAGCTTCCAGCCAGGAGCCTGGCTAGGAATACGCGTCGCCAGGCAGGGCTTGCAGAGAAAGCTTCATCACCTGCCTCTTAGCCAGTCTTCAAGCAGCAGCCCATAGGCAGTTAATTTTGACAAGCTGTGAGAGATCACCCAGTTCCCCTCAAAAAATCTGGCCACTTTCTTTAGCCGCCTCACCGTGACGCCCTCCAGCAATACACTAGGTTAGATCCTGATTCTCCGAGGGGTGCCACAGTGCTGCTACTCATTTTATCTCCCAATCAGCCTCTGACATCAGGAAAAAACTAAAGAAGTCTGAGGACAGTCCTCAAACCCCTATCCGGGATCTGCTGAATATGGCCTTTAAAGTATTTAACAACCACGGGCCTCCCCCGTGGCGCAGCGGTTGAGCGCTGGGTTAGCGAAGCTGCCCGCAGCCTCTGCGGCGCCGGTTCGATCCCCGGCTGCTCCCCGGCCACCGGAAGAGGATCCCACATGGCACGCAGACCTCTCCTGCTGCTCAATGCTCCCCTCAGCAGTGTACTTCAGTCCTTCTGCCTGCTCTGCTCCCCGCTCTGGCTCTGGTGAATTCTGTCACCCTCCCGCGCTTCTGACTGTACCCAGTGCTTGTATAAATAAATAAATCTTAAAAAAAAAAAAAAAGAATCTTTAAAAAAATAAAATAAAAAAATAAAGTATTTAACAACCAGGAGGAACAGGACAGGATGGATAGAGAGACCTGTAGTCGCCAGAAGGCTGAGCTTCAAGCTCAGGCCCTAGTAGCGACCTTGAGACCAGGCCCTGCACCTGCCGCCTGACAGAGGACGACAATGGGTCCCAAGGGCCCCAACTGACCACCACCAGGAGCCTGCTTCAAGTGTGGCCTGGAGGGCCACTGGTCCAAACATTGCCCCAACCCCCACCCTCTGCCAGGACTGTGCCCCATCTGCGACGCCCAGGGTCACTGGAAAAGTGACTGTCCCTCTCTACACCTGGCTGTGGTGAGCCAGTCCTTCCAGCCACTGCAACTCTGCCACTGGCAGTCTTGGGTTTGGTGGCTGAAGACTGAAGAGGCCTGGACTTGTCAACCCTGATAAACTTCGAGGAACCCAGGGTAACAGTCAAGGTAGCAGGTAAGTCCACCTTCTTTCTGGTTGGCAATGGGCTACCTTCTCTGTCCTCCCCTCGCACTGCGGTCAAATTTATCCTTCTCAGGTCTCAGTTACGGGTGTTGACAGCCTTCCTTCTCAGCCCAGGACTACTGGACCCCTTCAATGTCAGCTTAACAAGCCCTTAGTTCACTCCTTCCTAGTCATGCCTTCTTGCCCCATACCACTCCTGGGTCACGACCGCCTGACCAAACTCGGGGCTACTCTCTCGGTTCCAAGATCCTAGCACTGCTCTCATCCTCCCACTGCTCCAAACATCTCCTAATCCTCCTCAGGACTACCCTCTGTCTCCTTCTACTGCCAACTCTAGAGTATGGGATGTCTCTACCCCAACTATTGCCACCCATCATACCCCAGTCCTCATTTGCCTCAAGGATCCCTCTTTTTTTCCCTTCGCCCCATTTCCAATTTCTCTCACTCACCATCAGGGTCTCAAACCCATCATCCAACGACTCCTGGGAAAGGGAGTCCTTACTCCTATCAACTCACCCTGTAATACTCCCATTCTCCCCGTTAAAAAGCCTGATGGTTCTTATCGCCTAGATCAAGACCTTTGCCTCATCAACAAGGCGGTGGTGCCTATCCATCCCATAGTGCCAAACCCTTACACCCTTCTAGCTCATACACCATTTTCTACCACACACTTCTCTGTACTTGACCTCAAATATGCCTTTTTTACCATCCCTCTGGATCCTCAATGTTACTTCCTATTTGCTTTTACTTGGGAAAATCCGGACACACACACATCCCAGCAACTGGCCTGGACAGTCCTGCCTCAGGGTTTCCGGGACAGCCCTCATTTGCTTGGGCAGGCATTAGCTAGTGATCTCCCGTCATGTCATAGTCCACCCAGCACTCTCCTCCAGGATGTTGCTGGCCTCCTCCTCTGCAGTCCTTCTCCGCCACAATCTCAGGAACACACCGCACAACTCTTCAACTTCCAATGCTCAAAAGGATACCATGTCTCCCCATCCAAAGCCCAACCTTCAGTTCTTACAGTGATTTATCTGAGTCTTCATCTCACTCCTTCCTCCAAACAGCTGACAGCAGACCGCAAACAGGCCATCCGGGAAATTCCCCCCACTGAATCTGCAGAACAAACCCTTTCCTTTCTAGGTTGGTCGGATTCTTCCGTCATTGGGTCCCTAATTTTGCTTTCCCAGCCAAACCACTGTACAACGCAGCAAAAGCCTCCCCTGAAGGACCGCTCCAATCCCCTGGGGAGGTCCGTAGGGCCTTCCTTTTACTCAGAAATATCCTTCTTAAGGCACTTGCCCTTGCCCTTCCTGATCCAGAAAAGCCTTTCCTCCTGTTCACAGATGAACGTCGGGGTATTGCGGCAGGAGGCCTTTCCCAGCCTCTCGGGCCAGCCCTGCGTCCTATCGCTTATCTCTCCATGCAGATGGATCCCGCTGTCAGGGGCTGGCAACCTTGCCTTAGAGCCCTGGCGGCGGCAGCTCTACTCACCCGGGATCCCTCAAACTTACACTGGGTAGGTCTATCCCAGTACATTCCTCGCACGGCCTTCAGGACCTCCTGTCTCACCGCTCGCTCTCCATTCTTACTCCTTCACACTTATAAGATTTCCATATGCTCGTTATCAAAAACCCTATGGTGAGTCTTACTCAGTCAAATTCTCTCTACCCAGTCACTCTTCTGCCTGTCTCTAGTCCCCATGTTCTGACACTCATTTGTGTCCTGAAATCCTGGACAAAATGCAAACCTTCAGACTGGGTTTGGCCGACTCCTCTTTGTCAGATGCCTACTGGATGCTGTTTGCACACAGCAGCTCTTGCGTAGGTGCGTGAGGTCAGAGGAGGGCTACCTATGCCATTGTTATTGTCGATCAGGTAATCGAGGCAGGAAAGCTGTCCAGAGGAAGCACCTGCCAAAAGGCAGAACTCATAGCACTTACCAGGGCCCTTACTCTCAGCAAACATAAGAAAGTCAACATCTATACGGATTCAAAATATGCCTTCCTTATTGCTCACAGTCATGCTGCAATTTGGCAGGAAAGGGAGTTCCTTTCCACCAAGGGGTCCCCCATCATTAATGCTAAACTGATCCTTAAGCTTTTAGCGGCCTTGCAGCTTCCAACTGAAGTCGCCATTATCCACTGTAAAGGACACCAAACTGACAATTCTCATGTTACCACAGATAATAACAACAAGGCTGATGCAGCGGCAAGGCTCTCACAACTGACTCTGCTGCAGACCCTGCCCCTATTCTCTTTCTATCAGTCCCCTCCATCGCTCCGACTTATGAGCCTAATGAATGCCAATTCCTCATGTCAAAAGGAGGAACTGAAATACCCCAGGGCTGGATTATGGTAAATAACAAATTGACCTTACCTGCCAAACAGGTGGACTTGGTCATTCAACAAGTCCACAATATCCTCCACATCAGGCTGTGCCCACTACACAATTCCCGAGTTCGCTCTTCTTCCACCCACCCCTTGAGTGCAGAAGTCTGGCAAATATGTTCCCGTTGTCAAACCTTTGCTCATGCGTCACCTCAAGGGGGAGTCCGCTCACCTTCTTCTTTTGCAGCTCACCAACTGCATGGACACTTACCCGGACAGGATTGGCAGGTTGATTTTACTCACCTCCCTACTCACAAGAAGGTTAAATATCTGCTAACAATGGTTGAGACAATGACAGGTTGGGTTGAGGCCTTCCCTGCAGCTAGAGTAATGGCTCAGGTGGTAACTGAGGCCCTTCTTAACCACATTATCCAGCGCTTTGTCCTCCCCAGCTCTCTCCAATCTGACAATGGTCCAGTTTTTAATCTCAAAGATTATTCAACAGGTCTCCTTGGCTCTGGGTATCACCTACCCAGTCCTGCCTCGGATCTCGACCTTTTCAACTGACCTTCGCCACCACTGCATCCAGGAGACCAAGTCCTGTTCAAATCACTTCAACCAAAGCCACTGCAGCCTCGGTGGACTGGTCCGCACACGGTCATTCTCACCATGCCTACAGCGGTAAAACATCTGGGAGACCCCTCCTCGCACAGTCTATCATGGACCAAACATGCCCCTGAAGACAAACAGTATGTATGTCATAACCTGGGAACTAGTAGGATGCATATTTCTTGCCAAAATCTTCCCTAGCCCAGTGTCCTATGTATGGAAATTCAAAGTTAGGGAGACCTGTGTCTCAGAGTCTACCAAGACCACCCACTTGGTGGGCACAGCAGACTGTCCCCTAGTTAGTTTTTCTGCAGAAATCTCAATAACTCTTAAACTTGGCTCAGAAAACACCATGTACCAACCTTTCCTCTACCCATGATCAAACGCGGGACTACTGCAAAAAGGAGTCTACTTGAGGGAAGAATACAGAGGCTGCCCACATTGGAGCTACAAGATTCATTTGTCTCACTACACATGGAGCTCCACTTTCCTCCTGGAAGGAAATCAGTCCAAGTTTAAAATCCAAGATCCCTGGGACACAGCCTTATTTCTGCCCAGGATTTTTATGAACAAATAGATATCTCCTTAGAAAAAGTCTATGTGTCTTTAGCATCATTAAAAAGACAGCTCACCTCACTGGTACAGGTCACTCTCCAAAACCGGTGAGCTCTGGACTTGTTAACAGCTGATAAGGGGGGTACCTGCCTGTTCCTCAGGGAAGAATGTTACTATATCAATGAGTCAGGGATTGTAGAATAAAATGTGGAAGCCTTAATGAAACTACACAAAGACATGGAAAGGGAAAGAGGGGGCTCCAACTCTGCTAACATGGTTTCAAAATCCTATAGTCTCATGGCTCCTCCCACTCTTGAGGCCAATACTAATGATAACCTTTTTTTTTTTTTTGGCTCCTTGCCTCCTAAAATTCATACAGGCTTGATTCGGGAAATGTCCCGTACCACCTTTAACTAACTCCTTCTCCACCCATATTCTCGCATCCCTGCAGAAGACCATCATAACCAGGCCTACGCCCTCCCCCCTGGTCTTCACCCCTTTCCAGCAGGAAGTAGCCAAAGAATGAGCCATTGCCCCTTTTCCTATCAATAAAAGGCTGGTATGAAAGGTCAATGCAGGGGGCAGGATGCAGAAGACCACATAGAAAAAATCAGACAATAGGGCCTCCCTGGTGGCACAGCGGTTGAGCGGTGAGTTGCGAAGCTGCCTGCAGCCTCTGCAGCGCTGGTTTGATCCCCGGCCACCAGTGAGGGTCCCACATGGTGCGCAGACCTCTCCTGCTGCCCGCTGCTCCCCTCAGCAGTGTACTTCATCAATCTGCCTGCTCTGCTCTCCGCTCTGACTCTGGTGAATTCTCTCACCCTCCCGTGCTTCTGACTGTACCTAGTGCTTGTATAAATAAATAAATAAATCTTTAAAAAAAAAAGTATGACTTAAAAATCCATGAACAAAAAAATGTTTAAAAAAAAAAAAGAAAAAATCAGACAATAAACCTCTTCCCGCCCTGCAAACCTTTTCCCACCATGCAAACCCAGTTTCCCGCCCTACAATCCCAGTTTCCTAAATGGCCTTTCCTCACCCTATAAAAGGACATCTGCCCCCCAAGCAATGGGTGCGACTTCTCCAACCCCCACCCCCAGGAGTTAGCAAACCTCGCCCGGGAGCGCAATAAAGTTTCCTGCCTGTGAGAAACTTGGGCTGGCTTTGCTTTTCTTTACTGTGCTGATCCTTTCAACTGTGAGTCTATAACTCACAATTTGTAGTTTATTTGAAGGTCTGATGTTTTACTCTTCTATATCACTATAGAGATTTTTTTAGGTCTTTTGTTTTTCTGATCTTAGCAATGCCTGAATGGCTTTAATCTCCTTTCTGCTGAAATTAGTTTTCTCCAATCTACCTGTGCCTTTCAGCACATCATTTGCTATGTTCAAGATGGATACAGTGAAGATTAGTACACCATTACCCAGTTGTCCAGGTAATGGTGATTGTGGGAGCCGAGGCTCCCTAACTAGGTGTGACTCTATCAAACACTGAGGGTGACTGAACTGACCTGAAGAGCTCAACAAAAAGCCTGCCGGCACAGTCAGACTACCCCGCCGAATGTCCCCGAAGGGCTGCAAGCACAGGGCTAAGTAAGTATCATAATGTTGGCGCTGCTGAGCAAACAATGCCAGGCTGTCTGGAAATGCTGAGGTCTGGCTGGAACGTCACAAAGGGTGGATGGGGAGTGGGGGAGGCCATGGAGCCAGAAAGGGATGAGGGGGGGGTTGGAGGGAACTTGGCTCAACCCCACTATGCCCTAACTTGGGCCTCTTCTTCCTTAGCTTCTGGTACTTTCCCAGGTGCTACCCAACCCCTGCCACCTCCGACAGTGGCCACCTGCAAAACACCCTGACCTGGATGCCTTTGAGCACGTAGGTAATAAAAAACGCACACACCTGGCCTTTGAGTCTTTTAGCAAGTGCTATCACATGCAACACCTAGTCTGCAACTGGTGATTTCCACGCAACTTTTTTTGTAATTGGGGTAAAATGCACATGACTCTCATGAAGACTTAGACTATTCATCCTCCAAAAAGTTCCCAGCACCCTAGGCATGGCAGGGGCTCCCCTCCCCAGGTGCCCTGGTGTGAGAGCCAGCCCTGAGCCTGAGCATTGGTGGCTCTGTGCGCCCCTGGTGGGGTGCCCCACCGTGGGTCCTCTTGTTAGGGGGAAAGGATGTCCTGAGCTAATTCCATACAGACTTTGTGGACTCTTCCCCCACTCCAGACCAAAGCCATTAAGACACTGGAAATGACAAATCCCATCATCACCAAAGGGAGGGTTGCTGGGACCTCAGGGTGGAGTTAAGCTGCCAGGTTTGGTATAAAACCAGACACATGGGCCTTGGGTCTCTCCTTTGGCCTCATGGCTCTTGGCTCTTCACCAGCTCTCAGCATGCCATTGGGATTCCAGGTTGGTGGAAGGGGTAGGACACATTTAAGAATTTATCTCCCTCTTTGCTCCCTGAGTTGTACATTTCCTCATTTCCCCTTCCCTTGTAAATAAACCTTTTATCAACTGTTCGTGTATGTCTGCAGTTTACCATTAATAAGTTCCTTTTAGGGCTTCCCCGGTGGCGCAGCGGTTGAGCGCTGGGTTGCGAAGCTGCCCGCAGCCTCCGCGGCGCCAGTTCGATCCCCGGCTGCTCCCCGGCCACCGGAGGGTCCCGCATGGCGCGCAGACCTCTCCTGCCGCCCGCTGCTCCCCTCGGCAGTGTACTTCAGTCCTTCTGCCTGCTCTGCTCCCCGCTCTGGCTCTGGTGAATTCTCTCACCCCTCCCGCGCTTCTGACTACCCAGTGCTTATATAAATAAATAAATAAATCTTAAAAAAAAAAAAAAAGTTCCTTTTAAGCAGGTGGGTAAGGACCCAGAGTCGGGCAACCCGTTTTATATGGGGGTTGCTCTGTAACAGTTTGGCGCCCAACGTGGTTTCTAAGATAATACCCATGGTTGACCAGCCCAAGTAATTCCTTGTGTAGGTCACCTTAAGCACACTAGGTCTGCAGGACACTGGTAAAAGTCTTTGTCCCAGGTCTTGAACAGTTTGTTTCTCTTGCATAAGGCTCTGTCTGGTCTTTCAACCATGAGCTTAAGTAATCTCATCCCTAGCTTGAGTTCTTTCAGTTTTTTTCCGGCCTTGATCTTAAGTAGTCTTTTTCGGTTAAACATCACTACCAGTTTTATAAACGTAAACAAGAAATATTGCGGCCAGCTCTGGGTTGCTTATCAGGCATGCCCTTGCACAATAATTATTTCCCATTGTCAAGTGGGCCAAATTATTCAGTGTTTAATTTTTAAGGAATTTTCCATGCCATGTACTTACAATATTCTTATATGTATAATTTAATACCCAATGTATATTCCATGAAGTTTTTTTCTTTTTTATGACCAAGAACAAAAAACAAAAGGATGTTTAATCTTCAGCCCCATGGTGTGAGGAACAAGGAATCTTCAGCCCCATGATGTGAGGCTCTTTAAAAGTCTTTGGCCCCATGGTGTGAGGCACTTTTTCTTCAGCCCCATGATGTGAGGCCCTTTTCTTAGCTGCTTGCCAGTGTCTTACCTGGCTGGGGCAGCAAGGCCCCCTGCAGCAAGCCGCCAAGCTGAGCTGGGTCCATACTGTGGATAGACCCCCTCACTCTCCAGTCAACTGATTTAGGGCCTTAATTACACCCACAAAACCTCAGCACCTCTGTAGTCTCCTATCAGCAAGAAAGCATCCATGGCAGGGGACGGTACTCGGGGGCAGAGTTCATGGGGGCCATTTGAGGGTCTCTCGGCCACACATTAATGAAATTAAACTTAAACATGACTTTTACCTTCTGCATTTGCAACTCCCCTTGTGTATGCTTCATAGTAACGTGTCTTGGGAGGTTCTCTGTGAACATGTGACTTTGCCACAGCCCCAAAGACTCTCTGAGCTCGTCTACTCCTGAGCCTCATGTCCCCAGGGCTCCAGGCATCCTGGCTCCTTGCCAGGACCTGGGCCTTTGCACTTCATGTTCCCTCTGTCTATGCCACTCTTTCCAAGAGATCCACGCTCTGTGCCTTTACTTTACTCAAGCCTCTGCTAAAACGTCACCTCAGAGACATCCTACAACTGCTCAGAGAGGCAGCAACCAGGAGCATGAGCCCCAGGTCTGCTCACCTGAAGGTTTAAGTCCCAGCTGCCTCTGTCCCTGCAGTGTGATCTCTCCACAGTCACCCTGGGTCAAGGGTCACCTTGGTCAAGTAAAGACAAGGGCATGGCTCCTGTGCATGCTGTCTGACTCACTCCCTTCTACCTGGAGTGAAAGGTACCCCCTCATGTGGTTTCAGGGCAGCACGTTTGCCTGCTTTCTCAGAAGTCCAGAGGCCTTGGTCAAGGGTCCTCCACTGCTCTTTTCCCTGTGCTGGCCACTTTTTGCTTTCTGGAGAACTTTCCGTTAGGATTTTTAAGTTGACTTTCTTGGGTTCATTAATCTTTTTAGTGTAGGGTTGGTCTGCAAAAAAATGGTCAGACAGGCTTTTCCCAAGATGTCTAGATTAGGGTTTTTCCCAAAACACATTAGCTTGGTATGTGAACAGTGGTTCACATACCTTTGTTAACTGATGTCCTATGGGCCTAGGGAGAAACTGTCATCACCTTAAAGAATGTAGATTATCTATATGTAGGGGCATCTGATGAAATAAACAGTTCATCAGAGAAATGTTTCTTAAGACAGGGCAAGTACCTAGACACAAGGAACAAAGGTGCCTGGCTCATGGAGGGGAGATTGTATGAAGTCATTCCCTCCCTGTTGTGTGGCCGCCCGCCCCCCGCCACCATGCCCAGGCCTCTTAGTTCAGCATATAAACGCCCATCTTGTTCCATGTATCAGTACTTTAGAATCTACTGCCTTGTAAATTCTCGACGTTTTTAAATTTGGTCTTTTCTCCTCCTGATCTGTCTGATGTTAATTGTTTGCTTGTCCAGCCCAAGAACCCAGAGGGTTGGGAACATTTTACCTTGTGCCCTCTCGATGAGCACAAAAAGCCAGTAACTATGCTACTGGAGTCTGAGAAGAGTTTAGTGCAAGATCATCTTACAAGGAGACCGGAAGCCAGGCTCAAATCAGCTCCTTGAGTGTGGAACTTTGGGCAATATTTAAGGCGTGTATACACTCCTTATACCAAGGTATAGAAAAGCGCAAGTTGGCAGAGTCTGGTTGTGTTCTGCTGGATCATGGCATAACTCAAATTTAGGTTCATAACTGCAACAAAACTGAGTGCCCCCTGCTTCTAGCCTTAACCATGAGCTGGGCACCTTGGTTCATTTTCCTATGGCAGTGTTCTTGTTGCAGTCAGTTGAGAGGGCACCTCCAGAAAAGCAAATGTTCTTCTGAGCCTACACTCTGAAACGCGACTTGTCAACTTATGAGAAAAAAAATTTTCTTTTAAGCTGTGTTTGAGTGTTTTGTTCCATTGTTTTCATCTAGTTACACAATTTATGGTCAAGCCCTCCTGATCTTTAAGATAGGCAGAAACAGGAAAAAAACTGACACAGAAAAGTGTTGAGATGGCAGGACCATCACAGTGTCACCACTCACCAGCATTTATGGAGGGAGAAAGGTGGGGGGGGCACTTCTGCTAATCTCTGTATTTTTTGCTCAGGTCCTTCCAGCATTTTCAACACACGATTTACCCATTATCTGGGGGGACAAAGTGGAATCCACCCCTTTAATACAGATTGGATGCCCGTTATGTGTAAGGTAACCATCAAGACTTGGAAATATCAATATGAGTAAAAAAGTCACCCTCTGAAAGATCTCACAGTGTGGTTGGGGAGACAGATGCGAAAATAAACAACAGAAATACAACTTGTGAGGGGACGGAGTGGAGAATATCCATAGCAGAAGCACATGAAAGCCCAGTTCTACTTTCCCCTGGGTTCAGTAAGTTGAGATCTGAGACTTTGAAAGCTGAATGAGAATGGACAGAAGAAAAAAGAGGGGAGACACACGGACAGTGGGGGCTATAAGAGGGAAGCCCCTGTGGGGAAGGGCACACAGTTGTGAGTTCCACCAAGGCTACGGCTTGAAGGCTCATGAGAGCTGCAGTAGAAAAGAGGCTGCCAAGGAAGTCAAAGCCAGGTGGGGAGAGGCCCTCTGGAAAATCTAAGCTCTCTTGTGGCTGACAGACAGTCTTTGAGGAGGTCTAGCTGGCCCAGCATGGCATCAGCCCAGTCACTCACACAGACATCTGTCAACCAGCTGGAGTGGTGACGTACTCAGTGTTGGTTCTAAAGTATTTCCAGAGCTCTCTCTAAGCAGTGGCAAACTGTTTGTTACCCCAACCTGAACAAGCAGAGGTTGTAATAAAGATACTAGTAAAGTGTGAGTGCTCCTTGGGTGCCAGGCATGTAAGTGCCAGGCATGTAAGTGCTGTACATTCTCACTTCATCTTTCCCACACCCAGAGTAGCATGTGGTGCTGCTATTCCCATTTTACAGATGAGGATACAGCTCAGAGGTGTGACTCCCACAGAAGTGATAGAGCTGGAACTTGAACCCACTGTCACTGGCCTGGGAAAATGGTGGGATGGAGAAAAGACAAGAAACGAAGGTTAAAATTAAGAGGTATAAATGGGCAGTATCTAGATGGGATGCCCAACTCATAAATTATTTAATAAAGCCCCCACCCTCCTAAAAAAGTAGAAGGGTTATCACTTGTGGTGAGGGCAGAAAAATGCAGCCTGAACACTGAAGAGAGTCAGCCTGCAAAGGCTGAGAGAACTGAGGGGTTGAAGAGGGAGGCGCATGATCCCTAGGCGGCTGGTTGCATCAGGCCCCTCAAATGCTGGAAGCACCATGGAGAGCTCCTAACTCCAGGTTTCTTTTCATGTGGAAACTGAGGCCAGAGAGGAGAAATGGCTACAGTGTCACAGACAGATTGGAAGTGAGTTTTTGCATCCTGCTAACATAGCTAATCTTCCTCTAGGAAGTAACCCCTTTGCCTCAATGAGCATCCCTGCAGTGGGTCTTATTTGGGGCTGCCATAACACAGATACCAGCTTGGCTAAGTTACACAACATTTCTCTCACAGTTCTGGAGGCTGGGAAGCCAAGGATAAAGGTGTCTGGGGAAGGCCCACATTCTGAATGTAGACAGCCACCCTCTCACCGTGTCCTCACAGGGGGAGGGAGTGTGAGTTTATGTCTCTTTTTATAAGGGCACTACCCCCATGAGGAAGGCTCCACCCTCAAAACCTAAACACCCCCCAAAGGCCCCATCTCCAAATACCAAGCCACTGGGGGGCAGGATTTCGACATTCAAATGGAGGGGGGGACACAAACATACAGTATATACCAAACCACACCTCCAGCCTAAACCATGCTACAAATGCCACTCCCTCAAGTGCAAGCTCAGGTCAAGGTTATTCACAAGACTCCAAAAAACCATCCAGGGTCAATCAGAAGCTTCTGTCTTTTCTCCCACTGAAGTTGGCTTAAGTGAGTTTTCCCCAGACACAGATAAGGGAAAAGTGGATTGTTGCTACGCCTAGCCTTTCATCAATCACATATTTTTTCATTCTCCATCCTAGTTTTGGGAATACCACCACAACCTCTCTGGGTTGTTGGAAGGATGAGCGAAGAAAGTGCATGAACATCACGCACATAGGTGCCTGGATCCAGCCAGCACTCATATTAGCCAGTACCTTTCGTAGCCACCTGAGCTAGTTTCTCAGTTGCTACCAACACAAGAGTCTGAACAAAACAGTGACCTGTTACTGCTAGTACACCACCAATATCCATAAAGTTACATGTTTCCAGGCCGTCCTCCAAGATCCAAGCTTTCAGTCTGTGTACTCTGGGGCTACATTTCAGTTAGACGGAAACCACCTACACACCTGTCTCCTACACACCCACGCACAGCTCTCCTCCTTCCTCCGGTCACTGCCGCTCCCAGCACCCTCTCCACCACCCCCTCTCCTCGCCTGCGGGTGGAGAACACACGGGATGCTCCAGGGGGCCAATCCAGCTGGGCGGTGGGCCGGGTCCTGGGGATCCCGGGATGGTCCCCAGGTGGGGATCCGGTGGAACCGGGAGAGGGGAGATGGGCCGGATCCTGGGGATTAGGGGGTCGGCTCTGGGGGAGAGAAGGGAGATTTTAGGGAGCCACAGGCCAGTTCTGGGGGGGCGGGCGGGTGGCGCGGGGAGTCAACGGGCCGAGTCCTGGGGAACAACGGGTCGGTCCCTGAGGAGCAGGGGGCTTCGGGCCCGGGACCTGAGGGAGAAGGGGGCAAAGGGCCGGGTCCTGGAGAGGAGAGAGGCGACGGGCAGGGTCCTGGGGGCGGACGAAGGTCGGCCCGCCCGCATCGCTCCGGGGAGCCAGCCGGACACTCGCCGCCCCGCCGCCCGCGGCTCGGACCGTCGCGCGACCCCGGAAGTGGGCGTGCGTGCGACCCCCCAGGCCTGCCCGAGCCTCCCCCGACCCAGCCAATCACTGCGCACCCCGCCCCGCGTCACGGCGAGACCAGCCAATGGCGCGGGCCTGGCCGCCGCTTCCTGCCCGCCCGCTAGCCGGCGCTGGGGGAGGGCCGAGCGCCTCGGCGGCCGCGGGGACGCGGCGGTGGCGACCCCGATCGCGACCCCCGCCGGGTGGCGGCCCTGGTGAGTGCGGCGGCGGGCCGGGCTGCGGGACGCGCCGCGGCCTCGCGGACTGGTTGGGCCGGTGGAGGCGGCGGTGTTTCGCCCGCATCTCGCGCGGAGAGAGGGAGGGGGGAGGCAGGGTGGCGCTGCGCTCCCCCGCGCACCCGGCGGGGCGCCGCCCCCGTCCCCGACCGCGGCGGCCAGGTGACACCCCGCCCCAGTCTCCGCGCTGGAGTGATTTGGGGCGCGAATCGCGGGAGTCCGGGGGTTCTGGAGACTCGAGCTGCGAGGAGCCCGCCTCCGGCAGCAGTGGGCGCAGATCTGCTGCGGCGTCAGTGTGGGCAGATGGAGCGCGCCCGGCGCCCGCGGTGCTCCGGTCGGGGGCAGGGCCCACCTGTCGCCCAGGTGCGCGGAACCCGACGGGAACCAGCCGGACTCGCGAGGATGGGGGCGAGCAGTGGGTGTCCCTTTCGAGCGGCGGGCTCGGGACACCTCCGGCTGTCAGCCGGGCGAACCCTGCTCTTCAGGAAGGACTCAATTGCCTTGCACGTCCTGCTGTTTCCTCCCACTCTTTGGGCCTGTCGTCGCCCCCGCCACTGGCAGGCAGTAAACGACGACGTTAGTAACCTGGGTTCTCTGTTTGCATTTGGAGTGGGAGTGGCGGGCTGTAACAGAAAACAACCCCCAGCATACTTTTCAGGAAGGAGCCCCAAGGCAGATTACCTTGGGACTGTGTCCCTCCCTCGACCACACCCTACCCTCTTTCCCCTATTTCCCACCTTCCCTGCTGCACCCTTTGGTCTCTGACGGATACTGTTAATGAACCCAGAAATCAAAACAGAAAGCAGATGGCTCTGAAGGTGGTGAACAGGACTTGTTGGCAGAGTCGCTGTGGAGAGGACTAGGCTTCCTTTTGCACTAATCATGTGTGAATCAGAGGTTGCTCTCTTGGAAGGTGTTCCCTCCATTCCTTCCCTCGCCCCGCCCCCCAGGACCCCAAAATCATGGAACTTAATGCTCCAACCTCCTTTTTTAAGATTCCCCGGACCCAGTCATTCAGTATTTCTGCATAGGTTACTGGATCACCTCCCAGCCAGGAGTTGGTGGAGGAAGGAGAGAGGGCTACATTGGCAGTCAGAAAGAAGGTACATCTGACCAAGGATGTTCACCCCTTGTCATCTTTGACAGGGCAGTGACTGGTGCCTGGGTCTCTGCTCTGAAGGGAATTTGTACACACAAGCCTCACCTATCCAGCAGAGTCTTCCATTAGCTGCTCATAAGGTTCAATTATCCCTGTGTGGAAATTACTGCTTAGTCATTTCTCTGAGGGAAAGTGTATCAAATACAAGTGAAGTCCATTCATTGAGTTCAGTTTGCAGAGAGAATGACTTAACTAGTTGCTTAGACAGTAAACTGTGAGCTTAGAAATATCTTTGAAGACTAAACCCACAGAAACAGTCCCCACCCCCTAGAAAAATCTTACATCCCCCCCCAGCAATTTATAATGAGAACTTTCAAAAAGACAGCCAAGTTGAAAGAATTCTACAATAAACACCCACATACCCACCCCTGAGATTCTGCTATTGACATTTGACTGGATTTGACTAACTATCCACCTTAGTTTTAACCTTAACTAATTGATGAAATTTGTCTCCCCTGGAGCAATATTTTCTTCTTGGCACAGGAAATCGGCAGTAGTGGACACTAGTGGTGGTGATTATCCCTGAACATTGGTTGAACATGGGGCTAGGGAATAAAAAGGCAAAAGACTCAGGCTGCCCAGAAAAGGAAGTGACTTTTCTTTTTGAGACATAGAAGGTAAACGGCAGCTAATAAAATGGCATCAGCAATACCCGTTGACTTCTTGCTGGGAATCGAGTACTGTTTATTATAAGCTCTGTATCTGTGTAATTTCATTTAATTTTCATAACTACATAAGTCCATTGCTGTTCCTTTTAGAGATCAGGAAATGAGGCACAGAGAGGTTACTTGGCTTTTGGTGGGGCTAGAAAGTGGTGGGACCAGGAATTGAATCCAGAGTGGCTCTAGGCACGTAGATGCCAGAGTGGGATAGGAGGCCCTCAGGTTGGAGCGAAGGGGTGTCTGGTTTGCCCCCGATCTTCCAGGGGTCCCAGCTCAGGCACCAGGTAGAGATGCATTTTTCAAATGACTCCAGGTCCCTGGTGTTCTGACTTTTTCCCTGTGTGGACCTGGCTTTGGTGCCCTGGGGTGGAGAGGTCAGGGTTCTGGGCAGGTTCCTCCGTGTCTGGCTCCACCCTGCCGGTCATCTCCTGCCCTGGCTGGTCCCACGCTTGGTTCCTGTTCCTCTTCCCTTCTTCCTGTTCCTCATCCTTCAGCCCCTTCTTCCCAGCTTGCACTCTTTCTCCTTGGGTGTTTGTAAGACACTTTGTTCCCAAAGAGACAGTCTGTGGCATATGCGCTTGTTTCAGCCTGAACCATTTCCATCACAATGCTTTTCAGAGCCCCACGTGCCCCTGGGCCCGGCCTGGAGGCACCCCTACTCCATCTGTCTCCTGGCAGTTACCAAACCAGATAGGCTGTGGCCTCCCTTTCAGGCTCCTGTCCCCATTCTGTCCCTGCAGCAGTGATAGACTTTTGGACCGGGAGCCTCACTGCCAGGCAGAGCTTCTCCAGTGAGTCCCCTGCTACCTCCTCCAGCCACTGTGTTTTGTGGCTGTGACTCTGACCTTGTGACCCTTCCCCAGTGGGAGGATTGCCCCACCAGAGCCAGGGCACCACGGAGGAGCAGCAATGCCAGCTCGGGGGTGGGGGGGCAGTGGCAGAGCTTACTGGTAACCTCCTGCGCCCCTATAAAGAAGAGAGTGGAGAAGAGTGGAAGGGAGGTGGCCAGCCCAGAGCGTGGAGACAGGACCCTCCCATCCCCACCGTACCATCAGGGGGCACCCGCAGAACCATGTGAAGCCGTCGGACACCCCCTCCAAGCCCTTTAGGAGTGTCATGGTGGCACCAGCTCAAGGGTGGGGTCCACCTTGGGGAAGAGGCCTCTTGAGCTGGTGGCAGGATGGGTGCATGTTTTCATGAGGTTCTAAAGCTGTAACTTTTCACAAAAAAAGAGCCAAAGGAAGTATGACTAGATAATAGTACTCCTTATATTTGGGGGAGTGGCTACTTGTGTGTTACTTTTTTTTCTCTGCATTTTGTGTGTGTGTGTGTGTGTGTGTGTGTGTTGTTTGAAAAAATACCCATAGCTAGAGGGATGGAGAAGCAAAGAAAAGAAAGCCCAAGAGCCCCGGACTGGGTGCCAGTGTTGGCCGGTGCTGCTCACCCCTGTCCCCCGCCCCCTTGTCCTGCAGCCGCCGCCGCCATGCCCACCTCGGTGCTGTGGGCAGTGGACCTGTTTGGGAGGGTGTACACGCTGTCCACGGCCGGGCAGTACTGGGAGCTCTGTAAGGACGTCCAGCTGGAGTTCAAGCGGGTCAGCGCCACCACTCAGTGCTGCTGGGGCATCGCCTGCGACAACCAGGTCTACGTGTATGTGTGCGCCAGCGACGTCCCCATCCGCCACCGCGAGGAGGCCTATGAGAACCAGGTGGGGCCACCTGGGTGTGGGGTGCTGCGTTGGTGGGTTTGCTGGGAGACAGACCCCCCTCTACCCCTGCCATTGCCCCGGTCTAGACCTTCATTCTGATTAAGATCTGAGTTGGGCGATGGCCTGGAGCCCTACGGTGTCTACACGGAGAGGCTGGCCAGGTCTATACAGGGTGGGTCCGGTGGCTTCCAGGAGCCCAGGACAGGGCCACACGGCCCACCGCCTGCCCTGTAGAGGACTGTGGCCAGCGGTGGGTTCTCTGCCCTTTGGGGCCCCGCTGATGGGATGGCTCATGGTGAAGAGGGGTGGGGTCGCTGACCCCTGAGTCCCAAGCAGGCCCTCCACTCCTTCCCACTGCAGACCCTGCCAGGCAGGGTCCTGTTGGCCCTGAGAGGCCCTGGCTGCCCAGCCCGGCTGCCCAGTCCAGCGGCCTGCTAAGGCCCATCTCTGCCTCCTGGCCCTCAGCGCTGGAACCCCGTGGGTGGCTTCTGTGAGAAGCTCCTGCCCAGTGACCGCTGGTCGTGGAGTGACGTGAGTGGGCTCCAGCACCGGCCGCTGGATGGGGTGGCACTGCCCTCACCGCACTGGGAGTGGGAGTCAGACTGGTACGTGGATGAGAATTTTGGAGGGGAACCCACCGAGAAAGGGGTAGGTGAACTGGCTTCCCACCGTGGTTCCTGGGGCGGGAGTGCCCTGGGCATGGCTGTCCCTGTGCTGGCCTGCGCTTTGCTCCCATTCGCTGCTCTTGCCCTGGGCCATGCTGCTGAGTCCCTGCTCCTTCCAGCCTGCTCCCCACTTTCCCCCTCCTCCAATCCCTTCTCCCGGAGCCTTATAGCACCCCCCTTGGTGTTTCAGGGGTGGACATATGCCATCGACTTTCCTGCTACCTACACGAGAGACCAGAAGTGGAATTCTTGTGTGCGCCGGCGGCGGTGGATCCGGTACAGGAGATACAAGTCCCGAGACACCTGGGCCAAGGTCTCCAAGCTGGCCTGTAGCCAGGGGGTGGGCAGGGCCGGACAGCAGTCCCGCTGCGAGGAAGGTCACGTGGACCCTCACACCCCTTCCCGCCTGGGCACCAGGAACACCGTGCCCACCCTGGGCCTGGCCTTTGAGCTGTTTCCTGTCCCAAGAACTCTTTGGCACTCCATGTCCCTTTGTTTGGAAGATGGCCGTGTGGGGTCTGGGCCAGGCTGAGGCCCAGGATGGCACAGAACTTGTCCAGGACTTAGTCTGCACTTCTTCCTGCCCACTCTTCCCTTGCCAGAGCCACTTTGGCTCTTGGACTGTTCTGTCCACCCCCAAAAGCTCCAGCTTCAGGACATAAGTCCAGGACTAGGGTACTCAACCGGGATCCTGCTTGACCTTGGATGAGAGGAAGACCACAGGCCCTTGCCAGACCTCTCTGGAAGGTCCCACTGTGAAGTTTGAGGTGGGGCTGCCAGCCCAACCCACTAGCCCTTTGGGCTAGTGCAGCCTAAGCTCCAAGCCTCTTTCTTTGGGGGGTTGAGGGGAAGATGGAGGGACGTAGAGTCACAGAGGCCGGGTCACTGCCAAGTGCACATCTGCCTTCCATGCTGGAGCAGCAGGGACCACTCAGAAACAGCAGCCCAGGTCTGGTGACTGGTAGAAAGGGGACTCAGAGCCAGAGGCCTGTCCTAATGCCGCCCAAGTGCCATGAGTCAGGCAGTTGTGGTCTGAGCTGGAGAATGACAGGCAGCAGGCCAAGGCTGGAGGGGGCGGCGCGGGTTCATGCTCAGCTGTCCACCAGGAGAGATGCGGTCCAGGTATTGGTCCAGGTCCCTTGGGTGCTGACCGTTCTGCCTCACACCTCATGTTTCAGATCCCTTCAAAAGATGACCCCAAGCATCTGCCGGATCCCTTCAATGACCTCTCTGTGGGAGGGTGGGAGGTCACAGACGAGCCTGTGGGCCGCCTGTCCGTGTGGGCCGTGTCTCTGCAGGGAAAGGTAAGGCCTGTGCCATGGATGGGAGGTGGTTGAGGGAGGAGGGCCACAGGCAGCGGCGGGCAGGGGAGAGGCTGGCTCTCAGGTGTGTTCCCAGAGTTGGCGAGAGCAGGAGGCTGACCTACTTTTCACCTCCCATCCCTGCAGAGACTTCCCTGTGCAGGTGGGACTTTACTGGGCTCCCATAGTCCCCCATCCTGCGGTTCCTGTCCTGTGAATCCCTTGGGGTCTGCTCCTCCCGGGAGCTCTGACCCCCCGCTTCGTGCCTGGTCCTGGCCTTTCGCCCCCTCTGAGTTCCCCAAACCCTGATAAGCACCCACAATGGGCTCAGATGCCACTGATGTTGTCTCTTCAGAGTCTGAGTTCTCTACCAGCTCCCTGTGTGCTGCCCACATAGCAGTCTCCGGTGGAGTTGTGTGTGAGAGAGAGGGATAGAGGCTGGCTGGCTGGCTGGATGGATGGATGGATGGATGGATGGATGGATGGATGGATGGAGGGTGGGTGAGTGCGTGGTGTGCAGGTGGATAGATAGATGGGCGGTGGTTAGAAAGGAGAGGCTATCCTCTCAGGGAGTCTGAACTAAGCAAAAGAATAACAACGCTGACAGCAGCATTGACCTACATGGCCCCAAGTGCAGGTGACCGAACACCTTCATCGTGGTTTTTGAGAGTTCTTGACATCTGTTCAGGACTCTGCCAGCTACAGCAGAATTTTTTTTTTAAAGATTTATTTTATTTGTGCATACAAGAGCTGGGGTACAGGCCAGAGGCGTGGGGGGTGAGAGGATTCACCAGAGACAGAGTGGGGAAGAGAACAGGCAGACTGACTAAAGTACACTGCTGAGGGGAGCAGTGGGCGAGTCAGGAGAGGTCTGCTGCGCCATGTGGGTAGCTCCCTGGCTGGCTGGGGGATCAAACTCGTGCTGCAGTGGCTGCGGACAGCTTCATAGGTTGCGCCTTAACCCCTTGCACCACCAGGGAGGCCCTACAGCAGAGTTTTCATTTGGCTTAGCTCTGGGTCCTCTTCGGCCCAGGCTTAGTTTAATTCACAGTTGTCCCTGAACCTTGCTGAAGGGTGATGGGCAGGACAGAGTCCCATCACCAGCCCCCCCGCCCCCCCGCCGCCCCTATGCAAGACCGGGCGTGCAGCCAGTGTGGTCACCAGCGCCCACTGAGCAGGTATGCCTGCACCTCTCCTGGGGTCCATGAAGGTGCGACCAGAACCAGGGCTCCATGAAGAGCTGGGACCACAGGTGGCCCCAGACCAGCAGGTGGCAGAAGGGAGGGTACCTGGACCTGACTGCAGTGCTGGTTTTAAGGGCAAGGTGGCAAGGTTGGCAGGGCTCAGGAGGGATTCCCCGGTTTCCCTGGACCACGCAGCCAGATGAAATGAGCCAGGCAGCCTAGATGATATGGGCAGTGGATCAGCCTTAAATATTTGATTATGCTCGTTTCCTCTGGTTAAGGAGGAAAAGAAGTGGGCATTTTAGACATTGTATCATGGGGGTTTGGGGTGTTCCCAGGGAACCACTCAGGACTCTGCTTCCCCTAGAGATGGGTGGCCTGAGAGCATGTGGCCACCAGGGGGCGCAAGACACCGGGTGAGAGCGTGTAGGGTGGAAGTCTGCCCAGCAGGTGAAAGGACCCAGTCTGTCCCCAAGAACAGTGGAAATCTGGGCGTTATGTTTGTTAGCAGTGGTGGGAAGTCCTCAATCTGGTATCAGTATCCTGTTGGCAGTGGGGCAGGGTGAGGGAGATCTGAACAGTCAGGGCACTCTGCTCCCCAGCACCTCTTGGACTCCACGCTAGGCATGTGTGGGTATGAATGCAAATACAGCCAAGTTTGGCAGCTGGCTCAGCCGTAGCGCCCTCTCCTGACCCCTCTGACCCTCCCTGTGGGTTTCTCTTGCCTCCCAGGTGTGGTACAGAGAGGATGTCAGCCACCCCAACCCTGAAGGCTCATCGTGGTCCCTCGTGGACACCCCAGGGGAGGTGGTCCAGATCAGCTGCGGGCCCCATGACCTCCTGTGGGCCACACTCTGGGAGGGGCAGGCCTTGGTCCGTGAAGGAGTCAGCAGGAACAATCCCAAAGGTGGGCAGCCCTACACCCCACACTGGGAGTGGTGGGGAGCTCCCAGCTTCTCCCTACACTGTTGCTGATGGGGGCTGCCTGCGCTTTCTTTGGGGGCCGGGTAGGAAGTTCCTGGTCCACAGTGGAGCCCCCCACATCTGAGAATGGAATCATGCATGTGTCTGCGGGAGTCGGCGTGGTCTGGGCTGTCACCAAGGACCGGAAAGTAAGACGGACTGGGCCCGGGGCTCTGTTGGGTGTTGAGGCTTGTGTGGTTTTGTGTTCTCCTGAGTGTGCTCAGTGTTCAGAAAAAAATTTGGCATCTGTCCAGCACTGCGCACGATTCTCTGGCTCACGTGGGTGGTCTCCAAGATGCCTGGTGCCTGCAAGATCCCCCCCTTGCCTACAACCTGTACCCAAGTGCAGAAAAACCGTCACGTCACGTAATAGGTGGTGCCCTTCAATCACCAGAGCTGACTTTCTGAAACCCAGTTAATCAAATGCCTCCACTTGCTCTGGCTTGGTGCTTGTCACTTTTAGGTCACAGAGGGAGATGAATAAAATGTGCTGATTTCAGGTTGTTTATTGGATCTCTTTCTAACCCCATGTCATGGCATCCCATGGCATGGTGGGGTTGGGAGGGAGGGCATATCACCCACGCTTCTGAGTCTGTTCCCAGTGCTGAGGGTTCCTGAGGCTCAGGCCACCCCCCGGCCTGAGAAAATAGAAATCTGACTGCCCCGCTCGTGCTCTCCAGAGACTGTGACATCGTGTTCAGATTAAGTGAGCAGAAAATTTGATTTACACGAGCATTTTGCCCAGTCTTCAAATATTTGATTATACAAACTTTCTTTAGGTTAAGGAGATATTTTACTCTTTTTAGAAATTTTAATGAAAGGGATATGGGGGGTTCTCATGTAGCCAGTCCCCTACCCTTGACCTGCCTCAGGAATTTCAGTCAAACAAGAGCACAGGATCCCCTATCGGGTCCAAGGGCTGCCAGGGCCTTGCCCAGGCCACCACCCAGCGTGGGCCAGCATGGGGCTGTGGGGGACGCAGCGGGGGGAGGGGGAAGTTGAGTGCGACCACCAGGTGAGCCTTAGAGCTTCGCTTAGGCTTGAGGACGTCCAGTTGGTTTGTGTGTATCTTTACAAGTTGGTGTGAAAAAGGGTAGATGTAGAGAGACTATTTTATAAAGCACTAAGATTAGGCCCAAAATATGCTACTTAATTTAATTATGAATTTAAAAAAATGTTTTTCTCAAATAGCACCATTCAGGCCGAGATGTTATATGGGGCAGATTTGACTGGGCATAATGGCCTTTTCCATATGTTCAGCCTGAGCTAAGTCGGGGATCACGCAGAAGTCCGTGGTGGGGGTTAGGCTCACAGGTCATCCTCTGGATTTAAGGTGCAGTATGTGTGCCCCAGCCCCACCTCCTGCCTCTCATTGTCTCAGTGAAACAGCTCATACCTGGTGCCACCAGTTCTGAGCTAGTAGAAAGTTCTAGAAAGAACCAGGTAGTCCATTCTCCTGGAGGGTATTCCTCTAAGCCTGAGAATGGGTGGGGAGCCACCATGGCCAGTGTGGCCAGGATAGGTGACCCTTAGCCCTGGGGACAGTGCCAAGCCTGAGGGAGATGCAGCAGGGGTGTGGGGAGGAGGGATGTGATGGGCCTTTTCAAATGATGCACCGTGTCTGTTTGTGCAGAACCAATAGGTCAAATCATTCATTTGTTCTTCCTGAGCCTTAAACAGCAACCCTTCTGTTTCAGTGGTCCTCCAGGGAGGATGTTTGTTTCTGACTTTCTCAGGTATGGTTCCGAAGAGGTGTCAACTCGCACAATCCCTGTGGCACCAGCTGGATCGAGATGGTCGGGGAAATGATGATGGTGAACGTAGGGCTGAACGACCAGGTGCGTCTGGTTCTGGGTCTTGGTTGCTGAGGCCCAGGGTGGTAACTCAGAAATAGTGGGGGTCTCAGAATGGGGCTCCTGATGTTCCCTGCTGCCCCATCTGTGTGGGCATGCTCACGATCCTGCCATGGGCATGGGGTCCCAGGGCCTCCACAGCTCCCAGCCTCGGAGGCCCCCCGCTGCTCCCAGGTTCCCCTCCCAAGGACCCTCAAGCAGTGACAGCGGCCCTCCAGGGCAGGGCACACATCCGGAGGCAGGCAGGGTTTTGCTGAGAAAGATATGGGTGAAATCAGATCTCCAACCTTCCCAGCTTTGAGATGCAGCCTCTCTCAGCTCCCCTGTGCAGTTCGTGCAGCATGTTCTCATACAAGGTGTGGTTTGGTGACTTAAGATTGAAGGCATGAGGGTGACACCTTCCCCCATCCTGTTGTCCTGAGCTCAAAGCTGTTCCTGGGGTTTCTGGCCTCCCCAGTGCCCCCACATCCTCCTCCCAACCCACATAGCTGGGAACTGAGCACAGAGGCCACCCCACCATGGCCAAGGGGTGGAGCTGCCAGTCCTGAATCTGTTCCCTGGCCCTCTCATGGGCCCTTCAGCTGCCCATCCAGCACCCAGGGGCAGACAGAGGGAGGCCTGACCACCACCTTTCCCATAAAAATTGAGATCAGAATCAAGGAGGCTATTGTACCCTCTGGGTTCACTTGGGGAGCAGCTTCCTGACTCCATGGGTCCTGGGGCATGGGTGGGCTCTGAATCTGGCACTGTACCTATCACCTGTAGACCCTGTCACTCCTAAGTCCCAGGTCTCCTGCAGTTGGAGAGCCAGGATAGGCTCCCTGCCTCTCCTGAGTTGGCTGCTGTGCCCCACCCTGCTCTGTGGGCGCCTCTTCCTTCATCTGCCTCCCACACCCACCTCACCTCCACGCCATCACCCTTCCCAGTGTCAGTGCGCACACATGCATGTGCCTCACTGCCTTTACGGGAAGCCTCCTGCGTGCGTTTACAGATGTGTCTTCCAGCCTTCCATGTTCTCCCTCATTTTTGTTTTACCCCCCCATTCCCAAAAGGGAAGGGAACCCCCAGGCCTCCCCCCCAGCAGTGCCTCTCTGTTCTAGGTCTGGGGCATCGGCTGCGAGGACCGGGCAGTGTACTTTCGTCAGGGCGTCACCCAGAGTGAGCTCAGTGGGAAGACCTGGAAAGCCATCGTGGCCAGCAGAGAGTCTGACCGCTCGCACTCTGGCAGCTCCTGCAGTCTCCTCAGGTGATCCTGGGGCCAGGGCAGAGAGGAGAAGGGGGCAATAGGCTGTCTGACCCCAGTGGGCAGTACTTCTGGGTGGGGTGCTGTTTACCCCAGGCAGAAGACCAGGTTCTGAAGCCCAAGAGCCACTGCCTATGGGTGTCCTGGCTCAGCCTGAGGGTGACACATGGGAGCAGCTTGGGAGAAGGGAGGTAGCAGGTGAGAAAGGTGGAGATTGTGTCCATGATGGGACTTGGGGTCTCCTTCAGAAGGGCTGGACTGCTGTTGTAAAGTCCCAAGGTCCGGGAGAGAGAATGCCTCTGCCTGGTAGACACCTAGGACCCCTATCAAAGGAAATTAGGGGAGATGGAGCCTCAGACTTGGGCATGCACCAGAATCACTGCAGGACTTGTTCCAGCACAGATTTACAGGCCCCTTCCCCTGAGTTTCTGACTCAGTAGTTGTGGGTGAGGGCCCGAGCTGTTGCAGGGTCCTGGGTGTGCTGCTGCTGCTGCTGCTACTGCTGCTGCTGCAGTCCTGTGGGCCAGGCCTTGAGGTCTGTGGGTCTAGAGGGTGCAACTCTGCCCACCAGCCTTTAGGGTACAGGCAGATGACTTAGCGTGCGAGCTGGAGACCCCTCTGCTCTTGGTGGGAGTACCCGCAGAGCTTGCTTACCCGGTCTCGTGGCACGTGGGGCCTTGGCACGGTGCTCCGTAGCCAACCACTTCCTGTCCATAGCTCAGGCTCTCCCTGGCCTTGGTCCAAGCCCCTCTGCTCCCCTGGCTTGGTGGTCAGCCCAGAGGGCCAGAGGGCCAGCCAGGCACAGTTTGCTCACAGTTACGCAGACCCTGTGACAGGCTCCTCACTGGTGGTTCTCAAAGTCGACAGCACATTGGAATCAGCTGAGAAGCTTCAAATACCACAGATATCAAGTCTTCATGAACTTGGGTTTGGCAATGGCTTAAGTAGAACACCCAGACTCCAAGCAACGAAAGGCAAAAATAGGCAAATTGGACTCATCAGTATTAAAACCTGTTGTGCATCAAAGAATACTATCACGAGAAGAGACTACCCGCAGAATGGAGGAAAAAATCTGCAAATCTTCTGTTGGGCAAGGCTGTCGTATCTAAATCACATAAAGACCGCTTGCAACTCAACAGAAAGCCAAACAGCCCAATTTTCAAAAGGGCAAAGGATCCGAGTAGACATTTCTCCCAAGGAGATAGACAGGTGGCCGACCAGCACACGAGGAGGTTCTAGCATCTGTCACAGGGAAAAGCAAGCCAGAACTGCAGCAGCGATTCTGCTCCACACCAACCAGGACCGCTGCAGCCAAACAGAAAGTGATGAATGCTGAGACGTGGGGATGCTGGAGCCTCACACTGCTGATAGGGGTGTAAAATGATGCAGCTGCGTGAAAAACAATCTGCTGGTTCAGGAAGTTAAACATTCCCACGTGACTCAGCAATTTCACTCCTAGCTATGCCCCAGGGAATTGAAAACGGTGTTCAAACTTTCAAAAACTTGTAACTGTTTATTGAAGCATTCTTCATAATCGCTGAAGGGTGGAAACGACGTAAATGAGTTATCCATGTCATGGAATATTATTCAGCCGTTAAAAGGGATAAAGTACCTACTGACAGGTGCCACAACTTTGCACGAACCCTAACATTACCCTAAGTGAAAGAAGCCAGTGGCAGAAGGTCGCATGTTACATGATGACCTAGAATAGACAGGTCCCTAGAGACAGAAAGCAAGTTAGTGGTTGCCAGGGGGCTGGGGGCAAAGAAGGGATGAAGAGTTGCTCTGCTCCTTAATGGGTACAGGGTTTCCACTTGGGGTAATGAGAAAGTTCCAGAACTAGGTAGCATGGCAGTGATGGTTGCACAGCATTGTGAGATGTGCTTGATGGCACTGCATTGCCTGATTTAAACGGTGTGTTTTACCACAATAAAAAGTTCTCCTGCCAGGTCTGGGCCCCCAGCGGCTTCCCATTCGGGCTCCCTGGGAAGCAGATATTTGCGTGTGTTGCACAAAGAGCTTGTGACTTGTCTGCGGCTGCGCAGCGAGCCATGGCCTGGGGGTCACCAGTCTGCCCCTGTCCCTTCTGTTCCAGTGCCGGCTGCTTCTTTGGTGATGAGGTGAGGGGCAGTGGCGAGTCCTGTGCACCAAGCGACACGGATGCCTCCTCAGACGCCGAGAGACCCGGGCCTGACCCGATTGTCCCCGCAGAGTCTTTGGACAGTGCCAGGCACCCCAGGGGCAGCACGGCCTCCTGCCCAGGCGGGACCACAGAGCATGCTGCAGAGGTCACCACAGGGCCAGAGTCACACCCTGGCCCACCCTCCACGCCGGCCGAGCTGCCCTGGACCAATATCGATCTGAAGGAGCCCAAGAAGGTGCCCAACCACTCGGCTGTCAGCTTCCCTGAGACCAGCAGCCTCTCCTCGGCAGGACTCCTCCCTCTGGGCTTGGAGGAGCCCTATGGCGCCGACGACCACCCACTGTGGGCCTGGGTGTCAGGAGGGGGCTGTACTGTGGAGGCCCATGCCGTGCTCAAGTGGTTCACCCTCCAGTCAGGTAAGGGTGGTGCTGGGGAATCCAGCATTCCATAGGGTGTTCCGGGGAAGGAGCTGAATCCTGGGAACCCCAGAGCACAGCCAGAGCCTTCAGGAGAAAGGCAGCATCTTGCCTGTCCAAAAATCAGTGGCCTGAACTGGGGGGGACATCAACCTCCCATCAGGGTAAATGGTGGGGGCAGACCCATGGGACATCTTATAGCAATGGCAGCTTTCATGCAGAAAGGACCTAGTGACTCAAAGAAAAAAGCCCTGGCCTGCCCTCCCCCCACCACCACTGTGCTCAGCCTTGACGCCTGGCCCTAAGGCTTTGGCTGCCCGCAGGCCTGTCCCCCTCGGTGCAGACACTGTCCCTGTCCATCACGCCGGCCCAGACTGCTGCCTGGCGGAAGCAGATCTTCCAGCAGCTCACGGAGAGGACCAAGCGGGAGCTGGAGAACTTCCGGCACTACGAGCAGGCCGTGGAGCAGGTGGGCGGCCCCCAGGCCCTTCTTTTCAGGAGGGCTTCGTAGTGCCTGCTGTCTACCAGCCCCAAGGTGAGGTGGAAGAAACAGACAGACAGAGGCATCTGTCCCTCTGTCTGTCCATCTAGGAGATGAAACCATCCCTGCCAGGCCCTTGGTAGATCAGGAGAAATAAGTACACTCATTTGCTCTTTATCCCTCAAGAACTCTGCTTGGTTCTGTTGTGGCCCTGGGGCCACAATGCCACAGCCATGAGGTGGGGGGTGCACAGGAGGGGGGTGGAACCACGTCATCCTCTGCCCATGTGCCTGTATGGTGTGCTGATTGAGACAAGCGGAGATAGGGTTGAGGGTGATCTCGGCCCCCTGTGCTGTTCCTGCAGCAGAGCCCAAACTCTGGAGGCCCACAGTCAGTTTTGGGGAAGGAAGTTACATTCAGGGACCTGACTATGTCTCAGCTTGTGGGGCAGGAACACCTTGCCCGGTCTACAAGTCAGGTCTCTGGCGACAAGCTGGGCTGGGTGACAGGCTGCACAAGCCAGGCTGGGCGTGGGGCCTACTTTGCCACTGATTTACTCTGTAACATCAGGCCAGGCCCAGAGCCACCCCAAGCCTCAGTTTCCCCATCCAGAGCAGTGAGTGCCAATCCCACTGGCTCTGGACCTGGCGCCATCGGGGCCCAAAAGCATCACTTTTGTTGGAAGGGTGATGTGGGGGAGCTGCCAGTGCCAGGCAGGAGTACTATGTGAGGCAGCAAAGGGATTGGGGACCATGGTGGCTCTGGGAACTTGGGGGCCTCCGGGACATGCTTATGACTGTTCCCACTGCCCTCTGGGCCTGTATTGCAGTCGGTGTGGGTGAAGACAGGGACCCTGCAGTGGTGGTGCGACTGGAAGCCCCACAAGTGGGTGGACGTCCGTGTGGCCCTGGAGCAGTACACGGGGCAGGACGGGGCTCGGGACAGCATCCTCTTCATCTACTACATGGTGCACGAGGAGAAGAAGGTGCGGCAGGAGGACCAGGGTCTGGAAGGTGGTTGGGGGGGCCTGCAGCTCAGTGGGGGTGGGGGCGTGCAGGAGCAGGCCTGCGACGCTGGCTGAGGTGTTCAGCCCAGGACTGGCATCCATGACACTCTGGTCTGTGGTACCCAGAGCCATCGGAGCCGGTGGGTGTGTGCCTGCCATGCCAGGCTCAAGGGTCCTCTCCCGTCCCCCTCCCAGAGGCTGCCAGGCTCTCCTTGTTCAGGTGGGAAGTCAGGCTCCGGACACAGGCACTCTCTTCCCGGGCCTTGAACCCAGTCTGATGCTAAGTGGTCTTGTCAGAGTTCCAGACGTCTCTAAAATGCAACTGAGGCCCATGAAGTAGGGCTTCCAGGCTGGGCCTCACGACCACCGCTAAGCCCTGTAGGCCTGGGACGCCCCAAAGGACTGGCTCCAGGGGGTCAGAAGTGACCCCGGCAGCCTGCTCTGTCCTTGGTGACGTCCCCCCCGCCCCCACTCCTCCCAACAGTACATTCACGTGTTCCTCAATGAGGTGACTGTGCTGGTCCCCGTGCTCAACGAGTCCAAGCACTCCTTTGCTCTGTACACCCCCGAGAGGACTCGGCAGAGGTGGCCCGTGCGCCTGGCCGCCCACACTGAGCAGGACATGAACGACTGGGTGAGTGGGTGCTGCACCCAGACTGGGAGTCAAGGGGCAGCCTGGCTTTGGCCCATGGCCCCGCCTTCCCAGCACTGACCAGCCGTCTCCCGCTCCAGCTGGCCCTGCTCAACCTGGCCTGCTGTGAGAGCCGTAGGGTCCACGGCCGCCCCTCCCCACAGGCCATCTGGTCCATCACCTGCAAGGGGGACATCTTCGTGAGCGAGCCCAGCCCGGACCTGGAGCTCCCCGAGCACCCGCTGCCCTGTGACCAGATGTGAGTGGGCTATGTGGGTGGGGCTGCGGCCTGGCCCCCCACCCTGAGCGGTGGTCCCCACTGGAAGGGACGCACACAGGGCCTCACTCCCTTTGGCCAGAGTCACGGATGACTGGCTAGGTCCCAGGTTTCTGTCCTCCTGGGCCTGTGTGAGGACCCCAAGGGGAGACAGGAGCCCGACTGGGCTCAGTTGCTGTGCACGGGGCAGTGGGGAGGGTGGTTCTACAGGTGGTGTTTAAAACCATCCACTGGGTCACCAGGGCCAGTGAGCACCAGGTAAATGTGTGTCCACGCTCTGCCCCTGGTCAGACAAGTCACACCACTGGTGACAATGGCAAGGCCTCAGTCAGGAGAGAGGCCCAGGAAGCAGCTACATTTGCCCTTTGCCACCCAGAAAGCCTCGCTGCACCACTGGCCTATGGCTGCGCCTCTCAGCCTACTGCTGGCCCGTGTGTGGCTCATCCAGCGGATGAGACGTGACGTGCCATCCTGACCCCTAGGAACTACGGTGGAGCTTAGGCTGTTGACTTTGCTGACACCCCCCACCCACCCACCTGCATAGCTTTGGGGATTAGGAGGGTGGGCTCCTGAAGCCCCCTGCATGCTGGGTGACCTGACCCCATCTACCCTGCTGGCTGCAGACACCCTGAGCTCGGGGCTGCTAGGCTTTAGCTCTAGTTAGTAGCCAGTGGAAGCCAAGGAGGTTGCATGTCCTGGATACAGTGTGTGCATGTGGAGATCAAAGACAGTAAAATAGGATGCCCTCGGGATGCCAGAGGAAAAACAGGCAGCAGGTTGGAAGTCTGCTTAGACAAGTTTCTCGCACCTTCTCTCTCCGTCCTCCCAGGTTCTGGCGGCAGATGGGAGGCCACCTGAGGGTGGTAGAGGCCAATGGCCGGGGCGTGGTGTGGGGCATCGGCTATGACCGCACAGCCTGGGTGTACACAGGTGGCTACGGAGGAGGCTGCTTCCAAGGTGAGGGCACCTACCACCGTAGCTGGCAGGACCGGCTCCCCTGAGCTCTGCCCACACCCTCCAGGCCGTTCCCTCCTCTAATCCCCGACTGGCTTTCCTGGCCAATGCTGGAGCCACTTGGTTGACAGCTGGCTGACAGCTGACCTTCATCACTGCCAGCATCACAGAAGATGGGGTCAGAGCCAATCCATGAGGCGTGAGACCCGGAGACCTGGCCTTGTCCCCAGCATGCCTTCCCACAAACCCACAGCTGACTCACGGGCCTTGAAGGGTCCAGAAAGGCAGGTGCCGGGGCCCACCAGCCCCTTGTTTCATAAATGAGACTTCAGGGCATGTTGGGGCAGCCCCAGGAACCCAGTCTCCGATTCCCAGACCCGAATTCCAGTCCCTCTGTAGGTAACCCAGGCTTTAGGGGATGAGAACTTCCTGAGCCCTACGGGCTACCCAAGCTCTGGGAGACAGGTAACCAAGGGAAATGGAGGCAGAAACCAGACATTCAGTGCCAAGGCCCCCATGACCCCAGTGAGGGGCAGAGGGGCCTATAGGACTATCCCTGAGCCCACAGGAGGGCTCATCTGCACAGGCTGAGCGGCTTCCCCTTCTATGAGGTCGGAATCACCTTTGTCTTCATTTTACAAATGAGGAGATTGGGGCTCATAGAATGTATGTGAGTGTTAATAAGGTGTGAGTTGGGTGGGCCTCACTTCTGCCTGGTGCCAGGTAAAGGTGGCAGGAGGGGCAAGAGGTGCAGCTGAAGACAGAGTATAAGGTGAGGGAGCCAGAGGTGGTGCAGACAGGAGATTAGCGGCAGCAGGTTCTTCTCACCCAGTTTGTGCAACCCCAGAATAGTCATAGGAGAGAGGCCCAGGTGGGGTTAACACCCCAGAGACAAGCTCAGCCGTCCCGGGCATCCTTCCCATGGTCCCCGGCCCGCCCTCCGTGCCCATTCTCTGCCCGAGCTCCAGCGGCCTCCTCCCCCAGGCCTGGCCAGCAGCACCAGCAACATCTACACACAGTCGGACGTGAAGAGCGTCTACATCTATGAGAACCAGCGCTGGAATCCGGTCACAGGCTACACCAGCAGGTGCGTGAGTGGTCGGGCCCACAGCGGGGGTGCTGCCCCCCGAGTGAGAGTCGGCACCAGACATGGGGCTGCCTGCATCTCAGCGCTCACGGGCGTTTCTTAGCGAATCTAAGAGGAACCCACGTTGTCAGGCTCACCCGTTGAGAGGTGCACGTAACGTACGTGATCACGTAGCACACACATGTACACACGCCTCAAACACCCAGAACTAGAACCTTGCCCCCCCACCCATCTCCTCTGCGCCCCTTCTCTTTCCTTTGCTACACCCCCTGCCCCCTCGAGAGCCCAGTTCCTATTTTGTCACTAAAGAGATTTTTGTAGGATGGCGGCAGGGGATGGTGGTCACTTTGTTTTCTTAAGTTTTGCCTACTCGAGGCAACTGAGAACATCATAGGCTCCACCAAGATTATTTTAAAACCCTAAATGTGAGACTTTGGGGCAAGATGGTTGCTCTGACACTTGGGGCAAGAAGGGGGTGCTGTATATAATTCTAGGTTATATGTATTTTTTTTCCCCTGCCCACTCAGCCAGAAATATGTTTCTCATTGCTCTTGTCCCTGTGTTTGGTTTAAGAAAGTCAACAAGTTGTATTTCTTAGCATTTTAAAACCGGAGTCCTCACACTAGCCTTTGGGAACCTCGTGCTGATCCCCGGCCGTGCTGTCCCTTTATGAAGATTTCAGCGCTGCTGGAACAAACCCATTCGTCTCCTCTTCAGCATGTCTTGGCCATCCTGGGATCATTTCTAGATCCATTTTCAAAGCAGCCGGTCACAGTCTTCCAAAGCCATCTTGGTTGGGTGGCCTTGGGTCTTGAGTTTTGGTAGGAAAGTTACCTCACAGTTGTAAGTCTCTATATAACCTGGATATAGTTTAAACCTTCCTTCATGCTGCCTTCTTCAATTTTTCTTAGTAAGGTCTTGTCATTTTCTAAGAGTCTTGACATCCTCTATTAGGTAGTATTTCGTGGTTTTTTTAATGCCATTGTAAATGGCACATTTGAACCTTTTAATTTCTTTTTTTTTATTTTTTAAAGATTAATTTTTTAATGTATACAAGAACTGGGGTACAGGCCAGAGGTGTGGGGGGTGAGAGGATTCACCAGAGACAGAGTGGGGAGCAGAACAGGCAGATTGACTGAAATACACTGCTGAGGGGAGCAACGGGTGAGTCAGGAGAGGTCTGCTTGCCATGTGGGTTGTTCCCTGGCCAGGGATCGAACTCATGCTGTAGTGGCTGTGGATAGCTGCATAACCCCTTGCACCACTAGGGAGGCCCTAATTTCATTTTTAAATTTTGCAGCTTTCTAGAGAAATGTAGTTGAGTTTCTTCTTTTGTAAAATTGGCGGAAAGAAGAAACACCAAATGATATGTCGAGCAAACCCAACAACAGCTGAGTCCTGCCACCCAAAGCTGGTCCCTAACTGTGAGCGCGTGGCCTCACCTGCCCATCCTTGTGTGCACACGCCTGCCATGCCAGGGACACGAGATCAGGCCTGTAATGTGGCCTGTGACTGCTCCCGGCTCACTGCTAGAGGCTGGACCCCCACTTATCTGAGCTTGCTCGGTGTTGGAGGAGATTGTTTGTGATCTTTTACTGTTAGATGAACAGTTTACAGGACTCCCTGTGTGGAATATCTGAGTATTCTCTCCAAGCCAGTGTACCAGGGCCTGAGCTTTCCTAAGGTGCTTGTCACCCGTCATCAAATTATGTTCCCCCAGAACCTCCCCACTGACTGTGTGTGGTGTCCACAGGGAACACCCACTTGCTTGCACCCCCACTTCCTCCTTGGTCCTCAGGAGATGGGCCACGTGCTTGACACAGAGGGGGCAAGCCCTGACCCTCAGCCTCAGGCCACCCACCCTGGACCACCCCTGCTGCCAGGGCTCCCTGAGGGGTCTGCTCAGCCCTGTGACAAAACCCCACACACCCCAGATGTTTACTCCCGTAGTTCTAGGGGTTGGGGACCTGAGTTCACAACAGGGTTGGTTCCTCCTGAGAAAGAGTCTGTTGCCACTCTCTCTTGGCTTCGGTGGCTTCTGCCAGCTTCGGGTCCCCTTGGTGTGTGGCATCCTCACTCTGTCCTCACACACCTACCTGATGATGTCGTCTTTACTCAATCATCTCGAAGACCCTGCTTCCCAGTGCTGGAGATTAGGGCCTTAGCACAGCCAGCCACACGAGGGCAGGGAGGCAGGCCCCAGAGCACACAGCATGCCACGGCCCTCCGGGGCAAGTGGTCTGCATGTGTCTGTTTGGAGGTGGCTTACTCTGGGCCTTGAGGCCAAAGCTGTGCTTCAGGACAGCAGGGACAGGTTTCCAGCCTGTCACCAGCGGTGCTTGGGCGGACAGACCCGTTCTCACCTCTCTGAGTGACCCCTGTTGTCCTGTGCAGGGGTCTGCCCACCGACCGCTACATGTGGAGCGATGCCTCAGGGCTGCAGGAGTGCACCAAAGCCAGCACAAAGCCTCCATCCCTGCAGTGGGCCTGGGTGAGCGCCTGCTGCCCTTGGGGGTGGGGAAGGGGTGGGGATTCACCACACTGATCCGCCCTTCCCTCAGATTTCTGACTGGTCCGTAGACTTCAGCGTTCCTGGGGGCACTGACCAGGAGGGGTGGCAGTACGCCAGCGACTTCCCCGCGTAAGCATCTTGTCTCGACATGGGGGGCCATAGGGCTGAGGTCTGAGTGTTAAGCCTGGTGTACAGCCCGCGGCCCTGTCTTCTCTGGAGGTGGGGGCCTCACCTCTCTGCCAGGCAGAGCCCCTGCCTGCCCCTTCCACCCTCCTCCCGCCATAGCCCCGACCCCACAAGTGCCCCAATGAGCAGACCCTTGCCTACCCACCCCTCCTGCCAGCAGGGTTGGGACCCAGCCAGAGAGGTGCACAGGGGCCCAGGTGAGCTGGAGCCCGTGCAGGCCATGTACCTGGCCTTGGTGAATAGGCTCAGGGCTGAGCATCACGGCTCCCTCTGCATGAGGCTGTGCTGAGCATGGGTTCCAAAAGGGCCAGGGACCCAGCGGCCTGTGCTGAGGCGCTTAAGCAGGGGCAGCTTGGAGGAGCTTTGGGGCAGGCCTTGGCTGAGGGGTAAAGAGGCAACTTGAGCACTGCATGGAGTGAGGCCCCGTAAGGTGGGAGGGGAGTATCGAGAGTGGGTGATAAAAGAAATGGGTGACAGACCTGCAAAGCTGTGAGGTCCTGGTGGGGCAAGAGGTGTCTGAAGGCTGAGGACCATGTTCTGTGATAGTTGCAGCCCCTTCAAGCCCTCTCCCGGCTCGCACGGAAGCTCTGTGCCCCATGATGGGTAGGAAAGAGTGTGTATGTACAGCATCACCGTCCAGAAACTTCCATGAAGTCTTGATTTCAGCTTCTTCCTCTTGCAGCTCATACCACGGGTACAAAACCATGAAGGATTTTGTCAGGAGAAGATGCTGGGCCAGGTAAAAAGTGAGCCACCAGGGCCTGGGGTGGGTGCCGGCCTCTGCTGCTGCCCCAAGTTCTCCAGCTCCTCTGGCCACAGAGCTCAGGGGAGGGAGAGGTGGGCGGGAAAACCAGAATCAAAGTAAATGTCAGCCCAGGAAATGCCCGCGGGCTCCCAACGCTCTCCAGTTTCTGAAGAGTTTGTTTTCTAGAACAAATAAGAGAAATGTCATAGACAGGCCCTGCTTGTGAGCAGGAACCAGGACCAGGCCGGCAGGGCCGAGCAGGCGAGAGTGAGGCCGCCTATGCAGGCCCTTTTTCACACCCAAAGAGAGGTGTGCCCACTTGGGTACTTTGGGGGCCCTGGCTCCAGTCCCCCCATGACCTGGTTATTCCCTCTGCTGCCTCCCACATGTCTACCGCAGGCAACCCCTGGGGCTCCAGTAACACTGGGGCCCCCGGGGTTTGTTCTCTGTCCCCCATACAGAAAATGCAAGCTGGTGACCAGCGGACCCTGGCTGGAGGTTGCCCCTGTTGCCCTCGGGGATGTGTCCATCATCCCAGAGAGCCTAGGCGCCCACAGGAATGGGCATAGCATTGCCCTCTGGGCCATCAGTGACAAGGGAGATGTGCTGTGCCGTCTGGGGGTGTCCCAGCTGAACCCTGCAGTGAGTACCCTTTCCCTACTGTGGGCACCATCATCCTGCCCACCCTGGCAGCCCTCAGGCCCTCCTGGGGTTCTGGCAGATTCTTCCAGAAATCAAACACTTGCTGGGGAACAGGCTGGGCTGAGACTTTCCCAGCATGGCCCTGCATGTGGCCCAAGTGGGTCACTGGGCTCGGTGGGCACTAGAGCTGAGCACGAGGTTGGCGTGAGGGGCCTGCCTGGGCCCGGGGGTCGAGGGAGAACAGCCCTCAGCGTCTCTCCTCGCTTGTCTCCAGGGCTCCTCCTGGCTGCACGTGGGCACTGACCAGCCCTTCACCTCCATCTGCATTGGGGCTTGCTACCAGGTGTGGGCCATAGCGAGAGATGGCTCCGCTTTCTACCGGGGCTCCGTGTCCCCCTCCCAGCCCGCCGGTGAGTGCCGCCCCTTAGAACCTCCCCCCAACCCCCTGGGCCAGCTGTGTGGGGCCAGACCGGGGTTGCCCTGCTTCCTTGGGGGAAGCTGGTTGACAGGGCTCCTCGATCTCAGAGCAGCTTGACAGCCATTTACTGAACCCTGTTTGTGGGCCAGGCACTGGGGCCCAGTCAGGATCCCCCCCAGAGGCCATGTTCCCTCCAGCTGGGACTGACTGGGGTGGCCGCCCGGCAAGGGGGTGGCCCCTCGCAGCTGCCCTGCCCAGGGTGTTCTGGTGGTGGGTGCTTTGCACTTGTGGCCCTCAGAGGCCAAGCCTATGGGTCCTCTGTTCCAGGGCAGCTCCTCCTGGGGAGACCCCATACTGCCCACTCCTCAGCGTCCAGCCTGGCTGCCTGGGCTGTGCTGGCTTGTGCTCCCCTGGACGGCTAGACAGTGGCCAACATGGGGGAGGCTGGCACAGGGATGGGCTGGCAGACGGTGGTAGCTGGCATGTCGCCGTCCCCCTCTGGGCTCCCACAGCTGGCCCCCACCACACCCGGCTGGGCTCATCCCGTCCCTGTTCGCAAGATCCACCCATCCAGCTGCACAGTGTGGGCAAGGCTGGGGGGCTGGGGAACAGCAGGGCCCGGGTCAGCTCCACTTGACCTCAGCTCACACACATGACGAGCCCCCACACATGGGCGGGGCAGCAGGCCCCAGGGCTGGGCCAGCTACACCCCAACCCTGTGAGCGGCAGCGGAGCCTCAGCCAAGGCCCCTCTCCTGTTGCAGGCGACTGCTGGTACCACATCCCATCTCCCCCAAAACAGAAGCTAAAGCAGGTGTCTGTGGGGCAGACGTCCGTGTACGCCTTGGATGAAAATGGCAAGTGGCCACCAGAGGAGGTTTGGGGGTCCCTGCGCCCCCTGATGGGTGGGATAAGACCTTCCCCTGTCCCAGGTCCCTAATGGTGATCCTTTGTTAGTTACCATGACATGCCGCCTAGCCCAAGGTCAGCTCTGAACTGGTCCCTCTTCCAAGATACAGGGGAAGGGGGCTGCTCTGGGAGCGCCTTCTAGCAGGTGCCACCCAGGCCTGAGCCAGAGTCCCCAAGAAGTTGGAGCTGACAGAGACAACCGCTCACTCCAGCCACCCCTGCCCCTTGTGCCACCTCAGGTGGGGCCCCCTGGTCTTCAGTCGTCGTTTTCACAGATGAGCAAAGCCAGGCAAGGCATGGGGACTAAGATCCAGGGCTTTACTCCAGACCCCGCGCTCTATTTGTTTAAAGAATTCCTTGTCCTCAGGTTCTCATGCATAGAAAGAGAACGAGGCTGCCAGCCCCACCCGGTGGACAGCCGTGCGGCTTGGGGGCCCGGGGCGAGGGGCAGAGGCGGCTCTGCTGTGGATCTGCCCAGGAAGTGGGGGCACAGGGGGAGACTCTGCGTCTCTGGGGGGGGGGGTCCCGTGCCTGCGTCTCATGTCGGGTGCCCTTCTCTCCCCAGGGAACCTGTGGTACCGCCAGGGGGTCACGCCCAGCTACCCGCAGGGCTCCAGCTGGGAGCACGTGTCCAACAACGTGCGCCACGTATCCGTGGGGCCCCTGGACCAGGTCTGGGGGGTGGGAGGATAAGGGAATGGAAGGTTCGGGGACCCATGAGCCCTGGGTTCCGGCTCTGGTCTCCCCGCCGCGGCCCCCACGGTCCCACCAGTCCAAGCCCGGGCTCCAGCAGGTCTGCCTTCCAGGTCTGGGTCATCGCTAACAAAGTCCAGGGCAGCCACAGCCTGAGCCGGGGAACCGTGTGCCATCGCACAGGCGTGCAGCCCCACGAGCCCAAGGGGCAGGCCTGGGACTACGGCATTGGGGTGAGCAGGACAGGCCAGAGGGGGCCTGCTGGGCCTGTGAGGGCATCCTCCTCCGTGTGCTCAGGCCCTGCAGGCAGTGCTACCTGGGATGTGGCCTCGAGGTTGGTGGGAGGCCCCAGGTACGGCCCCGGGGAGGGGTGGGGGATCCTCTGGAAACATGGTCTTTACTCCCCGCCCCTGCCCCCCTGGGTGACACAGTCGTCTCCTTCCAGGGAGGCTGGGATCACATCTCCGTCAGGGCCAATGCCACCAGAGCCCCCAGGGGTGCATTCCAGGAGACAGCCGGAGAGCAGAGTGGGGAGCAGAACCTCCCCAGTGGACCAGCAAAGGTGGCCGGTGCCCCGCAGGAGACCCTAGATCCCGTCCGCTGCTGAGGCCACCTCCTGTCACCTGGAAGCAGGTGTGGCCGGAGTGAAGGACCAAGTGTGAAGGGTCACGTAGCGAGCCCCCCTCCGCAGATACGCGCCTCCTGGGAGAGGCGGCTGGACCGAGACTCAGGCAGGAACCTGGCCAGAGGCCGCGCACCTCAGGGGCACTGGTTGGAACAGCCCAGAAATGTGAAGCTCTGTGGACTTCGAGGAGGTCCGCGACGGCGTGGGGGGGGCCCCTTCACCCCAGCCTTGCCCTTCCCTCTCTGCCTCCCGCCTTTCCAGGACGGGGACCCGGGTACTGGAACCTCCCAGGAATGGCGCCCCCAGGGGAACAGCACCCAAGAGGCAGCTCCCCGATCCCCGGGTGTCTCCAGACAGCTCCCCAGGAGGAAGGAGCCGCAGGGCCCGGGTCCACTCTGACCTTGGATGGTTTCTCAGAGGACTTGCCGCCGGGGCTTATTTTCAGCCGTGCAGGAAGGAGCTGGCAGCTTAGAAATAGGTACCGCGGGGGGCGGGCAGTTTCTTCCCGCAGCGGCCGAGCCCCCGGGGGTCAGCAGAGGGCCCAGGCGGGCAGTGCCGCCCAAGCGCCGTCGCTGCCCTCTCGTCGGCCCTCGCCCGGTGCGTTCCTCGTGGTCTTCGTGCAGGAGGCGCGGCGGGGTGGGGGCCCGCGGAGCCCTGTCGGGTCAGACCCTGGGGTGAAACCCCTGCCCGGCACAGCGCGTCCCGCACCGCCAACTCCCTCCTGCGGCCTCTCTGGCGGGTGGCCCTCCTGGCCGAAGTCCGCGGTTTGCTTGCTGCAGCCAGCCGCTCTGCCCGGCGGCCCCGCGCCCGGGCCTCGCTGGCTCTCTGAGACTCGGCCAGCTTTCCTGCCCCCCATCCGGGTGCGGGTAGGGCGTCTGCAGCTCCACTCTGGGCGTTTGTCGCCCCGAAGCTGACCCTACGGTGGGCTCCTTGGGGGGTCCCCTCCCAAAGGGCATGGAGGGAGCGTTTTCCGGAGCGGGAACCAGGAGGCATGTGGTCTGCAGAGCCCAGACGAGCCCCGGGGAGGCCGTGAGCTGGCACTCCGTGTTCACATCTCAGCAGGTCCCCGAACGGGCCTGGGGTGTCCCAGGGCGGGGTGGGGGGTGCCTTGTGGCTCCACTGACTTGCCGTCTGTGGCTGGCTCACCCCGCCTTTCTCAGGGCCACCCTGCCCTCTCGCCGCTGAGCACCCACTGTTTATTTGCTCAGCATCACCCGACCGTCTCAATCTGTCAGATGCTTTACTCAATAAACGTTGACGCGGGAGTGTGGCGGCGGGACACCTGTTATTGCTACATGGCGATTAGATGCGCACTTCCCCGGGCGCTCGGGCATGGGGCAAAAGTAGCAATTCCAGTGGAATCTTTTATTTTTATTTTATGACAGCATCAGTTTCATTAGTACTTTGAAGGGGCCATTAGGAGACATACAAGCCAATTTGGGCCACTTAAGGAACATTTTCACCGCAATTACGGCTGGAGCACTGGCCGTGCAGTTCCAGGGCAGCTTCCCGCGGAAAGCGGCAGGTCTGGTTTCTCTGCTTGCGTGGCGGGCTCTCCACCCCCTGCTCACTCAGTCCGGTGCCAGGCGGGCCCCAGTCCTGCCGCAGGCCAGGCGGCCAGGGCTTGGCGTGTGGACCTCACCACTTGTGTGGTGCCCTTAGCAAGGGCAGGGTCTCCTGGGACCAAAGAGTCCCGCCTCAGCTTGGGGGTGCTGAGAGTGGTGGGAGCCAACCAGGGTGTCGCCAAGCCTGTCCTCTCACCTCCCTGCTCCCTGAGGTGGGACAGAAACCTTGACGGATCCTTTATGATGTGGCCACAGGGGCAGGCAGGTGCCCTGCAGCCACTAGTGAAGGACTGGGCATCTGGACAGCGGCCACCTTCTGGGAAGCAGGGAAGAGACAGGTGCCAGATGGGGACATAGAGAGCCATTGTCCCTAAGGTGTTGATGCCCAGCCCCTCCTGCCCCCCGACAGCCCGTGGCCAGTCCCTGGGCACAGTCTGGACAGAGCCTCTACTGGCCAAACCTCCCCGAGCTCCAGTTCTGTCAGTTCATTCAGCAAGATCAGAGACGCACCGTGTCCTGCTCCGGTCTCAGCTCAACCAGACAACAGCACCAGGCTTGGAGGCCTCAACCTCTGGTGTTCCAACCTGGCAGGTCACCCAAGTAGGGGGTGCCTGGACCCCATCTTTCCTGTGGTCAACGTTGCCTCAGTCATAGTTCCATTGGAGGGTTACCCTAACCACTGACCTTCCAGAGCGACCAGCCCTGAGGGCAGGCCAGGAGGGCCTGGGGTCCCCAGGGGAAAGGACAGCAGGGGCGGTGGGACAGGGACAGACCAGCCTCCTGGAGCGGTCCATAGTGCCCCGAAGGGACCTGGCCCTAAGGGCTAGCTCAGGCACGGCTGTGGGCTAGCGGCGCTGGCCCGGCTCACTCCCCCATGTCTGGGGATTCTCTTGCCGGAGGCTGCCAGGGCCCTGTCCCTCCCCATATTGGCTGTGGGCAGAAGGATGAGGGCGGGGAGGTGCCAAGGCAGTGAGAGAAAGTCGCCAAGCCTGTCGGAGCCAGCAGGGCAGGAACATGAACAGAAGGAAGCTTGGCCTGAGGCGGCAGGGACCTGCCAAGCTGTCCAGTGTTCGCCTTTAAAGAGCAGCACCCAGGCGGGGGAGGGGAGCGCCTGCCACCCCCAGGTTCCTTTTTGCAGAGAGCCCTGCAGGGCTCCCCAAATCCAGCCAGGATGCAAGAACATCCTGAGGTCCTCTCACATCGCCGCTGTCAGTGATATGACCGTCCATGACCGTGAACGGTGAACCTGGATGGGACCCAGGGGAGACCTGGCACAACTCTCTCCCTGGGTCTCTCTTGGGAACTAGGCCCTTGAAGCCCTCACCCCAAGGGGCCCAGAAGATCAGCACCCTGTCTCCAGCCCCCTCAGCACCAGGCTGTCGACCCTGGCACCCTACTCCGGCCCTGCTAGTCAAGAGGGAGGAAGGAGCCTGCCCCTTTCCTTTAAAATCAACTCGAGGTCATATGATCAGGGTTTCTATCAGCCAGTTACTGAACTAGACGCTTCAACTATCTCAGCTGGTCACGTTCCTCGCATGGCCGTGGGCTTTGCTTGCTCCGTGCCTCAGTTTACCCTGAATGAGGAGGCTGAGTCTGGCCCCATCTAATCCTACCATGCAGATTGAAGGAGGGCCCTCCCAGGGCCTTGGGGAAACTTACCAAAGTAAACCTTTTCCCACACGCTCTCCCGGCCCAGAGGAGTCAGGGTGGAGAGCACAGTTACAAAAGTGAAGGCCTGAAAGCCGCCTGGTTAGATCAAAAGCCAGGGCCTGGGACCCACATGGAGGCTGGGGCCTCCCGCTGCTCAGAGAGCCACGGCCTCAGCCTGCCCACTGGTTCCCGGGACCAGGCTGTGCTCCAGGGTGGCAGCCAAATTGGAAAATGGAGCCACTCGGGCCAAGTCCACGTGGGGCAGGAGGAGCAGGCCGGACTGCTGACCCCCAAACCTGAGCGCTAGGAGCCCTCGCGGAAGCTGTGGATCTGCGTGGAGTACCTCTGCAGGTGGCCCTCGGGCTGGGCCTCCGTGGCACCGAGCGTGCCCCCAGCTGCCTGCTGCTGCTGGTAGTGCTGGTAGAGCTTGGGGCCGGGCCCGTCCAGGCCTGGGAGGTGGCTGCTGGACATGGTCAGGATGGTGGCGGTCAGCGACTTGATGTAGTTTTTGGCCAGAGTGAGTGTCTCGATCTTGGAGAGCTTCTTGTCGGCCCGAACGTGGGGGATGACCTCCCGTAGTGCCTGGAAGGCGTTGTTGAGCTTGTGCATGCGCTGCCGCTCCCTCTCGTTGCTCTCCAGCCGACGCTGGACACTGCTCTCCCGGCGGCCACCTGACCCCGAGGACCCCGGTCTCCTGCGTCCGCCCTCGGCCCGGAGCCCCGGCGCCCGCGCTGCCCTGCTCCGCAGACCCTTGGTCAGCTCCAGCTCGGAGCCCTGCTGGGGTCTCTCTGGGGTCCGCTCCTGTGGGCTGGTCTCTGTGTCCTGTGGTGGCGCCCGGCGCCTGGAGGGTCGGTTCTTGGTCTTCATAACTCCGAACTGGTTGTCTCACCGGGTGGCGGCTCTGAGGGGGGGCTTGGAGCTGAAATCCAGAACACGGGTCACCCTGTGGTCAGCTGGCAGTGACACTTAGTGGACACTCAGGGCAGCTGCGGGATGGCAGCTGACCTCTTGGTGCACAGTGACCCCAGGGTCCTTCCTATCACCACGGGAGCTCTGAGTTGACCCCCTAAGATCCAGTTCCCCTTTATGGCTTCAGGCTGACCCCTCAGATCCTCGCCTTATCCGTGGCTCCTTTCCCCTTGGGTGACACAACTGGACCTTTCTCTGGCCCTAGCTCGTCACTGCCCCCCACCCCCACCATGTGCCTCCTGAGCCCAAGTGACCATCAGACATGGCTCAGACCACCCAGAGAAGCAGCCTGACTCTAGCTTAGGGCAGCTCTTCCGCCCGAGGCGTGCGGCCTCCTGCTTGCCCCAGTGGACAGGCAGCTCCGGCCACCACACTCACCGCCCTGCCCTGCCCTGCCGCAAGGTCCACATGCAGGGACAACATTGAGGCCAAACCTCTGTGGACAGGGGCAGTGGTCAAAGGTCAGAGATCAACAATGACCAGCCTGCAGGGGCCCCAGTCCCTCCGTGTGCATGATTCCCCCCTCCAGGACCCACTGCCCCCCCCCGTCCCAGTTACCTGGGGATCCGCGGCTGCACGCGCCCAGCTGCCCACGGGGGACAAGGACACGTCGCTTTAGCCGCCCCGGGCGGGGCCGCGGCCGCATGTAAATGAGCTGGCGGGGCGGGGCCGGGGCGGGGCCGGTGTCCGCGTGTCTCCCGCCCAGGCGTGGAGGGAGGGGGCGTGGAGGGGGGCGGTGGCGCACCTGGGGGAGCCGGCCGGGCCGCCCCGACTGGCCGGCCTCCGGGGCTGCGGAGCCCACGCCGCACCCTGGGAGAGTGTAGACTCTGGGCGCCCACCGGGCGGCGGGGACGTCCCGGGGCCGCACCTGGCCGCCCACTTGGCCTCGGGGTTCAGGCCCATAGTGCCGCCGATCAAGTCGGAGGAATTCGCGGAAAAGCCGTTTTGCCATAATGCTGGTTTCTGAAAGGGCAGCAACCACATCCTTGAAGAGCTCGGCCCAGGTACCCCGCGCCCTCCCCCGGATGTTTCCGGCTGACCCGGCAGCACCCCAGGCGTGGGGGCCTCCCCCACCCGGCCGGCCAGGTGCGAGTGGGCGGGGCCCGGGGCGGCCCTCTAGCCGGCTGCGGGACTGCGGGAGTTAACAGGTCGTCGGTTTTAGGTTTTTAGGGGCAGAAGGCTGAAGGCCAGGGCTCAAAACCGACTCCACCCACTTGCTTTATTCAATCGCCCCGCCTCAATTTCACCTTCTACGGGCGCACTGAAGGGTGCTGAGCTCAGGGGCTCTGGGGACGGATGGGAGGCCCCTGGGTGCATCGCGTGCCTCGCGTGGCCCCGGGTCTGGTGCTCTGCACTCCCACCTTTGCCCCGCAGGTCCAGGAGCAGCGCTGTGCTGCGCTTCTCTGGCATGATCACTTGCTGCCAGCCTGCGGGCTCTCAAAACCAGACTTCCGGGCCTCTCCTCACCCCCTACCCCGGGGGTTCACTGGAGCTGGTGTGACCTGAGGCCTGCTAGGCCTCAGCTTTGGTAGGAGCCTGTTACCATGATCTTCGCAGTCAGTGGCGACTAGAGGGAGGCCGGAGGCTGTGGGCCACCAGTTCCACCCGCGGCTAGTATTGAGCTGATTAGCTTCTTGGCTTAGTGCTCATTTGGGGATGGAAATTAAAAGGCTGAAATTTATCACTCATCACAAAGGCTTTGAACTTTAGATATACTTTAAGGCAGCACAAACACTATTATAGAAGTTCGGTTTTCCAGTGACTATGCAAATCTTGTTCTCAGGAGTGTGGGGAATATAACTGGGCCATAGAAACTGGCTTCCCACCCCTACAGACCAGGGCTGTGAGGAATCTCTGGCCACAGCCTGCAAGTGCCCACCGCAGGCCAGTGCCAAGCCATCTGCTCCAGCATTGGAAAAACATAGAATGAAACAGCAACGGAATTTATAAATATATAACTATATTTATTTTGAATATTAAATAGTTTTTAAATTACAAGCAATTTATTGAATCACACTATGCATCAATATACAGTAAAAATCTTACAATTTAAAAATGTACACAATTTAAACTGAAAGTTCATTAACTGTTGTATTGCCGTGAACCTCTTACAACTGTTAAAATGCAACATGGGAACCTCATAGGTGTGACTGCCCCATAGATCTTCATTTTTGGATAGGATTCAAACACTGGATACACACACCAGTCTATTATTAAGATCTAGCTAAGCCTGCGTGGACTTGAACAACCTGAACAGCACGTGTTCAAGCCGTTCAAATAACAGGTTGTTGGTAATGCAATACTGGTAACATGTCTTTTAACAATTTACTTATATCCTAAAGAGAATTTTCTTTAACAACCAGAACTTGAGCCAGATCCAGTGCCACTTACAAATATTGTCTTTCAGATTTAAATCTGAAGTACGTGCCTACACCTGCTCTTATTTTAAGGCAAGTATCTTGAAGCCCCTGTAACTTCATGAAGCCCAACATTTGGAGCCTAACACTTGGTTGCTTTTGGAATTTTCGGGTAAGGGGCTGAACAGAGTCAAGCTAGGAGCCACCGCCTTTGTGCCCCAGCCCTCAGGACAGATAGCAGTAAGTCTTTCACCCTACAAATACCCTCTGGGAAATGTCTATGAAAGGAAGAGGTTTTGACAGGCTTTTGAAGGCAGCAAGACAAATATTTTGCTTAGATAAACCCATTTCTATAGAAACAATTGCCTGTACATTTAAAAACAGAATGAATGTTCTGTTTTTAGTTTATGGAGCTTCTCCCTCAAGATGAATGGCGTCTTACCCAGCACAGTCTAAGTCTCAGATTCGGAGAGCACTTTTTCTATATTTCTCTTTCTGGTTTATCACAGGGTCATTTGATATTACCATCTAGCTAGTAAGGAAATGAAAGTTAGATTACATTTATCATAGAATTTAAAATAGGTAAACTCCACCAAAGTAAGACTAATGAAAATCTGATAGATTCCAAAGAAGGCCTGAAGGATCACTGAGTTATTATAAACCTTACCCAGATTATCTAGAGAATTTCACTGATTTATTTCATTGCATAACTCATGAGAACAAGTACAGCTTGAAATCCACTACTGGTAACCAACTTAGTAAAAAAATAAAAACGAATCAAACAACAAAGCACATGCTGACATTTCAAAAATGGGCTGAAAATTTTAATTTACATAATTTATTTCCTGTGTATTGCTTGTGATTTCAAAAGAACATGTTAACGCACATGTTTATTATAAATATAAAACCTTCCCTACCATGCAACATCACAGTAATATCTACTACTCCAGCCCCACCCCCCAACTCAATGTATAAAATGCTTTCTTTTGGCAATTAATTATGAGAGTGATAAAGACAAATTAAAATGGGAGTTATGCTGTTAAAATCTCCTTAAATATAGTGAAAAATGTACAGCCCCAAAAGACCAACACATTTACCTCAGGCTGACTGTGTAAGAAGACTATATATCCTGTAGATCTGCTTGATTTTAATCATTAAATCTGAACTCCTGAAACCTGTAATTTGAAACACTACTGTAATTGCTTCTCATTTCCTTTTCAACCAAGACTGGTAGTTAGCTGTAAAAATTCAGAAAACTCACAAAGTCTCCTTAGCAAGAAATTCAGAGTTATGACAATTTTGGCAATGCCCTGTTGACTTTCTTTTTCTAATGCTTGGTTGACTTTTTCAATATGCACATCACTAAGTCCAGCTCTCTGGCACTGCTGTCCCAGCCGTGACAGGGGACTCTCTCCATTCTGAATTTTCTTGTCTGTAAAGTTATTGCTATGTAAAAAGTTAGTGGAATGGATGGATAATAAAGGTCATCATTTGCTCGCAAACTCTAGCCAGTATATTCATTTGTAAATTGCACTAAGACCCGAGTTCCTGTGACTTACAATCACGTGCTCCTACCTGGGCCTGGGGAGTCATCCTAGAGTTACACTCCAGTCAGGAAAGCAAATCAGCACCGGAAAACATTGGGATAAAGGTTCAGGGTGTGGGGACCACAAACGTGAGGCTGCACCTAGAACAAACGGCTTCATGACAGACATGCAAGCCTCCTCAGCACAGTGCCACTAAGCTGCTCTAGCCCCTGGAAACTTCCTGATGTCAAAGTGGAACTCAAGGACTGCAGAATGAGGTCTGCTTTTTATTATGAACACCTGATTCCTGTCAGCATTGTGCAGCCATGCCAGACAAGCTTGGTCACTTTCAAAGCAAGGGAAAACACTTGGTGCTTAATGCAGAGGGGAAGGTTAGTGCAGATGGTGTGGGCAGTGTGTGGATATGATGGCCGCCCAAGGTCCTGACCAGGAGAACAAGCCAGCTGTGGAGGCACCACCATTGTCCTTATCCACAGCTGTAGGCGCTAGTGTATCTCCATGGTAACAAACCAGTCACACCTGGACATAGGGGGACTTGGCGTGATTCTGAGGGGAAAACCACGGAGGTTATTTAAGAGCTCAACACCCAAACTGTGTAAATAGATTTCAAACCGTCCCTCCGCGGCTACCAGAGCGCTCCCTGGAACATCTTCCTCGGACTTCTCTACCTGCTAGATGGAAGGAGGTGCAAGGACACTGAGGCCACAGGGTCCATGCTTTAAGAACCGGCTTTAAGGGGAAGTGACTTGGGGGCCACTTCCTTTGCCAGAGGCCAGCAGGGAGACAAAGGGTGCTTGGGTCCCCAGGGAGAGAAATCAGGGGATCCCACATTCTAACTCACAGCTAAGTTCTGGGGCCCACTGCCTACTGATTAAGAGTTTTAGAAAATTGGGGGGTGGATAGAAGAATCACACAGAGGGGCTGCAAGACCCTTCAGCTCCTCAGAGAAGCCTCATTTGCTATAGGGAACCTGCCTTGGAGAGAAAAGACAAAAATGTATTTCATCCAATTGACAAAACAGAGCAACCTTTTTGGACTCATCAAAAATATTTCCTATAAGAACATAAAACACTAATATTCGGAATCATTTATCATTTGCGAAAGAGTACCATATGTACAATTCCAGCAACTCTAGAGACAGCATAACACTCAAAATATTTAAGCTTTACAAGTACCATGCAGAGCAAACAAACTATAAAACAGAAAAAAAAAATCAAACTAGTGGATAGCACCAGCTTGACCTGCCTTAGTTTCCTTGAATAATTTAAGATTCTGTACAATATCAGGGACTCTTAGAACATTTATCCACAGTGCAATTACAGAAAGCAATTAGTGATTTCTTTGAAAACAATAAATATGGCTCACTGGTGCCCAGTCCATCATGCGTCCTCCGGGCCGTGCACAGACCAGGATGCACAACGTGGACACAGAGAACAGCCGGTGTGGAAACCAGATACAGTTCCGAGCCTGCAGTCCGCACATGCCAGAGCGAGGCAGGCGCCACCCCAGATGCCCGAGCGTGGGCACTTCCCCGGGTGGGAGGTTCGCTGTGCAGGTGGCAGACTGCGTGGCCGGACGTGCCTTCAGCCAGGCCTCCTACTTGGGCACCTGACCCAGCGCCACTCCCCTCCATCTCCTGAGTCGCTCTCTGTCCGGTCTCGGCAGATGGCGAGTGCATGTCGTTGCTTGGCTGGCAGCGCAGGAACGCCACTGGGAGGGGGAGCAGCCAGGGACCCCAAGAGTGCATGAGCACCCACCTAATCTTTTTCTCCATCTTCACTGCTTCCTATTTAGGAAAGAGCAAGCAAAACTGGGTTTTTAAATGATCATCACAGATAAAAATAGCCTGGCCAGCATCTGTTCTCTGCCGCAGAAAAGGGAACTGAAGCTAGAAGTGCGGCTGTCCACCACCTGCACAAGCTGCATGTTTTTGTCCTTTTACAGCAGCACCTGCCAGACTCTCGCGAACACATCTGCTCAGCTCACACGCTGGGTCAATGTCAGTGCTGGGGGCACAGGAGAAAACCAGCTCTGATGTCCCTCTGACAGATCGTTAGGTAATGGGCATTATCTAATCGGTACAATTAAACATAGCTCAAACACAAATAAAAGCTCTTTATATTTCAGTTATTATTTGATCAGCAAACTTCAAATAAAAAATGTGCCTATTAGCATTTATCTTTCAATCTAGTTATGGGGAAAAAAAGGATCCATATGTTCAGATAATACAACTTCAAATGTGCCCTGCCCATGACTTCCCACCCAGACCTCTGGTATCACAAAGACCAGAACTTAATGGCAAAATCAACATTCCGGGGAAAAACCAGAGCACGTTTGGGCTCAATCCTTAACTCAAGGGGCCAAATGTTCCAACAGCATAAACTTTCTTAAGAGTTTATTTTCTCCAGGAGAAAGTAGAGATGGAACTGGGACCTTAATTCAGACTAGGACTTAAATCTTAGGGAAGAAAAAGAAGGCAGGCAGAGTACACCCCAGGGAAAATTCTAGTGACCCAGAGCTAGGCTCCACTTGTTTGGGTTGCCCAGCCCCGCAGGGGGCATCTACAAGTAGTAAAAAGCTTGTGGAGTAACAGAGGACTAATAGTGGGGGTGTGGCCCCCAAGCACACACTGTCAAGATTGTGAGAGCTTAACAATTTATGACCTTAGCAAATACCAGAACAGATCAAATTAACATGCATTCAAGCCTGGCAAGGAGGGTCACCAGGCTGACACCCACCCCCAGTGCACATGCTCCTCACCTCCTTGCTCGATGTCAGAGTCGGTGAGGTGTGTGAGAGAGAGGCTGGCGATGTTGGCAGGAGAGATGGAGAATCTGGAATATGGAGACGCGTGAGGCCAGCTCTGCTCTGCACTCCGGGGGGGTGGCGGAGGAGAAAAATACTTTGATGTTTGAAGTGAAGGCTTGGAACTAAGAAGATTACTTGTTGTCTTTGACATAAAAGGATCTGGGGAGAAGTCATCATCCCATTCAAAGCCTCCACCTAAGCGTTAAAAAAAAAAAATTCTTTCATCATTTCATGATAAAGAACAGAGGTGAGCGCAAATGCACAGGTGTGCTGGACAGAACAACACACCCACTTGGGTGACAGGTGGCAGAGCCACTCCACATGTTTCACAAGGGACCATTTAAAGCAATATGTTCAGTTAGCTTCAAAAAATTTGCAATGTGGGCCTCCCTAGTGGCGCAAGAGGTTAAGTGTCAGCACTATGAAGCTATCAGCAGCCACTGCAGCACGAGTTTGATCCCTGGCCAGGGAGCTGACCCACACGGCACAGCAGACCTTTCCTGTCTCATCCACGGCTCCCCTCAGCAGTGTATATCAGTAGATCTGCCTGTTCTGCTCCCTACTCTGTCTGGTGAATCCTCTCACCCTCCCACGCATCTGGTCTGTACCCAGTTCTTGTATGCATAAATAAATAAATCTTTAAAAAAATGCAATGTTCACAAGGCACGATCTTCTAGTTTCTAGTCACTAAGAAGTGAAATACCTTCTTCATCAGTTGAACTTTCAGAATTTATGCACCTGCTCAGGTAGGGAGAACCTGATGATGGTGCTGTGCTGCTTTGCTCAGGACTGTGAGCTTCTCCTCCGCAGTGCCCCAGCTCCTTGGTTGGGGTCTCCTGAAAAGTGAAGCAGAAATTCCCATCAGCAAAAGCCTGCTCATGGGAAGCTGCCAATGTATGTATCACAGACTGGCAGTTCATCTCAGTGAGCAATGTTCACTTTTAAACGTTGGATTCCTGGAGAAGGTGGCCTTGTCCGTCCTACCATATGCAGCTCTGAAACCTGGGCAAAACACTAGAATTCAAAATACAACCAACCAGCAATGAGTTCACTGCCCCAATATCTCCTGTGAAATTCAAAGTGAGCAGTGGTATGAACAGAGAAAACTCCAGAAGCCCTTTGGCTCTGGTTCTGGAAGCATGAAGGGGGTCTTCTGAGCTCAAAGTGGAAAGGAACTTCAATGTTTTCTCTCTCTTTTCTCTGTTCTCTTAATCCCAGTCCCTGTCTGGCTGGCAGACACCTATAATCCTGAGGGCAGTGACACTTCCTCTCCACCTGGAGGACATATAATCGCTGAGGCAGAGGAGAGTCCCTCCTCCCCCCATCTCACTGTTTTGTCTCTGAGTCTAAGACATCAGAAAGTACCACGAACATCACGGAGAGGAAAGAGCTCAGGAAAATGACCCCATAAAGTAGTTTGTGAACTCCCAGTTTTCCCTCTGAGCTGTGCATGGCAGATCTGATCCTGCACCTGCACAGCACACCCAAGTGCTGAGAAATGAACTGCAGGGAGACTGCTGCCAAGTTCCAGTCAATCAGTGGGTGTGACATGTACCAGGACAGGTCCAAACAGGACAGCAAAGACTTGGAAAGGGGAACTCACACTGAAATCCCAATCCACAGAAGACTGGTCAGAACTTATAACATAAACCCAAATGGATCAATGCCCACTAAGGCAAATATATCAACATTCTCCACAAAATATAAGTAATAAGACACATCACAAAACATTGAATAAAGATACAATCTAAAATTACTCAGCATACAAAGCATCAGGAAAATCTTAATTCAGAGGGGAAAAGACAATAAACAAGTAGACAGGGATGTTGGAATTATTTGAAAAAGACTATTTTTAAAATGCTCTTACATTAAGCGTAACAGTTTTGAACAAAAATACAGAAAAATCTCACCAAAAGAACAGGTGATAAAAAGGATATCAAAATGCAAATTTCAAATTAGAAAAACACAATAACCTAAATTTAAAAACTCACTGGACTCAACAGCTGACTGGAGATGACACAGAAAAAAAAATGAATGAGAAGTAGATCAATAGAAACAATATGAACAATACCGAGAATAAAAATAATTGGGGGACTGTGGGAAAGGAACAGACCTTAGGATCTATAAGACAAAACCATCAGGTCTAATACTAGAGTCCCAGAAGAGGAAACAGAGTGTGGTAGAAAGTTATCTAAAGAAACAATGGCTGAAAATGTCTCACATTTGGTGAAAGACATAAAACTACAGATTCTAGAAGTTCAGCAAATCATAAATGGTATAAACACAAAGAAATTCATGCCCATAATCCAGAAATCCACCCCCAAAATCAAACTACTTAAAACTAAAGATGAAGAAATTTCAGATAATGCTAAATAAAAAAAAGGGGGGGGGCAACTTAGCAGTCTATATTCAGGGAAAATATCTTTAAGGAATGAGTGTGAAATAAAGAAGAGCCCAGATGGAGAGAAATTAAGAGAATTGTCAGATTTGCTTTAAAAAAAAGGCAAGGAAAAACTATACCAATGAAACCTAGAACATCAAATATGAGAAAAAGAAAACAGCAGTAACTATAGTAACTATCTGGGTAAATAAAACACTGCTCTTCTCTGGAGTTTCTTAAAACATATTTTACTGGAAGTGAAGCATACATATAGCACTGTCTGATGGGTTTTCAATATAAGTGTATATAATACACCAGACAATTCAAGAAAAGGGGGGAGATTTAGTAAAAGGCCTACAGAGTAGAATGGTTTCCACATTCCATTTGCAATGGTAAAGTATTGATTCTAGGTACACTGTGAAAAGTTATTTATATTGGATTCCCAAGAACCACTATAAAACTCTAAGATACATAGTAAAAACATAACAGGTAATACTAAAAATTGTTCAAATTATCCAAACAAAGCCATGAAAGAGAAATAAGAGCCAGAGGAATAAACAGAAATGAATAAAATGGCACAAACCTAGATCCAGACATATAAGTAATTATATGAAATCTAAGAGGTCAAAGAACATCAATCACAAGATACAGATTTTCAGAAGAGACTAAAAAACATGACCCAAACTATAGGGTCAGCTTTCTACAAGAAGCTAATGTCATATAATGATATAGATAGATTAAAAGTGTAAGGATGAGAAAAGATCCATTATACAAATGCCAATTAAAAGAAAGTCGAAGTAGCTGCATATTACATTTTCATATCAACTGATGCATTAATATGAGACAAAGGCATAAATGACATCACATAATGATTAAACAGTCAATTCAACAAAGAGTTAAATGATTAATTCAACAAAGAGATATAATAATCTTAAATGTGTATGCAGTAACAACAGAGCTGTAAAACTGATGACACAAAAACTGATAGAAATGAAAAGAAAGATAAGTTCACAATTATATTTGGGGATTTCAATACTTCCCCTCAGCAACAGGTAGAACAGACAAAAATCAGCAATAACACAGAACTGAACAACATCAATCAACCAAATCTAAATGACATTAATAGAATAATCTGCCCAACCAAAGGCAAAAGACACATTCTTTCAGGTACACATGGCACATTCACCAAGAGAGACCATATCCTAACTCTAAAACAAACCTAAACAAATTTAAAAGAATTGAAACCACATAAAAATATAATCTCTGACCATAATGGGTGGTCTAATGGAAAGTCTAATGACTAGAAATCAATAATGGAAAAATGCAAAATCTTCAACCCTTGGAAATCAAACAATATTTACAGTCCAGGGTTCAAAGGGGAAGTCTCAAATAAAATTATAAAATATTTTGAACTGATGAAAATACAACATATTAAAATGTGTGTGATGCAAGTAGTACAGAGTGACCGTTACAGTGTTAGATACTATAAATATTCATATAATAGAGAAGAGGTGTCAAATCCTAAATTTCTACCTTAAGCATCTAAAAAAGAACAAAATAAACCCAAAGTTAGTAGAGAGAAGGAAATAATAAAGATAAAGCAGCAAAACTGAAAAGAAAACCAGAAAGAAAAAAAAATTCCATGAAATCAAAAGAGTTCTTTGGAAAGATTAAGAAATCTTTACAATCCCTTCCAGAAAGAGGACATAATACTTTCCAACACATTATATGAGGCCAGCATGCCCTTGATACCAAAACCTGACAGCGCCCAAATGAAAAAGAAAAAAATCTGCTACGCCCTCCAAACTAGATTAATATACCTCATGAATACAGACACAAAAATTCTCAACCTGTTAGCAAATCAAATCCAGTAACACATAACAACAACAACAAAAAAGCAAACCCTTAGAACTAAGAGGGTTTTATTCCAGGAAGGCAAGGGTGACTAAAATTTGAAAATCGACGAATGTAATCTACCATAGTAACAGAAGAACATGCTCCTCTCAACTAATTTATAAAATGCATTTGAAACAATGATGCAAGAAAATAAATTTTTAAAAATGTACTTGATGAAACTCAACATCTGTTCAGGATAAAATTCTCTCAAACTAATAAGAGAGAAACTTCTTTCATTGGTTCTTGATATTTGATAAATAGCATCTACCAAAAAATATCTACATCACAATCAATGGTGAAAGACTGAGTACTTTTCTGCTAGGACTGGGTTCAAAGCCAGGATGTCTTGGGCCTCCCCTGGTGGCGCAGCAGTTGAGCACTGGGCTGCGCTGGGCTTCGAAGCTGCCCGCAGCCTCTGCAGTGCCGCTCGATGCCCAGCCGCAGGCAAGGGTCCCACATGTCACGACAGACCTCTCCTGCCACGCCCGCTGCTCCCCTCAGCAGTGTATTTCGTCAGTCTGCCTGTTTTGTTCCCTGCTTTGGCTCTGGTGAATTCTCTCACCCTCCCGTGCTTCTGACTGTACCCAGTGCTTGTATAAATAAATAAATAAATCTTAAAAAAAAAAAAAAAATGCCAGGATGTCTTGGGCACACACATCACTCCTATTTGTACTAGAAATCCTAGCTGGTGTAACAGGTAAGAAAAAATAAGTAAATAAAGAACTTACAAAATGGTAAGGAAGAAATAAATTTATCCCTATTGCAAGCAACATGATTGTTTATGTAGACAACCACAAAAAAAATTTTCCAAAACACAAACCACCCGGGCCTCCCCGGTGGCGCAGCGGTTGAGCGCTGGGTTGCGAAGCTGCCCACAGCCTCTGCAGCGCCAGTTCGATCCCCGGCTGCTCCCTGGCCACCAGAGGAGGGTCCCACATGGCGCGCAGACCTCTCCTGCCGCCCGCTGCTCCCCTCAGCAGTGTACTTCGGTCCTTCTGCCTGCTCTGCTCCCCGCTCTGGCTCTGGTGAATTCTCTCACCCTCCCGCGCTTCTGACTGTACCCAGTGCTTGAATAAATAAATAAACAAATAAACAAACAAACAAACAAAAAAAAAAAAAAAAAAAAAAAACCACAAACCACCCCCAAAAAACTTACTAGAATGAGTGAGTAGTTAAATTGCAGGGCACAAAGTTAACATACAACAATCAATCACACTTTTATAAACTGGCAAGGAACAAATGGAAACCAATATTTTAAAAATACTGTTTACAGGGCCTCCCCTGGTGGTGCAGCGGTTGTGCGCTGGGCTGCGAGGCTGCCCGCAGCCTCTGCAGCGCTGGTTTGATCCCTGGCTGCTCCCCAGCCCCTGGAGGAGGGTCCCACATGGCGCGCAGACCTCTCCTGCGGCCTGCTGCTCCCCTCAGCAGTGTGCTTCAGTCCTTCTGTCTGCTCTGCTCCCTGCTCTAGCTCTGGTGAATTCTCTCACTCTCCCGTGCTTCTGACTGTACCCAGTGCTTGTATAAATAAATAAAAATAAATCTTTAAAAAAAAAAAAGACTACGATGAGATACGGGGTTACCCACTAGAGAAATCAAAATAATGACAGTACCAAATGCTGGCAAGGATGCTGACAAACTGGACCTTTTGGGCACTGCTGGTAGGAGAATGTAAACTAGTACAGCCACTCGGAAAGCTGATACCTTCTTAAAAAAATAAATATGTACATACCATACAACTAGCACTCACACTCTTACGTCATTATCCCAGAGAAGAAACATACCAACCCTTACCTAGCTGTTCAAAGCAGCTTTTATGTGTGTTGTCAAGTGGAAAAGCCCAAATGTCCTTCGATGGGTGATGGTGAAACACACTGGGATATATCCAGACCCTGGAATACTACTCAGTGATGGAAAGGAAGGAACTATTGATATAAGCAAGAATTGGATGATCTCAAAAGGAATTATGTGCTGAGTAAAAACAGTCAGCCTAAGGTTATACACCTTGTGAATCCATTCAGATGACATTCTTAAAGACAAAACTAAAGTGACTGAGAACACATCGTGGTTCTGGGGATTAGGATCAGAGGGCAGATGGGATAAGGAGGGAGCACAGAGTGAGGGAACTGTTCTGTACCACAATTGTGGGGCAGTCACATGAACACTGACGCTCATATAATGGTACAAAAGGGTCAATTTTACTAATTACTAAAAAAATAAAATTAAAAATCATGAAAACAAAAAATGTCAAGCCAGCCAACAGATGAATGAATAACATGTAACACACCCACAGGGGACCGCTAATGAAACAGAACATACAGATGCATCTCAGACTACCAGGGTGAGATCATGCATTGCCTCACCCCACCACACACATGAATTCTAGGACTGGAACTGGCAGTAACTCCCAAATTACTTTCTTTTTAGAAATTATAAAACAATCTGTAGCCCCAAAATGGCAATCAGGAAAACACATCACACTCAATTTCCCAACACATTCTGGAATTCTCTACTATGACAATTCAGAGATAAGATACCTGGTCAAACAGATAAACCGTGACATCATCAAAAAATGTCACAGCTTTCTTTTCTTTTTTCCAGTCTTCGGGCAACTGGTCGAGGGCAACAGAGGCTGAGGGTTTCAACAGGCTCCGTAGGTGCCTCCCATCCTCGTTGCTGAGGATCACAGGCACAGGGTGCTCCGTCTCGTCCTCTGACTCAGAGCTGAGGCTGTGAAGATTGAACGCCCGCAGGTCGTCGTCTGAGTCATCGCTGTTTTCATCTTCCTCATCTGCATCGATTCCATCCTCAGAGAGATCAAGCGTCCCTGACACACCAAGTTTTCCCAAGTATTTCCCTTCAATGTCTGGTTCCTTCAACTTGGGGCCCTCAGAGTGGCTGGAAAAGGACTTATCAGCTATCAGGTCTGCTGGGCTACCAGAGTGGAGGGTGGAATTTGCAAAGGCAAGGAGTTCATTAGTGTTGGTTCCAGTGGAGGCCAGCATGCAGGGGTGATCCTCTTGTGCCTCCAAGTCCTCACCGCTGCTCAGCTCCAAGTTCAACAACGGACTTCCCGCCACATCTTCAGGAGGATGTGTCTGTTTAGAAATGTCAGTGGGTGCTGGTTCTGCTGTTTCTCCTAACTCTAGGTGACTGGAATTCTGCAAAGCAGACTGACAACTTTGGTCTGGAAGACTATTTTTGGTTTCCAGGCTCTGTTCTAGGATGACTGGTTCAGGTAGGGCCTGATCCGTTACCAACTCTGAGGCTGATGCTGAAGTTGCCGGGACACCCTCGGACTTCTTATCAGGTTCAGAATCATTATCTGAGAAATAAGCAGAGTCTCGGTAGGAGCTCTGGGAACCAAGTGGAAAAGTCTGTGAGGTCACTTCTGTACCTCTATGGCCATCAGCTGCATCTGAGATGACAATAATGGGGTTGGGAGGTAAACTGTCAGGACCACAATCATGGGCTGTGGCTGAGTCAGAGGCTGAGGCTGAGGCTCCATCGGGAGCAGGGTGCAGAGTCCATTCAGGAGACTCCAGGTTTTCCGTCTCGTAGCCACTGTCTGCAGGCTTGTCAGGGGGCAGGAGTTTCTGAGGAGTGTGAGTGCCCAAAGACCCCAATAAAACTTCACGAACATCCACTGAATCCAGAGAGTCGGGGGTCTCCACAGACTGTTCCGAAGTCGGAATAGGTGTTGATAAGCTGTCTTCTAAAAGGCTATCTTGACTGGTGGAGTCTGAGGAAAGGGCAGATGTCAAGCCCGTCTCTTTTGTAGCATCTTTAAAATTCAGATGATTCAGCGTCTCCACAGCTTCCAAGTTTTTCTCCAGCAGACTATTACTGGAGTGATTTTCTGTAAGTGACTGATTTTGTGAGTCCTGTCTCGGTTCTGGAAGACTGCTCCCTATACTCACCTTACTGGCAAAAATGTCATCAACAAGAAGTGAGTCAGTTTCAGTCCATCTCAGGGTTTCCTCACAGTGGTGAGTCAAGCCATGGGACCTGTCTCCAGTGCCATGTGTTCCAGCATCAGTCGAGGGAACTTCAGTTGGGATGGTCACAGAGTCTGGACTTGTTTCTTGGCAGAGGCGGTCTTCATGGACACCGACATCTAAACAAGTGGGCTTGGTTTCTCCTTGCTTCAGGAACATATCTGGAGGTACATTATGAAGCGTTCCTTCTGTTTTGAGTGAGGTAGGGGGCACCTGCACTTCCAGGGAAGCCTGCAAGGAGGTAGTCGAGGTGCTGTCCTCAAGCATGACCCCTGCATCTTTACCTTTCACACTTACATTTTCCTGCAACAAAGAAATATCTGGTATATTTTCAGCAAATTTAAACTCAGTGGTTAAAGAGTTTCTACACGGAGTTTCTAATATAGTTTCAGTAAAACCAGCATTTTTAAGTTCTGTTTGAAGATCATTTACATGTTCCAATGAATCTTTTAGTAATTTTTTCTCTTGAAGAAATAAAAAGTTTTCCGACAATTCCTGAATTTTCTGTGGGTCAAAGTTATCTTGGTGCATAAGGTTTTCTGTTAAGCAAAGAGGCTCACAATCAAAAAGCTTATGGGGTTTTTCCTTCTCAAAGTGGTATGTTATTGCTGACTCTTTGGGATCATCCAAACTTGAACTTAAAGTGGTTGGCTTAAAGTCAGCTTGAACTCCATTTAATTCCATTAAATCAAATATTTTTTGGTGACTGGGCAAATCCTCTGATTTGTCAAGATCATTAAATATATTGTTGAAAGGGCTCTCAGGTCCCCTGGTGGCATGTACAACCTCAGGCATGCTGGAATCTTTGGGGTCTACACTGTTTTGGAAGAAATCCTCATCTGTACTAGACTCCTCAAATTCAAGATTCCTGAGAGCAAGCGACTGGGATGCCTTATCACTCGTCCTTTCTGGATTGTCCATTTCAGTCGTGAGCAGTGCAGGCGGGTAATCAAGCTCCAAATTGCTACCACTCTTTTCTTCTAATTGGATGTAATAGTCACTGCCAACAGAAAGGTTGTGAGCATCAAATACCGGAACCACTCCAGGGGCCCTAAGCGAAACATCCTGGCCACTGCCATCTTGTTTCCCAGGCCCAGGATCTGAAAGTGAACTCTCAAAGACTTCAACTGGGAAGAAGATGCTTGTGTAGGACAAGGCTTCCTCTGGGTGGCCCCGACTGTGCTCATCAAAATGGTCATGCTTAGCAGCCTCCCAAACATACTCGAAGCTCAGGCCCTGGCTCGTTTCAGTCACAGTGAGGACTTCCTCCATTTCACGACCAAGGCGATCTCTGGTAAAATGGTCGAGAATTGGGAATGCAGCATTATTGGAAGTGTCTCTGCTATTTGTATTTGGTTTAAGAGCATTCCACTGTTGTTCAAAGTCAACTTCTGAGTCCCTCTGGCTTTGCATGCGTAGGTAGGTAAGCAGCCTATGCACGTCTTCAGCAGCTGGTCTCTTGTCTGGTGACAGCCAGCAGAACTGTAAAACTTCATACCTGAGTGACACGTAAGAGGTAATTAATGGAGGAATAATAAACTTTTTAAAAGCAAGAAATGATGTCACAAAGGCCCTTAAGCCAGCTCAATGCCCCAAAAGTTCCTACACTTACTCATTACCAACCGTATGAAGTTCAGTTCATGGTGAGTTTAAGGTGAAGGAGGAAATGAAGAAATACAATATTTGGTCCACTAATTTTTTTTGTGTTCTCAGTACACTGCAGTGTCTAACTGCAATTTTTTTGCCCTGTCATCTATTTTTCTGGTGTTTATCCAGGGACCTAGCCACTAATGTAGATATTGTGTACTTGTCTAATGTTTTTACCCTTACTTTATTTTGCGAGAATTCAGACAAAGGCAGTTGTAACTAATCTCTATCCATTACCCTGAGAAAGAGTAACACTACAATCTTTTGCAGCACATGTCTCCTTAAGAGCATAAGAGGAGCTAATAGTGGAGGGAAAAGAGTAGAGAATGGAGTCCTGAGAAAGCACCACCAGGAGCTGAGTCTTCAAAGGGTTGGATGAATAAGGGCAACTTCTCAAATTAAAGCCATGGGCAAAAGGGAAAACAAAGATAACTTTTAAGTATTAAATTTATAGAGTACACATCAAGTTATTACTCTGGATGAAATAGTTTTAGCAATTTAAGGACCTGAGCAATACCTAAATGCAGGATGCCAAGCTTCAGAGGCCATAACAGCTGGGCATGTGTTGGTACAGACAGAGGTCTAAAGAGGTAAACCAGATCATGATTGCAAATGGAGTAAGAATTAGTCCCGGAGGCAAAATTATAAATTTGAAAAAGAAGTAAATTTGTTTTGCAAATGTCAATATACATTATGAAAATTAATATTCAATTGCCAAATTAAATATTATTCCTATGCTATCACTTTTTTCACATATTAGATATAAATTATGTAAATAGCCTCATTTTAAAACAATCCCACAATAGGAAACTCCCTTAATATTGAATTTTCTAATTATTTCAGACTTCAGATTTTTTTCTTATTGCATGTAATTACATATATAAATTCCCGCTTGTTCTAAACATTTTCCACAAATATCGTTAAGCTTTAAAAATAGATGTTAATTTAAGATCAGTCATAAATAATACACAAACATCTACTGTTTAAAAAAATAGGAAATATTTTTGGAATTGGGATATTCATGGAATATTCATGGAATTGGGATTTTCTTACTTTTTGAAGAGAGTAAACAAAACATGGAGTTACTAACCATCTATCAGAATAAGGCTGCTCCAGCTGGGGCTTAGGTAGTTTGGTGTCTCTCTCTCGGATCACCTGATTGAGGACATCTAAGTTGGAAAGGTTGGAATAAGGCTGAGCAGCATTATCAAAAAGCTCCCAAAGCGTCACACCCAGGGACCTGTGGGGGGGAAAAAAAAGGTTCTTTCTTTCTCCCTTTAGATGTCAAATTTTCATCATTCACACTTTTAATTTGTATAGGCATTAATAATTTTAAGGGCAAGGTGTGTACTGAAAGATTATTAAAGATAGCTCTTTGACATGATTTTAAAAAGAGTCGTTTCTAGTAAAACGAGGAGTACAAGAAGAATACCTCCCTCATACTCAGTATTTAACACTACTTTAGAAGTTCTGGCCAATGCAAAAAAACTAAAACAAAACATAAATAACAAGCATAACTATAGGGAAAAGTTGACAAGTCAACTTGAAAACTCAAGAAATTATTTCAAAAGTTATTAGAATGATCTAAGTTCAGCAAAGCTGTTGGATATAAGATAAACATTCTGAATTCTGAGTTTTGGTGGGAAAAAAGTCCATTTGTAATAGCAGTAAACATCAGAAAATATCTAAAGAAAACTTTCATGGACAAGCAATCTTTTTCCCTGTTAGAGCCATACTCCTCTGGTTGCATTTATTCCTCAGTAGTTTGAGTTGTTGTTCTAATGAAGGGACTTCCCTCTGTGACTCTGTCAGCACTCTGTGCCACAAGAGGCCACCTGCCCAGTCCTCTCAGGACCTTAAGGACATAGTCATCCTCTACAGGCAGGAAAGTTCCTTCCACATACTGCCTTCTACGTACTGGTTCTCATATTCCAGAGCTCTATCCCCATGGAAGTGGCAGCTGCTGCTCCAGACAGATGAATACTTATTCTTCACCTCCTCCATGCAATCCCTGCATTTCCTGCCCACCTCTGCCATTTATTGGAGTCTCCAGTTTAGTGAAATGGTCCCAAACCTGGCTGATCATCTGTGCCATCTGGGAAGCTTTAAATTAACACACTGGTATTTAAGACCCATCCCCAGCACTCTTTAGCGGGTAGATGCAGGTTGCCTCAGGAAATGCATTTTCAAAAAGCTCCCAAGTGATTCTGATGCCCAGCCTGCTTTGAGTATTAATGGTTTATGCAACTTTGATCAATTCCCACCAAGATGCTTATTTGAATATTAAACAGTATGTTGATACATATATGTGACATTATATAACAGCTTATGAGTTAAATTCTCTTATGGTAATTTCACAATTTTTTTTCAGTGAAAAAATCACCATATTCTGTATCTAAGTTGGGAGATCATTTCTGTCAAAGGAAATTAAACAACCCAAACTTCCTAATCAATTTAAAAAGTAAGAAGCACCTTCACTCTGGCACAGAATTGCTAGGATAAAGGGCTATTTTGGATGCAAAAGAAGGTTAAGACATGGCCAGTGACTTTATGGAGTTTATAATTTAAATGAAGGGAAAAAATTCACCTGAAAGGTAGTATATAATCAGTGGCAAAATGAATCTTGTCACTATCAAAATTGGTTTGAACTTGGGGATATAATTCAACCTGTTCCAAATCCCCAATTTAACTCTTCTTGCTCTCCCAATAAGTCCTACTCTGAAACAAAATACCCCTCCAGGCTGTCTTACCCTATTCTTCAGAGAACATGTAAGTTGGGATTTCCTCAACTGCTCATACCTCACCACTCCTCACATCTTTTCTGACAGTCCCTTTCTTATCTTGTCAAAATGGTCACAGGGAAGGACGAGGGTCTCCCGTCCAAGGCCAATCCCTGTCTGGAGCTTTCCAATCTAACCCCCATCCTATCTCCCTGAGACCAGCACCATAGATCATCTTTTATTTCTGTCTATTCAGCCCTTCACCTCACACTGGCTCCTGCCCCCTTGAATATCACCTTCTGGGAGAGAAAAAAAATCCTGTAACTCTTACCCTTCTTCATCAAGAGAAAGACCCTCTCGCTCACCCTGGCACAGGGCAGTGCAGCCCCTATTTCTGCTGCAGTTCTGCCACTAGATACTTTTCAGACTGTTAGAAACAAGGGATGGCTCTGTCTCTGGGAATGCAGGCTAAGTTTCTGGTGAACCACCCTGCAAAGAACAGTAAACAGATGAGGCATAGAAAGTATCTTTTTAAAGGAATCAAAGAGCAGGTAAGAGCAGGAAACCACAAGGGCAAAACCTAGGACTTAGAGATCTAGTAGAACACTTAAAATTACCTCTGTCCTGGGACATCTGCTGAAGCACAGAAGCTGTGCTTCTATGTTTTTGGTTCACAAAACTTAAAGGGAATATTGGTGGTGGTAGACAGGCCAAAGTCCTGAGTCTGCCCAAGGCAACGGGTCTCATAGAGAGACCTCCTCACAGCGGTAATAAACCTGCTCCCACTTTACTTCAAGTGCCTGAAAGACAAGTTATCTATGTGACCTTGGTATTGCGGTTCTATGAGTGAGTGTGAGTGTGTATCTAAGGTGTGTGTGTGTTGCGAGGGAGGGAGAGAAGAGTCCCTAAGAAGCCGTAAGCTGAGAGCTGGGCTTTACTGGGACTTGCAGCCCAAATTCACATCATCTCAGTAACCTAAAAAATTGTCACACTGAATATGTAAAGTGCTGGACTAATACAGTGCCCTTCCATGGCAGGACATCCAGGTGCCCAAAAGAGCAAACGCACATCCTCTCTGGAGGAAGGTTCAACTAGAGTTTTCTAAGACCCCTCACCACAAAAAATTCTCCAAGGAAACAAGAATAAGATCAAACCCACAAAAACTTGAGATACTGGAATTATCTGATGCAGATCATAACTCAATTATTAAAACACTGGGGTGATGTTTTTAAAAAATCAAATAGACTTCTTAAAACTGAAAAATCAGTAACTAAGTATAAACCTTAATGGAGAGATTTAACAGAAGAATAAGTATAGCTGAAGAGGGATTTCCAAAAAGAGAGAGAATTAGTGGCTGGAGCACAGATCTGAAAAGTTAGGTAGAGTATGTCACAGAAGAGTCAATAAGATGGAATATGCAAGAGATTATGAAACAAAAGATAGCACAAGAAGGCATAACACATGTCTATTTATGTAGACCTTTAAAAGGAGAGAAAAATGGGACAGAAGCAATATTTGAAGGATAAGGGCTGAGAACATCAACCTATAGATTTGAAAGCCAAATAAATCCCAAGCAGAAAAACATAAGAAATTCACACCTATATACATCATAATGAAACTACAAAAAAACAAAAGACAAAGAGAAGAGTTTAAAAGCAGCCAGAGAGAAAAAGTCACATTACCTTCAAAGAGCTTAGGTAGACTGACAGCTGACTTCTCAATAGCAACAATGGAAGCCAGAAGACAGTAGAATGATATCTTCAATATGCTGAGAGAAAATAACTGTCATCAAGTAAAAATATATTTCAAGAATGAGGACAAAAATAAAAGTATGTTTGGACCTACAAAAAAAAAACTGATGGTCTATTACCAGTAGACCTACACTAGAGGAAATTCTCAAGGACATACTTCAGGCAAAAGGAGTGCTCCCAGATGGGAAGCCTGGGATTAAATTTAAAAAAAAAAAAGGATGAAGAGCAAAGTGATCTGATCATGTGGTCAACCTAAACAAACATTGATGCTAAAAAACAATAACATCATCTTGTGGAGTTAAAAGAAAAAAGTAAAATGCCCAGCAATAGTAAAATATTTGTGTGTGCATATGTGTGTGATGCAATGTTAAACTGACTCAAAGTATGTAAAGTATTCTGAGGTTTTTGTATTGCTCAGAAAGAGGGCCAAGACATAAATTTATAATATTACACTAAGGTACGTGAAATATACATGTTATAATTTCTAGGGAAACCAATAAAAGTGTAGGAATAGAGTACACAGCTCCCAAACTAAGAGGAAAAACAATTTAAAATAATCCAAAGGGCGGTAAGAAGAAAAAACGAAAATTCAAAATAAAACAGCACAATAGCACAAATAATGTAGATGTAAATGAAGAAAGCTGTAATAGAAATTATTAGTCAAAGACTTAGATACATCCTTTTGACTTCTATTAACTGACCTCCCATAAATCACAGTTAAACATAATAGTCCAAACTACTTTGTTATTTCATTCACTTCAATAAGTATCTATTAGATATCTATGTATGCCAGGTCCTGTGGTAGGCACAGATAACAGTGGTTTCTGCCTTTAAGGAGCTTCCTGCTGTGGAAAGAGTAAGGGAGGTGGTGTTTAAAAAGGTAATTATATCACTGTAGCTGTGACAACTGCTGTGATGTCAATAAATTGTCTTTTTCACACCATCAGGTACTCTTTTATTCCTCCATCTGATTCAATTACTTTCCCTTAAGAAAATACTCAAGGAGAAAAGAAGTTTGGACTTTGCTAAACAAAAGCACACTAAGCAGGTAAATTAATACATACCAGATATTACTATACTTAGTTTGATCTGCAGTTAGTAGTCTGTCTTGAAAGCTGGTTACTAATTCTGGAGCAGTCCATCGCAGAGGGAAATTTTTTTTATCATCTGTTTCAATATAATCCTCCTGTTTTGTTAGAAAATATACATAATTTTAGTGAGCTCAATTATTTGATTTCAGGTCATTCTCAGAAAACATACTCAATTCCAAAAACATATCTGAAAAAGAAGTGGGCATGAAGGAAACTCTGGGTAGAAAATAGATGAGAGTTTCTCTGGGCTTCATGGGCTGGTGTCTGAGCCATGAACACAAGCTCAGTCATCCTTCCTGGAAAAGGAAGGTACGTTGTGTCTGATGCACAGAACACAGACTCTGAGCAAACATCTTCTAAAATACACTGGGCTTATGCCCCAAGTAGGGGAGTGTTTAATGAATAAGAGCAAAGGCTTTGAATTCTGACAGACTATGTTGTAAGTTCTCATTCATTTATGAGCTGTGGGACTTTGAGCAAGCAACAGATATGATAAGCCTTTTTCCTTATCATCCCTATGAATAGGGATGATACAATACTACCTCTCTTTATGAGGAAGATTAAATGAGATAATGTAGGTAAGACCTCCACAGTGTTTGGTATAAAGCTAGAGTTCAAGATACTCTAAGTGGCCAAATAACCATTTTCTGTTTTCATATTTTTTTGGTACAAAGTACGTGAAAAGATGACTCCTGTAGTCCTCACAAGAACCTGAAAACAAGACATTCTCTTCATGCTTAGAAAATAGAGACTAAGTGACTCATCCAAGGCTGCCTATATTCAATTACCTCAAAAAAAAAACTAGGGAGGGGGAAAGGAAGGAAATCCAATCCTATACTTAACTGAATTTGAGATGAAATTTTACTGAACGTGTAATCAAGAAAAAATCTATAGACTGCATATGTTATTACACAAGTGGTAATAATTTTTATTGTTCATGTACTCTAAAATTTATCAGCCAAAATTAAACGATATCACTCACACTGTGTATAAGCCTTTTTAAAGAGAGCATTCAGAAAGCTGTTGCAAAACCTTGGGTGTAAAGTCATTGATATAGACAACTTTGCATCAGATGCCAACACCACCACTAAAATACCTGGAATAAACCTCTTTGCAGAAATGCGCCACAACCAGATTCTTAGCCTCTCTTCCAAAAATGGAGTGGCATTTTGTAATATTATCACCTCATGAATAATGAAATGAAATCAGATTAAGGTGAGAACTCCTAAACCTTCGACTTACCTTGTACCTGCTGAATCCTATTCCATAATCTCCCACTTTCACATTTAAATCCGAGGTAAGAAAACAATTTCGCAGGGCCAAGTCACTGAAAACACAAAGATTGCAATGAGCACAGGAACAAGGAGAATCAACCACCAGGACAATTTAACCATCAATTGGGTTAGCTGACAAATGACATTTCATGTGACATAAAATTTCTGTGGAAGAATGCTTTCTCTCATAAAGTAATATATTGAGGTTCTGATTAATAATTAATGTTTTAAAATTTATTTTTACAGAAAAAGGATTACATATCATATTCTTAATCACTGAAAAATAGAGATGACCAGATTATTTTCCCCAAATAACTCTGACAGCTAAGGTTAAATACCCTTTCTGTACCTTGGTCTGCATCAATACCCAATTTACGGCTCATTTCCTAATATTTTCAGAGTGACCAAGAAAGAATTCTAAAATATTGATCTGAATTTTTTTATAATAATTTGTAATATTAATTATTTAGTAGTACTAGTCTATTTACTATTAGTAAAGAGTAACAGTTATAATGCCAAGCACCCTAAAATAATCTACATTAAAATTTTTGTTTTTTATCTCCTTTTTTGAAGCCATGCAAGCATTCCTATAATGGAAAGGCCCTAATAATGGGGATCTTTTCCAAATTACTCTCATCTCTTCTAAACTCTGTTTCTCCTCAAGGGAGGTAAAGGGCATATTTCCAAGACTTACTAAAAATAATTTACTTAAATAGTTTATCTAAGAACGAATTAATTTTTAAAATACGTAATTTGAAAAGCAAAAGCTGTTTTTCCTAAATGAAGTTCCTACATAAATAACATTAAACTTTTTGGATTTATCTTAAACACTTAGATCTTTAAGCCATCAATTGGCAAATGAATAAAAAAGTCAACAAATTAAAACAGAAAAGGATACCTAATCTATAGTTTTAAATCATAATACATAAAAGATATCAAAAACGGAATTTCTATAAGCCAAAATTTAAAATATTTATCTTTTTGTGATTATAGACCAAAACCAATTTTTTAAATCCTTCTTTTCAAAGATTTCCAAAGCTCACCTATGTGAAATACAATGATAACAAGGATGACGACAGCAATAGCTAACACTGATAAAATTCAATGACAGCTTGGTACATAAAACATGGGCTCTATTATATAATAGTGGTTAATATTTACAAAGCACTTACTTTACACAAAGCATTTCTCTAGGCACTTTATATTTATTAAATAACACATTTAATCTTCACAACAAACCTATAAGGTGGGTGCTGTCATTTTCCCTATTTATAGATAAGGAAACTGAGACACAGATGTTGAAGTAATTTTGCTAAGGTCACAAAGTTAGTAAGTTCAGTAATATTTTCATCCTTTTGCCATCAATGACCATTAATAACAACACAATAGCAATCAATACTATACTATGAATATGGCTGATCTTTGACAACCATGTGCTGATATGAATTTCCAGTTACGTTAAATTCCTTCTCTATACTCTAAATTTACAAGTGGCAGTATTCATGGTGCTCCCTCCAAAAGCTTTCAGGCTTGAGGAGGTGTCTGGGGAAAACCTTGGGATACCCCATTCCACTGCTGCTAACAATATAGAAACTCCCAACTTCCAGAGGATTGGTCCCTGTTTTCTGGAATGAAGGGAGGGAAGACAGGCAGAGTAATACACTTTTTGGGAGCAGAAAGAAGAAAATGCTTTAAGTCAGGCAGCTTTAGACAAACAGCTGCAATTGGCCAGTTTTGCAGGTTTTGTCAACAGATGTTCTATTACCACTAACCATCATTCTAGATAGAAACAGAGCCTTCTAAAACCTTCCCAACATCTCCCTCCTAAGAACTGAATGAGAAATGAGTGCTGGCATTTCAATCTGGGCAGGTGTGTGTTCAGAAGTAGGCTGGGGTGGCCTGAAGCTTGGCTGAGCACCTGCAAGGCACTTGGCACCTTCTGCTCTGAGTCCTCCATCCTCTCCTCTTTCCTTACACACGTTCAATGAGGTCTTCAGATACAGTGAATGTGAAGGTTAGATAAAAGATGGAAAGTTATATATGCAGAGGGCCTTTGCCTCTCATTATAAAACTCTCATAGCGTTCAACTGATAGTCTCAGGGAAAGCAGGAAAATTTCTCATAAGCTGAAATGCAGAGGTAATGAGGGAAAATACAATAGCATGATTGGGAGAATTTCTCATAAACTTACTCTTGTAAGCCCAAACTGCTCAGTCACTACAGTACAGTGGGAAAAGCACTGGACAGAGTCCCCAGGTCTGGGCTCAGTTTCAGTTCCACTACTTAAGAACTCTGCAACTTGGACTAAGTCACTTTTTGGAGTCTCACCAAAAAGCAGCAATACATGTGAATCAGCTAACTCAGGTTTCTACAAGGATAAAATTAAAACATATATGAAATGTTTTGAAAAGAAGGTGCTATTCAGATTCAAGATGATATAATTTCATTTAAAATTGGTAAAAACAAAGATTCGCTGAAGTCCAAACATGCAAAGCTAAACAACAGAAAAACATAAAGGCACAACTACTTAACAACAGAGGTTAACTCTTGACGTCAATGGCTGGTTTTGGTCAGGAAATACAAACATACCCAGGATATTCTTCCTTCAAGTTGAAAAACAGGTCTTGTGGCCAGGCTGCCAATGACCCAGCCCTGAAAGGCTCTCTCAAAAGCTCTGACTCGGCTCCACACATTGGCAGCATGCACTGTTGCCCCAGCTGTCCGTGGCTGCAAGGGACTCAGTGGCAAGCTAATGGACACAGGAAGTGGAGTCCACAATTCTAGAGAGTCCCCACCCCGATTCACAAGGAAGCATCACTATGTGTTCTAACTCACCCTAGAACTAGCGTTTATCCAAATTCTGAAGAACTGTTCTTAAGGAAACAGTTTGATACTGTTGGGCTCTCTTTCAAAATCATCCTCATCTACTTATGTTTTCCTGAGTAACCTGGATTCCTGATAAAAAGTGTAAGAAAGTAAAATTATTAAAAGTTACTGAATATTCTTCTAGAGGGTGGCATATATTATCTTATTTACGTAATCTTGACAACAGCACTTCAGGGTAAAGCTTATCCCCATTTCAAAGAAATAGGCTCAAAAGGATGAAGTAACGTGGTTTATACTGGTTAAGACTGAAGAGAGGTGAGCTAAGAACATGGACTCTTAAGTCTCACTTTACTCACCACACCACTCTGCCATGAAGTCTCAAAAAAGAAAAATGACTACATGAGTTCTGAAGAGATTCTACCACTTATAACTGGAAGATGGGATGTCACTCCAAGAGACACCACAGATTATAGCAAAGGGTTCTGATGTGACACAAAGAGGCAACTTTCTACTTAAGATTTTTGTCCCATTTTTTAGGTCAGTCCTTGCGAGCTGAACAACATTGCATTTACTGAGTGCCAATTGTGTATCAGGCACCTGCTCTGCCTTAGCTATACAGGGAAAACCTATACAGTGAAATGCTGGGTAGACAGAGGAAATTGCCCCTGGCTGGAATGTGGTTCACCACTGACTGCTTGGGTTTTGAGGACTGGTGATAAACTAGGGACAAAGCCTTCAGGACTGGCAAGAGCTGATGCAGGCCTACATAGATTTCAACTTCTAGTCCTGGCTTATCTTTTATAGAAAACAACTATAAAAGTGGACGAAACAGGGAAGGAGGCAGTTTTCAGTTACTGGACAGTGGACAGCCTAGGGTTCTGATAAGGACCAGGAGAAAGGTAAGTGCCACATTCACTCTGGTTTTCTGCCGAGGGACATTTCCCAAACCATGCAGATACAGGGAGCCCAAAGAGCAATAGCTTCCTCGGGTGGTGGCAACAGGGAGAGGCACCAGAAGCTGAACTTCAGGGCAGGGTTCAGGAAAGGAAGAAGGCGCCCCAGAGAAAGAGAGCACCCCACAAATCTGCACAAGGGTCCAGGTCCCTCTGAATCTTGTCTTTGGCTGACTACTGTGCAGCAGATGTGGGTGATGAGACTGGCATAGCTTGGAAGAGAAGTTGGGGCTGAGTCCACAGGACACTCCAGTGTCCACAAAGTTGGAAAAACATTCATGGGTCAGACAGGATGAGGTCCCTCAATATCCTGGTAGTAAGTTATCACCCCAAAGTCTGAAAAAGGGGCAACATTGACCCAGAGTGAGAATGCCTCTCAGTCTGCCCTAATGCCACCTCACAGCAGGATGCAGTGGAGCTGCCAATTAACTGCCTCTCAGAATACAAACCCATGTTTTTCAAGAGGTCATTCTCACAATGGCTGTCATCCCAACCACTTGGAGGGTCACAAAACCCAGCAGGCCTGGGATGGGGCCGGTACCACCTACCAGGCAACCCTGCAGAGTCCAAGCTTAGACCAGAAGACCACCTCCGATCAGCATGGAAGAGGGCTGGCATGTTTCAGGAGTGCACATTTCAACCTGCTGGCTTAACAACACAGCCAGCACTTAACCACAGTCCCAGAACATTAATTCCCATGGGTCTACCAGAACTTTTAATACTTTATATATAATAAATGATTTTAAATCAAGGGATATGATCTCAAGCTGAGGTGGCCAGCAGCTGAGGACATTTGCCTGCATCTTGTGCTGTTGCACACCAGCACCTCCTGCAACATCTCCTTTCTCTACAGCACAACTCAGACAGCCCAAAGGTCTAGAGTGCTGTCCTTCCTAATCTCTTGCATGCACATTTTATGTAAATTCAATTATATGAATATGGGGCTTTCATTGCGTTTTCCTGAAGTACAGCCTTTAAAAACCAAAATTTTATTTTAAAGATTTATTTATTTATTTATTTATACAAGCCCTGGGTACAATCAGAAGCGCGGGAGGGTGAGAGAATTCACCAGAGCCAGAGCGGGGAGCAGAGCAGGCAGAAGGACCGAAGTACACTGCTGAGGGGAGCAGCGGGCAGCAGGAAAGGTCTGCGCACCATGCGGGACCCTCCTTCGGTGGCCGGGGAGCAGCCGGGGATTGAACCGGCGCTGCAGAGGCTGCAGGCAGCTTCGCAACCCAGTGCTCAACCGCTGTGCCACCGGGGAGGCCCTAAAAAACAAAATTTTAAAGCCACCCTCCTCCTTCCTTTCATTCCAGGTAACATGTATTAACAAACTGGTAGCTATAATCATTCTTTATCTTTTCCCATACTTGTATACTTAGTGCACACACAAATATACAAATAAGGGCTAAGGAGGACTGCCTCACAAAAATGCAATGTTATGTCTTCTTAGCTGCATCTTTATTTTTTATTTAACCACATCACTCCATTGAAATGTCTTCAAGTTAATCCATACAGTAGTTTTATTTTTAAAGATTTATTTATACAAGAACTGGGGTACAGGCCAGAGGCATGGGAGGGTGAGAGAATTCACCAAAGACAGATCGGGGAGCAGAACAGGCAGACGGACAGAGGACATTGCCGAGGGGAGCAGCGGGTGAGATAGGAGAGGTCTGCAGTGCCGTGTGGGTATCTCCCTGGCAAGCTGGGAATCGAACCCGCACTGCAGAGGCTGCAGACAGCTTCACAGCGCTGTGCTCACCCCACTGCGCCACCAGGGAGACCCTCCATACAGTAGGTTTAAATCTGTCTTTACACAATTTGTGCGATACTCCATAGTGCAAACAGACTTAAATGTATTCTAGTTCCCCCTGATGAACATTCACTCTGTCTCGTCCTTTTATTTTTTTTTGTCTTGGCCACCACTATAGATGAAGTTGCAATAGATGAGTCTAACACACATCCTTAAATTGTAGTGCTTCTAATATCTATGAGATAGAATCCACGAGCAGGGTTAAAGGAAATGTGTATTTTTCACTTAGACAGCTACTGCTCAATAGTGGTTTAGAAGTATGTGATGGTTACCATAAAATATGACACCACAACATGCAGCAAAATCTCTTCCATCTCTACCAGCAACAGGTACAACAAGCAGCTCCTTTAGTTTTTGAGTTTCACTTTAATTTACACATCCTTAATCTACTTTTGAATTTTAACATCTTTTCACATTTATCGTTTATATTTTTGTCCATTTTTCTACTGGGTCATTATTTTCTAGTCAATTTGTAAGAACTCTTCATATGGTACAAATATTATCCTACTAGCTGTTTCTGCACTGCAGATATAGCTTCCCATTTCTGTTTTACAGAAGGTATTGATGGTCAAAATCATTAGCAATTTGTCTATCTTAGCCACCAACTAGATGAACAGTTTAAACCTGACTCGTGAGCCTGTGGTCTTACCCTTTGTATTGTTCTACACAGAGGGTGCTGTCATTTGATATACAATCACCATGTGTGGTCCCATATAAGAGAGAAGTTACTTCTGTCTGGTGGAAATCAAAGTGGTGGCATTTTACTTTTCTTTGAAGAATGGGCATAAATTGGAAAATACAAGAGCTTAGGAAGTTGCTAGAGAAGGAACAAGAATGTGTGCAAGTGGGAGAAAACCCTAAATGGGTTTTAGGGAAATATCAAATAGTTTAATTGGAAATGGAAGATGCATTCAGGGAAATAGTGGAATATAAGAATAGAGAGGCAGCCTGATGCCACATTATAGAAGGCCTTGAGTGCCAGGATGGAACCTTTGGGCTTTATTTTGTTGGCAGTGGAGTCCATCACCAGACCCATGTGCACATACATGTGTGTGCTGATCACTTTTGCAGGGTGGTTTAAAATGGTTTGTGAGAGAAGGTGTTATTTAAGACAAGAAAACCAAATAGCAGTTTATATAGGGTCACTGTCGCTGAATTTTTTTTTATTTCCTCTTGTATATGGAAAATTTATTGGCGGCAGGGATTGCTTCAGCTTTCTTCTGTGATACATTTCACTTCAATGTGAAGAGAGAGAGCAGGGAAAGGAACCAATTTAAATGGAGTTTAAACCCCATTTAATAAGATAGTTAAACTGGAAAACTAAGTAAATAGCTTTTATTGAAAAAGGCACCAGGTCCAGAGAGTTTTGTGGTTAACCTCTAACCTTTAAAGAACAGATGACACCAATTATTTGAACCATTCCAGGTCATAAAGCAATTTCTATCACTTGTTTCATGAATCCATCACAACTTTAATAACAAAAGACGGCATAGAAAAAGAAAATTATAGTTGCTTCTCCCTAATGAATACAGATACAAATACTGGCAAATTGCATCCAGAAATATGTAAAAAACAAAACAGATTAAAAGACTTTTTCTAGGAATAAGGGTAGATGCATATCATAAAATATGCCCGCATCATTTATTACATAAAAACAAAGTAAAAGAGAACAAATACATTACGTCAACAGATTGCTGAAGCATCATTTAATGTATAATTCAGAGCCATTTTAGATTTAAACCTCTGCTAGGAAACAGGAAACAAATTAGCTAAGGACTATTTGCCAAAACTCAATAGCAATTATCTATTTAAGTGGCAAAATAATAAAGCCTTTTCAATTAAAATCAGAAACCAGACAGATGCCCACAAGTTCTGTTATTTTTTAACATTTCTTTGGGGGCTCAGTAGTAAAATATCTATCATATTGTTGCATTCTTAAATGTATTCATTTAATGAAATCCTATAGCTTGTATTACAGTGTCTGGCCCAGAACAAACCGGAAAGAAATGAGAAGCAAGAAAAATGAGGCTTGCCTTGTCTTGTAGAGCACTAGTGAATACAAACAAACTAGAAAATTATTCATTTAAAAATAAAAGTTAAGGCCTCCCCGGTGGCGCAGCGGTTGAGCGCTGGGTTGCGAAGCTGCCCGCGGCCTCTGCGGCGCCGGTTCGATCCCCGGCTGCTCCCCGGCCACCGGAGGAGGGTCCCACATGGCGCGCAGACCTCTCCTGCCGCCCGCTGCTCCCCTCAGCAGTGTACTTCGGTCCTTCTGCCTGCTCTGCTCCCTGCTCTGGCTCTGGTGAATTCTCTCACCCTCCCGCGCTTCTGACTGTACCCAGTGCATGTATAAACAAAACAAACAAACAAACCAGCAAACAAATAAAGCATGCCTCTATTAAAAAAAAAATAATAAAATAAAAATAAAAATAAAAATAAAAGTTAAAATGTACTGAATGGTTTCTGTGTGCCAGGAATTGTTTTTAAGTATTGTGTAGATAGCAACCAGCTCCAAGAGGCTCAAGAGTCAAGTTTAAACTACTCGTGAAGTTAGTGGCTAAAGTAGACAAACTGCTCACCATTTTGACCATCAATACCTTCCTCTGTAAAATGCAATTTATAATGTGGCACCTGCCTCAGGCTCTTAGGCTGTTCTCAGGATTAGATAACTCTTCACAGAGAGCTTTGCAAAGCCTGGAACACACTGATGATGCTGCCTAATGTGAATACATGTTTTAACTCTCCAGCAAGAGCGTTAGTTAGCAAAACCTTGCTTTGATTTAAAATACGTATCTTGGGCCTCCCTCGTGGCACAAGGGGTTGGGACGCAACCTGTGAAGCTATCCGCAGCCTCTGTAGCACAAGTTTCATCTCCACCAGGCCAGGGAGCAACCCACAGGGAGCAGCGGACCTCTCCTGACACCCCCGCTGCTCCCCTCAGCAGTGTATTTCAGTCAGTCTGCCTGTTCTGTTCCCCGCTCTGTCTCTGGTGAACCTTCTCACCCCACCCCTCCACCTCTGGCCTGCGCCCCAGCTCTTGTATGCATAGATGCAGAAATCTTTAGGAAAAAAATAAATAAATAAAATACGTATCTTCCCTCACCTCATCTATTTAGAGCATTTGACTTTGAAGATTTAATCAATTAATTTTAAATTGTCTTTATTAAATATCAAAGCAAATGCAAAAAAGGGTAAGGAAACTGGAAACTCTAAAAAACAAGGCCAGCCCCATTGATCAAAGTTATTTTTTCTGCTTCTCCTTTCTCCCCTACTTGTACTGCGTCAGACACTATAATACAAGCTTTAGGATGTCATTAAATCCACATATTAAGAATTTAGCACTATTATGGAGATTTTACTACTGAAGAACAAGAGCTAGACCCGGTGAGTAATCATGACAGATGCTCATCTTTCTTCTCCATTACACATATTAAGTGTTTGCAGAATTTTAGGATTCGAATTCCAAAGTCTAAGGAAAATTCTTAGATTTTCATCATGAAATCAAAATGATGTAGGTACTGTGGTCTTTTTTTTTTTTTTTTTTTTTTCACTTAATACCAGCATGTGCCAGATGCTATCTGTGGCTTTGTTTTGAAATGACCAAAAAATTATTAGCATACAAAATTCTTTTCTTTACAGACCAATTTTCAAATAGAAAACATTAGAAGGATTTTTAAAATATACAATCTAAAGATTTTACACTTACGTAAAGTTACACACTTTTTCTGACTATAAGAAACACTCAAGCTAGAGGTGCAGCACAAGTCAGTTAGCAGCAAGACACTCTACACTTTACAATGTGGATACCTGAGGCACTATTTAAGAAGAAAATAATGCAAAATGGCACCTGCTATTTACCAAGCTCCTGTAATACTAGATACTTTGTGCACTGGGTAACTTAGTAACCTCAATGTTTCAGGCAGAGGGTAACTTTAACTTTAAAATTGGGTGAAATTGGGTGAATGAATCCTCAAGAGGTTCTTTTGTGCACAACTGGCTCCCAGATTTTCCTCAAAGCCACTGCCACAAGTCTCCAGCTACCTCCACTAGGCCCACACTGTCCACAGCTCTCCTTTGCACTTAGTTCACTGCAGTGACCTGGTAGCAGTACACTGGGGCTGCTCAGGAAGAGTGACAGGCTGGGGACAGGAAGTCCCAGGCTTTTGGCCAGCATGGCAGGAACGCAAGAGTGGCAGTCTCTGCTGTTTACGTGGCCTTCACAAATGTCATGTGTACAACCTCAGAAACGCAGGCTGCCTAAGACCCAGGTGTAAGCCCCCTCTTAAACAATAAGGAAACACAATTTAATTGAAGGTACTTTACTAGGTCAGCTTCCATACACAGCTAACAGGTTTTATTTGGACAATGTGGGCTGTTCTATTTTCAACCAACACAGAAAATCTGAATGAGTCAGTAAAGATACATTCTAAATTCCAACTTAAAAATATACTACACAGCATATGACCAACAAAATAAAGTACAAAATTCTGTCCTAGACAGAAATTTTACATAAAATATGGCTACTTTAAAGATTTATTTATTTATACAAGAACCTGGGTACAGGCCAGATGTGCAGGAAGGTAAGAGGATTCACCAGAGACAGAGGGGGGAACAGAACAGACAGACTGACGAAATACACTGCTGAGGGGAGCAGCGGGTGAGACAGGAAAGATCTGCTGCGCCAGGTGGGTTTCTCCCTGGCTGGCCAGGATCTAGCCCACACCAGAGAGGCTGCGGACAGCTTCACAGTGCGGCGCTCAACAGCCTGTGCCACCAGGGAGGCCCTGGCTACTTTTTAAAAGATAATGAAACAGTTGTCAAGTTTCGTTTGGCTTCAAGAATTTTCTTACCTTGAGTTTTTGTACCAGAATAAAATTCAAGCCATATGACTTATCTTTATTTGCTCAAAGTTCACAGGATTTTAAGTAAAACTTTAACCTAAAGAAGTTCACAGGAAAATAACATTCACTCTAACATCTTTGTTAGTTTTTAAAACACAATGGTCAGGGCCTCCCCTGGTGGCACAGTGGTTGAGCGCTGGGCTGCAAAGCTGCCCGCAGCCTCTGCAGCGCCGGTTCGATCCCCGGCCACCGGCGAGGGTTCCACATGGTGCGCAGACCTCTCCTGACACGCCCGCTGCTCCCCTCAGCAGTGTATTTTGTCTGTCTGCCTGTTCTGTTCCTCACTCTGGCTCTGATGAATTCTCTCACCCTCCCGTGCTTCTGACTGTACCCAGCGCTTGTATAAATAAATAAATCTTTAGAAATTAAATTAAAAAAATAAAATACAATGGTCAAAACAGTGGGAGTAAACACTATTTCTGGCATCTGATGACTTTATACTACTGAATCTAACATGATACTCTTTTTAAACACTCCATTCTCCAAAATCTAAAAAACTCCTAAGCCGAGTACTAGGTAATAATCACCTGTGTTTTACAAAAGATTTACAGTACAAATATACTGTGTATTAACCTATTATAAGAGATTAAATATGAAATATAAGATTACACCAATAAAAAAACAAATACATCTTCTTATTTTGAAATTTTGCATAAGGAATTCTGCCTTTGGCCTGAGAAACCTAAAATTCTCCATCTTTTAAAAAGCACTTTATCAGAATGATTTGTTCATTATGCAAGTCAAGCAAGATAGAGATGTATAAGAAAAATGTCAAAAATGTTCCTTTTTCTCCACCTTGAGGTAATACTGAGAATCTCATAGGTACCCTTCCTCTGTTCTCTCTCACACACATACACCCTCTCTACAGATACAACCAAGTTTTTCCTCATTTAAAAAAATGGATAATATATACTATAAATATATTCCTGTGTAGCCTGTTTTTTAAAAAATACTTCATAGACATCCCTGCACATCAATACACACAAGTGTTCCTTTTCAGGTCTTCAGATTGTTAGGAGCTAAGTGATTTAATTAAAACCAACTTTAATTAAAACCTACTTTCTTGGGCAGTCTGAGAAATATTTTAAACATACCCAGGGCTATAAGGCTAGAAGAAAATAAGCAGAAATCTCCCTCTGGGTTCACTGAACCATCATCACAGACAGGACTCAAAGTTCTCAACAAAATACAATGTGCTCCAAAATACTGGCACTGTTCAGTTGGGAACTGAAGATTTTTTTTTTTTTATAGAGGCATGTTTTTTATTTATCTGTTTGTTTGTTTGTTTATACATGCACTGGGTACAGTCAGAAGCGCAGGAGGGTGAGAGAATTCACCAGAGCCAGAGCGGGGAGCAGAGCAGGCAGAAGGACCGAAGTACACTGCTGAGGGGAGCAGCGGGCGGCAGGAGAGGTCTGCACGCCATGTGGGACCCTCCTCCAGTGGCCGGGGAGCAGCCAGGGATCGAACCAGCGCCGCAGAGGCCGCAGGCAGCTTCGCAACCCAGCGCTCAACCACTGCGCCACCGGGGAGGCCCGGGAACTGAAGAGTTTTAACACATACATGTTCTATCAGCCTCTGTGGCCCCAACCAACTGCATCCCCCTGCCTCTCAGGGTGCTGGTCTGAAACCAACGCTGAGGCTGCATACAAAAAGATGCCATTAACCTTTGATCTCCTTTTCCTCTCTCAGGAATGTGAACTGGGTTACAGGGGGATACCTATGACTATACCAGCCTAAAGCTAACATGACAAGTAAAGGTTGCACCAACAGAGGTCACAGAGTAGCCTGGGACTGTTAACTCTGAGGAATGTACCACTTTTTATATTTTCCAAAATTCTAAAAGAAATTTTCAGACCAGACGCTGTATTAAAACATTCTGTTCCCTGGCATTGATTAAAATGAAGCCAAACTCGATCCTTATTCTGATACCACAGCCATTTTGAGTTTTATAAACTCTGTCCTAAGCCCTCTCTAGGCTGCACATCAGTGCATGTGAGGAACACCTCTGTGCCAGGGACCCACCTGTGCAGGAAGTGCAGCTTGTGCATGGCAGCCAGCCCTGCCGCGATCTCACATGCCATCCGCTGCAGCAGCATTGTCTGCGAGTCCCCCCTCAGGTGCTCGTGCTCGTTGCGCAGGTAAGCTTTTAGATCACCCTGCAAAAATCAGTTCAGTTTAGTGTCAAAAGGGAATTCTGTGAACAAACTGTCCATTTAAGATGTGTCTTGTTGACCTTAATTATTATTTAATAGAAATTTGAGTTTGCCAAAGAATCTCTGAACGAGTTTCAACTTACAAGAAAGGAATTCCAACCAAATTATTTCAAAGTTATATATTAGTTTATCTTTGTTGTCTATAGATACATGTAAAACAAAACCAAAAGAGAATCATTTTGCAATGATGCACAATTTAAACTAAGTGTAGAAGTATACAAATTTCTGGATGACCAAGAGATGACAAGGAAATTAGGGAAATGGTGCCACTTGCTGCCTTTAGGTTCTAGAGGCGGTGAAAGAGCATGTCACGAAGGCTACCAGCACAGCTCTGAGTGAGAGAACAAAAGGAAAACAGGCGGAAAGGAGGGCAAGCTCGTTCAGTGCTGGGAACAACTCTCAGGGCTGCCAGCTTCCCCAGGGTGCTGTGCCACCCACAGTTCACTGTGAGGAGAACGTTCCAGCCATTCCGGGAAAATCTGCAAAGTTAGTAAGTCTATTTAGAGGAGAGCAGCAGGAAAATTAACAAATTCACCCGTGCACTGATGTACAAACTTTTAAAAGCTGAATTCCCTGATGTACAAACTTTTAAAAGCTGAGTTCCCCGGTTACACTTCCCTATGCTACAATGTCTTTATTTCATGACTTTTAATTTAGGACTCAAGTTTGGGAGGATGCTGTTTTATGGAAATTGAATCTTCCTTTTCTCCTTATCATATGATTAAAGATTACTGATGTAACAATTCCAAATTAATCATTTAATAAAACTTAAAAGCAAGCCAACAGCTTTCGGTTTTCTTTATGTCTGAATCAATAAGTCACTTGAGAAAGTTTTCTTTGAACAATTAAAGAACATAATATAGTTCTTATAACTGTTACCAAAGATGACAATTTTATTAAATTCCTCCCAGAATAAAATTTTAGAACACAATATTCCTTTGCCAACATCTGTCCACATTTAATCCTAAGTTTATTCTAATATAACTTACAGGGCCATGCCAAGAATCTAAATTTGTTTTCGTTCCCAGTTTCAATGTTCTTTATATGAAAGGGTAATGTTGATGCTAATAATCACTACCATGAGCTTCTGAGCAGCATGCCAAGCACTATGCCAAGAGTTTTCACACTTGTTACCTCAAAAAATTTTACTTCAAAAACCTTTTCCAGATGTGGGATGGGGCATAGGAAGGTTAAGAAATTTGCCCAAGGCCACAGTGCTGAAAATGCTAGGACTATGCTTTTCCTCTTCAGTTTATCAATTTGTTTTGTTTTAAAGATTTATTTTATTTATTTATGCATACAAGAACTGGGGTGTAGGCCCGAGGTACGGGGTGGGGAGGTAGATTCACTAGAGACAGTAGGAAGCAGAATAGGCAGATCTACTGAGATACATTGCTGAGGGGATCAACAGGCGAGACAGGAGAGGTCTGCTGTGCCATGTGGGTTAGCTCCCTGGCTGGGGATCGAACTCATGCCGCAGTGGCTGGAAGTTTTACCTCGATAGTGGTGAGACTTAACCCCTGCGAACACCAGGGAGGCCCCTATCAATTTGTTTAAAAAATTCTATTTAGAGACTGAATTAAACTAGTATGGAGATCAGATCGATTTGTTTTATAAGAATGACCTACATAAGAGTGACAATACCTATAGGACTTGTAGGATTCTCCCAAACGTGATAAAGCCTCTCTCTCTGCCAGGGTAGTTAACTACTCCCTCAAGACCAACCTGTGAACACCACCTCCCCCTCATCCCACCACCCCATCACTGTCTTATTTCTTTCCAAACATAGTGTTTTCTCCTTTTGTTCCCACTGGAATTACACTCCACCCAAATTAGAAACGGACGTCTTTTTTCCCTTTTAAATATATGTGCCCCTCTCTAGCTTAACCCACCTGATGGGAATAAAGACTTGGATGCAATTACATTATTCCAGAGAAATCCCAGCAAAAAGTTCCAGTCCTAGTGGCTAATGAGATTTTCATAAGGTAGCCCATTTGGAAAATGAATATGAAAATAAGTAGTTTATGTTTATTTACATTACCAAAGAAACAATTTCAATCCATTTGTGTAACCCCTTTCTTGCAATGTTCATCTAAGGAAAAAACTACTCTCACACAATAATAGGATTATGCTATGCTGTATCTGGCCAGTTCTAAACACAAAGAAGCTGCTGGCACACCATGAACATTCTTCACAAGTGACTCTGGCTGTGAAGGCAGAGAAATGACAGACTGGGTGTGCGTTACTTTTCAAGGTTATCTAAAGCATATTCATTATAACGCACGCTTCTTAAAACAGCTTTTTTCCAAAATATTCCACTCCCTAAATTCCATTAAAAGATAAAATGTAATAAACAGAAAGGGATTTTGCTTAAGAACATTAATGCCCTAATGTTCCCAGCTTGGCAAACTAGAGCCACTCACCATCTTCATGAGGGGATGAAGGGGCACAACCAAGGCAAATACATCTCTAACCCTAGCAAGAAACTATCACCAACAATTACTGAGGACCCTGATCAGTTTCTCATGGATGAGACTTATAATGGATTGTGCAGGATCCAGGGTTATATTCTAGAAAGATCCTGTTCTTGGTTCCACCGTTTAAAAGAAAAATCAGCAGAAAATTTCATATTACTAAGTATATTAAGAAAGCACTAAAAAATTCAAATGCAGATAAAGTTATATATTTTTGTAAAGATGTATTTGTTTATGCACACACGAACTGGGGTACAGGCCAGAGGTGCAGGGGATGAGAAGATTCACCAGAGACAGAGTGGGGAGCAGGATGGGTGGATTTACTGCTAAGGGGAGAAGCAGGCGAGACAGGAGAAGTCTGCTGCACCATATGTGGGTTAACTCCCTGGCCTGGGATGGGACCCAGGCCGCAAAGGTGACAGCACTGAGTCTTAACCCCTAGGCCACCAATGAAGCCAAATAATGTATTCTGAATTACAATAAAGTTTCCTTTATTCAAGTTTTAAAAACTTCTCAGAGCCTCCCTCAAACCATCCAAAAAACTCAACAAGAAAAATTTATGACACTAGATGGCAGCAAAGTGCAATACTAGCAACTCAACAGACCAGCAACTTGGAAAGTCTTGGAATGGGTCATCCAAGATCTTTAAATGGATTACTAAAAGTGTCCTCTTAAATTCCAACATGAACTGCCATGGGAGCCTTATCCAGCCTTTTCTGCAGGACACTGAGAAAAGTGAATTAATTTCTATACAATATAAAAACACAAGTAAGCAGCTCTGTAACTGAAAAATTAGTCATTTATGTTTAATAGGCTGATTTGGGGGAAAATTTATGATTTTTAAACAAAAATTTGAATGAAAGGGTAAAAGAATTGTAAGTTACATACCCAGCACCCTGCTGATGAAATAAAACATCACAGCAGAACATCCCCATGTAGGGCCTCCCCGGTGGCGCAGCGGTTGAGCGCTGGGTTGCGAAGCTGCCCGCGGCCTCTGCAGCGCCGGTTCGATCCCCAGCCTCTCCCCGGCCACCAGAGGAGGGTCCCACATGGCGTGCAGACCTCTCCTGCCACCCGCTGCTCCCCTCAGCAGTGTACTTCGGTCCTTCTGCCTGCTCTGCTCCCCGCTTGAATTCTCTCACCCTCCCGCGCTTCTGACTGTACCCAGTGCATGTATAAACAAAACAAACAAACAAATAAATAACATGCCTCTATTTAAAAAAAAAAAAAAAAAAGAACATCCCCATGTAGCCTGTCCCATCACCCCTCCTCCACCTGGGCTGTTTCTTAACTCCTACAAGTTCTGCGGCTATTGTTCTCATCACCTCTTGAGCTCCCCACATCTATATCCACTTCCTTACACATTGTCTTCTGTTATTATGGGTCTTACTTCATTAAGCTCACCCCTTCTTTCTGCTCTCATGCTAAAATACCTCCCAGGTAAATGTAACAAAGAACCAAACCAGCTCCCTCTGCCTCCACACCATTCCTTTCCTACTGCCATCCCATCTCCTCTTCTCCTCACATATAAACTCAAAAGCCTGGTCTGTTCTGGTTGGCCCACCCCAGCTTCCCACTCTCTCAAGAACCCATGTCGGGGCCTCCCCAGTGGCGCAGTGGTTGAGCGCTAGGTTGCGAAGCTGCCCGTAGACTCTGCAGCGCTGGTTCAATCCCCGGCCACTGGGTGAGGGTCCCACATGGCGCGCAGACCTCTCCTGCGGCCCGCTGCTCCCCTCAGCAATGTACTTCGTCAGTCTGCCTTGTTCTGTTTCCCACTCTGGCTCTGGTGAAATCTCTCACCCTCCCGCGCTTCTGACTGTACCCAGTGCTTATATAAATAAATAAATCTTTTTTTTTTTTTTTTAATGTAAAAAAAAAAGAACCCATGTCGGCTGCAGCTGCTTCCCCACAGGGCCATCACTGATGTCAAATGCATCACCAGGTGATGGCCCCACTCCTTCCTTCACCAGTCTCCTGGCTCTCTTCCTGTCTCATTGGTCACTCCTCAGTCCCCTTTGCTGGATCATCCTCCTCTTACTGATGTGTAAGTGCTGGAACACCTGGGCTCTGTCCCTGGTCCCTGTCAGAGTGACACTCATTCCCAGGCAATTTTATTTAACTTCAGGCTGGAAAAACCATCACTCAGATTTCTCTGGCCCAAATTCAGAGGAGCCCCAGACTCATCTAACCAATGCTGATATGAGACCCTCCCTGGATGCTCTAACAGGTAGTTCAAATCAATCCATTCTTTCTCAGGAGGCATCAGGAAATTATTTTCCCAGTGGATCTGACCAAAACATCAGACGTCATTTCTTGAGTTTTCTGTCTCTACACTTCCACATCTAACCCATCATCAAGTCCTGGACCTGTTATCATACTAAATTCAGAATCAGACTTACTTTCACTGACTCCACAGTGGCCATGCAAGTCCCAGGCACCACCCTATTTTGTGTGGATTACCCAGGAGCCCCTGTGTGGCCTTCAGGCTTCTACTCAGAGCAGCCAGAGTGAATTTTTTAAAATATGAATCAAATCAAGACACACAACTGCTTAAGATCACCCCCTGGTTCCCCCCTGGAATTTCATTTGTTTACCTGCTGCCTTTCCCACTAGCAAGCAAGTTGCATATGGCTGGGCCTCTGTCTACTTCTTCTGCTTTTTTTTAAAGATTTATTTATTTATACAAGATCTGGGGTACAGGCCAGATGCACGGGAGGGTGAGAGGATTCACCAGAGACAGAGCCGGAAACAGAACAAGCAAATTGACAAATACACTGCTGAGGAGAGCAGCGGGCGAGACAGGAGAGGTCTGCTGCACCATGTGGGATTCTTGCCGGCCGACCAGGATCAAACCCGCGCTGCAAAAGCTGCGGACAGCTTCACAGCATGGCGCTCAACCACCTGCAACACCAGGGAGGCCCCTCTGTATACTTCTTTTTTTTTTTTTTTAAGATTTATTCATTTATTTATACAAGCACTGGGTACAGTCAGAAGAGCGGGAGAACAGTGCTGCAGAGGCTACGGGCAGCCTTGCAGCCCAGCGCTCAACTGCTACGCCACCGGGGAGGCCCCACACCTCTGTATACTTCTTCACTGCATCCCCAGGACCTAGATTAGCATTGGGCAGACAGCAAAGATTTGACAAATATGTGCTCTGTGAGTGGGAGAAAAAAAATAACAAAACTTATTGAGACATTCTAAATGATGTGTTCCCTCCCAAATTAAAGTTTGGACAACCATATTTTCCAATGTAGTTCCATCATATTTTAATGATCTTCCATGAGTAAGTCTGTAATGTCAAAATTTGAATAGGCTTTAATTTATTTCATTACTTTGCACATTAAAGCTAACCGAAAACAGTTAACATGGAAAAATGTTTTATGTTAAGTAAAACCTAAGCGATTCCTTAGGAAGTTTTATCTTTGTAACCAGCAAATGCAATAGATTCTACTTCAAGAATAGGGGATCTAGAATACTTAAGACTCTCCTTTAGAACATAATCACTTAGATGTAATGCATTCTCCACATACATTAGAGACATGCACTGGACAACACAGATATAATGCAAGACACATATGTAATTTTAAAATTTCTAACAGCAATAGCAAAGTCATAATAAGAAACATGCTAACTTTAATAATGCATTTATTTGACCCAGTATGTCCAAAATAATACCATACTGATGTGTAATCAACATTTAAAAATTAAGATATTTAATTCTTTTGCACTGAAGTCCTCAGATCTGATATGCATTGTAAACTTTATAGCATAACAGTTCAGACCCGCCACGCTTTCCGTGCTCAGTAGTCACCGTGCCTGGGGGCTATTGACCTGGGAAGTGCAGATATAGACAGTGGCAGGCTCCCAATCAGTCCCTAGCACCACTGGCACTGCAACTGGAGGCCAGCATTAAGCACACTGTTCTCACCACATGTTTGCCCTGAGTGCCAATTCCAGGTTTGATGTTGGGGCCCTAGCAGTGATGACCCATAACTGCAGTGACACAAGGGAAAACATAGTATTTGGGAGGAGGGGAGGCCACACAGAGCAGGTGGGATCAGCATCAAGAAGTAACCAACCCCAGGAAACCAAAGGGTGGGAGAAGCAACCACCAGGGACCAGGAAGGGCCTGACCACAGCTGAGCAACCTATGAGCAAGGAGAGAGGGTAGGGCACGTCACCTTCCCCTCCAGCCACCTCACCACTCTCTTGTCAAGCCTAATAACATCATCTTCTCGTGCAGCACAAGCATATGGCTGAGTCAGGGGCCACTGCTCACAAGCACTTCTGTTCCACTTTAATTCCATGTCTTCTCTTTCTACAGAAGCCCATGCCCAGCCCTACAGGGGACTCTGGTGCATGGGTTTAACCAGTACATTTATAAATAGGACATGCCATCAATTAGGCATTTTCTGCACAAAAGGTCAATTCTAAAATGGAGGCTTTCCACTAGTGGAAAAAATACATATAAGCATTAAATCATTGTGTAAAAGTACAGCAACTCCTTACTTAACATTGGGGTGTTATTTGAAAACTGACTTGAAATGAAATGATGAGTAACGAAACCAACTTTACCACAGAATGAAATAAATAGGAGTTATGTTCCCATAGCATACTTCTGGTCACAAAAACATCATCAAACTTCTAAATAAAGGCTCCAAACACTTCTGATATTCAACAATCATTTATATTCATTCATTCTTCCCTTTTCCAACCCATTTATTCCAGTTCAGGGTCAAGGGTGACTGCAGCCTCTTCTGGCAGCTCAGGGCACAAGGTGAGCACCAACCCCAGACAGGATGCCCTTGACTACAGGGTACACTGGCATACACCCCCACATTTACGTAGAGACAATGAACCTCATATGACATCTTTACAATGTGGGAGGAGACCAGAGTCCCCAGAAAAAACCCATAGACATAAGGAGAACATGCAGATTCCATAAAGGCAAGGCCCCTAGTCCCAGGGAATCAACTTCTTTTTCTCATCAATGTCATAACGAAACAACATGAAATGAAACAATGCATCTTTGAGGACCTGCTGCACACAGAATAAAATTAAGTCAGCAGTTAAAGTCCCCACTTTGCCATTACTAATTATGTGACCCTGGCAGTCAATTCACAAAGACAAAGAATGGGCAGGAAGTCAGAGACCTGGGTTTACTTCTTCAATGAGTCCCTTCTCTCAGTATGTTTCCCAATCTGTAAAATGAAGTCACTGACACCTACCTCATAGGGTTCTCAAGAAAACTCATTAAATGGAGAACAAATACCAGATACCCCACACAAGGCCTGGAACAGACATGTTAAAGCCTCCCCTTCCTTCCAGCCAAGGTTCCTTCCGGCATCAAAAGCCCACTATCCTAAGCCTAAAGACTCTTCATGAGGTTTATCACTGCTAATTTCTTTCGGAAATCACTCACTGCTTTATTGGCTGAGTATCGTAAAGGAAACCTATATGTTCCATTTAAGAATGCACCTTGTCAAACAAAATATCATCTCTTGCTTCCAAGTCAGGTGACAGAGTCAAAGGAACTGCTGATTCTCAAGAAAAGATTGAGAGAGCAAAGTTTAACCTACATCCTTACCTTTATCACCTCAGCTTGCAGCCTGGTCTCCAAAGTGATTTGTCTCTCAGCTTTTCACTCTTCTGATGGATCTTGCCAACCCACCCAGTCTCCACCCCTCCTGGGTCATGTGTTGTTGCCCCCCCATGCATACGCGTACTGTTGGGCTTCCCTACCTGCCCACGCTGCTCTGCTCTCCTTTTCTGCCTGAAGAAAGCCCACACAAGCACTCTTCAAACACTTGAATCAAAGGCCACTTCCTTTGCAAAGCCTTCCCTAGTAATCCTAATGAAAATCTCTATGCAGTAAGTCCTCATTTACCAGGCTCGCATACATTCTCCTATAAACTTTGATTTTAACTGAACCAATATATAATAAAAGCAGGGCCTCAAATAGCACCATTTCACTTAATGTGGGTTGGGGTTTTTGTTCTTCTCTCATCAATATTTTTTTTTCCCCCCTAGAGGCATGTTTTATTTATTTATTTGTTTGTTTGTTTGTTTGTTTTCGTTTTATACATGCACTGGGTACAGTCAGAAGCGCGGGAGGGTGAGAGAATTCACCAGAGCCAGAATGGGGAGCACAGCAGGCAGAAGGACCGAAGTACACTGCTGAGGGGAGCAGCGGGCAGCAGGAGAGGTCTGCGCGCCATGTGGGACCCTCCTCCGGTGGCCGGGGAGCAGCCGGGGATCGAGCCGGCGCCGCAGAGGCCGCGGGCAGCTTCGCAACCCAGCGCTCAACCGCTGCGCCACCGGGGAGGCCCTTCTCTCATCAATATTATAAGGAAACCATACTGAACTAAACAACAATACTGGAGGACCTGCTTTACTTAAATACATACTACTCTCAAATTTATTTGATAATTGTGATTAAGTAACTAAAAATGAATGAAAATAACTACCAATTCCTGAACACTTAGGAGTTACTGAGTACTTACTATGTGCTCAGTAATTTAAATGCATCATCTTATTTAAGGTAGATAAGAGCAGGCATTATTTCCCTACTTTACCGATATCTCAAATGAGATTTAAAGTTAGGTAATTTTCCAAGGTGAGACACAAGTAAGGAACAGAATGAGTATCTGAAGGTAGACAGTCTAGCTTTACAGGCAGAAAAGGTAGGGATGGCATTACTCACCTTTGCACTCTTTAGAGCACTGGGTATATCTTTGTACTCAACAGGTGTACAATACATTTTTGTTGAATGAGTGATCCTTAACCAAAACCAGTCTCATTGCCTTGATATTAGCTCTAAGTACCTCCTTGGCAGCAGGTTATATTCAACACCCTGCGGGGATCTGTCAACTCAGTTCAGGCACTTATACCACTAGTATCACAAGTCACAGTCCTGCTAACTCACTAAGAAGAGTTTTCATCTTTCATAAAACTATGAATAAGTGCTGTTTAAAAACAGACTGGTAATTCTATTTTACAAAGAACTACTTAAGTACAAAAACATTCTCTCCTTCCACTTAAAAGCATGATCACTGCTGGTAACAACTGAAAGGTGATGTTCATTCAACAGCTCCTGACCTACTAAGAACATGGGGCGTCCTTTCACTGTGACTATAGCTATTTATTTGTAACCTTGGCAACTGCCCTTGGACCTTTGGACCTTGAATGGTGCCCCTCTGCTTAGCTGGTCTTTTTCTGAGAAGGTAACATGTAGCATAGCACCTTAATTTTTTTTTTTTTTATAGAGGCATGTTTTTATTTATTTATATATTTATTTGTTTTGTTTTTGTTTATACATGCACTGGGTACAGTCAGAAGCGCGGGAGGGTGAGAGAGTTCACCAGAGCCAGAGCGGGGAGCAGAGCAGGCAGAAGGACCGAAGTACACTGCTGAGGGGAGCAGCGGGCGGCAGGAGAGGTCTGCGCGCCTTGTGGGACCCTCCTCCGGTGGCCGGGGAGCAGCCGGGGATCGAACCGGCACCGCAGAGGCCCCGGGCAGCTTCACAACCCAGCGCTCAACCGCTGCGCCACCGGGGAGGCCCAGCACCTTAATTGATAGTAGGTAATTACCAATGGTTTTTTCACTGAAGTAAAAAACATAACATACAATTATCACCTTAACCATTTCTAAGTGTACAGTTCAGCAGTGTTAAGTACATCCACACTGTTGTGCAGCTATCATCCAAAACAGTTCCAAATTGGAACTCCATACCCATTAAAAGTTAACGGTCCACTTCTTCTCCCCCCAGTTCCTAGCAACCACCACTCTACAGCCTGTCTCTGAGTATGACTGCTTTAGCTACCTCATAAAGTAGAATCATATAATATTTGGTTTTTTGTGGCTGGTCTATCTCACTTAGCATAATATCCTCAGGGTTCACTCATAATGCAGCATGTGCCAGCCTTTCTTTCCTTTCTAAAGCTGAATAATATTCCACTGTGTGGAAAGATCAAATTTTGTTTATCTATTCATAAGTGGGCATTTGCACAAAAAACAATCTTTCCAACTGTAAATCTCCACGAATAATACTATCTAAGAAATAAGGGTATTAATTTTATGTTAAGAAAATAAGTCCTCTAATTAATTAAAAATATAAATGTTACATTCATTCACTATTTTAAAAATATGATAGAGCAAGGGTACTCTATAGGTAAGGACATTCCACAGAGAAACTATTTCAAAATGCTTCACTGAAGTTAAGACCTTAAGCTCTCAGGAAAGGCAAACATAAATCTAAGCTCTGGCCCTGCCATATACTTGATCTATAGCATTTTCTTAATCTCTGCAAATCTTACTTTAATCATATGTAAAGTGTGGACAAATATGATTAAATGTGGTAATGCCGGGGCCTCCCCCAGTGGCGCAGCGGTTGAGCGCTGGGCTGTGAGCTGCCTGCAGCCTCTGCAGTGCCGGTTCGATCCCGGCCGCCAGCAAGTGTCCCACATGTTGCGCAGACCTCTCCTGCCATGCCCGCTGCTCCCCTCAGCAGTGTATTTCCTCACTCTGCCTGTTCTGTTCCCTGCTCTGGCTCTGGTGAATTCTTTCATCCTCCTGTGCTTCTGACTGTACCCAGTGCTTGTATAAATAAATAAATAAATCTTTAAAAAAAAAATAAATGTGGCAATGCCTGCATATAGCTTACCACAGGGATGTAGTATAAAAACACGTGTCAGCTGATACTATTATCAAAGGTAATGAATTAATATGTCATAAAGTCCTTCAAACGGTAACATATTTGAAAAGGTCTTATTCAGCATAGCTTTTTGGAGTCTTGGGCTTGAATTTCTAATAAAAACTTACCAAGTCACAGAACTCAAACACCAAAAGATAAGGAATTGCTTCAACACACTGTCCAACACACTGAAGAATATTTGGATGCTGAAGAACACTGGTAAAAATAAAAAGGCATAGTATTTTTCATCAAGGAGTATGCTATTAAAATTATGCAAACAGGAGTCCAAATTTTAACATTAATAATGATTTAATTACAACAAAATGAAAAGAGCACATTATTATTAGTACTTATCAGATATATATTAACTTATCCAATGATTAAGAAATTAAAGTCAATCAGGCAAACAATTTCACAACATAAAAACAAGAATCTTTAACTTCAGTAATTTATACACATCACTTTGAAGTGGCACTTAAAAAGAAGGCAGGCTATATATGTACATTTAATAAGCACCTGATTTCATCTATCAATGACTCAGTTATTTCTTCAAGCTATCTAGCTTACATATGAGTTCCATACATTTCCATAGTATATGCTAATTTTTTTAGAAAATATTTTATCCAAAATAAAGTAGAAAAGTATGTACATGCCAAAATTATTTACAAAAATTTTGCTTGAAAACAATTATGAATTAAGAGGAAGCTGCAAAGATAGTGTAAGGAAGCCATACGTTCTCTTCACAGTTTTTCCCAGTGGTTACATCTGACACTACAGCGCAAACCAGGGCACTGACACTAAGGTACAATGAGTGTAATAATTCTACCTCCTATTATCACATACACAGATTCATGTGATCACCAGCTCAACAGAATTAGTCCATCACCACAAAAATCTTCCCATGCTACCCTTTCTGCTCAACACACCTCCCAGTCACCTTCTCCCACCACCCCTAAGCCCTGGTAAACACTAATGTTTGCTATTTCTCTAATGTTCTCATTTTGAAATTATGTAAATGGGATCATACAGTACATGGTCCTTTGAGATTGATTTTTTTCACTTAATGCCCCTGAGATCATCCAAGTTGTTACATGTATCAATAGTTTGTTCCTTTTTAATGCTGAACAATACTGCATGGTATATATGTATACCACAATTTGTTTAACCATTCATATATTGAGGGACACTTCGGTATTTACAGTTTTCAGCTACAACAAAAGCTGCTATGAACAATCATGCAAAGATTTTTGTGAAGTTCTTATTGCTATGAAATAAATGCCCACAAGTGTGATAGTTTAGTTACATTATGTGATTTTATGTGTCAGCTAGGCTAGGTCAAGTGCCCAGATATTTGGTCAAATGTTATTATGGGTGTTCCTATGAAGGTATTTTTAGATAAGATCATTTACATCAGTGGGTTTTCAATAAAGCAGGCTGTGTTACATAATGTGGGTGGGCCTCATCCAATGAGTTAAGACCTTAACAGAACAAAGACTAACTTCCTGGGGAAGAAGGAGATCTGCCAGCAGACAGCCTTTCGACTTGAACTGCAACACTGCTTCTTCCCGGGGTCTCAAGTCTGCTCATCCGTCTGCAGATTTTGGACTCACCAGTCCCAAAAATTATGAGAGCAAATTCCTTCAAATTACCTGTCTTTCTACCTATCCACCTATACTTACCTACCCACCCACCCATCCACCCATCCATCCCACTGATCTGTTTCTCTGGAGAACACTGACTAATACATATGGAAAACATGTGCTTGATTTTTTAACAAAGTGAATCTATTTTCCAGGCTGACTATACCACTTTATAGTCCCATTAGGAATGTACAATGGATCCAGTTCCACACATCCTCACCAGCATTTGCTATTGTCACTATTTTATTTTAGCTTTTCTAACATTTATAAAGTGTTATGATCTTAACTAACTACCCTACTGTTCAATATTGCTGAACATCTTTTCACGTGGTTATCAGTTATTCATACATCTTCGGTGAAAAGTGACAGTGCTTTATACTGATGAGCTTTCAGAATTCTTTATAAATTCTAGATATGAGTCCTACGTCATATATGTGATTTGAAAATATTTTCTCCCAGTTGGTAGTATTTTCATCCTCTTACCAAGTTCTTTCATTCCTGATATTAGTAATTTGTGTCTTCTCTCTTTTATTTTTTTGTAGTTTTATTTTTTTGTCAGTTTTGATAGAGGTTTGTCAACCTTCTTACCTTTTCCGAGAATCAGCTTTACAGTTCCTTGATTTTATCCATTATTTTTGTTTTTAATTTTACTGATTCCCTCTCTTTAATATTAGTATTTCCTCCCTTCCTTCTTGTTTTGAGTTAATTTTGTTCTTCTCATTTCAGTCTATAAAGGTCTAAGTTTAGCTTATTAATCCCAGATTTTTCCTTTTTCTAAAGTAACCCCCTATACGTAGTAATCCTCTCTCTCCTGTTTCCATTCTTTTTGTCTTATGGTTTTAGTTTCATTTTCTAAATGTCTTGGCATGGATTTCTCTGGATTTAGACTGTTTGATATTCAGTCAATTTCTTGAACCTGTAGGTTTATCTTTTCTAAATTTGGACATTTTCAGCTAATATTTCTCCAAATACTTTTCAGTCCACATCCTATCTCCTTTCATTCTGGGATGTCTACTGACATAAATGTTAGATCATTTGTCATAGTACTCCAAGTCCCTGAAGCTTTACTTCTTTGTTTTCCCCCAAATCTATTTTCTCTTCATTGTTAAAATTTGGCATTATCGGGCCTCCCCTGGTGGCGCAGCAGTTGAGCGCTGGGCTGCGAAGCTGCCCGCAGCCTCTGCAGCCCCGAGGGTCCCACATGGTGCGACAGACCTCTCCTGCTGCACCCGCTGCTCCCCTCAGCAGTGTGTTTCTTCATCAGTTTGCCTGTTCTGTTCCCTGCTCTGGCTCTGGTGAATTCTCTCACCCTCCCGCGCTTCTGACTGTACCCAGTGCTTACATAAATAAATAAATCTTTAAAAAAAAAAAAAAATTGGCATTATCTTATTATTTTCTCTTCAACTTCATTGATTCTTGTCTTCTCCATTCTGCTGTTGAACTAGTTCACTGAGCTTTTTGTTCTGTTTTGTTATTGTAATATTTTTCAGTTTGAAAATTTTCATTTAGGTTTTCTTTATGTCTTCTATTTCTTTGCTGAGACTTTGTATATATTGTTTCAAGAGTGCTGTATTTTAATTGTTCATTGAAGTGTTTTTATGATGCTTTAAAATTCTTCTCATTCATGTGCACCCAGGGATACATAAAGTAAAATAAAAATCCATGTCAGATAATTCTAACCTTTGTGTCATCTTGGTATCAGTATCTGTTTTGGTTTTGTCTCCCCAAAACATGGGGAATTCTGGACCTGATCAAGAGATAACAGGGAGCCAGTATAAACTGATTTCAGCAAGTGGCATATTGGAATAAGTGTCTGTGAGGTGGTGAGTAGGCAGGTTGGTATGGAGGGCAGAAGGTAGGAGAAGGGTGTGTGTGGGAAGGTGGGGGTTGGTTAACTTTTCCTATTTGAGTTTTCTTGGTTCTTGGAATGATGAATGGATTTGATTGAAACCTGGACACTTCAGGTTTTAAATTATGCAACTTTGATTTTATTTACATCATATATTTTACAAGAGGAAATCCCAAAGAAGTATTAATCAACTGATTTTTGACAGACCACAGACTATGTTTATAGAACAGAAGTTAAGGTTTACTTACTAGTAAGGTTCTCCATTCTTCAAAAAGGTGTCTTGTTCCTTTGGGCTTGCACTTGCTTTTAATTCCTTCACTATTACTCTTGCTACACTAGTGCCTGTGTAAATTTCTCCAAGGAGGACCTAAAAGCAAAGAACAGTTTTTCATTTCACTTTCATCAAAACACTAAAGAAATATGACTCACTTATAAGGAAATGGAATTTAGACAAACAAATTAAGAAACAAAAGTAGATAACCTTCTATTATTTTGCAAACTACCTAACAAAAAGCTTAGAAAACTCAAAATATCTTCCTTCAGTAAAAGGGCCATTTTAAGGTATTCATCAGGCATTACAACATTAAAATATTATATACATATATATTTCTTTTCTATTTATTTAAAAATGTTATACTTTCATGGAAAGTCACAATGACATTATAGAAGAGCAATGTGTAAGTTCAATTCAAACTTGAGTTTCCCGAAAACAAATGTTTCTCAAAAACACTTCAGCTGAGTTTTGTTATTTTGTCCCCTTGAGATATGAGAAAGTAAACTGACAAACTATGTACAAATAAACTCACTGCATAATAACTTTAAAAATCCATGGCATTCCAATTATGCTAGTATTAAAATTTCAGTCAAAACAGACAGAAAAAATATTCCACAGAAATTAACAATATACACAATGAAAATCAGCTACCTGACATAAGAGCAAACAGCAGGTGAAATATTAAATATAACAAAAAAAAAAGAAATATTAAATATAACATAGGGCAATGTAAAGGCACTTCAAAATACAATATTTTAAGACAGTTTTTATATTTTTTATAAAACAATTAATTTTTAGTGTCCTGGAAATAGAGACTAACAACAGATCTCAACTGTGTTTATTAGGAATATCAGAAAAAAAAAAAGAACAGGATAAGAAATTCTGATAATTAAGTCATATTCTTTGTTTCAAATAGCCAGTTTATCTATGTACAGTAAGCCTAATAATCACAAGGTATCAATATCAAAAGAGAGAAAGATTATAGTAGACTATTGTAGCAACCTGGCTTATGGGTCTCCCTTGGTACCACCACTATTGTTGTCATTCTTGGAGTCCAATATCTGCAGGGATAATTCATTCAACACCTTGAACTTTCAGTTCTTTGGCTTCAATTCCAATAATTTCTTCTACAACCCCATCTAAGCAAACACTCCCATGGGCCTAGACTTAGCTAATAATTAATGATATTACGTCCTAAACCTCGGATTTTCACTTCTCTGTCTTTACCAGTCCTTTTATTTTCAGCTCACTTATTTCAACACTCTAACTCAACAAGTGGAATCATTACACTTTTCTACCATCCTTCCCCTACCACAGCTCCTACGCCCCTTCCTGACAGATTGAACCTTTGCGATGGTTTTAATTATAACAAGACTATCTATCTACAATTCTAAAGTGGCCATAAGGGGAAGTGGGAAGAGTAAGAGGACCAGGGGACAAGGAGTAAGAAACAAATAATTTAACTTGAGAAGGATAAAAAGCTTCTAAAATTCCATGTCTCTTTTCCCCTCTTATTATTCTCATGCCAATAATTTAAAAAGTCTCTGATATGTAAGCAAAAGAAACTCCTTGAAAAAACTTACATATACAGGGATGTTAAAGCCCACATTCCCATTTGATTTCATCAAGGGATGATGGGGAAACTCAATGAGAACTACAATGTTTGGAGTGAATGCGGGATGTCCCAAGTGCAATTCTTAATTAGCTTTTAATTGTAAACAGTACAACTATGAAGAAAAAAAAGTGGATAACATTTTACCTTTCCAAACCAGCCATTTCCAATTTCCTGTATATAGTTCAGACTGTGGCGGGCAACTTGAGACTTCAAACCTTCTGTAGGAAAAGGAACATTAAAAACTAAATAGGGCGTTTGATGGAAATAAAGTATTAAATAGGTAACCTAAACTACCAAGACTAACATAAATTTAATGCCTGTGCTAATAAGGCAGACTAAATACACAAAACATGTCTTTCAAACTAGTAATACCAGTACATATCAAGTTTTTAAACTGACAATATTTTTTAGTAAGTATCCTACCCTGATTCCTTCAAACTGGCATTGCTTGTCTGATCCAACTACTCTACTATAACCATGAATCACCAGTCCATTGGCCTTTACTTGATCCATCGCAGCAAGAGAGCTACTCATCACATAGAAAGGGTCTTCAATAAAATTAATAATTTTTCATCAGAAACCGTGAAGGCCAGAAGAGATGACATATACAAAGTGCTGAAAGAAAAGAACTGGCAACCAAGAATTCTACCCCTGGTAAACTATCTCACAAAAATGAAGTAGAAACGAAGACATTCCCAGATTTTAAAAAAAAATTTTTTTTGGTCTGCTGCCAGCATACCAACCCTTCCAGAAATGCTAAAAGAAGTTCATTAATTTAGTTTAGTTAATTTAGTTTAGTTAACTAAATTCATTAATTTAGTTAAGGAGATTAAATAGTAACTCAACACCATATAAAGAAATAGACATCTCTGGTAATGGTAACCACACAAGTAAATATTAAAGTTAGTATTTATTGTATATTTGGTACATAGCTCCTCTTTTTATATACGTTACATGATTGAAAAGACAAACACAAAATTATTTGTCTATATTAAAGGGCACACAGTGTGTATAAAGCTGTAATTTGTGACAACATAAAGGGAAGGGACTGAGCTTTTATAGGAGCAAAGATTTTGTATGTTCTTAAAGCCAAGTTGATATCAATTCAAACTCAGTTATAAATTTAAGGTAATTGTATCTCCATCATAATCATTGAGAAAGTAGTTAAAAATATACATACATGAAAGGGACTGAAAAGAGGAAAAAATGGCAAGCCTAAAAAAATTTTAAATATGCATCAAAATTCCAATGGTCTATTTTGCAGAAATGGTAAAAAAAAATCCCAAAATCCCTATTGTAAGGGACTCTGAATAGCCAAAACATTGAAAAAGAAAAATAAAGATGGAAGACTCACTTCTCAATTTCAAAACTTACTACAAAGCTATGTTAATCAAAACAGTGTGGGTACTGACAAAAAGATAAATAAACCAATGGAACACAAGTAAAAGTCCAAACATAAACCCAAACAAACAATGTCAGCTGATTTTTAACAAGAGTGCCAAGCCATTTCAATGGGGCAAAGAACAACCCCTTCAAATGTAATTGCTAGCACAATGAGATAACCACACTAAAAGAATGACACCTCATACCTCGTAACAGATACAAAAATTAACTCAAAAAGTGTCAAAGATCTAAATTTAAGAACTAAAAGTGTAAGACTCAGACGATGACATCACAGCATATCTTCATGACCTTGGATTTGACAATTTGACAACTGTTTCTTAAACAGTTATGACACTAAAAACATAAGCAACAAATGAAAAAAAAATAGATATTGGATTTCCTCAAAATTAAAAACTGTAGTGTATCAAAGGACACTATCAAAACAGTGAAATGACAAAATTGGAGAAAAGTATTTGCAAATCACATATTATGATGAAAGTAATATACACAAACAGTGTGTATTGGAGCCAGGAACAGACAAATTAATGAAATAGGGGGCAAAGTCGAGAATAAACCCAAACACAAATGGAACTAAAGAGCAGAGAGGAATGAAAGGACCAATTAATGAATAAAAGTGACAACAACATATTATCCACAAGGAAAACTCAAATTGGATTCCCTCCTAAAACCACACTCAAAAATCAACTCAGGATTTCTTATGGATTTAAACGTCAAAGCAGAATATTAACAAAAAGCATTCTGATCATAGGATGAACATAAAAGAATTTCTTAAGGCATAAAACGCCGTGACTCTAAAAAAATGTTTAACTCTGAAATACTTAAATTTGGCTATATTAAAATAACAAGCAGTATTCATCAAAAAATTCCTTTTTTGCACATCTGATTAATATTTTTAATGCACCATTTTTATTTTCTCTTTAGTATATTTTTTCATTCTCTTCTTAGTGGTTACCATGGAGATTACCATTATCCTAATTTATAACAATCTAGTTTGAACAGATACCAACTAAACTTCAACAGCAAAAGCATACACCATTTGATACCCAACTGGCAGGAATATAATACACTGGCACAACGCCTATGGAGAAGGGTAGGATGGCAATATCCATCAGAATTATAATCATACTTTTTAACCCATTTTTGAAATTTTTTCTACAAATATACCAGCATAACAACAATGCGCAAAACAATGTAGGGACAAGCTTTATTTTATTTTATTTTATTTTATTTAAGATTTATTTTTATTTATTTATTTATTCATTCATTCATTTATTTATTTATTTATACAAGCAGTGGGTACAGTCAGTAGTGCGGGAGGGTGAGAGAATTCACCAGAGCCAGAGCGGGGAGTAGAGCAGGCAGAAGGACCGAAGTACACTGCTGAGGGGAGCAGCGGGCGGCAGGAGAGGTCTGCGCGCCATGTGGGACCCTCCTCCCGTGGCCGGGGAGCAGCTGGGGATCGAACCGGCGCTGCAGAGGCTGCGGGCAGCCTCGCAACCCAGCGCTCAACCGCTGCGCCAACGGGGAGGCCCGACAAGCTTTATTTTAATAGAAACAGCTCAAATACTCACCAATTGGAGACTGGTTAAATTGTGTTAAGTCTACCTAACTTAAATATTGTATGAAACTGTAAGCAAGAATAAATTGGCCTCTTTATATTGAAATGAAAAGATCTCTAAGTGAAAAAAACCAAGGTGCAGAATAATGTAGCTACCATGATACCTCTGAGTAAAAAGGGTGGTAGGGAAGGGAATATTTGTGCCAAGAAACTCTGGAAAGTTGTATAAAGAACCAAGAAGAGCAGTTACCTAGGGAAGGTGGGGATGGAAGTTGAGGTTAGATTCAAAGATTAAAAGGAGACTTCCACTATATTTACCATCTTACAATTTGCTTTTTTAAAAACCATGTGGTGGCAGTCAAGTTCATCTCTGGGAACAGAAGAGATGAAGCTGACATGCAAAGAGGAAATTTGAGGATTACATATAAAGTGCTGACTCTAGTCAAGTTCAAGCCGTAGGCTCTACTTGTCTCTGAGGCCAACTTAGCCCCTACTCTTCCCATAGTCTGGTTCCACATATGCATTCAACTTATGCTGATCTGAGGTTGGAGTCTACAACTTGGAATTAATTCATGGGTGCTAAGACTCTAGGCTGCAAAAGCCCTGGAGAAGTCTCTCAGGCATTTCCTTAAATATAAAGGAAAGAAGAATATCAAGTAAGCCAAGAAAAAAATACTTCCATTTAGGGCCTCCCCGGTGGCGCAGCGGTTGAGCGCTGGGTTGCGAAGCTGCCCGCGGCCTCTGCGGCGCCGGTTCGATCCCCGGCTGCTCCCCAGCCACCAGAGGAGGGTCCCACATGGTGCGCAGACCTCTCCTGCCGCCCACTGCTCCCCTCAGCAGTGTACTTCGGTCCTTCTGCCTGCTCTGCTCCCCGCTCTGGCTCTGGTGGATTCTCTCACCCTCCCACGCTTCTGACTGTACCCAGTGCATGTATAAGCAAACAAACAAACAAACAAATAAATAAATAAATAAAAACATGCCTCTATTAAAAAAAAAAAATTGGAAAAAAAAAAAAATACTTCCATTTAGAGATAAGGATATTAAGTTATCCCAAGGAAATGTTAGACTTCTTTAAACACTGCTTTAGCTGAAGTAAGGGTAGTAATATTTATAGACATTAAAGCTGAATACTAAATGTCATTTTTAAAATGTTGTAAAATCTACAAATGTTAAATATTCTGTACTTTTTAAATATTTTCTATGAAATGCACTAGCTGTGTAAGTTTTACCTTACTTTTTCTTTTACTCATGCAGGCCTATACTAGTATAATCCGCTATTGGTTTTATACTGTCCTAAACATACACCACTATGCATGTAGTACCACAAAAGGCAGGTCTGTCATCTACAAAGACTTAAATACTCAGCAAGACCAGCAGTGACCAGAACTAGCAGAGAAATCTGTAGACCAAAACAGGGTTCAAGGAGTTCTGTCAGAGCGTTCCATCTTGATAAAACTATGATAAAACCATTCTTTTATCCACTTTGACAAAACTATTCTTCTATCAGAACCAGGGTCTAAAAGGAAAGGATCCATCTTTTCCAGGAATGCAGTGGGCCTGACTACTAGAACGCAATTTCCCAAGAAGTAAAAAGAAATGAGCAAGGAGAGGAAACAAGTCAATAATTTATGATTAGCAAGCAGCAAGACTTCCATTCTTCTTCTCAGAAATAAACCATGAGAACATGACATTAGGATGCATGGTCTTACCTACAGAAGGCTGGAATTGTGATGGAGCTGGTAGTGAAATATTTGGTACTGAAAGTGTGAAAACTTCTGCTGGAGACTGAACAGAGGGAGTATCTTCTGCTGGTGGTGTGAAATCTATCTCATCATCAAAATTATCTTCAAATTCCTAGCAAATAAAAGAAGAGCAAGGTTATATCTAACACAAATCAGTCTGAGAGTAAATGTTTAAAAAATATTTGCTAGTATTTAAGATATGGCCATTTACTGACTCATTTGAAACATGCTGCCATAATTTATTTTATAAATATTTCAAGTAAAAAGCACATGTAGGTGTGTTCTCCAATTCCAAATAACAGAATAAAGGGGATTTTAAAAATAAATCAAACATATTTTATATAGCTTTTTAAGTTGATAGCTTGAAGTTAAATGCAAAATTTTCTAAAATGACCATGGAACCTAAAATGAAAACTCTCCTAGGCTCAAATTTTTACTTTAATGTTAGTCTAGTCTAAGTTTTTCTTCTTATTATTCACTTTCACAAATCTCTTTGCATAATGAATCAAACTAAATTTATTTTAAAATTATATATACATTTCTAGTTGCACATGATTTCTATCAAAATAAGGACAGTTAAAAGACTCAAAAGTATTTTAAGTTTTAAAGACTCAAAAATTCTTTTTCTGGAAAGAATAACAATGGAAAAATCACTAGACTAGGAAGAAAAACCAAAATCTGAACCACAAAGGTCAGTATAAAACTGGATAGCACTGGGCCTCCCCGGTGGCGCAGCGGTTGATCGCTGGGTTGCGAAGCTGCCAGCAGCTTCCGCAGCGCCTGTTCGATCCCCGGATGCTCCCAGGCCTCCGGAGGAGGGTCCCACATGGCGCGCAGACCTCTCCTGCCACCCGCTGCTCCCCCCAGCAGTGTACCTCGGTCCTTCTGCCTGCTCTGCTCCCCGCTCTGGCTCTGGTGAATTCTCTCACCCTCCCACGCTTCTGACTGTACCCAGTGCTTGTATAAATAAATAAATCTTTAAAAAAAAAAAAAAAAAACTGGATAGCACTTAAGAGCAATTTACATACTAAGACAGTTTTTGAAAGATGGTACTTTAAAACCGAAGCTGCAACAAGAAAGGTGAGAATTTGGCAGAAAGCTATGCCGACCCTTCCATCATCACCCCAGTGAGTGGGTAGACCTCAGAGTCCATGCTGATTTAATATAGACACAGAAGATTATCAAAGTCTTTCACTGGTTCAGATAATTGATAAGTAAGTACCATAAAAAAAAGCTGAGAAAACATCTGTGAACAAACTTTTTGGTTCTTTTTCTATCGCATTCCTATAGGCAGGCAGGCAGACAAGCAGGCAGGCAGACAGACAGACAGACACACAAAGTTACAGGGGTAGATTTCTCTGATATAATATTTACATTCTCATATACACGGGAGAGGACATTTTTCTCATACATGTCACTTAAATAGTCAAACGCATTAGGCCATGAGTGCTATTTGCAGGAGGGGTGGGGGAGAGTGGGGAGACTGAACAGGACAAACAAGTACCATAACTTCTATCACCCTCAACAGAGGGATTTGTTCAGTTTTCCCTCTGGACGTTCCTGAAAGTTCTCTCATTTAAAAAGACTTGATCCAGCACTCCTACCTTAAAAAAGTACTGTCACTCAAAACTTTGGTAGCAGCATGACACACCATTAGGCAGCAGATGGTTCTAAAGATTCAGAGAGGCAACGCAGGATAATAATAAAGACACAAGCCTATGAGAAAATACTGGCTCACTGCTAAAGTCATGCCCGTGGCTATCAGAATGCTCTTGGGCAAGTCCCTTACGTTACCAGACTTATATTCCTGGTCTGTAAAATGAGTTTCAAGGAGCTACTCAGCTCTAAGCTCCACATCTGTCAAGACAGTTTGTAGAGCTGGAGAGGATCCGCTATACAATGTGTCTCTGGGCCCCCACATCAGAGTCACCTGGAGTAGCTGGAACCTGTATCATAATAAACTCCCTCAGTAAATACTGAGACCAGTCATATTAGAACAATCTAAGGCATGACACGTGAGAGAGAGACTGGATTTCAGTTCCAACAATGTTAATCTGACTTTCTTTGCCCCCAAGTAGCCAGGTGTCTGTACAAAGTCTTCTGGTAGAATAGACAAGGGACACATATTCTCTGCCTGCACAGTGCCGTCAGAAGTTCCCACAGCGACTGCCGTGATCCTAACACCTAAGGACTGATGTCATGAATAAAGCCCTACATGTTTCTGGGAAAATCTTGTAAAGGAAATGGCCTGTGCTAGTGAGTCTTCCCATAGCCTTGCTCTGTTCTAAGCACTGTGTGTGTGTAATGCTAGTGCTGGGCCAAAAAACAGCATATCCCTCCTAAGATAAGCCCCCAGACTCAAGGTAAAGAGAACAAACACAAAAGAGAAACAGGTATGCAGCTCTAGATACAAGGTTCACCTATCTAATAAAAAGATTTTAGCTGGAAGTTTCTTTTTTTCCCCAAATTGAACCAGCAGCTCTCAGGAGAGTCCCTGAGTTGGTAGGGCTCTACAGTAAGGAACATTTTCTCAGCAAGCAGCATTCATTTTTTATTCCCCCCATGTATTCCTTTTTTTTTTTTTTTTTTTTGTGGGACCCTCGCCAGCAGCCGGGGAACAAACCTGCACTGTAGAGGCTGCGGGCAGCCTCGCAGCCCAGCACTCAACCGCTGCACCACCAAGGGAGGCCCCATGTATTCCTTCTTAACAAGTATTCACGGAGCCCTGGTCCACGCCAGCAGCATGTAGTAAATTCTAGAGCTGGATAGCCCAGCTTGTTTCCAGCAGATTCCACCCATCTGCTGCTACATGCCAGGATTTACAACTGGCAGCTTCTCTCTCCCTCTTAGGGAACTATAGGGTTCCAGGTAAATTAAAAGATACTCTTCCTTATGCACAAAACACAGTGGAGGATCCTTGGCCTCAATAATCTTTTTCTTTTTAAGGATTTATTTATGATTACAAGAAGTGGGGTATAGGCCAAAGGTGCGGGGAGGTGAGAAGATTCACCAGAGACAGGTAGGGAGCAGAACAGGCGGCCTGACTGAAATACACTGGGCGAGACAGGAGTGGTCTGCTGTGCCATGTGGGTAGCTCCCTGGCCAGGGATCAAACTCGCACTGCAGAGGTTGTGGACAGCTTCACAGCACAGTGCTCAACCCCTTGCACCACCAGGGAGGCCATGCCTCAATGATCTTAACAACCACAAATTCAACCATGTAGAAAAGTTTGAAAAAAAAATCAAAACCAGGCTTTTCTTCCTTACAGGTCTCATTGCAAGTGAATTCAATCATCATGTTTTATTCCTCACTTAGCAAAACTTAAAACAAGCAAGAAGTTACTGGCAATGATGCTCAAAAGCATGTAAACTACAGCTGGTGGGCCAAATCCAAACCACCTATTTCCATTTTTGGTTCACAGCTACATCCATTTATTTAGATACTATCAGTGATTGACATAGCACTACAATGGCAGAGCTGAGTAGCTATGACAGAGACTGTATGGCCCACAGAACTTACTATTTATGATGGGAGAAAACAGTTATTATCTGGCCATTACAGAGAAAAGTCTGCCAACCCCTCTTCCCAAGATCTTGCCATTCTGACAAATGCATCAGAGGATGACTTACATGCTCCTAACATCTGTGCTCACCTTAAAGTCTATTTCTGGGTCCTTGCAGCAGGATACACAGTTGGCAATTAACACAACTAATAGCAATAAACTGCACAAAGACAGGATCACAAAAGATGAAGAAACTTCTGCAGCAGGTGCCACCCCTGGAAAGAGAAATAACTAATATTAAAAACATAAATATTCTAAAATCAACTTTAATTAACAAACCAATTTATTTTCCATCATCTAGTTAGTAAAATAATGTTTAAATGCTCAAGATAAGCAAATGACAGATCCAGGGTAAGAAACTGGAGTTTTTAAAAACTTTCTATTTTGAAACAATCTCAGATTTACTGTTACAGAAAATATAGTCTCCATAACCCTTCACCCAGCTTCCACAACATTAACATCTTACGTGATCATGACACAATTATCAAAACTAAGACGTTGGTATAATATTACTAATGAACTTCAGACTTGACTGAAATTTTATTGGTTTTCCCACTAATGTCCCTTTTCTTTTTCCCCAAGGCTTCAATCCAGGCTACCAATCTTGCATTTAATTTTCATATCCAATCTCTGACATTTCTCAGCATTTCCCTGTTTGCTTGTGTGTCAAACTTTGATACTTTAGGAGATTATTGATCAGTTATTTTATAGAAAATCCCTCAATATGGGCTGCCTGATGTTTACTCATAACTGGACTGAGATTGTCGATACTTGGGAAGAATCCGCACAGGATGAACTGCCATTCTGTCACATCACATCAGGGCACATGATGTTGGCATCACTTATTCTTGGATGTGAACCTTGATCACTTGGCCCAGGGGTTTCTGCCAGGTTTTACCGCTGTGAAGTTACCACTTGCCCCTGTACACAAAGTCCAGTGCACACACACAGAGAAGGGACCTATGCCATACTTCCTGGAGGGAGGCATACTAGAGAACCTGCAGACACAGTTCGAAACACCACAGTAATATTCTGTGTCTCAGTTTTGCACACCAACTTTTGCCTTTGCCAGTGCATCATTCCTACAGCAATTAATACTGTGATTTTCTAACCATGGGTTTCTATTTCCCTCATTCCTTCTACATTTTTTATTTGGAATTATTCTATTAGGATGATTTGTCCCTTTCCCTCATTATTCAACCGTGTGTGTGTGTGCATATACAAATTACATAATCACATATGGACTTGTTTATATGTACTTTATTCCTTAAGCTATAAACCAATAGTTTCATTATTTGTTCTGTGGCTCAAACTGTTCCAGTTTTGGCCCCTGGGATCATTCTGATGTGCCCCATTCCTTTCTCCCTTTTTCTCCAATGCTTCCTCATGTTCTGGTATTATAAGACGCTCTGGGCTCCTCTTATATTTTCTCTGTTTTGAGTCATTTCACTTCTTTAGAGTCATTTCACTTCTCCAAGAAGTCTGGTCATGATAAGCTTTTCTGCTAAAGCAGGGCACTGCAATCACACGAGGCCTGTTTTTGCCACGGCAAAGAGGACCCCAGGGAAAAATGATTTTTACCTCTTTAAAGGGTTCTTTAAAAACATAACAAAACAATAAAAACGACAAAAAAGAATTTGTAATAGATATTGATGTGCATCATAAAGCCTAAGTCTTTTACTATCTGGCCCTTTAATAGAAAAAATTTACCAATTCCTGTTCAGGGCATAAAGAATTTTACCTTACTTTCTGTAAAGACTTAGTCATCTGGAAAGCATCTTAGTGAACTAGGACTAGTCTGAACCTTTTCTTTAGGGGCAAACTGTTAAATCTCACATGCGAGGCTTTTACTAAGACACATTTTTCTCCCACCTTTACTATATAAATGATACACAGTATGGTGTATGTTTAAGGTATACATGTGATATTTGGCATGCATATACATTATGAAAGATTACCATAATAAAGTCAGAAATAAACTTTTCCTTAAAATCCTCAACTACAGCAATTACGTGTTCAAATGCACCAAGACAAAGGCAGAGAGACAGTAAATAAACCATGTCACAAATTTCCTTAAGTGAGACTACATATCCTAAAGGAAAGAAAAACTAACCCAAACTCCCAACATGAGCATTCTTCCATTTAAATAACTTCAGTAAGGGTATAGAAGTCTAAAGTCAACTGCAAACAAGTCAAAGTTCCTTTTCAGTTAACAAAAGGTCTGTTTGTGAAAGAGCAATGCTGACACCTGTACTGTTACAGTGGGGCTGATGCTTTCCTTAAGTCTGTGCTGCTGGAAAGTCAGTTAATCCAATAAAAAGCATAACAAAACAAAAATAAACACACAACTATAAATCAGAGACATTCTGCAGGAGAGGGGAAGGAAGAGGAATCAAAATGAGGGAGGGAAGAGCACAAGGGACTATGGTGATGGTGCACAGGTAAGCTGGTGGTGGAAATTATGAGAAGTTTTAACATGAGTATGGAGACCTCAGAAAAGAAACACCTGAGAAAAGAAAGCAAACACTGTAAAAAATAAAAAAGAACAATGACGTAAAATATATATAAATAAATTATATAGAAATAAATAAATAAAAATCAATTAATCAAGAACAATCACAGACCTGCAAGTTCCAAACCAACCAAATCTAAGACTGAGGAAGCTATACACTTAAACACAGAAAGTGTTGATTTCTCTCAAAAGTCAATCTAGAGGGAAGCCAACTTTCACTGGGCCTAAGAACTCCCTAAACTAGAGACACTTGTGTACTTTTGGAAACCTAAGTAAGGAATCAGGAGCCACTGTGCTAACTGTCTGAAGACAGAAAGGATCACTCCTCTCTCCTTCAGCTTGGCCTGGTATTCTTACAACTTTGTTTCACTCTCCTGACTCACAAATTAAAAATGAACTATGACTTTTGAGGTTTAGATAGTACAGCATTTTGGCATACACTGTATTCTATTACTTTTTAAAATGCAGTTTGTCCACTTAATTTTTAACATCCCAAATTCAGGTGCATCTTACTGAAAAGAAAGTTGGTTTTCATTTGGCAGCATTTCTTTTTTCTTAATGGCACAGAAATAAGGGTGCGTCAGAATCATTATCTGAGAGTTGCTGAAATACATTATTATGTCATTCAATCATCTCAACATTTCAGGGAATATGACCAGGTCCACATACAAAGGAGGATGCTGATGGCTAAGAACAGCAATAGGGCCAGACTCTGGGGGCTCACGGGTTGATTTACAAATCTCCCATACTTCCTTTGATACCACAGTGTTTGCCTTTTCCAGGTTAACTCTTAACAAGTAAAAGCAGCCTAACCTAAGAATTTTGAACTGAAGTCTCTCATTAGGTTGGTTTATACTTCTGGGGCTCTCCTCCAAACTCCAAAGAATAGGTATTAAATTACCTTTTCCTCTCTTTTCACTCATGACTTTTTATCATCACACACTATATATTGCAAAATTTGAACAGAAATGCCTGAAGGCCAGCTCAATTAGCTGATTCATAACACTGTCTCCTGTGAGTCATTAGGAAGGCATGAAAAGTCATACCCATGTTAAAAATAACTAGTTATGCTAAATTTTGCCCCACCTTGACAATGTACTTATTTCTGTTAAGATACTGCCAGAGGTCCTGCTCTCTCAAGCTCAGATTTCTGTTAGGTCTACTCAACCTACCATTCTCATTAAAAAAAAAAACACTGACTTACTGCCTAAGAAATTTGCTAGGTAGCCTCAAGTAGAATATTTCAATATTACCATTTCTTAAAACTTTTATTTACTGTATTTCTCTTCCTCAGTCCAAAGCAGCGGGCTTTTAAAAAGAAACAAGCAAAAAAAAACAAAAACAAAAAACCCTCCACATACACTAATGAAGGATAACTTCCACAAAACGAAGAAATCACACCAAGCTAGTACAGGCTGGAAGGTGAGACGGGCTTACATAAACCACAGAGAGGAAGTAAATTCTAGACCTCAGGAACGACAACTAAAACCCCCATGCCCTAGTGGTCAAACCAGGAACCAAGCCCTTAAAAGGTTCCTGATTGCAAATATTAGGAAAACATGAAGAAATACAATTTTCCTTTAACATTTTCAGTCTACCTCATTCAGAAATGTATAAAACAAACCAATCATCTACTAGCAAAAAACAGTGATAATAGGAGCATCTCCATACATTTAGGCAGCCTCGTTGATGACACACTGAGACCAAGGATAATGGCAGGTTTGGGGTATTTTGTATGCTTCTCCAACACACTGATTAAAAAATACCTGGCATCTCTAAAGCACATGTAAGTCTTCATTTTATAGTTTTCAAATCATTTTAATAGATATCTAGCACTTGATTTAATAAGGAGAAAACCTGAGAAACTCCAGAGGTAGGTATGTGTTATCTGCTTTTATAGGCAGGTAATTTGGAGAACATAATTTCTCAGTAATGACTCGGTAAGTCAGGAGCACTGCCTGATTATTATTTCAGCCATCATAAATTCCTGCCTAGGGCCTCCATTAAAACTTGAACACATGTGATTAACTAAAGAGCTACCTATGAATCCATTTTTGGATTAAATAAAACACTTTAAAGAACCACAACAAGAAATAATGATCAATGTCTAGACCCATCAGGGATTGCAAAATGTGGATGTCCTAATTTTGTAATTCCTTCGTTAGTAACTAGCTAACATGCTTTTATAAAGAGAAAATTTCTAATATTTATGATTTGGTTACCCAGTGGCTCAAGCCCATAGCGAAAGGCAAGAGAGATCCTAGAATCTTTCTCCTTATTCATTGTTTTGGCTTTCTTTTAATGAGTTAGTTCACTCTCTGGCTGTTGTTATTGTTTTGTGATAGTATCATGAACCATGAGATTTACTGCTTGATATGTTTCAGTCCATTGAAGTTATTCTTTTTTTTTTTTTAATTTATTTATGCACACAAGAGCTGGGGTGTAGGCCGAGGTACACCAGGGAGGGGTGGGTGAGAGAATTCACCAGAGACAGAGTGGGGAGCAGAACAGGCAGACTGACTGAAATACACTGCTGAGGGGAGCAGAGGTGAGACAAGAGATGTCTGCTGCACCATGTGGGTCAGCTCTCTGGCTGGGGATCGAACTTATGCTGCAGTGGCTGTCAATAGCTTCATAGTGCTGAGACTTAACCCCTTGAGCCACCAGGGAGGCCCTGAAGTTATTCTTATTGATGTGCAAACTGTCCTATCTTTGACCAAGCGGACCACTGAAGAGGTTTGTCCCCAAGTCCTTTATTTTTTATATATATTTTTTTTCCATATTTTTAATTATTTTTTAAAATTTTTTAATTTTTATATTCCCCATACAATTGCACCCCCTTATTTTGACCCCAATCTCTCCTTTCCCCACCCCATCCCCCATAGTGTGTCTCTGGTTCATAGTTGTTTGTTGATTTTTTTCTTTCTTTCTTGTATTTTTTTTTTAATTTATTTATACAAGCACTGGGTATAGTCAGAAGCGCAGGAGGGTGAGAGAATTCACCAGAGTCAGAGCGGGGAGCAGAGCAGGCAGAAGGACCGAAGTACACTGCTGAGGGGAGCAGCGGGCGGCAGGAGAGGTCTGCACACCATGTGGGACCCTCCTCCGGTGGCCGGGGAGCAGCTGGGGATCGAACCGGCACTGCAGAGGCCGCTGGCAGCTTTGCAACCCAGCGCTCAACTGCTGCGCTACCGGGGAGGCCCTCTTACAGTTATTCTTTTTCCTGGTCCCTTATTTAGGTTTTCTAGATTCCTGCTATGAGTGAGACCATCCGGTATTTTTCTTTTTCTTTCTGGCTTATTTCGCTGAGCATGATCCCTTCCAGCTCCATCCATGTTGCTGCAAACTGCATGTGTTTATCTTTTTTGAATGCTGAGTAATATTCCATGGTGTATATGTACCACATCTTCTTGATCCAGTCATCTATTTTTGGGCATTTGGGTTGTTTCCAAAGCTTAGCTACTGTAAATAGTGCTGCTATAAACATAGGGGTGCAGGTGCTCTTTGGAATTAATTTTTCTGTGTCCTTTGGGTAAATACCTAGGATTGGAATTGCTGGATCATATGGAAGCTCTATCTTTAGTAGGTTGAGGAATCTCCACACAGCTTTCCAAACTGGTTGGACCAGTTTGCACTCGCACTGGCAGTGCAGGAGTTCCTTTTTCTCCACTACAAAGCCATAATAACCAAAACTGCATGGTATTGGACCAATGGAACCGAATAGAAAACCCAGAAATAAACCCACAGATTTATAGTCAACTAATCTTTGACAAAGGAGCAAAGAATATGCACTGGAGCAAAAAAAGTTTGTTCAATAAACGGTGCCGGGGAAACCTGGGTCACTACATGCAAAAGAATGAATCTTGACTACTACCTCACACCATGCACAAAAACCAACTCAAAATGGATTAAAGAACTAGACATAGACTGGAAACCATAAAATATATAGAAGGAAATATATGCGAAACACTACATGACATGCACCTCAAAGACATCTTTACAGACACATCACCCAAAGCAGTGATAGTGAAGGCAAAGATAAACACCTGGGACTACATCAAATTAAAGAACTTCTGCACAGCAAAAGAGACAATAACCAAAACAAAGAGAAACCCCACTGACTGGATGAAAATTTTTGCTCACAACACTAATGATAAAGGACTGATCACAAAAATCTACAAAGAGCTGATGAGACTCAACAAAAACAAAGAAAATGATCCAGTCAAAAAATGGCCTTTAGTAGGATCCAAGTGCTCTTAGAGTGGGTTCTTCCAGGTTATTCCAGGTTCATTTTTTTTAAAAAAAAGATTTATTTATGTATATAAGAACTGGGGTATAGGCCAGAGTGTGGAGAATGAGAGGACTCACCAGAGACAGAGTGGGGAACAAAACAGGCAGACTGACCAAAATACACTGCTGAGGGGAGCAGCCAGCGAGTCAGGAGAGGCCTGCTGCACCATGTGGGTAGCTCCCTGGCTGGGGATCGAACTTGTGTTGCAGTGGCTGTGGATAGCTTCGAAGGTTGTGTCTTAACCCCTTGTGCCACCAGGGAGGCCCCCAGGTTCATTTTTTTATATTTCCTGCTTCAGACTTTGTATCATTCATTTTCCTAAGAGTCTTTGTTTCTTCTAAAGTGGACTATTTATAAGACCCCAGTCTGCTGCTTATTTATTGCCTGGGTCACAAGCACTTAGAAAAAAGAAAACAAGTTGTTTGGGAACACTGAACTTTGGTATCACTATAGTCTAAGCAGATTCCCTCTCAGGTATGTGTTTTTACTCATAACACTTCTTCTGACACCAAATACACGAGGTTTTTTTCCCCAGACACCCACTCCCTTGACATCAACAGGGTATCAAAAAATCAATTCAGCTCTGACGCCAACTACCCAGAGTTAGCACAAAACCCACAGGTTTAAGGGTTCAGTTCCACAAGACTGCCCTCATTTCAGACACAAGTCGCAAGGTTTGGTTCCAAGGTTATTCACACTCCATCCAACTTGCTACCAAGGATGGGGATGTCCCACACACTTTCAGGTTGAATAGTTTGCTAGAAAGGCTCAATAAACTCTGTAAAACATTTTATTTACCATTACCAGTTTATTATAAATATTACAAATGAACTGTCAGATGAAGAGTCACAAAAGGCAAGGTAACGAAGGGTCTTAGCACAGGAGTTTCTGTCCCATGGCACTGAGGTGTTCTATGCACCTTGCAACTCTGAGCCCCTCTGTTTATGTAGTTTTATGAAGTTTCTATTATACACACAGAAGTGATTAAATTACTGGCCACTGGTGATATTAGCTTGAGCTCCAGCCCTTCTCCCCTCCCTGGAAGTTCAGGGGCAGGGCTAAAAGTTCAAACCTAATCACAAGAATGGTTCCTCTGGACACCGGCACCCATCCTGAGGTGGTTTAGGAGTACCTCAAAAGTCATTTCATTAGCACAAATTCAGATATTCTTGGAAGGGGCTTGTTATGAATAAAAGAGATGCTCAGTCTGTAACTCCTACCACTCAGGAAAATTCCAAGAGTTTTAGAGCTTTGTGTCAGAAAGAGGACAAAGACCAAATAACATTTTTTATTGTGTCACAGGTATACACCTTAAAACAGGGATCAAGAAATTATGGTAGGAGGGTGAAATCTGCCCACTGTTGGTTTTTGGTTATGGCTGAAAGCTAAGAATAGTGTTTACAGCTTAATAATTGTTTTTCAAAGAGCCCAAAGTAATTATTTTATGGCACATAGCATCTTTTAGCAGTAGCACAGAGAAAGACAACTAGGCACTACATGCCTCCTGATGGAAAAACACACCACCTACTAAACAGTACCACCAAAAACAATCCAACCATAACAAATTATCAAGCCAGAATCTGACCAAGTCTCTAAGCCCAATTTAAAGGAAATAAAGAGAACAGTGAAACACATTAAATTCCACCACAAGGGAGCTTCCTGGTTGGTACACACAAGATTTGGGGGAATGGCGAGCCTGGACAGGAATGACGCTCTTTCCCCATACCCTGCTGTAGGCAACTCTTTTGAATTACATCCTTTGTAACAAACCAGTGATCTGGTTTCTACCCATAGAATCCATGGCCATCAAAGCTCGAAAGAAGGAAAGAACATACTGCTCAGGGGCCATGAAAGATTAGTGGATAAACAAAATGTGGTCAATCTGTTACAGGGCAGGGAGAGGGGCAGCCCAAACCCCGCAAACCTGCCTATTCTAAATGGGTTCTGCCATCCACCACATCAACACAAGACATATGAGACTTTAATGGGAAGGAACTTCAATACAACTAGGAAACAATACAGGAGAGGCAAAGAATCTAGTTTCTAAATCAAACACCCAAAGTTAACCGTCCTCTCGTGGGTAAAACTCCATCCAAATGGGATTGGCCCAGAGCAAGGCCCCAAGGCCTGCCACAGGTCTAAAGCATCTTCCAGTGGGGACCCACAGAAAAGGGTCAGAAACAACAGGACAAGCACAGAAGGAAAAGAGCAAAATCAATATCAAAATAAAAGCTGCCATTCACACCTCCCCACGGGTCTCACCCACATCTGTGTCACCCAGTCCACGACCAAAAAGACAAGCGCAGTTTCTTCACATGTCTCTCCATTCCATGCGCCTCCTCCAGGTCTCCTTCTGTCTCTTCATCCTGCTTCCTTCCTTCCTCAGTCTCCTCTGCAGCTTCTTCTCTCCCTGCTCAGCTCCACCCTCCTCTGGGTGGGGCAGGGAACCTAGAACCTCCCCCTTTCCTGGGGACCACCCTGTTACATCTCCATACATGGAATATTATTCAGTATTAAAATGAAAGGGAATTCAATACAATGGAAGGATCTGGAAGACATTTTGGTAAGCAAATTAAACCAGTCACAAAAGGAGCAGTCAGATTCATGGAAGCAGAAAGTAGAATGGTGGCCACCGGGGGACAGGGGGAGGGAAGAATGGGGAGTTATTGTTTATTTTTTTTTTTTTTATTTATAGAGGCATGTTTTATTTATTTATTTGTTTGTTTGTTTTGTTTATACATGTACTGGGTACCGTCAGAAGCGCGGGAGAGAATTCACCAGAGCCAGAGCAGGGAGCAGAGCAGGCAGAAGGACCGAAGCACACTGCTGAGGGGAGCAGCGGGTGGCAGGAGAGGTCTGCGCACCATGTGGGACCCTCCTCCGGTGGGCGGGGAGCAGCCGGGGATCGAACCGGCGCTGCAGAGGCCGCGGGCAGCTTCGCAACCCAGCGCTCAACCGCTGCACCACCGGGGAGGCCCAGGGAGTTATTGTTTAATATCAGGGTACAGCCTCTTCAGTTGGGGGAATGAAAAATTCTGGAGGTGGTACAGTTATGATCGTTGCACAGCAACATGAATGTACTGATACCACAAAACTGAATACTTAAAAATGGCAAATTTTATGTTATGTCTATTTTACCACAATAAAAAAAAAAAGTCCTGGCCTCCCCAGTGGTGCAGCGAGTTGAGAGCAGCACTGTGAAGCTATCTGCAGCCTTTGCAGCACCAGTTCGATTCCCAGCCTGCCAAGGAGATTCCCACATGGCGAGGCAGACCTCTCCTGTCGTGCCTGCCGCCCCCCTCAGCAGTGTATTTCGGTCATCTTCCTGTTCTGCTCCCTGCTCTGTCTCTGGTGAATCCTCTCACCCCCCCGCACCTCTAGCCTATACCCCAGCTCTTGTATAAAAATAAATATTAAAAAAAAATAAAATAAAATAAAAAGTCCTAGACAGACACACACACTAAAAAAATCCAAACCACAAGAATGTAATCAGCAAAACTCAAGCTATTACACTCAGGGAGAAAAACCTGATGCATGACAAAAATGGAGAAGCAGTTAAGAGAGATTTTTAAAAGACTAATGATCACAGTATAGGTGTTACTTGAATCACAATTCACTTCCTTAGGAGTGGTAATGGTCAAGGCTTTGCTTTTAAAAGTTTCTTATCTTTTGGAAAGTGATCTCCAACAATGTCTGAAATTTGCTTCAAAAGAGTAGGAGGTAGAGAGTGATGGGGGTGGGGGGTAGTTTGAAAACAAGTTGATTTAAGATGAAAGGTATGTGGGAATTTATGATAGTATCTGTCTAATCTTGTATATGTTTACTTGAAGTATGCCATTTGTTAAACAGGTAATTTCTTCCTATCAATGTATAGAGTAGGTATATAATGCATAATCTATATCCTTGCCAACGGTAGATATGTACATTAGTTTGCTAGAGTTGCTGTAACAAAGTACCACACACCAGGTGGTCTAAACAATCAAAATTCATTATCTTAGTTTTTGGAGGCTACAAATCAAGATGTTGGCAGGGCTGGCTCCTCCTGAGCGCTGGGAGGGAAGGATCTGTTCTAGGTCTCTCTCCTTGCTTCTGGCAGATGACCATTTTCTCCCTGTGCTCTTCACACTGTCTTCACTCTATACCTATGTACAAATTTTCTCTTTTCTTTTTTTTTTAAAGATCTATTTATTTATACAAGAACTGGGGTACAGGCCAGAGGCGTGGGAGGATGAGAGAATTTACCAGAGACAGAGTGGGGAGCAGAACAGGCAGAAGGACTGAAAACACTGCTGAAGGGAGCAGTGGGCAAGACAGGAGAGGTTTGCAGCGCCATGTGGGAATCTCCCTGGCGGGCTGGGAATCGAACGGCGCTGCAGAGGCTGCAGACAGCTTCACAGCGCTGTGCTCAACCCGCTGCGCCATCCAGGAGGCCCCATAAGGACACAGTCATATCGGATTAGGTCCCAACCTAACTTGATTAACTCTGTAGATACTCTGTATCCAACTAAGGTCACATTCTTTGATATTAGGGGCTAGGACTTCAACATATGGATTTGGGGAGGATACAATTCAACTCGAGGATATATGTTTAAATGCAAACAAGAAAAAGACAAAAGCAAGCTATCTCACCAGTGTGCATACACCACCACCATTAGACAACACGGTCACCATAGGTGTGTTGGGTGGCTGGGGGGGTCAGGTGGGGAGATGATTTGTCCTTGTCCATTTCTTGACTTTTGTACCAGGGTATTCCCACTGTCTTTAGCCTAACATCTAAGCTCCTTAACAAGGTTTGCAGTGTCCCTCATCATCCAGCTACTATTACCACTCTACCTTCAACTCCCATTACTCAGTCTTAACTCTACTGCAAGCTACAACAAACCCTCTAAGTTCTTCCACTTAGATTGTCACCTCAGGATCTTCAAGTTTATATTCTCTCCTACCAAAAAACTCTCCCATTGACACACCCCTTTATCAACTTATCCTCACCATTTAGACGTCAATTTGCAAACCGTCCTTGAGGTCCCTCCCATAGGTTAGAATTCCTGTCTTTGGACCACCACCCCCATGCACCCTGTCTCCCCACAGCAGAACCAGTCACTGTACATGTCAAATGTCCAGCTGTCTTCCCCACTAGAGTTCAAGCCAAATGGCGTTAGAGTCAAGGCCTGTGAACTCCTCCAGTGACTTGCACTGTTGGGTCAGTGCCTGACAGTCAGATGTGATGGGGAGCAGGCGGGAAGAGAAAAAAGTAAGAGACAGCAACTAAGGGGCACAAACAAGGGAGAGAAGAAAAGCAAGGAGGAGGGGGAGAGGCGGGGAGAGCCTAATCCATAATTAACTGACTGGTTAACAACATAAATTCATCTTTTCAGGGTCAAATAAATAACATTATAAAAGTAGCATCCTTTTATGCTCTTACTTGGCAAAGGTTTTCCTCCAATATTAATCATACCCTAACACATTGGGATGTTATTGGGGTGGTTCTCTCCCTTCCCACTATTAATAGTTTATTGTTTATTCCCCAGGTCTCAGAGAACTCCCACAAACATTCTTTATTTACCCATTTGCAATTCATGCTTAGCTGTGTAACTATTAGGTTGCTTTCTTTAAAACAAATTTTCTTAAAAAGTGGATTTCACCCAAGTTGCATTTTCTTGTGATTACAATTATTTACTGACACACACCATATTCTTCACATAGTCTCGTTTCAAAGGAAGCTATCAGAGTAGATTCACTCCGTGCTAGCAAAGCAGGAATCAATCCAGAAGCACCCGCTCCTCTGAGGGAGACACTACACACACACCCACCCCCACCACCCACCTTGGCAGTGCTGGACTGAGGGGAAAGCTCAGCATTTGAGGGGAGCTCCACTAGTGGCTGGCCAAGTTCCCTGAACCGCCACTCTAATGCTTAAAGAAATTTTAGCAAATGCCTTCTAAGACATGGTCTAATTTTGAGTTTGAACACTGCTAGGTTTGTCACCCAGAATACTACACCCTGGGTGGCTGAAACAACAGAAATAGATTTTCTGACAGTTCTAGAGGCTGAAAGTCCAAGATCAAGGACTTAGCAGTGTTGTTTTCTCCTGAGGTCTCCTTTACTTGCATATAGCCCTCTTCTCACCGTGTCCTCAACGATCTGCAAGCATCCCCATTGTCTCTGTGTGCTCAAATTTCCTCTTCCTGTGAGACTACAGTCATACTGGATTAGGGCCTACCCTAATAGCCTCATTCTAACATATTCAGTACTTTAAAGGCCTGATCTCCACACATAATCACCTGAGATACTGGTGGGGCATTCAATTTAGCCCATAATATGTGAATTTATTAATTTAGGAACACCATTCCCACCGGAAAGTGATGTATGCTTACCTATACCTGGGACAAGTACATGACCTTCCTCTCTGGCTTCCAGGCATGGTGGTCTGGGAATGGGAGAGGACTGTGTGATTGCTAAAGCAAGTGTTGGATACGGATATGACACTTCTGTTTCCTCAGGAAATTCACATGCGAGATTTATGTGTCTAGTGACAATGAAAACTGGTGGCCACTGGGATGACTAAGAAAGGAAACTTGGTACACTGAAGTTATCTTTCAAACTGGTCCTGACATGAAGTCTGCCTCTAAAATACAAAGTAAGGTATGGCCAATAAGTCATCTTCCTTTTTCAGCATCCTGACAAGTAGCTTTGTATTCCAGAGACTTGTAAAATGAACCTTCATACTACTTGGAGAAAAAAAAATTTAGACAACCACTGCAGATCATACATTTTTACTTAACACCTAAAATTACAAAGCCACCTATCATAAAGGTTTTCTGTACACACAATCTTAAATCACTACATGTTTTCCTTGCTTCTTAATGTAACAATACATCTACCTACAATAACCTAAAATAATCCAGAATCTCCCCAGTGGATTCTAATATTAGAAAGGGAAAATGAAGCCTAGCACCAAATATACCCAAGCCACACAGAAGAGGAAATAGTGCATCGATGATCTAGTGGATGAATCAGAGATTCCACAAAGAACCCTAAGTCAGAATATGAACAGCCTAGAAAAACAAACTGTACTGTGTGCTAATCACAGTGACGTGTTCTTGTTCAAAAATGATTTTCAAGGTCAGCCAACCCAACTGTTCTCTCATACTTCCAGAAAGGTTATATAATTTGAGTGCTGACTGAATACCTGTGAATGAGATCATTTTATATGAAGGTGCTATTTCTCTCAGCCTACACCATTAAAATCTGTTATCAAAGGTTCCTTTCATTCCAATTTTAACAACACTTACTAGGATGGAGACTGTCACATAATAGCTAATCCAAGGAGGCACAGTTTGGCCAAGAGACTGTCTGATTTAAAAGACTTCTGTAAGACTACTGTGTCCCTACATCCCGAGAAAATGATGAGAGGACAATAATTTATGAACTAGAATCTTAACTTAGACATGATGGCACAGCTAAGCTGTGCAGTAATCCAAAGCTCGGATGTTTGTAACAGCTTAGAATTCGAACCTTCCAGTAGCCCTATAAGTCAGCTCCAGAGTAGGTCCCAGAAGCTAACATAGATGACCAGTTTCCCACAGAATCCTTCCCCAGCTGGTCCCTTAAGTATACTGCTCACGTCTGGAGGAAAGGACAGTCTGTCTTTCTTGACACTGTCCCACTGACATCTGTAGAAATGTGCCGCAAGTAAACGACAGTATTAGTCACAACAATTGGTTGATTTCTGCACAAAAGGGCCAAAAGGATAGGAGAGATGACCTGTGTGCTCCTTACTTCCTGGTAGGGCAGACTCTAAATCCTAACAAAAATAGCTCTACCTTATTCTTCAACATCCCCTTCAACACCCTGATGGATCCCTGGTCTCAGAACCTTTCTAGGGTCCTATGGTCTAACTTAAGTTCTTGCTAATATATGTGAAACAAATTGTCAGGTAAAATGTCTTTAAAATTTCTCCCTTCAGAGAGGAAGTAGATGGTAGTATGGATGCAGCCAAATTGGCCATAGGGATGTTCAGGGCTGGGGGATGGAAGTATGCACTTCTGTCTACTTTTGTGCATGATCAAAATGTAAGTACTATCTTCATAACTAAGAAAGAAACTGCCTACAACACTAACCTTGACAAGGTTCTACAGCACCTAAATAAATGATTCCCTAGGGTTTCCTATCTGATACTGCTCCAATGATATGCCATTATACTTAACAGAAAAAGTGTTTCCAGACACTCAGATGTCCAGCCCAAGATAAGACATACAGATTTTTTTTAAAGATTTATTTTATCTATTTATGCATGCGAGAACTGGGATATAGGCCAGAGGTGCGGGGGGGGGGGGAGGAGGGGTGAGAGGGTTCACTGACAGAGTAGGGAGCAGAACAGGAGATCTACTGAAACACACTGCTGAGGGGAGCAGCGGGAGAGAAAGGTGAGGTCTGCTATGTCATGGGGGTAGCTCCCTGGTCAGGGATTGAAGTTGTGCTGCAGTGGCTGCCAATAGATTCATAGTTCTGAGACTTAACCCCTGTTCCACCAGGGAGTCCACCAAATAGATAATTTAAAGAGTAAAGGGGCAGGGTATCTCCTATTGAAAACACTGTCCTGGGCCTCCTTGGTGGCATAGCGGGTTGAGTACAGCACTGTGAAGCTGTCCGCAGCCTCTGCAGCGGGGATTCAATTCCCAGTTAACCAGGGAGATTCCCACATGGCACGTCAGACCTCTCCTATTGCGCCCACTGCTCCCCTCAGCAGTGCTTTTGGTCCATCTGCCTGTTCTGCTCCCCACTCTGTCTCTGGTGAATCCTCTCACCCTCCCGTGCCTCTGTACCCCAGCTATTGTATAAATAAAAAATAAATCTTAAAAAAAAGATAAAAAAAAGAAAACACTGTTCCATCACCCACCTGTGATGTGACGCCCATTAGTCAACAAGTCCCATCTGACACATTATTCATTCAGTCAACAAATGTTTGCTAAGCATCTTCTATGGTCCAAGCCCTGCTATAGGTTCTGGGGAACATGGAAGTGGAGAGGACAAGGTCCCTGCACTCACAGCTTATATTCTCATGCAGGGATACTGACAATATCCAAATTACTGTGTATGGTGATAAGCTAAGTAGAAAAAGAAAGCAGGGGCTGGAGAGGTGTTATTTTATATGACGTGATCAGGAAACACATTTCTGATATCACAATAATTCACATGAGAAGCGATAGTGGTTTGGTTTGTCCCAGGTAGTTATAAAAAGAGCTAATCCTTAAATGGTATATGCTATGTGCCAGGGCACGACTCTAAATTCATGTAATCCCATGACAACTGTAGAGGTTGGTATTACTATAGGCCCCATTTCAAATGAACAAATCCAGCAATGTAGACATAGAATGGCAACAAAGAGATGCTCAGGTACACACTGCACGCCATGACAGCAGAGGGGTGAGAACAGTGCCCAGGCCTTGGAGTGTGAAGAGAAAGGATCCAGGGTCAAGGGAACACCCACAAGTGTCCCTCAATCTTAACCATGGACAGACTTTCAAGAACCACCTGGGATGTGAGAAAACCTTTCTTTAAAAAGGTAAAAGCAGGGCCTCCCTGGTGGCGCAGGCAGTTGAGTGCAGCGCTATGAAGCTGTCTGCAGCCTCTGTAGTGCCGGTTCGATCCTGGCCAGCCAGCAAGGGCCCCACATGGCATGGCAAACCTCTCCTGTCATGCTCGCTGCTCCCCTCAGCAGTGTATTTCATCAGTCTGCCTGTTCTGTTCCCCACTCTGTCTCTGGTGAATTCTCTCACCCTCCCACGCATCTGGCCTGTACCCTCGTTCTTGTTTATAAAATAAATAAATAAATCTTTTTTTTAAAATAATAAATAAAATAAAAAGGTAAAAGCAGGGACCAATCCACATAGACAAAAAGGGACCTGAAGAAAAGAGACAACACAGGGTTTAAAAACTATAATATTCTCAAAAATAAGTGCAAATATTACACTCATGAGAAGATGCTGTGGGAGCGGGGGAGACTCCAAGAAACAAAATATAACGGGGGAGGGGGCGGGGGGCGGGAGGAGAAGGCTGTCACATAGTAGAACAAAGACAAAAGATGAACTAAAGGAGAAAAGCAACATTCAGGTAACAGAAGTTCTAGAAGAACAAAGAAAAGGAAATGTAGTTCTTAAAAAAAAAAAAAAGTGTACGTGTGTGTGTGTGTGTGTGTGTGTGTGTGCGTGTAAGAAATTTTCCCACAATTAAAGGACTGACTTTCCAGATTCAAAAGGCCCACTGAGGATCTATCTTAAGGAATGACATGAATAGAGAAAGATCCTACCAAGGCATGACTTTGTAACTTTTCAGAATTCTGACACAAAGTCAAACAGCTTCCATCCAAGGAGAGGAAAAGAGGCCACATAAGAAGAGATGACCTGAGAGCTCTTACAGAACACTGGGCAGCAGCCAACTTGGAACAGGGCGTGGGATCTGGGATGGCCAGTCAAATATGCTGAGGAAAGATGCAAAGGCCAGCTGACATACACAGCCCTGAGGATACAGTCATGAAAACTAAGAAAATGGAAACAAAGCGCAGGTCTTTGGGAAACAAAAGATGCGAAAAAGTTTAATCACCACAAATTGCTACAGGGTCTGCCATGAATAGTGTTTGTCATTTTAAGAATGTAAGTGCTAGGCCTCCCCTGGTGGTGCAGGCAGTTGAGCCCAGCGCTGTGAAGCTGTCTGCCGCCTCTGCAGCACGGGTTTGATCCCAGCCAGCTGGTTAGGGTACCACACGGCGCGGCAGACCTCTCCTATCTCACCGGCTGTTCCCCTCAGCAGTGTATTTCGTCAGTCTGCCTGTTCTGTTTCCCCACTCTGTCTCTGGTGAATCCTCTCACCCTCCCGCGCATCTGGCCTGTACCTCAGTTCTTGTATACATAAATAAATAAATCTTCAAAAAAAAAAAAAAGAAAGAATATAAGTGCTAAAAAGTGATTTAGCCAGAAAGTGTAACTATGTTGAGAAAGGGGAGAGTGCGTGCCTGTGATATAAATCCTCTTTTTCCATAGGAGAAATTAAGCATTCACCTAAACTAAAAAAGAGTAATGCAGGTGGGCCTCCCCTGGTGGCGCAGCGGTTGAGCTCTGAATACGAAGCTGCCCGCCGGTTCGATCCCCGGCTCTATCCCCAGCCGCCGGTGAGGGTTCCACATGGCGTGACAGACCTCTCCTGCCGCGTCTGCTGCTCCCCTCAGCAGTGTTTTTCATCAGTCTGCCTGTTCTGTTCCCTGCTCTGGCTCTGGCGAATTCGCTCACCCTCCCGCACTTCTGACTGTACCCAGTGCTTGTATAAATAAATAAATAAATCTTCAAAAAAAAAAAAAAAGAGTAATGCAGGCATGTTATTTGGCAAAATGTTTGAAAAGGCTACTGGCCAATGTCCCTAAGGAACAGTCAGTAAGTGGGTAAGGGGAACAGGGTCTCACTGTTTATAAGCCCTGGAAAAATGTTCACTTTTAAAACTATCTACATAGACAAAAATCTAAATTTACAAAACAGACGTGCAGGGGGAGAGTCAAGGTAATATAGGCAAGAGCAGAGTCAAACAGGAAATAGGAATGGCGCTATAGGAGCCAAGAAGACGGTGCATGCTGTACCAAGGCAAAGCAGGGGAGCATTGTAAAGTGCCAAGGAAAGAAATAGGGAAATTAGTAGCCAAAGAACCAGAAAAATGGTTCACTTCATTATTTTTCCTCTTCCTGAGAATTTTTACTAACAGTTATCTGAAAGTAGAATATACATTAAGTTGTTATCTAATAGATATAATATTTATATCTATAATATAAACTGAGGGAAGGGTCCAGGAGAAAACACGGGAGATGAAAGAGGAATGTTGCTGGTGACTACACAGAAGAAAGCTAGAGCGGAGAAAGGATGGGGTTAGGGCACAATCAAAAAGTTAGTATTAAAACACTGAGAAGGGGCCTCCCCTGGTGGCGCAGGTGGTTGAGTGTCGCGCTGTGAAGCTGTCTGCAGCCTCTGCAGTGCCGGTTCAATCCAGGCCGGCAGTCAAGGGTTCCACAGGGTGCAGCAGACCTCTCCTGTCACGCCTGCTGCTCCCCTCAGCAGTGTATTTCATCAGTCTGCCTGTTCTGTTCCCCACTCTGTCGCTGGTGAATCCTCTCACCCTCCCACGCATCTTGCCTATAGCCTGGTTCTTGTATGAATAAATAAATCTTCAAAAAAAAAACAAAACTGAGAAGTGACATTTATCTACAACTCTACATACATCTCTTCATACCTATCTGTGAATCCTAAAAGTATACACAAAATTTCTGATAATGAGTATGTTCAGGGGATCCAGAGCATTCACCAGATTCTTAGAGTGTAAAACTGATGATGTTTAAAGTATTTTGTGTGTTCAAGTGAGTCAGCTCATGAAAACAATTTTTGAAAGTCAGAAAATCTTTTTATCATCTTTTGAAAGTGTATTTTTTTAATAAATAGAAACTAAATTATTGCTTTCATAGATTTAAAAAGTTAAATATGATGTTTTTCTTGAGAACTACTTACAGAAGTTAGTACTTTAGCTTCTCAGTTTTCAATAAGGAATTTTTTGATACCTCAACAATCAACAATACAGTAACTATCTTAAATTTCTCTCAGCACTTTCAGACAATAGAAATAAATATGTGGAGGAGAAATGATTGTGATAGGTCCAAGTGTGTGCATCACACTAATGAAAGTGTTCTTGAAAGTATAAGGCCATAGACAGATGTTAGGGCCCCCTCATTCCAGAACTGGGCCTGCCACTGACTGGTAGCATGGGACTGAATCATTGCTTCACATCTCTCAGCTTTGTTCCTTCAGCTGTGAGTGGCATTTCAGGCCTAAAGTTCTACACAAATTTAATGAATCTACCAAGTGACTATATGGTTAATATTGGTAATCAGATCTCTTATTAAAGTTTATTTTTCTTAAAGAAAATGAAGTTAAATTATAGATTACTGGATTGTACCCTGGCAGTAGGCCTCTGATAAAGTATTCCCAGGGGACTATTTTGGTAAGTTTGTTATTTTTCAGTGCCTCACTAGCAATCAGTGTCTGGGTGTTGCATTTTAATAACAGTCTGAAGTCAGAGTCAAGTGGGGCTCTGCCTGTAACTAGCAGGCTGGATCCTTGGAAAGTAACAGTTGCTGCTGACAGGAACCATTCTACCCAGGCACACTGCCAGGTAGGAAGTGGGAGAGGAATTTTTTTTCTTCTGACAGTGGCACAGGTTGAGTTTATCAGGGATTCTGAGAAGGAATTTGCAATGTGAAAAATACTTTAAACTTAAGACTCTAAGGCTACAACAGACCATAATACCTCGGTTGTTTGGTTTTTTGGTGTTTTTTTTAGATTGACCTTTGTACTGCTCTACAAAGCAGTTGTGCATTAGTTTTTGTGACCATGTAATATTCCAGTGTATGAAAATATGCATGCACACACCCATTCAGTGTTTGGATGTGTGGACTGTTTCCATTATGTGGCTATTATGATCAGTGCAGCTGTGAACATCCTTGCTCATCTGCTGTATCTATCCGCATGTACTCTTTTGAATATATACTTAAGAGTGAAATTGCTAGATGTTAAGATGTGTTCACAGTTATGATAAATGATGTATTCCAAAGTATATATATTAACTTACACTTTTACCAGGAGACTAAAAAAAGTTCCAATTTCTCCAAATCTTCTCCACACTTGGTATTCTTTTTCAATTTTTTCCCTACCATAATCCCTTATGCCCCCTAGACTCTATCTCCCTCGTTACCTCAGTTTGCTTACTAACGCCCACTAGCTTGTAATTATATTTCTCTATCAGTTCATCTACTTTGTTTCCTTATATCACTCCTATAGCGAAATCGTTTATATTGTCTTTATCTTTCTGGCTAACTCCACTAACAGGATCCTCTCAAGTTCCTCCCATTTTGCTGCCTGGCAATAGTTCATCTTTCCTTAGAGCTGAATAATATTCCACTGAGTATACATTCCACATCTTCTTCATCCAGGCCTCTCTCGGTGGGTACTCAGGTTGTTTCCATACCCCAGCTATTGTAAATAATGCCACAATAAACACTATGCAGCACATAAGTTTTCAAATGGATGATTCTGTATTTTTCAGCTAGATTCCCAGGAGTGGAACTAATGGATCTTATAATATTTCCATTTTCAATTTCTTTTATTTATGCATACAAGAACTGGGGTGTAGGCCAGAGGTGTAGGGGGTGAGAGGATTCAACAGAGACAGAGTAGGGAGCAGAACAGGCAGTTCTACTGAAATACACTGCTAAAGGGAGCAGCAGGCGAGACAAGAGAGGTCTGCTGCGCCATGTAGGTTAGCTCCCTGACTGGTGCCACAGTGGCTGGTGATAGCTTAATAGAGCTGAGACAAACCTCTGCGCCACCAGGAAGGCCCCATTTTCAATTTTTATGATAGCTTTAGACTGCTTCCTAAAACGGCTGATGGCTGCACCAATTTACGTTCCCACCAAAATGTATAAGGGTTATTTTCTCTACACCTTCTCAAACACTTGTTGAAAGTCTTTTTGATGTGTGCCATTCTCACAGCTATGAGATAGTATCTCATTATGGTTTTGATTTGTATTTCCCTCATTAGAAGTGATAAGTGTACCCCTGGTGGCGCAGGTGGTTCAACACTGTGCTGTGAAGTTGTCCACAGCCTCTGCAGCGCTGGTTCGATACTGACCAGCCGGTGAGGGTCCCACATGGCGCAGCAGACCTCTCCTGTCTCGCCCGCTGCTCCCCTCAGCAGTGTATTTCATCAGTCTGCCTGTCCTCTGTCTCTGGTGAATCCTCTCACCCTCTCGCTCATCTGGTCTGTACCCCAGTTCTTGTATACATAAATAAATAAATCTTTTTTTAAAAAAAAAGGTGATAAGGAGCATTTTTCCACATATTTGTTGGCCTTCAGTAGATCCTGTTTAGAAAATTGTCTTCAGATCTGCTCCCCATGTATTACTTGGGTTGCTTGTTCTGTTGTTAAGTTGAATGAGTTCTTTATATATCTTGGTTATTAACCCTTTGTTGGTTATGTGATATATAAATCTCTTCTCCATTCCAGTAAGATGTCTTTTTAATTTATTAACATTTTCCTTTCACTGTGTAGAAACTTTCTAATTTAAGGTAGTCTCAATTATTTATTTTTACTTTTATCTCCCTTGCCATCCCTAGGGGTTCCACGATGTCACTGACCACATGGAACATACTGTTAATGTCTTCTGGTATGTATTTTATTGTTGCACATCTTACATCTGAATCTATTTTAATCTATTTTGAATTTATTTTTGTGTATGAACTTAGAGTAATCCAACTTTACTCTTTTACGTGTGTCCATCCAGCTTTCCCAAAAACTGCTCTGTTAAAGAGACTGTCCTCTCTCCATTGTATGGTTGTGGCTCCTTTATTACTAATAAGGTATCGATGTATGTATGGATTTATTCTGGACTTTCAATTCTGTTCCATTAACCCATGTGTCTATTTTTATTCTAATACCATATTGTTTAAATTACTGTTCCTTTACACTATAGTTTGAAATCAGACAATATAACTCCTCCACTTTTCTTCTTTTTTCTCAGAATTGCTTTCATTATTCGGGGTCTTTTTTTGGTTCCATATAAATTTTAGTGTTTTTTTTTTTGTTCTATTTCTTTGAACACAATGGTTTTGCAATAAAAAGCTGAGATCACAAAATTTTATAATTGCTAGTTAATTAAAGCAGACGTCTAAAATGTACAAAATGGCTGCAGACTCATCCTCCTCTATTTTCTAGGTCTAACATGCCTTAGAGTTTTACTTCCAATAATTACAAGTTGCAATTATATCATATCAAATGCAAGTCTCCCATTCAATATAGCAAAAAAGGGGAAAAGATGTTTTGGGGATGGATATGAAGGAGGAAAATAAACACAGGTTTTTAATAGTTAAACAGTGGTTTCACTTTAGAGTAAGAGCAACTTTTCTCTCAAAAATCACTATCATATAAACACATGCAATTTGCAGCAACATGGATGGAGCTGGAAGGGATCATGCTCAGAGAAATAAGCCAGAAAGAAAAAGAAAAAAAACGGATGGTCTCACTCATAGCAGGAATCTAGAAAACTTAAATAAGGGACCGGGGGAAAAAGACTGTAAGAAAGAAAATACCAAAACCAACAAACAACTATGAACCAGACACTCTATGGGGGGGTGAGGGTGGAGAAAGGAGGGCTTGGGGTCAAAATAAGAGGGTTGTAATTGTATGGGGAATATAAAAATAAAATTTAAATTAAAAAAAAAAAAACACTATCACAGAAGTAACCAAATTCTTTCCCCCTATCCAAGGCATACATGTTTAAAAGTCTTGAATTATTTATACTAGTATATGAGTCTATAGAGGGTTTGTTTTGTTTTTTTTTAATACAATAGCTGGGGTATAGGCCAGAGGAGCGGGAGGGTGAGAGGATTCACCAGAGACAGAGTGGGGAGCAGAACAGGCAGACACACCGGAAGCACTGCTGAGGGGAGCAGCAGGTGAGACAGGAGAGGTCTGCTCACCATGTGGGAATCTCCCTGGCCTGCCAGGAATCGAACTCGCCCTGCAGAGGCTTCTGGCTGTGGACAGCTTCACAGAGTACTGTACCACCAGGGAGGGCTGGTGTTCTTAATTAAACCCAATTGATTATTCAATCATTATAATGTAGCAGTTTCTGAGATAGTTTACCTTGTTTACTTCATCATAAGAATGCTTTGTACTTATCAATACACCTGCAGCAAATATATCAAAATTTATCAACTAGCAATTGAAAAATAAGGAACAGGCTACAAACCCTATGCTATTCCAAAATAAACCAGTTTATAAAAAAAAAAAAAACTTTTTAAAGACAAGATGTTAATGACATGATATTATACTAGAAAAAATAACCCAGCCAAGTTTTACTTAGGTCAAGAATCAGGGACTCTTCACTGGATAGTGTGCACATCTATCGCCTGGGGAATCAAGAATGTCACTGAGTTCTACCTGCTCCAGTTTGTTTCCTTCTAGTCTGAGCCGCAGCGAGCAGAGCTGCAGGCCAGGGCTGGCTGGCACATCAATACCACGAGGTTCTCAGTTCACAGTGCTGCATCAGATTGTCAGGCTGTTGGCTCACAGTTTCTACCAATTATATATACAGGATATTTATAAAAATGTAAAGAGTCTATTATTTGTACTAACTTCCAAAGATGAAACTGGAGGGTTTTTTTTAAGAATTTATTTAGAGTTATAATTCCTTAAATATTTAGTTATGATGAAGAACTTAAATTCCTTTTTGGTTAAAGCATACGTACTTTTCACTGGAAGAGAATGCTGAAAAATATTCATGTATAGTGGTCAGGAGTAGTGATCTCTTTGGATTTTAGGTACTGACACTATTTTTTAAATTTTCAGTCATTCTTCCATCCTTGAGTCTCACTAGTTATACAGGTCAATGGATTTCTATTAAATAACAAATATTATTTTGTCTCTAGTAGAAGATGAAATATTCATGTTGGGGGAGTGGGGAAGTTGACATAAAGGTATTTATTATAAATGCAGATGTCTAGGCCAACCTTCAGAATTCTGATTCAGTGGCTTGTTGGGGCCCAAACACCTACATTTCTACAAATACCTAGGTGATCTTAATGCGAGTGACCTTGGCTTTATAAAAACATCTTTACTTTTCCTGAAGCATTTGAACTGATATTGTAACTGGGATTTACATCAAAACAAGCTGGGGAAAAGAACAGTGGAAAGGGTACAGGTAAACAAAACTGACCAAAAAAATGAAATTGACAAATTAAAAACTGTTGATGCTAGGTGATGGGTACATGAGGGTTCATTATATTATTTACTCTGCTTCTATAAATGAAGAAATTTTTGAAATTTTTCATAATAAAAAATGAAAAGTTCAGTCATCAGATCAAAACACATCCACAGCTCCCTGGCTCACCCTACTTCTGTGCTCAAGAGACTGCCACTGATTATCTTTCTGAACTTTTACCAAGTAAAGGAGTGACCTACAAGCCCTTTTAATAATTTCCAAAGCTGATGGATCCCCTAAAATAATTCCAACTAAATTCTTAAGCCAGGAGGTTTCCCTCATATTCTTAGAGATTAGAGTCCTGTCAGGAAGAGTACATCAAACCTAGTATCCACATAGCTATTGCTCTAAAAATAAAAGTTCTTACCTATATCATTATATCACAAATACTGGGTATAGAGTATCATGATATTAACAGATGGTCAAGTGACAGGGAGAAAATATGGACAGAACCCTTAAGTCTCTAAGAAGTCCTTTGTCCCTCCAAAATCTTTCATTCTGTCTCCTCCCACCTTAACCCCTAGGATTAAATATAAAAAACATATGAGGAGGTATGAACCTGTACTCCTAAACATACACATGTGTTGTAAATCAATGTTACCTCAATAAAAGTTTTAAAAATTTTTAAAAAATTTAATTAAATTTAGGAAAAAAGAGACATCCAAAACATTTATTGAATATATATAGGATTGTAACTAGAATGACAAACTTTTACTGGGAAAAGTAAAAGAGGGAAAAATAATTTTAATGTCAAAAAAAAACCCTATTATAAATGCTATGAGCAAATGCAACACTCAGATCTTGATTTTTAATATCATTCTCTAAGAGAAGGAAACAGCCTGGAGAAGTGACTGTTTCCAGGGCTGGAGAAGGTAATAAATATAAATATATGAAGCTTTAGTTTCTTATAGTGGCAGGAAGAAAAGAAGTGCTAAAAAGAAAAGGAAAAAAAAAGGGGGGGGAAGGAGGGAGTAGGAATAAGTAAATGGGTCAGAGGAGCCAAATGAAAAACCTCCAGGTAGCCAAAGCTGCCACAATTTGAGTAGCAAAATAAGTAATACAGTATTGGATTATAACCCAAAGTGTATAAATATCCATGTCCATACTGCAATAATTGAAAAGGAAATAATAATCAAATCTTCATAAAGAAGAATCCCAAATAATTTATATAAATGCTTCTCCTTCAAGGAGGTGGAGCATAACTCGCCATCCCTCATGTGGGCTGTGTGTTAAGTACCTATGGAAAGGGAGGGAAAGTAACTTTCCACTGGGACAGCGAACACCACAGTCTCAGCTAGGTGATCAAGGGATCAGTCACAGTGAAAGCAGGCACCCTTGATATGAAGTGGTGAGACAGGCACTTTAAGCCTTGATCTTCCTCCCAAAATCAAAAATACTGAGAAACCTCAGATAAACCCCTGTTGAGGGATATTCTACACAATGCTGTAACAGCATACCTCAAAATGATCAAGATCCTCAAAAACAAGGGAGAGGATCCTAAGAAGACAGCTAAATGTCATGTGACAATCTAGATCAGAAAAAGAACATCAGATCAACACAAAGAGAGAATAAAGAATGGACTTTAGTTAATAATAATGTATTCTTATTGGCTTCTAGTTGTCACAAATGTACTATATACTAATGTGTAAGATGTTAATAGTGGGGAAGATGGGGTAAAGGATATACAGGAACCCTTTGTACTACCTTTGCAACTTTACTGCAAAACTAAAGTTTTTTGGTTGTTTTTTTTTTAAGATTTATTTATTTATACAAGCACTGGGTACAGTCAGAAGCGCGGGAGGGTGAGAGAATTCACCAGAGCCAGAGCGGGGAGCAGAGCAGGCAGACTGACAAAATACACTGCTGAGGGGAGCAGCGGGCGGCAGGAGAGGTCTGTGCGCCATGTGGGACCCTTGCCCGGCCGAGGATCGAACTGGTGCTGCAGAGGCTGCGGGCAGCTTCACAACCCAGCACTCAAACGCTGCGCCACCAGGGAGGCCCCAAAACTAAAGTTTTAAAAGAAAAACCTTATTAAAAATAAAACAACCATAGGGCCTCGCTGGTGGTACAAGGGGTTAAGCACAGCACTATGAAGCTATTCACAGCCTCTGCAGCACAAGTTCCATGCCTGGCCTGCCAGGGAGCAACCCACATGGGGCAGCAGACCTCTCTTGCCTCGCCTGCTGCTCCCCTCAGCAGTGGATTTCAGTCAGTCTGCCTGTTCTGCTCCCCACTCTGTCTCTGACACGGCCCCCCAGACACCTCTGGCCTACACCCCAGTTCTTGTATGCATAAATAAATAAATCTTTAAAAATAAAAATAAGGGCCTCCCCGGTGGCGCAGCGGTTGAGCGCTGGGTTGCGAAGCTGCCCGCAGCCTCTGCAGCGCCAGTTCGATCCCCGGCTGCTCCCCGGCCACCGGAGGAGGGTCCCACAAGGCGCGCAGACCTCTCCTGCCGCCCGCTGCTCCCCTTGGCAGTGTACTTCGGTCCTTCTGCCTGCTCTTCTCCCCACTCTGGTGAATTCTCTCACCCTCCCGCGCTTCTGACTGTGCCCAGTGCTTGTATAAATAAATAAATAAATCTTTAAAAAAAGAAAAGAAACGTAAAACTTTAAAAAATAAATAAATAAATAAATAAAAATAAAACAACCATTAATGGCCTCATTCCAGGTAAAGGACTGTGGCCAGATAAAAAGCAAAATTTACAAAAGAATGAGCCTCTAAGCTGATACCTCCCTTTTCACACACACACACACACACACACACACACACACACACACACACACACACAAGCGCGCGCGCAGAGTAGATGAGCTCAGTTCTCCATACCATCTTCATCATCCTCACCCATAAACTTTAAGCAGGCATCTATATAATCTGTAAGATGCTATGCAAAAACTAGAAATACCAAGGACATAAGACATAGTATTTGCAAGTCAGGTACCGAAACCAGACTTAAATGAAACTACAATAAAAAGTGTTATTTGCTAAGTGCAAATGATAGGCTGATGTGAAAAAATTTTTTATCACAGAGCCCAGCACTAAATTTTCTTTACACTTATTTCTTTGTAAATAACATTTATTTACAAACCACAAAAACATGTTAGTGTGCCATATATTCTATACCTTTAAAAAAAAGTCAGATGAGGGCCTCCCTGGTGGAGCAGCGGTTGAGCGCTATGTTGCGAAGCTGCCTGCAGCCTCTGCAACACCGGTTCGATCCCCAGCTGCTCCCCGGCCACACGAGAAGGGTCCCGCATGGCACGCAGACCTCTCCTGCCGCCCGCTGCTCCCCTCAGCAATGTGCTTTGGTCCTTCTGCCTGCTCTGCTCCCCGCTCTGTCTCTGGTGAATTCTCTCATCCTCCCGTGCTTCTGACTGTACCCAGTGCTTGTATAAATAAATAAAAATAAATCTTTTTTAAAAAAAAAAAGTCAGATGAGTCAAAAATTTTAAAGAAAACGAAAATTTAAGTTCCAGTGTTTTCATTCTGCACCCCATCGAACCTCTTGTTCCACAAGTAAAGACTACAGGAGTTCATCAAGATTAGGAATCCCTAAGGACCAGACCACAGGAAAGAGCTCAGTAGGAATGTTAGGGCTGCAGTGAGCTTTAAACAAAGAAAAAGAGGACAGCACTTAGAGAAGCAAGAAAGAGTTAGACAACTGCAAACAGAATATATATGGCGAGCTGTCAGGAGTTTGTGTGGCATATTTTGCAAACCATAAGCAGATCAATTTAGCTCTTAGAGGCACAAGAGGTAGAGAATGGAGGCAGGGACAACAAAAGCATGACAGCAGAAATCTAGATGCAAAGCATTCCCTTGACCAAAGCTTCCCAAACTGCGGTCAGAAGCTGGGAGTCAGGGGCTATACACTAGCCACACCATAGCACATAGTCTTGGGCCATCTACTTCTCTTGATGGCGATTTAAGTCTTTCAAAACAAATATTATATAGTAAAATGCAAAATATTCTAAACTGTCAAAAATAAAATGCAAGCTTTAGTACCCGTCCTCTTAAGTCCCAGGAGGGCATTAAGAATACAAAGTCTCTCTTCTGTGTTGAGGGAGAAATGGCAGAGAGCTGGCCTAGACCGAGATGGGGCAAGGAGCATGAAAGGCCCTCACATGCTGTGGTTTCAGGCACCTGAGACATCACACATCAACAGTTCTCATTCTTCCCACTTGAATCACAATAAAATTAAATGTTAAATCTCTGTACTATGCTAACCTTTGCATAGAAAACTTTTGAAATATTGAGGTTATATTTCTGATATGCCCATGTTTTGTGGCAAATAACTACGTAATGCCAAGGCATGGTTCCAAATTAGTCATTTGCTACGATTTCAAAATACCGCGCTCCAATATTTTGCTCTGACACACTGATTTTACCATATTTCCTTAGCTTTTTCTTACAATGGTGTCTTCATACGAAGATTCAAAGAAAAGTTGGGAATCAAATGTAGAAACAACCCTAGATGCAGCCACCTACTGTTTTAGACCAGAATCTGTGCAGTTTCTCCTTTCTATAATATTCCTTCCCTTGTGTCTGAATAATAAATAACCATTTTAAAGAATAACGCCCAGCCAGCAAACTGCAAAAGTATATGATTTCAAAAGAGAGAGAGAACAAGTTAGGTAGAGTCCTCTCTCAAATGACACTGGCTAAGGGACACCTCAGTCCTGTGCTTGCTAACCCAGTCAGGGTTAACTGGCTGCCTTTATTGATGCTTTAAGTAAGTATACAATTTTGTGGGATCAACTAAACTTAGACTGCTCATGGTTCCTTTAAGTAAATTAAAACCAACAATTGTTCACATGCAAGAGCTTTAGTCATGTTAATGTTTTAAAAACAGGTTTATTATATAAAAAAACAGGCTAATCCAGGGCCTCCCCTGGTGGCGCAGCGGTTAAGCGCTGGGCTGCGAAGCTGCCTGCAGCCTCTGCTGCGCCGTTTCCATCCCTGGCCACCCGGGAGGGTCCCACATGGCGCACAGACCTCTCCTGCCGCCCGCTGCTCCTCTCAGCAGTGTATTTCTTCGTCAGCCTGCCTATTCTGTTCCCCACTCTGGCTCTGGTGAATCCTCTCACCCTCCCGCGCTTCTGACTGTACCCAGCGCTTGTATAAATAAATCTTTAAAAAAAAAAAAAAAGGCTAATCCATATCATCTTAAAAATTTCTAGCATTATTCCCCAACATCATGAACTTTAAAAAGTAACAATGCCAGCCTATATATCATACTTATATAGCCAGATTTCTCTCCGAAGGATCCCTTCTTCATCTATCATATAACAAGTTATGTTGAGTAATAATGATTTTTGAAATCAAGTAAATTCCAGTTATTCCATGATAAATAGCTACCACTGAGTGCCTTCTTCAAAGCCATTACCACCCACCATTAGCCAAGTCAATAACCCACCAAATTTACCCAAAAATCCAAAGCAATGAAAAACTGCAAGTTGCTGAAAGCAGGTGAGGCATATATACCATCACTCTACCTTACCCTAGCCCATTAGGTAGATGTCACCATCACCCTTTAATAGCTGAGTTCTAAGATAGTTGGAGAGGTCAAGTAACTGGCCCAAGGTCTTAAAACTATTGAAGTGGCAGAGGAAGGCTTCACACCCGGACTAACTCCAAAGCCCACATTTTGGGTACAACATCCTCTCCTATGGTTGGCTCTTCTCCTATGGTTGGTTCATGAATTTTCCTCTCAACTGAAGTGAAAAGTTGGAGAACTTTTTTTAGGACTCACTTAACTTTTTCAGAAGCCTGGACACAACCATTATTGAAAGCCATGTGGAGGATCCTCAAATTACTAAAAATGGATCTACCAAAAGACCCAGCAACTCCACTCCTAGGGATCTACCCAAAGGACACAAAACATTAACTTGAAAGGAAATCTGCACTCCCATGTTTACTGCAGCACTATTTACAATAACTAAGCTACGGAAACAACCTAAATGCCCCCAAACAGATAAATGGATAAAGATGTGATATACAGGCCCTCCCCGGTGGCACAGCAGTTGAGCGCTGGGTTGCGAAGCTGCCCGCGGCCTCTGCGGCGCCAGTTCGATCCCCGGCTGCTCCCCTGCCACCAGAGGAGGGTTCCACATGGCGCGCAGACCTCTCCTGCCGTCCGCTGCTCCCCTCAGCAGTGTACTTCGGTCCTTCTGCCTGCTCTGCTCCCCGCTCTGGCTCTGGAGAAATCTCTTAACCTCCCGCGCTTCTGACTGTACCCAGTGCTTGTGTAAACAAAACAAACAAACAAGCAAATAAATAAATAAAAAACATGCCTCTATAAAAAAAAAAAAAAAGATGTGATATACATACACAATAGAATACTACTAAGCAATCAAAAAAATAAACTCATACCATTTGCAGCAACATGGATGGAGCTGGAAGGGATCATGCACAGTGGAGTAAATCAGAAGGAAAAAGAAAATTATCAGATAGTATTACTTTTAGGAGGAATACAGAGAAACTGAATAAAGTGCCAAAAAAAGACAAAACTTGCAAGTTGACCATAGATCTGAGGCATCCAGAAGGAGAGGGAGAGGAAGAGTGGTCAAAACAGGGGAGGGAAGAGCACAAGGGATGATGGTGACAGTTTACAGGTGATATGGTAGTGGGGGATTTACAGGGACTACACCTAAGGGGGAAAACCAAACACTGTACAAAAATAAACAACAATATCAGAAAATTTAAAAGTTTATCAAAGAAATAAAAAGAAGCCTGGATATACTCTTTATTATACGTACAGCTGTTATCTAAGTCCCACAGGGAACACAGAGGGTTCACGGACTCTACATCTCAAGGGAATTGCATGAACAGTCAGCACATCCGTATCAGTAAAACTGATAAACTTGAGTTGTAGCTGATCAGCTACAAAACTGTTAGACAGACTTCCTATTACTGTGCAAATGAGCATATTTAGTTAGCCCCAAAATATCACCACATGACAGCAATTATAGCATTACTAACCTGAATCAAATCTCAAACTTGATAGCCATAAATCCTGAAATTTGCATGAAAGCCTGTTGAAAATAATTTTATTTCTCAGAAGCTATTAAAAATAAACACAAAAATTCACACTTTAGAAAGCACTTCCTTTACCTCCAGAAAATTTTTTCAAGATGTCTGTTTAATTTTTAAAAATGAGAGCCCGGGTTTCATAAGCTGCTGTTTAATCAGTAGTTGAGTCCCACCGGCTTCATAGACTTCCGTGAGGTCCTTTATCTGGAGCTGCTAAAAGCTTCCTCTGTACTCTGTGACCTAATATGCCACAGAACAATAGAAGCGGGTTTCCCTGTCTAACCACTAGCCTAATATTAATAACAAACTTAGAGGAGTGCCTTCACACAGATAAGTACAAGATTTTTCCTTATGATGTGAATCTTGAGACTCTTATAAAAGGCACAGAGATGATTTCTAAGAGGACGATCTGGAGAAAATAATTTCTTAACTATAACCTTAGTTTGGTGACTTAACTGTGTGTATGAAAACAGTGGACTTCCTCCCTTTAGGTAAGCTTCCTAGTGAGGACCAACAAGAGACCTCACAGAAATACATACGATAAGGAAAAGAGGCTCCCTGGGAACATTAAGGACTCCCAGAGTGATAAAGAGAAGCCCAAGAAAGTTCAAGCAAGAATTTTAGTGAAATTTTGAGATTGACTAAATATGCTCATCTGCACAGGCCTTCTTGCCTGATGGACAAAGTCAATATGCATATTTACAAAGCTTTATTATGAACCAATAGGTAAACACTCTTTTCAACTTCAAAACTAGGAATGATTTTGGATAACAAGAATCTTGAATACATGAACTTCAATTTAAATGTTGAATTTTACGTAACTGCCTCATCTCTCACCATTTAAACAAGCTGGTGAAGAATAAAATTCACTTATTTCCTCCAACCTATTTTTGCTAAGCCATGCTTGCTCCAGAACACTATTAACCAGTTCTCCAGATAATCAAAAGCTTGAGAATTATTAGGCTTTCCATGTTTAATTGCTTTTATCTACCATACATCTCAAGAAAGGTTCCTCTTTCTTAACCTGGAAGTTGAAGTATCAAGATAAGTTCAAATGTTTCTTTACTCATCTTGAGCTAAATCATCTTGGTCAACAATACATCTGTTTCCAGGATAATTTCTTTTGAATGGAAAGGCAAACACCCAGATCTACAAGTAAATGCACATCTTTTCACAGAACTTAAACCATGGAAGCTGTCATTCACAGGCCAAATATCCAACCAAGTATCCTCCAAGCATTAGAATCTTGAATTCTGGGGAAATCGGGGGTAAATCTTAAATTACCATTTTTTTTTAAAGATTTATTTATTTATTTATTTGTTTATGCAAGAACCAGGGTACAGGCCAGATTCGCAGGAGGGTGAGAGGATTCACCAGAGACAGAGCGGGGAACAGAACAGGCAGACTGACAAAATACACTGCTAAGGGGAGCAGCAGGCGAGACAGGAGAGGTCTGCTGTGCCATGTGGGACCCTTGATGGCCGGCTGGGATCAAACCGGCACTGCAGAGGGTGCGGACAGCCTGTGCCAACAGCCTGTGCCACCAGGGGAGGCCCACCAATTTTTGTTTTCTAACAAGATTTCATATTTCTCTTCATAAATAAATTTTTCTGATCGCTCTGCTTTATAACACTCCAACGAAACCTTAAGATTTTATGATTCCTACCTTCATAAAATAAAAGAATGAGATGTACAGACACACAGGATCTTATAATTTTTTTTCCAAAATACATGAAATTTGACTAAGGGCAAAGTCATCTGGAAACTTCTTGAATTCCTTTCACATAAATACTCTTTATCAGGCCTCCCTGGTAGCGCGAGGGGTTAAGACGCAACGTATGAAGCTGTCCACAGCCTCTGTAGCACGAGTTCGATCCCCCAGCCCGCCAGGGAGCAACCCACATGGTGCAGCAGACCTCTCCTACCTTGCCCGCTGCTCTCCTCAGCAGTGGATTTCAGTATATCTGCCTGTTCTGTTCCCCACTCTGTCTCTGCTGAATCCTCTCAGTCCCCACACCTCTGGCCTGTACCCCAGTTCTTATATGCATAAATAACCCTTTAAAAAATAAATAAATAAATAGTCTTTATCTACTATACTATTCTAGTGCTCATTTTCATTTTCATCAGCAACATCTTCCAATATCAACATCAACAGATTTCCAAAGAGTCTTCCATAACTTCCCAGTTACTTTCTGGGATTCTCACCTGGGACACTGATATAGTTCTAATAATATCCACTCTTCCTATCTATCAGATCAGAAAACAGAACTACCTTACAAATATTTGATTCAAGGCAGTGGCAGACATTCAGTCATACATTATATGGTGCAATAACAGCTAATACGCGACTAAAGGGCACTCAATGACATAACCTGGTGTCGCTCTGAAACAATTATATATATATCTTCCACTATGGATGTGTTTGAAAAATATGTCTTTAGTAGGGTCAGTAATTTCCACATTCTGTACCCAATTAACAGCATTCTAAAATAACTCTTGACCTCAAGAGTATTCCTAAGGAGTTACATGATTTGAAGTGGTGAAGTAAAAAAATTACACAACGAGGGGAATTTAAGACCTGGCTTCCAGTTGTGACTCTGCCTACCACATAGCAGTGTCACCTTGGGCAGGTTATTTGACCCCCAAGGTCTCAATATCTTTAACTGCAAAACGAAGAAACTGGAATAAATTTTCTTTAAGGTCTCTTCCCATTCTAAAATTCTCTGCATCTATGCAATGTCAGTGTCTCCTCATTTCAAAGACAAGCAGCAGATGATAACAGCAAATCAGCCTATTTATTTTTTCCTTAAAAAAAAAAAATGAACCAACTTGGCTCTCCTAGGTTTAAGTTTTATCTAGGAAAAAAAAAACCACAAACGAAAATGGGGAGGGGCGGGGGGAGGGGAGAAAAATCACACACTGACATAACTAAAATAGAAACTTCAATCACCCCTGGGTGGTTCTGTCAATAGTTATTCAAAGGCTGCTACTCTAATCACTGGCTTCCGAAAATAGAATTATTTATATAGTATAGAGTTGTTTCCTCTTCATCTCCAGAGATTCGATCGAAATAAAAAGCACAGCATCAAAAATCAATTTACAACTTCAGACCAAGTCGCAGGGAACGAAGGAAACTCCGCACTGCTTTCCAAGTAATTTGCATTTAAATATGATGAGGCTAAGAAACGGTCTTATTATAAGATGTGAGACACGCACAGGAGGTAGATGACATCTGGAAAGGGAAGCAGAACTGCCGGAAAGGGATACAGGCTGAGGGAGGACCTTTGGGCAACAGGTCCAGAACCCGTACTGCAGCCTCGCCCGGGAGGGGTCGATCGCTGCCAAGCCGCCCGCCGCCCTCCTGCGCCCCAACCGCATCGCCTCGCCCCCGCTTCGGCCCTTGAGAGGCAGCCTGCACCCCCACCCCACGCCCCTGCGGCGGAAATCTCCCGAATCGCTCGCTTCCCCGGGCCTCCAGCCCTCCGATCCCTCGGCGCCAAGGCCAGACCCGGCCTGCCGCCTCCTCCCCGGCCGCCCGGGTCGCTGCAGCCCCGCAGCCCCCGCCCGGCCGCCCGGGCCCCGCCGCGGGCCCGCTCACCTGCACCTGTTTGCGGAAGTGGCGCGGCCCGGGCACCGCCGGCGGTCAGGAGCGGCAGCAGCAGCAACGGCAGCCACGCCGGCGACCCCGGCATCTCGCCCGCAGCGCGGCCCCGGGGCCGGCTCTCCCGTCGCCTTCGGTCCGTCAGTTAGGCAGTTGGTCCTGCCTCTCTCCGCCGCCTCAGCGGCACCCGCGCTGGTGGCTCCTGAGCGCACGTCGCTTCAGCCAAACCGCGGCCTGGCTCCTGGTCCGCACCCGCCACTCTGGCCACAGAAACACCATGCTTCCCACCTGCCCCCCAGCCTGCGCCGCTGCCGCCGCCTCTCAACAGCAGCAACGGCAGCAGCCCTGCGGAGCCGCGGGCCCTGGCAGCCGCGCTCCCGCCGCCATGATGGGCTGCGTCATGTGACGTAAAGCGGGGGCGGGACGCTGTGATAGACAGCCCACCCAGCCAATCGATTGTTCCACACTGACCAAGAAGTCACGCCTATCGCCCTAGCGGAGAGAGGGTGGCAGCCAGTGCGCCCCCTGCAGACGGAGAAGTGCGTGGGCAGTGGGTAACCGACTTATTTTTAAAATACAAGGGAGTGTAAAGAAGACCTAAAGAGCATCCAGAATCTACACTGAATTTTTTCTCAGTATTTTAAGATATGTAAAAATTGGGCCTCCCCAGTGGCGCTGTGGGTTGAGCGCTGCGCTGTGAAGCTGTCCGCAGCCTCTGCAACGCGGGTTCGATTCCCGGCCCGCCAGGGAGCGTTCCACATGGCGAGGCTGACCTCGCCTGTCTTGCCCGCTGCTCCCCTCAGCAGTGCTTTCGGTCAGTCTGCCTGTTCTGTGCCCGGCCCCCCACCTCTGTCTCTGATGAATCCTCTCACCCTCCTGTGCCTCTGACCTGTACCCCAGTTATTGTATAAATAATTATTTATTTATAAATAAATATAAATAAATAAATAAAATGAATCTTTAAAATATGAACAGATTGCTGGGTTTTATCTTTTCCTTATTTACTTGTCCATGCCTGTTTTAGGTTCTTCTCCTTAGGATGATTTACACATGTTATCAGCCATCAAAGAGCTTGTGCTTTTTACTTCAATTAACAAGGATGTCTCTCTCGTCGACACTCAGACTCAACTCCTGAACTTAAGCTATTCTCTTTGCCAAGATGTCCTTCCTGTCCTCTTATCCACCCGGGACACTCCCTTTCTTCTGTCAAGCTCACCTGCAAGATGACTTCATCTAAGGAGGCCCCTCCCTAAACCCCAGGAGAAGCAACCTGCATCTGGTGCCCAGCCCCTGATGGCTAGTTTAGCTGCCATCTTTTATTGTTCCTGTGACTGTAAGATCCCTGAGGACAAGAGCTGGCCCTGTGTCAACCAGAGTCCCCGGGACCAGCTCCTAGTGGCCTTCTCTAAAGGAATGACACCAGAGATGAGCTCCCAGGTGTAATCTTCCCCACCCCCAGAAACAGGGCCCCAACACCAAGTATGAAAGACCATAGTCCTAAAGAAAGGGTAGCAAAAGTACTTTCCAGGCAGAATTAACAGTAGTCAAAGGCTGGGGGGCGGGGGGGCGGACAGAAACGCCCCGCATTTCTGGAGAAGCAGCATTTGTAGTCCAATTTGTGCATGAGAGGCCCTGATTTGAATCTGATCAGATGGGGCTCTGCTAATTAGCAACAGGGAAGCTTCCCCTGTTCTCCAACCTCCTCAAATGTTCACCTTAAATTCCAGGCTTCTGCCACACTAACCCAGCAAAGGACACACAAACAATGTCAAGGTAATATTTGTTGATCAATTAAAGCAAGCCAATAAACACCTATGTAAACAAGGAAAGGGAAATGTAAAATGTGAATTAGAGCATCCATGCCTCTCTGACAATCTCTACGTGGAAAAGGAAAGGGAGGCAAAGGTCTCAAAAATAGATATAAGCATTATTGTCCTACTTGTAGCAGGAAGCTATGGACTTTGAGTTTGAGGAAGCCAGGGAATGCTCCTGCTGACTATGGGAGGAGTCACTGTTTGCTTGGAGCAGTGCTGGCCCAAGCAAGGCCCTGCCTCATAATCCTTGTGGTTGTTAATCATAATTAAAGTGCACCCAAATAATATGTCAAGCCACAATCCCCAAACAGGCTTCTTATTTGAGCATGCCCAAAAGTTTTTAAAACTTTTTTTTCCTTTACTTCACAGAACAGAGGTTAAAGTTCACATTCCTCCCAGGGTGTCTAATGGAAACCTTTCCCCACCATCCACCTGACTTCTCACACCTTTGCCCCAGTGCTTCCCTTGAAGGCTTCGAGTCAGAGAATTTATAAAACAAACGAAAGTCTGCTTGTTTAGTTTCACATAGCAGTCAGAAAATAGCCTCTGGCATCGTTTGGGATTTGTTCCCTAAAATTAGATGTAATATATTTTGGTGTTCCCATAGTCATTCACATATGTGCTCAGCTTTTTCCAGTTTTTCTCCCATGCCAAGCCATCATTTGGAAAACCCTACCATCAGTTGGTCTGTCCTGCCAGAAGTTCTGCCTAGCGACTCGTGCTGACAGATATGGAGTTCATTTGATACTGGATGTGCTTGAGTTTCTGGAAGTCTGGCACCAAGCGAATACCCTCAATGATTGTAGGGCTAAATTGGATTAAATAGGTACCTCCCTGAGGGTCCTGTCATTGATAAACTGGCGCCAGTTGGGACCAGCACTTGAGAACAATTCTTAAATCTTTAGGAATTCTGTATGCCAGTTGGTAAACACAGCCATTATTTAAAATTATATTACATAAATTTTACAATTAAATAAATTATATTAACAAAAAGGTAATTCTCACAACTTTAAAACATCTAGGTCAATACCTTAAGCAACAAACCACCCCCTCTGCCTCTAGAGGGAGTCTAGTTTGCAGCATGATAAACTAGGGGCTAAGTATAGTGGGGTTAAAGGAGGGACATGAGCTACACTTTAAAAATAAATTGGCAAGGGGCCTCCCCAGTGGCGCAGCGGTTGAGCGCTGGGTTGCAAACCTGCCCGCAGCCTCTGCAGCTCCGGTTCAATCCCCGGCTGCTCCCCGGCCACCGGGCCCGCCCCCCCCCCCCCCCCGCTGCTCCCCGGCCACCGGGGAGGGTCCCACATGGTGTGCAGACCTCTCCTGCCGCCCGCTGCTCCCCTCAGCAGTGTGTTTTGTCAGTCTGACTGCTCTGCTCCCCGCTCTGGCTCTGGTGAATTCTCTCACCCTCCCGTGCTTCTGACTGTACCCAATGCTTGTATAAATAAAAATAAATATAAAAAAAAAAAAAATTGGCAAAAAGGAAAAGCACTTCCTGAATGGGAAACAGTGGGAACACTGGCAAAAATTGTCAAAATCAACTTCTTCAAAACTCTAGAAATTAGCTAAATGTTTGCAACATGAGGAGTGTTTATTAAAGAAAAATGAATCTCCCTAAGAATTGTGAGCTTCATGGTATTTTCATTTGTGCGAGTCCCATTTTTCTCTCCCCAGAGGGTAGCCTTGAAGAAGAGCAACCTGACAACAGTGATCCATATGAAAATGAGCAGTGTAACAGCCACTTGAGGGGACAGAACAGGTTTGGGGATTACCCCAAAGTTGCATCCCCAGAGAGAACCATCACTATTTGAGCTGCAAGGCAGCTCCCTAGAAAAGTACCTTTTCCAGGACTCTCTTTATTTAACATGACTCAGAACTCACTTAGTGCCAACAGTTCTTTCACTCAGTTTGTTGAAAACAATCAGTGGAAATTGTTTAACACTACAGCTTTCTGAGCCACTGACACCAATTGACTGATCAAAAACTTGAAAGAGAAAAATTTGGAGAATGAGATGTCATGGGGACTTTAAAATTTCTTCACATATGTCTAGAAATCTAAAAATCCATGTTCATGGGCAGAGCTGTGCACATGCCCAAGAAAGACATGAGAATACAAAATCACTCATCTCTGGATAATCTTTTTTTTTTTAAGATTTATTTATTTATTTATTTATTTATTTATTTATTTATTTATTTATTTATTTATTTATTTATTTATACAAGCACTGGGTACAGTCAGGAGCACCGGACGGTGAGAGAATTCGCCAGAGCGGGGAACAGAGCAGGCAGAGTGATGAAATACATTGCTGAGGGGAGCAGTGGGCGCGGCAGGCGAGGTCTGTCGCGCCATGTGGGACCCTCGCCCAGCGGCCGGCCAGGGATACAACCAGCACTGCAGAGGCTGCGGGCAGCTTCGCAGCCCAGCGCTCGACCATTGCGCCACCATCTCTGGATAATCTTGAGGCTTTGTGCAAGCAGGAAGAAAGGCTAAGGCAGAATTTTAAGCTTGGATCATTGAAGGTATGTATCAATACATATGCAGAATTTGCAGCAACATGGATGGCGCTGGAAGGGATCATGCTCAGCGAAATAAGCCAAAAAGAAAAAGAAAAATACCGGATGGTCTCACTCATAGCAGGAATCTAGAAAACTTAAATAAGGGACCAGGAAAATGAATATAAGAAAGTGAAAATCAAAATCAACAAAAAACTATGAACCAGAGACACTTTTTGGGGGGTGGGGCGGGAGGGGAAGGATTGGGGTCAGAATGGGGCGTTTGCAATTGTATGGGGGAATATAAAAATAAAATTTAAAAAAAAAAATGAAAGAGGAAAAAAAAAAATACATATGCAGAAATTCTTAACAAAACCAGGGAGACATGTTGGTTCAAGGCATTTAAGGAAATCTCTGTGCAGTTATTTCTGACCACTAAGCTGGCTAAACAGAGACTTCAGTGGCAATACACAATAAAAGATACAAACTGGACAGAATTAGTCCAAGAAAGTCACTAAACAATTGAATGATTGGCAGCAACAACAACAAAAAACAAAATAATACAAACCCTGGGGAAAGAGAGTATCAGGGAAAACTCATTCTCAGAATTGCCATATTATATGATTTTAAATGTCCAGTTTTCAAAAACAATTGCAAGACATGCAAAGATACAGAAAAGTATGCCCCATACACCGGACTTTGAAAGCAGTAAGTAAAAACTTTCCCTCAGGAGGTTGAGAAAGTGGACTTAATAGATAAAACTTGTAAATTAGGGCCTCCCCGGTGGCGCAGCAGTTGAGCGCTAGGTTGCGAAGCTGCCTGTGGCCTCTGCGGCGCCCGTTCGACCCCCGGCTGCTCCCCGGCCACCAAAGGAGGGTCCCACATGGCGCGCAGACCTCTCCTGCCGCCCGCTGCTCCCCTCAGCAGTGTACTTCGGTCCTTCTGCCTGCTCTGCTCCCTGCTCTGACTCTGGTGAATTCTCTCACCCTCCCGCGATTCTGACTGTACCCAGTGCATGTATAAACAAAACAAACAAACAAATAAATAAATAAAACATGCCTCTATTAAAAAAAAAAACCTGTAATTGATTAAAAAAAAACTTGTAAATTAATAGACATGCAATTAATTTTTAAAAACATAAATAAATCAGCAATTATATATTTGTTTGAAGACTTAAAGGAAACATGTCTAAGCAATTAAAAGTTTACTGAAAAACATTAAAGAACACCTGAATAAGTGGAAAGCCATCCCATGTTCATGGATTAGAAGATTTAATATTGTTGAGAAGTTAATACTCCCCAAATTGACCTGCTGTTTCAATGCAACCCCCTCAAATTCATTGCAGAAATTGAGAGGCTGATTCTAATATTCATATGAAAATCCTGGGAACCCAGAATAGTCAAAACCATCAAGAAAAATGACCAAAGTTAGTGGACTCAGATTTCCTGATTATAAAGCTATAGTAATAAAAACAATGTGATGTTGGCATTAGGAACAGAACTGAGTCTAGAAATAAACTTAAATATTTATAGTTAATTGATATTCAACAGGGTGCCGAGAGAATTCAATGGGAAATAGGAGTCTCTCAGCAAATGGTGCTGGGATAATCCACATGGAGAGAATGAAGATGAACCACTTCATCACTCTATATACAAAAATCAACTCAAATAAATCAAAGAGGCTCAAGATCATGTCCTCCCTGGCGGGGCAGGAAAGCAGACTAGGTGGCCAACCCCGCAAAGACACCCGAAGGCGTCCACCCTGGAGAGAGACCTGCCTTACCCCATCAGGTTCCTCCCATGCGTGGATCAGGCTCCCCACGGGGGCCCCAGTTTCCTGGGAAGTGAAAAGTAGCTTTTCTCTCTCCCGTGCCCTCTTGCTCACTTTTGGGGCCTTGGTGAGAAGTGTCTAGATGCCCTGCCCTAGATCCCCCTCCCCCACAAAGAGGAACTGAGTGGCTCAAGAAAGGACACCTCAGGTCTCCCTGTTGGCACAAGGGGTTAAGACACAACCTATGAAGCTGCCCAGCCGGGGAGCTACTCACATAGTGCAGCAGACCTCTCCTGTCTCACCCACTGCTCCCCTCTGCAGTGTATTTCAGGAGATCTGCCTGTTCTGCTCCCCACTCTGTCTCTGGTGAATCCTCTCACCACTCCGCATCCTGGCCTATACCCCAGCTCTTGAAAGCAAAAATAAATAAATCTTAAAAAAAAAAAAAAAGAGGACACCTCATTTGTAGTATAAATGCTTTGAAACTGGGCAGGATATGCTTTTAATTTGTCATTTATTTAATATCTTCCTTCTTTCCCTTTCCCCTTCATCCATCCATCCATCCTGACCTGCCTGCCTGCCTGCCTGCGTCAAAATATAAAAGTGATCATCACACACACCAAATAATTAATAAAATAAATAAAAAATAAAAGTGAAGATGATAAATACTAAAAAGTTATTGATCCTTAATTACTTTTCTACATTTTACTATTATCTATGATTTTGAGGTTATTTGTGTCTATTGTGACTATATGATGAACATATTGTTTAATACTATATTATTGTACATCTCTTCCCGACTCTGACAAGTCTATATTTTGAAATAAGCCTTGATGTGAGTATTCACACTATGAAAATTGGCAAACAGAACTAATCAAGGCTCCCCCCTCCCCCGCAGTCTTTTATTATGAACACAAGTGGTCACAATGGTACCATTTACAGGTCTTTTTGGTTGACCCTTGCTAACTTGAATACTTTCCGTGGTTTCATTACTTTAATCCAGCCTTAGGTGAATAAGAAGAACATGAAGATTAAAAGTCCAACTTGCTAGCTTTCTGTCAATCAAACAAAAGCTATGTACCTCATCCCTGGTGACAACCATCTTTATCTGTGTAAGAGGTGTTGGCTCTCCTTCTAAGTACCTTTTGCTGCCTTCTAGATCTTGTCTAAAGCTCTCTGATTCAGCGACAGCTCACCAGGTGCTCACCAGGTGGCTCTCAGCACCATGAGCCACCACCCACTCAGGGGTGAAAGGAACTCCCAATATAGTAAAAATGAATGAATTAATGAACAAACAGAAATAAATGCTAAAGTAAGGCTCAGATATGTGCTAAACAAATTAACAAATAAATTAATTATGTAAGTTTCAGTATACATAATTTATAAGGAAGCTATTCACAAGAAAATTATAGAATTTATAGACGTACACAAGGCAGGGAGATTCAGGTTGGTATACCACTTTAAAATCCTATCATAATCACATATTTTCCAGGCTCATCATTGCTTGTGCCTTCTTGGTAGGAGGAAGTTGCCTCCCCACTGTGAAGACTATGGGCCAGACACACCCTCTGGGCACCGGCAGCCAGGGCAGGGCCATCCTCCCAGGATGACGTGGTGGTGGTGCTGATAGTCACTTCATCCGGTCACTTCCTTGGTGGCTTTTCCACTGCCCATGTCCTGAGCCCAGCTGATCTGCAGTTACCTGCTGCTTTCAGCCCCTTCTGAGTCCCGTGCAAGCTCTCAGAGGCTCAGAAGATCCTCAGAAATCGGGGCTACTTCAGGCTTCTGCAAAGAACCTCAGTTGCTCCTTCCTGTTGGTACAGCCAGCACTTGGGGAGTTGCTTCTGAACCAGGCCCCGGGCACTCATGGAGCATCAACTACCTGCCAACCATTATGCTGGGCATGAGATGCCCTGATGGACGAGGTAGGTGATGTCCTTGCCCTCCTAGCCTTGTGCTCTAGTCGAGACTGAAATCCCACAGGCAATAACACAATGCTTAGTTATGAATGCACTGTTGTGGTGGTACAACTGTTCGTGTGTGAGACAGTCTGACCCAGGGCCTCCCTGGTGGCGCAGGCAGTTGAGTTCAGGGCTGTGAAGCTGTCCACAACCTCTGCAGCGTTTGTTCGATCCCGGCCGGCTGGGGAGATGACCACATGGTGCAGCAAACCTCTCCTGTCTCACCCGCTGCTCCCCTCAGCAGTGTACTTCAGTCAGTCTGCCTGTTCTGTTCCCCAATCTGTCTATGGTGAATTCTCTCACCCTCCCGCACATCTGGCCTGCACTCCAGTTCTTGTATGCATAAATAAATAAATCTTTAAAAAAAAAAAAAAAAGATAGTCTGACCCAGCCCTAAGGATCAGGGAAGGCTTCTTTGAGGAGGTGACAAGTGAGCAGCAATCCCAAGGATGAACAGGAGGTAGGTTACTAAAGGAAGGAGGAAAGAGCATGGCCTTTAATATTTTATCTCTAATGTGTCTAAGTGGAAACTCTCACATTCTGGTAGAAGGACCAGGACAGGTTAAGTTCTGATGGGGAGGGTCTCTGTGTCACTCACCCTCCTCCCCTCTGCCCCCATCCACCTTCCACAGTCATTTTCCAGACAAAGGTCTGTGTGTCACTGCTCTTTTTAAAACAGCCAGCAGCCCTTGTCCACACGAGGCCTACAACTGGCCTGGGCCACAGCCCTTCCTCAGCTTCTGTCAGCCTCCCCTGCCCCCTCCTTCCACTTCCTCAAACCTCGGACCCCCACACCTTTACAACTGCTGTTCCTGCATCTACAAGACCCTTCCTCTTGGTGCTTGAGGCAACCTTCATCCATTCCAGGCTGCTCCCCATTCCTTCCCAGCCTCCTCCCCAGCCCAAGGCTGTGGTGCATCCCCTTGCTCTATATGCCACGGCTGGCTTCTGTGGCCTCTGTGGCCAGAGGCTTCTTGTCAAGGGCAGGGCGTGTGTTCTAATCACATGTGCTCCTGGTCAGCCACACCACAGTGATTCCAGCAGAACTATAAGTGGGGGTGTGTGGGGCACTAACGTGAACAGAAAGATGCAGCCGTGCTCCTGGGGAGGCGTGCTGTTCCAGGACAGGCTGCACCAGGACTGCTTTGGAAAGCCCCGCCTGGCTGCTCTCCCCTCTAGTCACAGGACACATGCCACAAGCCTATAAAACCAAGGTTGACGTCAGGGGTAACTGCCTGTGTCAGTGCCCATCGAACCAGTGGGGCAGCCTATGAGGCAGTGCCAGGCAGTCTGCCGGTGTAGGTGGGAAGTTTCACCAGAGCAAGGCAGGCACGTGGCTCTGGGGCTCGTCCAGGTAAATCAGCCCATGCAGTGTCGACCTCTGGCCCTTCCTGGGTGCTGGACCAGAGGGAATTTCAGGAAGTCAGGCCTGGACGCTTTGAAGCAGAAGAAATCCTAGGATAGGCACCTCCAGGAATGCCTACCTGGGCCTCTTCACCTCCTTGTGCAACCCACCTTGCCCCACGTGAGGTTCTGTGCTGGCCTATCAAGGGGCAGCCAGGGAAGGACGACTTTCCCTTGTATTTTTCTGTGAGGGTGTACCTGATCTTAAACCCCCTCTCTAGAGAACCTCTCCCCCACTGGGAAGTTTCCACAAAAGGGAGCAGGTTCCATCTGCCCCCCAAATGCTAGGAAAACAAGCACTTCATGTGACCCCAAATATGACAAGTGAGGATATGACTGCTCTAAAACCCAGCTGCCTGGAACCTGAGGTCCAAGTCCTCCAGATAAGCCATCGGCCGCTCTTTGCAAGTTTCTTTTAAGGGTTGGACTCTGGCAGGAAGGCTGCCTCACCAGCAGCACCACCCCAACCCCACACTGTGGCTGCAAGGACCCTCCCTTTGCCCCACCTGTGCTTGCAGCTGTTTAGTTCCAACATCTGCCAACAGGATCAGCTAGCATCAGATTCCTTCTCTAAAGTTCAATGGGATTTTGTTATTTAATAGCAGTGGGAGGTATGACTATATTATTCATTGCCAGTGTTGGTTAGACATGGACCTTTTTACTGGCTCTCGCACACCCGGTTGTAGTCATAAATCACAACTCTTCTTCCGTGAGACAAACGTGTGTGTCCCTCTCTTGAGTTCCTGGGAACAAGTCCCACGAGAATCCAGACTCTGCTCACGACACTCAGCTCCGTGACCTGGCCTGGGCGACCTGCAGGCACTTCTGAGGTGTTATGTCATCACTCTCCAGGATAACCCTTTTCAGCTGGAGCTGTGCTCATTTCACAGATACAGGAACTGGGGCATCTTTCTTTCCCAAGGATGATGGTACTTGATCTGCAGTAGCAGAAAGAGCTTGTGAAAATGTTCACCTTCTGCCACCGACTTCACTTGGGCCCATGGCTGTTGCCTCCCTCCCTCCCTCTCAGGAGACATGGGCTCTGCACCCCCTGCTCACCCTTGCTCCCCCAAAGAACTAAGGCTGTTGCCTGTGAATGGGAAGGGTTGGCTCAGTCCAGGTGGGCCAGCAGGGACCACCAGGAGGGACAGGGTGGAGGAACCAACACCAGGTGTGTCCTGGGTCTTGAAAAGACAAAAAACTGCAAGCAGGAGAATGGGGTCTTTCTCACCCCTATGAGTCAGGCCCTGAAACAGCCTCAGCCTTCTCTTTGTGCAGTGTTTACTTCGGCCTTTCTCAGCCACGCCCCACATTCCTTTAGAACCACCATCTGTGACTTTCTTATTGAGATGGCCAAGGAATGGAAACCAAGCCAGCAAAGGATTCTTGTGGGGAAACCCTGCAGACTCTTTTATATTTCAAAAAGGCAGTTCAATGGAGGGAACACTTGGGCTTTTTGAGCCATTTAATTTAAGGCTGGTGGGATAGCTGGTGACAGTGGCCTGACTATCCTGGCTGTTGAGGCCAAACCAGGGAGCCAGGGTCCAGTGGGGTTGGCTGCTGGTTCCCCACCAACTCCTGGTGACCCTGTCCAGGTTCTGAGCACAAAACTCCAAAGTGGAGGCAAGGCCAGTGTAATGTAAAATGTACATTGCAGGGATACGTAAATAGTAGATGAGGAAGGAAAGTGCAATGCAGGACAGATATTCCAGCCAGAGGACAGAAGTCAGGGCTTAAAAAGGGATGAAAGGGCATCATATAAATGGGATAGGACTAGTAGCGACCGGGTTTACAAGGAAAATGCAATGCTATCATGCTACATAAAAGGAGCAAGATCCAAAACTCATGTGCAAATAGATATTCATATTTATGCATATTCATAAGGACCAGAAGAAAATTACCAAAATATTAGAACACTAATGTGATTATCTCTGAATGGTAGGACTATGGATGTTTCTTCTCTTTTTCTTTATCTCTTCTTCTTTGCATTTTCTCACTTTTCTGTAATAAATGCAAATTATTTTATAAGAAGAAGGGAGGAGGTTTTTTTCCTTTGTGTGTTTATTTTCATTTTTAAGCGGATGGATTTTATAGACTCAACTCAGAGCAATAGCACGTCAAGGACAGAGACTTTGTCACCAGCATAGTTTCACAATTAGAGAAGCATGAAGAATTTGTTTAATATGCTTTACATTGTGGAAAATATTCCAGATGGTACTAAAGCGATAATATCCATTTCTTAACTTTTTATTTTCTTGGCCGTAGGGTGCTGCTGCTCCCGGCCGAGCCAGTCCATGTTTTTGTCTACACCTTGGGATCTGGTGGCTTGATTATGCACTGTTATCCTCACCAACTCTCTGCTGCCTGCTGGGAGGTGTTAAAAAAAAAAAAACAACCCTTTTTTAGAGAGATAATTGAATATGCTGAGGGAAGTGGAGTGTTTTATTTTTGGTGGGGATGGCTGGCTACATTCCATGTATTCGCTTCAAATTTTGCTTGAAAGACTGTTGCTCTCTGCTGATGACAGATAGCTTTTGCTCTTCTGCATTGTTTCTGAGCCAGGTATAGATGCATGGAAATGAAATCCTATTTGTTGTGTTTTATTCAAATCTGAGTGTTTGTGTGTCTATTTGGAAGGAAGCTGGAGCCACTAGGTCGCTGGTTTGTCCGGGAACAGGACATCCTATGCAATTCTGGAATAGCCGAGTCCAAACTCTGCCGGGTTTGCTGGCTGGGGGGCTGAGGGTGTGGGATGTGGGGGTGTTCCAGGTCCCCAGGCCATCCGCACTTACTGGCTCCTTCCTATAATACAGGGAGGGAAGGATCCATCAGTTGTTTTCCTTTGTATTGATTACAAGTATCAATGGACTGAGTGATCTTGTTAATCTGACATGATGTTTTGGGCAATAAGTTGCTTGGCTGTAGTCCTGCTAATAATATCCTGCCCAGGCGGTCTTTGAAGATTCTGGGCTCTGAGCAAACATATTTTCTAATTGGTATTCAGTAAAATATACATAAAATGTACCACTTGAACCATCTTGAAGTGTATTTTCAATGGCATCAAGCCCATTCACATTGTTGTGCAACCATCACCCTAGCCACCTTCTTCCCAAACCGAAACTTGTCAGTAAAGAATAACTGTCCCTGAACTCCCTAGTCCTGGCAGCCACTCTTCTACTTCCTGACTATGAATTTGAGTCCTCCAGGTAGCATGTCCTCAGGTTGGTTCATGGTGGATAATATTCCATTGTTTGGAAAGACCTCATTTTGTTTATGTCTTTTGTTTATTTATCTGTCAGTGGTCATTGGGGTTGTTTCCAATCATTGGCTATTGTAACTAATACTGCTATGAACATGAATATGCAAATATCTGCTGTGTCCCTGCCTTAGACTCCTCTGGGTCCCCAGAAGAGGAACTGCCAAGCAGGCAGACATTTTAATAGAAATGGAAAGTAGGTCAATTGCAAAGTTCTCTGACTCCCAGTACTTGTGTCATAACCAGCATCCTGGAGAGACCCCATGAAATGCAGGACCCCTGAATCTCAGAACATCCATTTGAGCTGGAAGGGTCTTCAGAAGTATGGAGCCAAAATTTATCTCTGTGGATGAAGAATCTGCAATATGTCCAAGTCTTGCAGTAAGACATTCCTTATGGCCTAGTCATGAAACTTGGCCCTTATCCTCCCATGGATAAGGGAAAATGGAGCCACAGCTCTGGAATAGGAACTGTAAGGGAATTTTCTGCTGGGTCAGAAATTACTTGCTCCTGTGACCAACCAGCTGCATCTGCATAGGCTTTTCCTTAGGACAGGTGGGAATTTTAAGTGGCACCAGACAGACTCATGACATCCAGAGTGACAGGCATAGAGCATTAAAAGGTGGAGCTGATTAAGTCCGGGAGATAAAACATTGCCCATCAGAGATTTTCTCTATGCAGTCATAAACCAGAGGCTCCCAATCAGCAGACAGCCACCCCCACTTCTGGTTTGACAACAGCTGTGGGGAATGCCAGAGATGGGTATATCCTCATTCTTTCTGTAATAACATAGCAGTGGCTAATGATCTTTTTCCCAGGCTCCTTCAAGGTAGCTGTTTTCAACCAGTCAGATGTATAAGTGCGAGGTTCTCCAACCTTCCTGGAGATTCCATGAGTTACCGATATCCTTTAATGGGTCCCTTTTCTGCTTAAACAAGTTAGAATTAGTTTCTGTGGTTATAATAAGAAACCAGACTGATTCATCACACTACTGATTATCAGAATTAGTTTCAGCTATGGGTATGGGTGACTCTCAATAAAAGAGCATTAAACAATACAGTTTTTTTTTTCCTTTATCACTTGAAAACCTAAATGAGTGTCATGGCAAAACAAAAGTCTCAGGTGTCCGAGATCCTTCTAGTTTCCCATTCTGCTATGCCTAGGGTGAGGCCCCATCCTCTTGGTCCAACATGACATCTGGAACATTAGCCATTGGAGTTCACATTCCAGATTACAAAATGGAAGAGAAGACAAGAAGAGACAGAGTTTGTGACAGGTATCTTTTATGGAAGGCTCCTGGAAGCTTAAGACCCATGAGCCATTCTGGAATTTGATAGAGGTAATGGATGCACAAATTTGTGATTTGTACTGAAAACCACTGAAATTCCCTTCAAGGGTGAATTATATGGTATGGGAATTATATCTCAATTTTTAAAAAATCTCACTGGTCAGAACTTAGACACATGGCCGTACCTAGATGCAAAGGAGGCTGGGATGATAAGCTTTCTTCCAATAGCTGTGTGACCAGCTAAGCATTGAAGACTTCATTTACTAGGGAAGTGGTACACAGATGTGGTGGAGAGTTACCAGTCTCTTTCACAGTGAGGAAACACAGAAAAGGATACCAGGACATTTTGCAGGTTTAGGTTTTACCTACCAGCTCTCCTGTGCTAACCATGGTCATAGAATTGGTGCCTTTGTTTTCATAAGGGGAGGTCCCCTGGGTTTCTTATAACCAAGGTTCAGTTTATTAAGAGTGGGAAATTTTAACATCCTGACCCCTGGCTGGAGGACATAGCCGTGGATGACCTACACAAGTGCAGCTATATTGCTGATAGAGAGCTTGAGGATGTAACTATCCCAAAAGACTTTCTGTGCATCTCGGGATCCGGCATCAAAAGTTAGTGTGGTTCCCAAACCAAAGGCATCCCCTTGAACTTGCTAGAAAGACACATTCTCAGACCCGTTCTGGACCTCCTGAAACAGAAGTAGATGTCAGGACCTACAGTCTGTGTTTGAACCAGTCTTCCAGGGGGATCTGATGATAATGTTTGAACCACTGCTGAAGATTCCCACACTCTCAGGCTGCGTGAATTCTGCCTCTCACAGAGCTCCCTTCTTTGCATTGCATTTTATTCACTACTACACAGTTCCACTATGTAGTTCAGGGCAATTAGAATAATACCTGGTACATAATAGGTGCTCAATAATTACTTGTTGAATGAGTGAATGAGATGTTCTTGGCTCTCATTAAACATTAAAGGAAACAGTCCATTGAAATTCATTGCTGTTTTTGCCTTTGCAGCGGGGATATCATATTCTCTCTCTCTCTCTCTCTCTCTCTCTCTCTTCTCTCTCTCTCTCTCTCTCTCTCACACACACACACTCACTCACTCACTCACTCACTCACTCACACTCCCTATTCCCTATTCTATATAAGACTGTCATTTTGGAACTTGGGGCCAAAAAAGCTTGCTTCCCCAAGAAATGGATATTATCTTAGTCAAGGTCCCATCTGGATCCAGATGGCACTCTCAAAATAGGATCATTGGGGGAGGGTTTATTTACAATGGAGCTATTTACAAAGGTGTGATAATAGCAGCCGAGTTGCTATCAGCCTTGGCTGTAAGGAGTGGGGAAGGAGGGGCTACCAGACCCAGGAGGGTAGAAGCTAGTAGAGAGGGCTGACCTTCCTGGAGGGAATAGCCAGCCCAGGACAACCTGACTTTGAAGGGATAAGAATTCGGGGCAGCTAAATTATCCAACCTCACTCTTCTCTTTCCCTCTTATCTCCTGACAGAGCTGTGCATGGACCAGACTCTGTAAAAAGCTGGAGGGCACAGGAACTACTTGATATGGTCCTTAGAGCTCTGCTTCCTAGGACAGAGAGCAGTTGGAGAAGGGTTGAGAGTAGATCTGCAGTGGCAAAGGGGAGCTATCTGGCATAGACATGACAATATGAAGGACACAACTGATCACGTCTCACTTTTCACTTTGTCTGCCAGGAAGCTCAGAAGCAAGTAAGAGATGCCTAGGGCAACTATGTGTCAACCTTTGACTTGTGTTTTGACTTCGTATGTTTCCAGTGTCACTTCTTTTCTTATTTATTTATTTATTTTAAGATTTATTTATTTATGCATACAAGAGCTAGGGTACAGGACAGGGATGCGGGGGATGGGGGGCTGGTGAGAGGATTCACCAGAGACAGAGTGGGGAACAGAACAGGCAGACAGACTGAAAGGCACTGCTGAGGGGAGCAGCGGGTGAGACAGGAGAGGTCTGCCGCGCAATGTGTGCTGCTCCCTGGCCGGTTGGGGATCGAACTCATGAAGTGCTTAACCCTTTGCACCACCAGGGAGGCCTTCTTTTCTTATTTAACTGGCCCTGACCCCCTTTCCTTAGTTGTGATTATTTTATTTTCCTTTTGTATGTAGAAAGGCAGGGGGCCTGCACTAGCCCTGATGCCACGATGCAGCTGAGGAGGAGCAGGAAATCACAACATGACAGCCTTTCGTTCAACAAAAGGCTCGTCAGAAAATAAAAAGCTTTGATTTGTCCCTGATTTTCCTGATTCCCTGATGTTCATGGTGCAAATACTGCCGTGGTGGCCCATTTGTGATGGGCCATTTGTGACTGGCCATCAGCTGGCCAATAAGAGTCGGTTACAATGTATCACAGCTCAAGCCTGCCAATGTATCAGGAGCGTGTCCACACCCTGCGGGACTGAAGGGCAGCCCACCTTTTCTCTAGTGTAGTGTCCCACACTAACCAGGTTCCCTCACTGTCAGTTGTGCCCGCTAGTGAACATGAGTCTCTCGTCACTGGGTCCTTCGCTCCTCAGTCCCTCCTCTCAACTCCCTGTGTCCTCACAAGAGAACACGTCCCTTCTCATCTAGCCCTCAGGTGAACTGCTAAGGCCCATGCATTTGCCAATTGAAGCTAAAGGAAAATGGGAAAGCACCAACCTTCATGACGGAGCTTGGATTTCAACACCAAGACTTGCGATTGATGCCTAAGAGTAGCCAGTTTTGAGACAATGCGTTCCTTGTTCTCTTTCTGGGCTACCCTTCCCTACGGCCATAAAAACCTCCCAGATCAGCCTAGAGGAGGAGTGGGCAGACTCTGGTCGTGGGTCAAGTCAGGTCCCTGGTCCATTTTTTGTGAATGTGAACATTTTTTCAATTGAGGTAGAATGGACATAAAACTTTGTGTCGGCTTCACATTGCCTAAATCCATCTATTTGATACATTTGTGTATTGCAATATGACTATCACCATCGTGTTAGTAACACCTCTATCAAGTCACATAATTATTTCTTTTTTGCAATGAGAACAATTAAGATCGAGTCTCTTAGCAACTTTGAAGCTTATAACCCAGCATTGTGCTAACTATAATCACTATGCTGTGTGCATTTGATCTCTAAGACTTATCTACTAGCTGCAAGTTTACCTTAAACAATATCTCCTCAATTCCCTTTCTGACCTCCAGGGCCTGGGATTATTGCCCTTCTGCTTTGATTTTACTGGTAGTTTGGCTTTCTTTAGATTCTGCATGTAAGTGAGAATCTAATCAAGATTAAATGGTTAAATTGTTCTCAAAACCTAGAGCACAAAAGGAAAAAATCTTTGCCTTTGAGGTTTGTATTCACAGACACAAGTTACCTGCAGGTGACCCATTCTGAGCACCTTGACGCAACTAACCTTTAACTGTACCCAAGAGACTGCAAATACAGAGGAGGAAAGTGTCGCCGAGATGAGGGGCACACCAGTAGACACTCAAAACTCCAGATTTTAAAAAATAAATAAATTAACCTCTTCATACTTCTTCATATACAGACTGCCCTGGAATTAGCCAATGAACTTCAGTCAAGTCCTCATTTCTTTTGTTCTTAGCCCATTCCTTAGCTAATAAAATTTAATAACTTTGTTCTCAACCTTGGTCCCCAAAACTTATATAATCTCATTCCCTTTCTCAAAAGGGGAGCTGATTTGAGTTTACTTCCTGCCTCTTTGCCAATTGATTTGTAATAAAGTTTCTTTTGTTTCTCAAACCCTGATGTCATGCCTTAGGTAGCAAGCCCATTAACAGCTACAAGTTCATACCTACCGTACTTGTCTTTCTCTGTCTGACTTATCTCACTTAACAATAATGACCTCAAGGTGCAGCCAGCCATTTTATAGAACATGGTAGAATTTCCTCATTTATTATGGTTGAATAATATTCTATTGTTTATAAATACCACATCTTCATCTTTTTGTCTGTTGATGGATTTTGAAGTTATTTCTACATCTTGACTATTGTCAATAATGCTGCAATGAACATGGGAGTGCAGATCTCTCTTTTGGTCTGTCACCCCCATTAGAACACAAGTTCTAGAAGCAGAGGGATTTTTATCTGTATTATCAACACGGAAACTCCAGAATCTTACTCAATGTCTGGCTAGCCAAGGATAGAATCAGTAGGCACATGATAACTAATTTTTGAATGGAGACAGTGACTGCTTTTGAATGGACCTATAATCCAATTGGAGTTAGAGACACAAAATGGACCAGGAGAAAGTAGTCTTCTCTCTTGCCCCTGGCATACCTCGGAAGGTGTTGGCTGGAACTGTTGCCACTGCCTCACACCATCATGACAGATCCAGCCTGAGAGTGAATCTAGCACAGAGGAAAGTTGGATGGTGAGATGAAGAGAGATCAGATGCTGATGCCATCATAAGACCAATTTCCATAGCATAAATACTGTGGAAAGTTGACATTAGCAACACCAGCTTTAAAATCAAACAAGGGAACCATTACAGAGGAATTGTGTTAACTATTGTGTTTGAACCAGGTCAAAGACTTATGGACTAGGCCAAAGATAACTGTTTTAAGAAACCATCAAGCAAACAATTGTTTGAGAACTCACCTGGGTCACCAGAACTGACGATTATGAGCTGTTAGCCAAGGATAGAATCAGTTCCTTTTTCATCATTTCTAGAGACTCAGTAACAAATTATGTACAGTCAAGAATTGTTTAAGCCCGCTAACACTAATTAACCCTTTAACCACTTCATCTTCATCTTTTTTTGCCCATAAAAAACTCCCCAACTTCATCCCTCCTTGGATCATCCCTCCTTGGATCCCTCCTTGGATCATAAATGATCTGATTGAAAAGTGGACCTAAATTTACACAGACATAATATTATAAACATAGCAATATGCGGGGGCAGTTGCAGAGGGACTGAAGAAACATTTTTCCAAAGGAGACAACAGGTACCTGGAAAGGTGCATCAACATCAGAGAAACGCAAATCCAAATCACAGCAAGGTATCACTTCCATCTATTAGGATGTCTATTATCAAAAAGACAAGGGATAGCAAACGTTGGTGAGGACGTAGAAAAAAAGGGAAGCCCTTTTTGCACTGTTGGTGGGAATGTAAATTGGTGCGGCTGCTATGGAAAACAACATGGAGATTCCAGCAGAAACAGAAAATAGAGCTTATGAGCCAGCAATTCCACCTCTGGGAATAAATCCAAAGGAAATGAAATCACTATCTTGAAAAGAGTCAAGAGGGGAAACCACTAAGGGGTGAGCACTGTGCTGATGCAGGCAAACAATGATAAGGAGAAAAGTGGGAGGCTGGGAAAGACTTCCTAGACATAAGCCACAGAATGTGGGCCCCAAATGAAGGGTGGCCTCTGAATGTCTGGCTCGTGCAGCTGCCTTGCTGCTTAGCCTAGCGCATTTGCACATGCATGAATTCATTTAATCATCACATCCACCCAACAAAACAGGTACTGTTGCCAACTTGATTTTACAGATAAGGAAACAAAGGCACAGAGAGATCAAATACATTGCCCAAGATCACACACACAGCAAGGGGCTGGGATTCACACCTGGCAGCTGGCTGCAATGGTCTTCAAGCTAACCCACTAAATGGCACTGATTCTCTGTGGTAAAACCAGGTTTAGAGAAAGAAGAAAACCTCCAGATATCTATATATGCTGATTGTATCTGTGCACACCCCCAAGGCCCTCAAGACAGATCAAAAGATCATTTGAAGAGATTATGGGGTTTAGTGTTGAGTGGGATTTTTCTCCCTGAAATGTGCTTGAGTTCATAGTTTAAAATAAAAAATCCACCTGGGATTGTAGAGCAGCTGAAACAGGCAGTGTCGAGAGGTTTTGCGTCCCACTTTAGAGGGTGTGATGTAGCATCGCAGGATTCTCCTTTATTGCTTCAAGATCAGCTGCCGCTTGGGAGTTCTAGTTCCCAGCCAGAGCTGCAGACAGGGAGGGAAATGGCTTTGTTTGGGACGCAAGGAGTGAGGTCCCCCTCAATTCACAGTGAGGTCCAAAGTGGGGTCACTGATTTGTTTGAAGAACGTTTTGGACACTTTGAACATATGCTCTGAACTCATCTGCTTACAAACAAGCAACACCCGTCACCTGCCTTCTTTTTTTTTTTTTTTTTGTGGGACCCTCGCCGGTGGCCGGGGAACGAACCGGCACTACAGAGGCTGCACGGGCAGCCTCGCAGCCCAGAGCTCAACTGCTGCACCACCAAGGGAGGCCCCGTCACCTGCCTTCTTGCTCCTGCTGTTCAGGTTGCTGTGAGGGCCAGAGGACTGCAGGTGTGCTGTGCTATCCGGCCAAGGCCCTGTGACCCCAGCATCTGGGCTGTAACACAGCAGGCCCTGGTCTGGGTGGCGCAGACACACTCCCTGGTGCAGTCCCAATGGCCGAATTAAATGCTCAGTAGATACTGATGGTTGAATGAATGAGACAGAGAAACAGGTGTTAAAATACGAGGTGATTTGGGCTATACACAGAATAATGGAGGCACCAGCCTGGAGTTGAGCAAAAGAGATGAGATTGATTGTGGGCTGTGAGTAGGGGACAGGACAGTGTCCCCTTTAGGGGTCAAGTGGCATTGGATGTGTGACACATGTCAGTCCCCAGAGGAGCAGCAGGGGCCAGAGAGGAGAAGAGAAGCTGGGTCATGAGATCAGAAATGCCAGGCCAGGATTTGAACTTTGTTCACTAGTCACCCACCCCCGTATCTGTCATCAGCCTTTACCTAACTCAGGGCCATTCTGGTCTCACCTCTACCTGCTCCCTTCGCCTATATAACTACAAAGCAAATTCCAGACATTTTACTATTCCATTCCCAAATATTTCAAGGAACAGATTTTATGAACAGAAAAAAAGACCCACAATACCACCACCAACAAAAATAATCCATTCCTTAATGGCTTTGCATGTCCAGTTCCACTCAAGGTTTGAACAGAGAAAATGTTAAGATTGATGTCCCATGAAGGTGACAGGCAGAAGGGAGAATAGGGGCGGTTGGGACACTGGCTAGGAGGCCCTCGTGTCTCTCCAGGTGAGAGCTGAGGGTGCTCTGGTGCAGTATGAGCAGAGATGATGGAAAGGAGGGGTATTGTGGGGTACGGCATCTCCATGATGTGGAAACAGAATGCAGAGGGGTTGGCGTTTAAAGGAAGGAGAGTGTCCAGGGTAACTGCCTGGACTATGTGACCTTCCAGATCCTTCCAGACACCACGACACATGTACCTATTCCTTTCTGCCTCCTTTGCTTTGCTTACACCACTGCTCTGTCTGAAAATCCCTTCCCACTCTTCCTCTCCAGCCTGGTGAAGTCCTGCTTGTCTCTCGTGGTACAGAGTTTACTTGTGATGAGAGGAGGGTGGAGAGTTCTTGCAATGTGTTAACCATGTCTTTTCTTTTCTACCCTCAGCTGCTTTGCATCTTTGGGACTTGCTGGCCCTGAAGGGATGAGGCTTCCCAGGGATAGCCAAACCCTAAGGATAGCAGATGTGCACCTCAAATTGTGTGCCTTGCAGAGGCAAACCCGTCAATCCAGAACCCACACCCTCCTCCATGGGGCTCTCACACTAAGGGTCTCCACCCCCATGTCCTAAGCACCCAGGGCCAAGCACCTCATAACTAGGGACAGCCTTGTGTCCAGACCCACCAAAAGTACTCACACTAGCCCATCCTAAGCCTGCTCACTCTGCCTCCCCGTTTCCTTCCTGAGGAAACCACATTAAAATCTCTTGCCCACATTCACCCCTCCCTCTGCCTCCAACCCTGGTGCTTCTGCATGTAGCCCTGTGTGCCACATGTGCCCCCACCTCTTGAGAGCTGTGAGGAAACTACCTTTTCACTGGCAGCGTCGCCTGGTCTGCTGGCCTCACTGTACCCTGCATTTTCCTTGAGTAAACAATCTTTTAAAACACACAACTTAGGACCTCCATGGTGGCACAAGGGTTAAAGACAGTTCTATCAAGCTACCGCCAGTCGCTGCAGCACAAGTTCGAGATCGCTGACCCACATAGCACAGCAGACCTCTCCTGTCTCACCCACTGCTCCCCTCAGCAGTGTATTTCAGTAGATCTGCCTATTCTGCTCCCCACTCTGTCTCTGGTGAATCCTCTCACCCCTGCTCCCACACCTCTGGCCTGAACCCCCGCTCTTCTATGCAAAATAAATAAATCTTAAAAATAAATAAATAAAACACACAACTCAGAGCTGGAGAATGTGTAGCAGGTAATGGTTCACATGCAGGGAAAATTCTCTGGCTGGTCTGCAGAGATCTCCACTTGGGTACATAGCATTTTACCCTAAAGTTTGAATGAAGACCCTACTATGTGCTTATGATGAGTACAACCTGGGTTTCAGAGAATTTCAGTTGCCCCCCAGCCACCTCCAGCTATGAGGCTTGGGTTTGTGGCTTTCCTGCCAGAGCCCCAGTTTCTCACCTGTAAACAAGGACCTTGGGGTCTATCTCTCTGATGATCATGAGGACTAAATGCAATAATGTATGGACAGTGCTCACAGAGATGGATAGTCAAGAAATGATGAAAATCACAATTGCAAGAACTCCTGGAGCCTATGTTTAAATTCTCAGACAGTGGTCAGATCCTCAGATACAGGACAGAGACCCAGGCACTCCAGATAAGAGGACACTGTGGCCTCCCTCCAGGGGGAGGTTGTCAAGGCTGTGGGCTTGGTTCCCAAGGGCTGGCCACTCAGCCCTGCTTTGGTGTGAGCACAGCAATTACTGACACAATTGCAGTAACATTTTCACCTAATTACAGGAAAAATGAACTTCCACCCCTTGGAGACAAAACCCACAATTAACCAGGGAGGGGAACCAGTATTCAGATGTATATTCCCTAGTCCCTAAAACGTGTGGGCCTGGTCATGAGATGTCCACACCCAATGTCTTCCTTTTTTTTTTTTTTAAGATTTATTTATTTATGCATACAAGAACTGGGGTACAGGCCAGGGGTCGGTGGGGGGCGGTGGTGAGAGGATTCACCAGAGACAAAGTGCGGAGCAGAACAGGCAGATTGACTGAAATACACTGCTGAGGGGAGCAGCATGTGAGTCAGTTGAGGTCTGCCGCACCATGTGGGTATCTCCCTGGCCAGGGATCCAACTTGTGCTGCAGTGGCTGCGGATAGCTTCATAGGTTGTGTTTTAACCCCTTGCGCCACCAGGGAGGCCCTCCCTTTTTTTTTTTTTTTAACAAAATAAGTCTGGGAATGCTCCCTCATCAGGATGCCTGGGAGCCAGTGCCACTCAAGTTCAAGGAAGGATGATGAGGCTCCTGCTCGAAGTCTCCCCAGTCTCCCAGACACTTCTGGGGTTCTTGGTTTAGGCTTTTTGGACCTACCTTCTCTGCCCCTACTTGGTGGCCTAGGGATTAAGTCTCAGAGAGCTATCACCACTATGGCCTGAGTTCAATCAGCTTCCGGGGAACTGACCCACATGGCGCAGCAGACCTCTCCTATCTCGCCCGCTGCTCCCTTCAGCAGTGTTTTTCAGTCAGTCTGCCTGTTCTGTTCCCCACTCTGTCTCTGCTGAATCCTGCCCACCCCCCCCCCCCACACACCTGCACCTCCGGCCTATGCCCTATTTCTTCTACGCCAAAATAAATAAATGTGATTTGAAAGCCTCTAAAGACCCCCTTTAGCTAATTAGTCTGTGTGCAGTGAGAGACTGACCCTACCCGAAGAGAAGCCTGCTTGCCTTAGAGGCTGTGTGTCAGAGTTCTAGCTTCTAGCCTTTGTCCAGATGTGTGTTCGAAGCTGTTCATGCCGGCTTCAGCACTGGTTTGACCCAGAGGCTTGCTCTTTCTTCCTTCTTGCGTAGTGTGGGCCCCCCTCAATGTACACAAAAACAGCTAACAGCCTCAAGGCTGCCCACTTCCTCCTCATGTGCATGTTGGGGCTGGGGAGGTTGCTTCCAGGGTTTCCCTTCCAGGAGCCCCATGGCATACTAAGGGCAGGACAGGGCGAGCAGGCTTCAAGGTGGTGCTTTATGTGCTGAGGACTTAATAACAATAATAAACTCCACCCAACATCCGTCTGCATTTTATTTATCACATTGTGCCAGCAATTCAAAGCACTATCACTCAAAAAATACCCCTCTTTGGGGAAAATAAATTACTGTTGGTTTAAGTTTCATGCAATTGCTGCAGTGGGTGTTGAGTTTCTATAATATAATATGTAAACACCAATTTACACATTTTATTTCTCAATCTTTAATAAGCATCACAGCCTACGTGGAAGTGAACTCAGGAGTTCCCAGCATGCAGCTGGGCCCTGCCAGGTATGGACCCACAGGTGAGGGTTAGGTGCTGCTGGATCAAACTTTGGGTGGGTTTGTGGCCCTCACCTCTGTTGTACCACCACATATTCCAGAAAGGAACAGAGAGAAGACCCAGAATCTTCCTTTCTTGGTGAGATTTCATAGGGATTTAAAACAGCAAAATAGGGCCTCCCCGGTGGCGCAGCGGTTGAGCGCTGGGTTGCGAAGCTGCCCGCGACCTCTGCAGTGCCGGTTCGATCCCCTGCTGCTCCCCGGCCACCAGAGGAGGGTCCCACATGGCGCGCAGACCTCTCCTGCCGCCCGCTGCTCCCCTCAGCAGTGTACTTCGGTCCTTCTGCCTGCTCTGCTCCCTGCTCTGGCTCTGGTGAATTCTCTCACCCTCCCGCGCTTCTGACTGTACTCAGTGCTTCTGACTGTACTCAGTGCATGTATAAACAAAACAAAAAAAGCAAACAAATAAATAAATAAAAAAAAACATGCCTCTATAAAAAAAAAATTAAATAAATAAAACAGCAAAATAAAGTGCCAACTGGAAGTTGTGATGTTTTTATGAAGTGTAACTTTTAGTTCATATGTGAAATATTGGACTGAATTTTAATAATATCTTCAAACATAGAAATTAATTTTTATTTCCTATATTGTTGGGCAGTTTAAAACTAAAGACAAATCTAGAAAATGATCATTTTTACATAATTATTACCGAAGACAATTTTGTCTTAAGAGGGAAGGGATAAAAAATAAGCTGAGGGTGTAACCTAAGCCCCTGGAGCCCCAACAGCCAGAGGCTGGGGTGTTTTCATCCAGTGCAGGTCGAGCAGGCCATCCCAAAAGACAGGGAAGGAGGGAGCAGTTCTCAAAACATGTGGGGCCAGCGGGTACATGCCAGAGATTGAGCTGGGAGGCATGTGGGGAAGGACTGCTTACTGCTTATTGGGTCCGGGGGTCCTTTTGGGGTGACAACGGAACTGGATGGAGGTGGTATTTGCAACAGCATTGTGATTGGGCCAGATGCCACTGGATCATTCACATTAGAATGGCTATTTTTGTGGCATGTGAATTTCATCTCAATAAAAAGAAAGGAAAACAGTTCTCATGGGCTTCATGAGAGGCATGACTATTGGATAAGGCCAAGAAGGTGAGGGGTGAAAGGTTCGGAGCGGTAAAAAAAAGGAGAGCCAGGCTAAATTTCTCAAAGGGAGGGAAAGTTTATTGCGCCCCGGGCGGACCTCACGCACCCAAGGTGGGGGTCAGTGAAGCCGCGCACGTTGTTAGGGGGAGGCAGGGTTTTATAGGGTAAGGAGGGGTCAGGTGGGAAGTTGGGCTCTTATGGCGGGAAAAAGTTTGTTGGGCGGGGGGAGTTTCGTGGGGCAGGTAGAGGTTCTTTGTCTGAGAAGAGACTCGTAGGGGGAGGGGGAGGCTCACTGCCTGAATCCTCCAGGCAGGTATCCGCATTCCTGCCCCCCAGGTGGGCTTCCTGGTTGGCTTCTGCATTCCGGCCTCCTGCGTGGACCTTTCAGGGGGGTGAGGGAGGGGTGCCTCCTCACTGCTCTACAGAAGGAAGGGAGGCTCCCCTCTACCCTGATTGCAAATTGTCCCCATGGCAGCTAGAGATGCTGCTAGAAGCGGGTGTCCTAAGTGACTATGTAGGGGAGCTTATTGCTTTGCTCAGTCTGGCTCCGTTGGAAGCTGGGACAAAGAGTAGGGAAGTTGACAGTCCTGAGGGGGTCCTGGCTGCCTGGGCCCACATGGCAGAGAGCCTGTGGCTGGGGCCAGGGTGCATGTGCAGATTGTGGGGCAGCATTCCTCTGTCATCTGTGGTCTGGCTGTTGACAGTTTGTGGGTCCCATCTCAGTGCACCAGGCACCACAGAAAGGCAAGGTAGCAGGGGACCACTCAGTTACTGTCAGTGTCTGTGTCCCAGAATGGGCATCCCAGAGCCCAGCCACCCCTCCTGGTGGCCTCAGGCCCTGCACTCACTGCAGAGTCCCGGCAGCACCACCCATCAGTGGACTAATTGATGGCACACACACATCCATTGCAGGGTGCTACAGGAATGCGTCCTCCTCCTGTCCCCACCCACGACCCACTCCATCCTAATCCTGACCTCTCGTGCCCTTTGCCCCACCCACTGCAAGTCCTGAGAGTCGAGGAGCATCATCCTTGAACTGGGTTCCTGCTTGGGGAACATTCCCTCCTGGAGCAGCAGGTCACTGTCTCAGGAGGAAGGGCTGAGGCTGCAGTGGGGGTGGGGGTGGGGTGGGAGGAGGCATGCCAAGGACACCTGGACTGAGGGACAGCAATGCCCAGTAAACCCCCCCCCCCACTAGGACAGGGGACCCAGGGCCCTGGGTTTCCTTTCTGTGGAGAACAAAAGCCCCCCATTGACCAAAACCTGAAAAACAAGCCAGGGCACCATGAGGGTGCCTGCCCAGGGACATTCTTCTGCTTTGCCCTTGACCCAGAGATAAAGGCTCCTAATCTCGGTTAGAAAAAAACCTTGACATGAGATCTTTAGATGGTAGGCAGGAGACAGGGACTGAGTTGCTATGCTTTATGGGAAGGGAGTTCCAACATAGTGCAAGCATGGAGTGTGTGTGTGCACGTGCACTGTGGAGGGGATGCACAACAGTGGGGGATTGCATGGGAGTGAGGGGGTACATGCAGGATGGGGTGGGGTGACCTGGAGTTGGGAGGCAGGGCCTGTGTGCTGAACATGGGCTCCACAGCCTATCAGAAGGTGGAGGTCTGTCTTTGCAGCTCTTTCTCTCCTCTGTACCCAGGCCCCACCTATTTCTGCATGTGTTAGGGGGAAAAGGATGTCCTAAAGCTAATTCCATACAGGCTTTGTGGACTCCACCCCCACCCCAGAACCCGTTCAATATCGGGGCTGCTCTATAACACATGGAGATAGTCAACAGTCCCTTCTGCCTCCTCCTTGCTCGCCATGTGGGTTAAACAGTGTGCCCCCAAACTCAACAGCCACCCGGAACCTCAGAAAGTGACCTTATTTGAAAATAGGGTCTTTGCAGCTGCCATGGGTAAGGATCTGAGCTGAAATCATCGTGGATTTAGGAGGGCCCCAAATTCAATGCTCACTGTCCTTATGAAATGAGAAGAGGACACAGATACAAGAAGGCCGGCGGTGTCGCTGAGGGGCAGACTGGAGGGTTGTGGCCATAGAATGCCCGGGGCCACCAGGAGCGGGCAGGGGCGAGGTGAGGCTCCTCCCCTAGAGCTTCAGAGGGAGCACAGCCCTGATTTTGGATTTCTGGCCTCTGGAACAAAAGAATGTATTTATGTTTTTTAAACCGTCCAGGTTCTGGTTGTTTTTCACAGCAGCCACAGGAAATGTAAATTCCCGCTTGCCCCAGCCTGTGCCCCCAGCCCACCCTAGCATCGGGATTGGAGGTCAGGTGGAATTCTGTCCCCTTCCCACAGTACTTGGCGCCATGCGATCTGGCCCTGCTGACCTCTCCACTCCTGTCCCTCACTGGACTCCACCTTGAACTGTCATTTCCTTGAAAACTTTCATTTCCGGAAACTTCTGTTCCCAGAAAACCTGCTTAGCTGGTTCCCACCTCGTGTTTATTGTTCCCTGTTCTGGGAGTGCCCTTCCTCTGGATGGTGGATCTCCAGAGGGGTGATTTGCCGCCTAGGGGACATCTGGTAAAACATGGAGACAGTTTTGGTTGTCACATGGGAGGACTGGGGGGGGTTATGAGGGTACTCCTGGCATCTAGTGGACAGAGGCCAGGAATGCTACCCATCACCCCACATTGCACTGGACAGCCCCCCTCAGCATAGAATTATTCTACCCCAAATGTCCACAAGGCTGAGGTTTGAGAAACTGGTTCTAGATCTTTCCATAGCTCTATCTTCCTTGTCTTTCAAGCCTCAGCTCAATGACAAATTCTTAGACATCCCTCCAATTCTTTGTAAAGCAGGACTTCCTGTCACCCCCTTGTCACATCATCTGGAATCCTCTTCACTGCCCCATCACCATTTGAAACCATCTTGCTTGTTTATTCCTACTGCTCGTCAGTCTCCTCCCCCAGGTATCCCAGTGGATTTTCAGTCACTGTGGATGGAAATTTTTACTGTCTGGCCATCTCCCCACCAATTTTCACCCCCACAGCCCCCAGGGAATCATTAATTGAAGGGTTGTTCTTTTCCATTTAGCCAACAGATATTTTTCCCCTCTCCTGAGTCTTCCTGTGGAGGTGAGCGCTGCCAGCCCGGCCTGTCTGAACAGCTACCACTCCACACGGTCGGACTGGTGCTTTCTAGTCTTGCCAAGGCCCCAGGGCCGCCCAGCCTCATGTGGGATGAGCTGCTGTCCCAGAATGCACCTGGCCGACTGGGTGTTTCCTCCTGGTCTAAACTATCGGCCCTGGAAGCAGGAGATGCCAGGCCCAGATGCTAGGACAGACCCGTACCTCCAGAATTAGAGCCCAAAAATAACAGGAAGGGGGCTTTTAGGAGCAGAATTAGGTGCTCCCCAGATGTATACAGCCAAGTCTTAAAACCTAGTACCTCAGAATGGACTGTTTTGGGCCTCCCTGGTGGCACAAGGGGTTAAGTACTGCACTATGAAGCAATCCGCAGCCTCTGCAGCACAGTTCGATCCCCGGCAGGCCAGGGAGCAACCCACATGGCACAGCAGACCTCTCCTGACTTGCCCGCTGCTCCCCTCGGCAGTGTTTTTCAGTCAGTCTGCCTGTTCTGTTCCCTACTCTGTTTCTGATGAATCCTCTCCCCCTCCCACCACCCCTACATCTCTGGCCTGTACCCCAGCTCTTGTATGCATGAATAATAAATCAAAAAAAATTTTTTTAAATGGACTGTTTTTGGAGACAGGGCTTTTAAGAAGTGATTAAGTTAGACAAGGTCACGTGGGTGGAAGCCAACCCATTATGTGGGGTCTTCATAAGAAGACGAGATCAGGACACAGCCAAGCACAGAGAGAAGACCCTGTGAGGACACAGAAAGAAGATGCCGTCTGCACGCCAAGGAGAGAGGCCTCAGGAGACCCCAGGTTTCTTGAAGCCCAAGCATGTTAATACAGGGGCCATCCCAGGTTCTAACCCCACACTACTCATGTACCCCTAGGTAGGCCATCTAATCTGTCCAAGTTTTTCTTCCTCCTTTGGTAAAAAGGAAGTAAGACTGCACCTACTTTTTATTGTGAGGAGCGAAGGTGATAGTCAACATTTCTGGAGCAGTGAACACATGCCAAGTTTTGCTCATGATTTATTATGCCTTCTCCTTGTTCAGTCTTCACAACAACTCTTTGAAGTTAGTTTCATTAGTCTTGTGTCACTAACAACAGGGGCATGTTCTGAGAAATACGTCGTTAGGTGATTTTGTTGTGTGAATGTCAGAGTGTAACTATACAAACCTAAATAATACAGCTTACTGCACACCAAGGCTAACTGGCACAGCCCAGTGGGACTACCAGCTGTTGTTGACTGAAACATCATGAGCGAAACTTGTTACAGTTCAGGGAACTAAGGTTCAGAGAAATCAAGTAACCTACCCAAGACCACACCACATCTTCAATTTTTTAAAAAAAGATTTATTTATTTATGCATACAAGAACTGGAGTGTAGGCCAAAGGTGTGGGGTTAAGAGGATTCACCAGAGACAGAGTGGGGAGCAGAACAGGGGGATCTACTGAAGTACATTGCCGAGGGGAGCAGAGGGTGAGACGGGAGAGGTCTGCTGCGCCATGTAGATCAGCTCCCTGGCCAGCTGCTGCAGTGACTGGAGATTGCTTGATAGTGCTGAGACTTTAACACCTGTGCTGACAGGGAGGCCCCCACATTTCAATTTGAACCCAGGTTAGCCCAGCTTCAAAATCCTGGTACTTCATTGTGCCTCCCCTGGTGGTGCAGGCTGTTGAGTGCCGCGCTGTGAAGTTGTCTGCAGCCTCTACAGCGCAGGTTCGATCCCGGTCGGCCAGCAAGGGTCCAACATGGCGTGGCAGACCTCTCCTGTCTCACTTGCTGCTCCTCTCAGCAGTGTATTTTGTCAGTCTGCCTGCTCTGTTCCCTGCTCTGTCTCTGGTGAATCCTTTTACCCTACCGCACATCTGGCCTGTACCCTGGTTCTTATATAAAATAAATAAATAGATCTTAAAAAAAAAGAAAACCTGGTACTTCATTAACCATAATGACAATGACAGGCCCAAGACACAAGAGAGCCCCCCAGTTGTTAGTTCAATTCTTCTTTACAATAGGCTGAGCTATATACAGGGTCTGATAGATGATGTCACTTTAATCACGATTAAAGATTCAAGGATCATATCTGTAGCTCAGAGCATCTTTGATTCAAGTCTATAAACATTTACCAAGTACCTCCTGGTGGAAAATCACAACCCCTCAAAAATGAAAGGAGCAGAGGGATCCCATAAGGACCCAAATGTTAGCTCTGGTTACGTGTGGGAGGTGAGATGCTTGTCCACAGCTTCTATAAATTTATGTTACTTTTAGCATAAAACAAATTTATAAATAATTTATAAAAGGAAGAGTATGTGCTCTGTAGAAGTCCACACTGACATGTTATAAAGCCATGTCCTGGGGTCTCCTGAAGCTCTAGAGATCCCCATGAGGCCACACACAAAGAGACACCCAGCAAACCCTTGATGGTTAATAATTGCAGTTGAAGTTTGATGAAAGCAGGTTTTGAAATGAATTTCCATTGTCCTAAGGGCAGCAAGACCCAGCTACAAAAGACCCAGTGTGACAGGACAATGAACTCTTTATGTTTAAGGAATGCCCCTGAAGGCGACTTCCTTCCCTCACACCTGGGGACCCCTAGAAGAGCCTGCCACCAGGTGGCGCCAGGGAGTCTCGCTTGATAACTGGTCCAGTCAAGCACCCTCCCCTGGTTGCCGTGGATACAGATGGACAGGAGGAGAGACAAACTGGCACCACGAAGTAGGTGTCCTGTGCCATCCATCTGCCACAGGCCTGTTTTCATCCCCCACTCTCTTGGCCTCAATCCTGTCGCCCTACCCCCCCAGCCTTAGGTTTCCCTCTCTTTAAAAGTCAGAGACAGAAGGCCTGAAGAATAGAAAAGAAAACTCTTCAGCACTGCTTTATTTTCTTTTAAAAATTAATGAAGGGCCTCCCTGGTGGTGCAAGGGGTTAAAAGCACAGCACTATGAAGTTATCCGCAGCCTGCAGCACAAGTTCCATTCCTGGCCAGGGAGCTACCCACATGGCGCAGCAGACATTTCCTATCTCGCCCGCTGCTCCCCTCAGCAGTATATTTCAGTCAATCTGCCTGTTCTGCTCCCCACTCTGTCTCTGGTGAATCCTCTCACCCTCTGCACCTGTGGCCTGTACCCCAATTCTTGTATGCATAAATAAATAAAATGTCAAATGTCCCCCCACTGTTCCCAGAGGAGTCAAATGGATCGAGTCAAAAGAAAAAGGTGGCTGCCGAGGGCCAGGGGAGAAGATGAGGGGCTGATGTTTATAGGTATTTCAGTTTGGGAAAATGAAAACCTCCTTGATGGTGATGATGGTTGTACAAAAATGTGAGTGCATTTAATATCACTGAACTACGTTAGGTATATTTTACCATAAACAACAACAAAAACCCTGCTTGCCTTGATGTTAGGTTACATGCTCACACATGGGGAAAGTAAGTCTAAGGTGGCTCCCACGAGCTTGTGAGCACATTGGCATGCCCCTTCCATGGAGCCACACCCCAGGGGTGCAAAGGCTGCAGAAGGACCTGGACTCTCCCAGCAGCCCTTCAGGGCAGGAGCAGGAGGCAAACTACTGCCAAATCCAGCCCTTGTGAGGCCCTGTACTCATTCCCTGCTCTCAATCCCCACTGACCACACCACCACAACCAAGGGAAGAAATGAAAATCGTTCACACTGTTCTCCACGCTGTCAGCCTTTGTTCCCTGCAGGTGTGTGTTTACATAGTTCCAATCAGCACAGATACAGTTTTGGATTCTGCTTGTTTTACTTTAAATGTTGTGGCCATCTTTTATATATTGCAGCAATTCCCATGCTTGTTATTTTTAAGAACTACGTAACAGCCCATCTGGTAGATGTACCATAATTTATGTGCCTTTCTCCTCCTTTTGGATGCAGGGCTCATAGCTAATCTTCCATCATTTTAGGGAGTGACTTGGCCAGTAAGTACTGGATGCATCAAGATTTTGTCCAATAAGGAAGGGAACAACCTGGCTACGTTCTAGAGGGTCTCCAAGAAACCCATGAGCTAGGGCAGAAGCCAAAATAGCAAAAGTGGGGGAAGGACTGGAGCAGTCAGTGCGTCTCAGAGGCAAGCAGAAGAGAGCAGACATGGCTTTTTCACAGGTACTGCATGGGCCACACCAGATGCTGCTGAATTTTGCAAAGATAAGTTCCAAGATCAGGAGCTCCGAGACCATCCTCAGACTTGATCATTTGCCAAAAGTCCTCGAAGAACTCAGCAAAGCCATTGTGTGTGTGTGTGTGTGTGTGTGTGTGTGTGTTATAGCAAAGGATACATATTAAAATCAGCCAAGTGCAGAGGCTCATAGGGGAGAGAACCATGCAGAACTAGCTGTCCCCTCCCAGTGGGACACAGACAACCCTGACACCTCCCAGCAATGGTGCCTGACAACATGCATGGGGTTACCCCACCAGGGAAGCTCCCCTGCGTCTAAGTGTCCAGAATTTTTTTTTAAAGATTTATTTATTTATGCATACAAGTGCTGAGGTGCAGGCCAGAGATGTGGAGGTGGGGGGTGAGAGGATTCACTAGAGACAGAGTGGAGAGAGAACAGGCAGACTGGTTGAAATATACTGCTGACGGGAGCAGCGGACGAGACAGGAGATGTCTGCCTCACCATATGGGTTACTCCCTGGCTGGCCGGGGATTGAACTCATGCTGCCGAGGCTGTGGATTGCTTCATAGTGCGGTGCTTTGACCCCTTGCGCCACCAGGGAGGCCCCTTGGTGCCCAGAGTTTTTATTGGGGTTCCATCACATGTTGATTCTGCACATGGCTGGCCTCTTCTCCAGCCTGTCTCTGGTGGTTGAGCTGACAGCACGTGCAAGTCACATTGCATATGTCTGTGTAGTATGGCTACAGGTACCCAGATAAAGGAAAACATTCTTATCAGGTGGGACATTCCCAGGGCTTGGAGATCAACACCAAGAGCCAAGGACAGAGGGCAGAAGGCAGAGCTCTCTTGGGGTCAAATCCTTTCTGCACTACAAGTAACACTCTGGAGACAGAACAATGAAGAGAATTAGTGAGGTGGGTACAAGGAAGCAGACCCCTGCTCTGCCAGGGAGTGTGGTTGGTCCTAACTTCCCAGAGGGCAGCTCAGTTCTTTTCTGCTTCATGGTGGGAATAAACTGAACCGTGTTTGAAAGACTATTAATATCCACCCACAAGGTATTGTTTTAGTTTCTGGGTATTTTTTATATCATACCCAAAATGTAAATGGGTGTACCCTGAGTCAGCAATTCCACTTCCAGCTAGGAAGATCAGCAGACAAGTGTGCAAAGACATATGTATTGTGCATAGATTTAAAATCTTGAAATATTGGACACCACAGGCATGCTCATGAATAGGGAATTGGTTGAACAAACCATTGACTGGGATTGCTTTCAATCCATAGTTCAACAATTGACTTTAAAACATGATGAACCGGGGGCCTCCCTGGTGGTGCAAAGGGTAAAGTCTCAGCACTATGAAGCTATTGCCAGTCACTGTGGCATGAAGCCACTGAGGCATGAGTTCGATCCCCAGCCAGGGAGCTGACCCACATGGCGCAGCAGACCTCTCCTGCCTCGCCTGCTTCTCCCCTCGGCAGTGTATTTCGGTAGCTCTCCCTGTTCTGCTCCTCACTCTGTATCTGATGAATCCTCTCACCTCCCTGTACCTCTGGCCTACACCCCAGCTCTTGCATGCATAAATAAATAAATCTTTAGACCTGATCTAGATAGAAAAATTAATGGAGATGATCCTCTTATAGAAGTGAGTCCTTGGGCAACTTAGGGATAATTAGGCATCTTCAAGGACAGCTTCAAATCCCTAAGGCAGGGACTTCAGGAGAGTTAAGGAAGGCTCCACAGGTAAGGGCAACAAATTCCAAAGGGAACCCCCAAGACTAGGAGCGACAGGACATTCTGGAACAAGGCTGATAAAGAAAAGTATGCTAAGTTAAGGGCTGGGACACAGAGACTTAGTTCTGGTCACAGATACTTTAAGGCAGTGAGGGAGACCCATGAGAACAAACCAATCACTGAGAGACTGGTGGAGCTTTAGAATAATTAGGGAAAGAAGGTGCATATTCCCTGAGGCATGACTAGACTTTGGCTTCCTTTCCCTCCCTGGCCTGGTCCAAGGGCCTGGGAGACCAACTTTATATGTGTTCCTTTTCTCCTTAATAAATTGTTCTTTCTCTAAACAAAAATAAATAAACAAATGAACAAATATTTTAAAAATAAATAAATAAATAAATAAATAAATAAAACATGGTTAACCTTACTCTAAATGAGAAACAGAAATTAAAATTTTGCTCCTCTCAGATGGCCAAATTTAAAAAGTAGCATATTATCTTTCTGGGCAAGAGGAAAATCCACATGAGTGATGGGGTGGTCAGCCATGGTGGATGGAGGCAAACTGGCAGCATCTATCAAACAAAAAAAACCACGTGCCCTCTGATTCCTCAGTTCCATAAAAGGCACACTCTTACGTGCACTCAGGAAGTAAACACAAGGGAAGTAAAAACAAGGGAACTCACCGTCACACTATTAATAGACCAAAGACTAGAAAACCCATCTTGTGGCTGGTGAAATCCATTATGCAGCACCTTAAACTGGAATATTGTGTGGCTCTTCAATTCGCTCAGTAGGCTATGGCCAGGCATTATTTTAGGAGCTGGGAGCTAAAACAAAGTCCCTTCTTCTCACCATGCCAAGATTCTAGTTGGAGGAGACAGATGATTTTTTTTTTAACGTATGTAATAGTCAGATGGTGAAATGTGCTAAGAAGAAAAACCAGGGTAAGGAACAGAAAGTGATGGGGTGATGTGTCTGCTGTTTTGTTGGTGAAGGGAGGTGTCTGGGATAACATTTGGGGAGAGAGCTGATGGGAATGCAGGCCTATGCTGTGCAGGTATCTAGGGGAGAGCTGCAGAAAAAAGCCTTGAGGCCCCCCTGGGTATGGTGGACCAACAGTGAGGTGGTCCTGGTGGTTTAAGGAGTAAGGGGAGGAAGTGAGAGGGGCCTTGGGGGAGGATGATGACCAGGGTCAAATCAGGGTTTCCTTCTTGGAGGGTGTTGATCCCAGGCGAGCCTTCCATTGTTCAAAAACAGCTTCATTGAGAATAACTAGTGTACCACACAATTCACTCAGTTCAGCTGTATGATTCAGAGGGTATATGATTAGTATATGATTAGTTTGGCATTTCACTCACTTTAATAATGTTTGAAAGTGTGGTAAAATGTATATAAAATGGGCCTCCCTGGTGGCACAGGGGCTAAAGTCTCAGCACTATCAAGCTATCAACAACCAAGCAGCATGAATTCAATCCCCAGCCAGGGAGTTGACCCACATGGCACAACAGATCTCTCCTGTCTCGCCTGCTGCGCCCCTCAGCAGTGTATTTCAGTAGATCTGCCTGTTCTGTTCCCCACCTGTCTCTGGTGAATCTGGCCTATACCCCAGTTCTTGAGTGCATAAATAAATAAAATAAATCTTTTTTTTTTTTTAGTGGGAAGCAAGGCTCCTCTTATCTTTTTTTTTTTTTTTTAAATGATTAGTTAACATTCATTACCACACAGTTACAAGTTTTTCTTTCTCTTTTATTTATTATTATTATTTTTTTATAGAGTCATTTTTATTTATTTATTTATTTGTTTGTTTGTTTGTTTTGTTTATACATGCACTGGGTACAGTCAGAAGCGCGGGAGGGTGAGAGAATTCACCAGAGCCAGAGCGGGGAGCAGAGCAGGCAGAAGGACCGAAGGACACTGCTGAGGGGAGCAGCGGGCGGCAGGAAAGGTCTGTGCGCCATGTGGGACCCTCCTCCAGTGGCCGGGGAGCAGCTGGGGATCGAACCGGTGCCGCAGAGGCCGCGGGCAGCTTCGCAACCCAGCGCTCAACCGCTGCGCCACCAGGGAGGCCCTAAAATAAATCTTTTTAAAAAATGTATATAACATGAAATTTGCCACTCTAGTCATCTTTAAGTATACAACTCAGCAGCATTCATGATATTCACAGTATTATACAATGATCACCCCTATGGATAGCCAAAATGTTTTCATCACCCCAAAGAAAAAATCTGCGTCCCTTGAGCAAGAACTCCAGTATTTTCTATCCCATCCCCCAGAAGCGTCCATTCTACTTTCTGTCCTTGACTTCATCTAGTCTAGATACTTCATGTAAGTGAAATCAGATTCTATGTGTCCTTTGGGGCCTGGCTTTCTTCACTCAGCATAATGTTTTCAAGGTTCTCCCATATGTTTCCTGATTTAGAACTTAATTTCAAGGCTTCTGTTTTTATTTTTATTTTTTTTTAAAGATTTATTTATTTGTGCATACGAGAGCTGGGGTACAGGCCAGGATGCGGAGTGGTGAGAGGATTCACCAGAGACAGTGGGGAACAGAAAGGCAGAGTGACTGAAATACACTGCTGAGGGGAGCAGCGGGTGAGACAGGAGAGGTCTGCTGCACCATGTGCATAGTTCCCTGGCCGGGGATTGAACTCTGCTGCAGTGGCTGCGCATAGCTTCATAGTGCTGCAACTTTAACCTTTGTACCACAAGGGAGGCCCTTAAAATAAATTTGAAAGAACTCAGTGCTCCATGACAGAGGTGCAGTCCCACAGTGCAAAGCCAGCTAAAGGCCTAGAAACCCATGAAGACAGGGCATCACTTTAAAAGATCAAAAAAAGGGCCTCCCCGGTGGCACAGCGGTTGAGCCCTGGGTTGCAATGCTGCCCGCGGCCTCTGTGGCGCCAGTTCGATCCCCGGCTGCTCCCCGGCCACTGGAGGAGGGTCCCACATGGCACGCAGACCTCTCCTGCTGCCCGCTGCTCCCCTCAGCAGTGTACTTCGGTCCCTCTGCCTGCTCTGCTTCCCGTTGCTCTGGCTCTGGTGAATTCTCTCACCCTCCCGTGCTTCTGACTGTACCCAGTGCATGTATAAACAAAACAAACAAACAAATAAATAAATAAAACATGCCTCTAAAAAAAAAAGAGAGAATCTGCATAATCATCATAATAGATGCCAACTGAAAAATCCAATCTTTGCTCTTAATAAAACTCTTGGCAAATTAAAATTAGGAGAATTCTTACTTTACATGACTGTGTGTGTGTTCATTGTTTCAAGGGGGGAAACCTAAAAATGTTATCATTCAAAGCAAGAATAAAGGACAAGAATGCTCGCTGGCTTCAAATTATTTCATTTTATTCTGGAAATGGGAATTAAAGCAAGTAAACAAGAGAAAGAAATGTGTTTGTTGTTGCAATTATTTACAGATGAGATAATTATATATCTATGCAAAAGAATCTACCCTATTTATGGCACAGATAATTCAGTAAGATGTCAGATTACAGCATGAATGTGCCCAACGCACTGATTTCCTAGAGCTACAAGACAGCCAAGAAAAATATAATGAAGAAATGATACCAGTCGCGGTAATAATTAATGAAAACTCTGCATAGAAACTTAAACATAAGAAGAGACTCTGAAGGTTAATCAAGGATAACAAGAGTTTTAAGTAAATGGAAAGACAGGTCACATTCTTCTACAAGAATTAGGACTCTAATTCTCCCTATATTGCTCTATAAATCCAATAAAATCCCACCAGCAGACTTTTCTTGCAGTTTGAATGAATGACATTAAACTTCATCTGGAAAAAATGAACAGGTAAGACTAGCCAGGGAAGGCCTGGAAAGAAGCAGAGGGAGGGACCCTTTGTCCCACAAGCTAACACACACTAGGTAGAGGGCTTGCAGCCATGCCGCTCACCATCAGAGGCTGGGGGACTTGACCCCATCTTTCCCCTGAAAGCCATGGGCCAGTATTTATCAACTTCATTTCTTCACTATAGAGCATAGTGACCAGGAATCGACCTAACTGATGTCATATGTGGATGAGAATATCAAAGAGAGAGTAGAATGAGGGGGATCAGAATCCTGTCAAGGGATGAGGATCCTGCAGCTTTCTAACAAAACAGGAACAACTTCAGCAGTCCAGCAAAAAGAACCTTCCAGCATTTCTCCTGACAAAAGTGTGGATGAGAAGAGGATGAGCTGACCCTGGCCTTCGTGACATGGGGGTTGTTGTTCCCAGTGACCTCAGTGGAGGCATGAGGATAAAAATGGGGGGCGGGAGAAAGAGAGAGGAGGCAGTGGGTTTAGAGATGGGTTTGGAGGGATTTAATGTGAAAGGGAAAAGAGAAAGCTGGCAGTAGTCAGAGGTGGGTGAGGGGCCTTGGGAGGGTTTTATGTATTTTGTTTTGCTAAAAAATCAATGGGGAGGATCCAGTGGACAGAGGGATGGGGTGGAGCAGGCTCAGACAGCAGAGGAGCCAAAGGGGCAGGCAGCACAGCGGAGGCTGCAAGAGGGGCTTTAGGATTTCTACCTGAAGGTTTCCTAGGCTCTGCGAAGTGGAAGTTGAGGCTACTGGCTGAGTGTGGCCGGGAATGAAAGTTTGATGGGAGAAGGGGGAGTTTAAAATAGTTATTGCTGTGTGTGGGTGAGTAACAGGACCCCAGGATTGCTCTGGCCAACAGCCATGGAGAATTTTCTGCAGGACCCCTGAGTCTCTGGCTCTCCACTCTTGTCCCTCACCCTCTCCAGCTGCTCAGCGCCAGAGTCCAGAGTGCATATTGTTCCTGAAATCTGTCCTCTCCCAAACCAATGAGGTGCGGGGTGGGAAGTGCCACGATGGGGGGGGGGGGCAGACACTCTCCAGCATCACTCTGTGGTGCCAATTTAGCAGAAAGCATAAGTGTATAGAAACCCCAATTTAAAAAGAGTTCATCCTGCAGACTTCCAAAATCTCAGCCCCAAGAACAGAAGGCAATTGGGGCACATGTTTAGGAGGCCCAGGGCGGCAGGCCAGCGGTTTTATAAGTAGCCTTGTGGTGGGCTCCTTCTGATTTGCAAAGCCCAGAATTGCCTCTTTCCTGCAGCAGGGGAGGGCCTTCCCCTTCCCCCCTCCCCCGGGGCCATCTGCACCAGAGAACAGCTCTCCCCATGTGGCAGCCTCAGTTTCGGGGAGCTAGCAAGGGGATGAAGTAGCTCCATGTGGAGCCCACGGAGACCCACACGTATAAAGCAAGCAGACAAAAAAAGGCTGTTCAAAATAGATTCTGTCTACGGCAGAAAACACCAGCACCAGAATGAAGACGGCTGACCAAAGTGGACTGTTTTCCAAGCCTCTGGGGGACCGTGCATGAGGAGATTGAGTTGAGAGGCCAGAGCGGAGGACAGTGAGGCCTACTGGAGGTCTCTCCGTGTGGGCAGTCAGTCCTGCTCCACCTGGACGAGCCCACCTAGTCGATCCCTCGGAGAGCCTTGAGGAAGACAAGAACGTTCGACGGCAGTGATGATTGTACAGCAATATGAATGCACTTAATGACACTTAAAACATGGCTGAAAGGGTAAATTTGGTTATATATATATTACTACAATTTTTAGATGTAAACAACCTGCTAAAAATAAATTTAAGCACGAGAATCTCTTTGATAAATTCTAAGGGAATCTGAACCTGCCCATCCAGCGATCAGTGAGCAGCTTTAGAGGCTGATATCCTCCTTGTACCCCAGCACCCCCTTCACCCACCAGGAGGAACAGACCCAGGCCCCACCCCTTTCCCCTCTTTCAAAAATCTGAGTCAACCCTGTTCCTGTTCATCTGCCCCCAAAATCCAACATGAGCTGCAGGTTGCAGGATTCATTTCTTCCCCAGACACTGGCCAGATGGCCTTGTCCCCGGGTGCTGTCTGCACGCAGCAGGGACGGGTCAGCACATTCCACCCCCTCCGCAGTGGCTGTCACTTGGCTTGTCCTGGCCATGGGGTGCAGCCCAGCACTTGTCCTTGCCCTTGTCTCTGGGCTTACAGAGAAGTTTAAATTTTCTGCTTAAAGCCTAAGAAATTTGATCTTATGTTTATGGCCAAGCACTTTCCTCAGATTTAGCCACTCATCTTGTTTCATTTGCAAATAGCATATGCATCCCCTTAAGATAAAAATAGCATGGGGTGATTTTCGGCAGGTCCATCTGACACCAGCCGTATTTGGACACCAGGGCCCGGGGTCTGCATGTGGACTCGGTGTAAGGTGTATAAAAGTGGCAGCATGCTGCCTCCCAGACACCCACAGGACCCTGCCCAGGAGCACCCCCAGGTAAGCCTGTAACCCCGCTGCCTTTCTCCAAGAAGATCCTGAAGCCCAATTGTGTGCTGCCAGAAATGTGGGGGAAATGTTTTTTGATGTCACGTCCCTGAGAGTGTGGGACTATCTGTGTGGCAGCTCCTGCCTCCATGGTTGGCAATGCCACTGTTGCCACCATTGATCGCCAGTAATTGAATGAAATAAAGAGTGGCTGTACTGTGGATGATCACAAATAAAGTATGTAAGACCCTCTTCCCCTGTGCGCTGGACTGGTCAGCCAATGACGGGTAAGATCAGGAACAGACCTTCGGTTTGTGACTCCTGACGACCTAAGACAGGCGCAGTCCCCGAGGGGATTTATAAGTGTCCCCCCTTTTTAACTCTATGGAAAATAACTGCTAGAAGGCAATAGCATTGAGTTTCAATAACTTGCTCAATTTGTTGAGGTCACACCATTGCTCCTTAATAATAGGTTTAAGCTTTATTAAACTATTATTGTAAAACTAGTTTAACTGCTTACGGAAAATGCATTAGCAATCTGGCGGGTGTGGGGAGCCTAGAATAATGGAATTAGGTTGTGCTGTGTAAACAGTCACAGTAATAACAAAAATATGTAGGTCAACATAAATCCTAAGTACAAGAGAATTCTGAATAGTTGAGTCAATGGTTAAACTAGGGTTAATTACCAAAAACCTAGAGGTCATGAATAGCGTAGAGAAAAATGGGACCTCTTGCAAAGGTCTCGGTATGTACCTGAATCATCGACGCTTGTGCATGATCAGAAGCTAGATTTAGTGCATATTGTCTTCGTTATGTTTCACTGCATGCAATGATTTGGTGTATGATTAACCACATAATGTACAAAAGCAACCTTATGCAATGTCTATGAAAATGTATAAAAAGAGCATGATACTTTCAATAAATTGCACTCAGATTTTCACTCTCCCTTGAGTGTGTCTGTGTGTCATTCTTTCTTGTCCCCCGCCCTAATTCCTTCGACCACCTTTTGCTCGTTCTCACTCAATCTCGGAGATTGTCTCTATCTCCCGCTGCCGCTGGGCTGGTCCGCGGCATATCTGGAGGACTGAGGCCAGGGTGGGCCTGAGCTCTGCTGAGGGATCCTTTCTTGGTGGGTTCAGGACCTTGATTCAGGCCACACCCTAAACGTGGGCTGATGGAAAGAGCATGTGTGTGTTGGGGTGGGGTAGCACGTGCCCACAGGTGGTCAACAAACCCAACTGGTAAGAAAACCAAGATCTGTCTTCTTGACCAGCGAGTTGGTCCCAGTGTTAGGGGGAAATGATGTCCTGAGCTGGTCCCATGCAGGCTTTGTGGACCCCACCCCCACTCCAGACTAAAGCCATCAAGACATTGGGAAAGACAAATCCCGTCACCACCAAAGGGAGGGTGGCTGGGACCTGAGGGTGGAGTTAAGCAGCCAGGTTGGATATAAAAACCAGACAGGTGGGCCTTGGGCTGGCTCACTGTTGCTCGCCTCCTGGCTACACGGCTCCTGGCTTGCAGCCAGCTCTCAGAGCACCATCTTGGGATTCCTGATCGGCGGATCGGGTAGGACTCATTTAAAACTTTGTCTCCCACTTTTCTGCCAGAGCTGTACATTTCCTCATTTGCCCTTCCCTTGTAAATAAACCTTCTATTAACCTTTCGGGTGTGCCTGCAGTAGAGCATTGATAAGTCCTTTTAAGCGCGCGGGTGAGGACCCACAGTCAGGCACCCCGTTTTGTATCGGGGTTGCTCTACAACACCAGCGACAGCTAAATAGCCTGGTTAGTGGCTCAGACTCAGACTCTTGAGCCTGTGACTGAACTTAATTCCTGGCCCCATGACCCTGAGGAAATCATTTCATCTCTCTGGGCCTCAGTGTCCTCGCCTGTCAGATGCGAATATTAAAGCCCTATCCCCTCAGGATTTGCTTAAAGGTGATGCTTAAAGAAATGCATTTGCATCCACTTAAAAGGAGCTTGGCATGGAGTAAGTAGTAGATGATGTTATTATTGATACCTCCTAATGTGTGGACACAGACCCCTGCCTGCCCCCCCGCCACATACATACATAAAATAATTTCAAAGACATAACATTTATGAAGAAAACAACAGAGAAGGAAGGCTTGAATTGGAGACCACAATGACTTATAGATCAGGAGGTTGCTAAGTACCCCTATCATGGTTTCCAAGAGAGTAGCCTTGTAGAAATTAAATTTAAGTATACAAGTAACATGTGTATTGCCCATAATACCTTCCCAATATAAAAGTTTGAAACATTGGGCCTCCCTGGTGGTGCAAGGGGTTAAGGCACAGCACTATGAAGTAATCCACAGCTACTGCAGCATGAGTTCGATCCCTGGCCAGCCAGGGAGCTGACCCACACGGCGCAGCAGACCTCTCCTGTCTCACCGCTGCTCCCCTCAGCAGTGTATTTCAGTGGATCAGCCTGTTCTGCTCCCCACTGTCTCTGAATCCTCTCAACCCCTGCCCCCGCACCTCTGGCCTGCACCCCAGCTCTTGCATGCATAAATAAATAATTTGAAACATCCCCACATAAGGCTTGCCTGAAGTGATTCCAGAGAAGGGATGAGGCCCGGCACCCCCTCCCTCTCCCAATCATCTATTTTGATTGAGTCCCACCTACATCATCCTGCCTCCCAGCTTTGTGTGTTCCTTCTGCTAGAAAAGGAGTTGCCCTGGCCAAAGGCGAAGGGGGTTGTACGTTCTCTGACATGTTAATTAGATAAGTTCTCTTGAGTTTCACGAAAAACCACACTGAGTCCTGCTCTCAGAGGAACCTCCGCCATTCCCAGGCAGAATTCCCTTCTCAGGGTGGCTATTTCTGGGTTCCTTTGAAAGTGTCAGAATGATGAGGAAGAAAGGCTTTTCTTTACCATCCTTCATTGCCATGAACCTCGCCCCTGTTTCCAAAGCAATTGCTCAGCGTGGTGGCACCAAGATCCAGGTTAAACAGAGAATGCATTTGCAGAAGTTATGGATTCCAGGCATGGTGTTGGGCTGGATTCAGAGCGGGTGGGGACACTGCTGGCGGGGGTCCAGTGCAAGTCAGCCTGGGATGGTGACTAAGAGTGAATTTCCTGTCCCCAGACCTCGTGTGTGGATGCACCAGCATAGGGATGGACCCAAAGTGCAGGCTTCCCTCCTCTCTGTGCCCTGCCTCTTTCAGAGGATGTCTCCCTCATGACCAGACCCCAAACTCTCCACCTGGGTTTTGGTTTCAAGTGTAAGAGAGGTCGACCAGGGACTCCAAGGCAAAGAGGCTCACTCACTCTTGTTTGTCATTCTTAGCCCAGCCATGGCAATGACCGATATTGTCTCCTTGAAGGACATCGAGGCGGCTCTGTCCAGCTGCAAAGGTGAGGGGGTATGCTCTCTTCCTTAAGTGGGGAGGGCACTGGGATGCCCGAGTGGATGTGCCTTAGATCGCTCGGTCCAATCCTCTTGCATCCAGAAAAGTAAACTCAGAGGGGGATGGGCTGACCCACTTCCATTGTCAGGCTTCCAGACTCCCAGGTCATGCTCCCAGCAAAAAGAACATGGCTCATCCTGTAGCATCTGGGGTGTAAGGAAGCAGATTACCTCGAGAGACAACACAGACTACCCAGATTAAGTCTCTGCTTGGCCACTTCCCAACCTCAGGACAGTGAATGGCCATTTCACTTCCATTAAATAGCCACTTAGCTTCAGGGAGTTCATTTGTAAAATGGAGGTTAAAATAGAGGCTGTTTCCCACCTAAAATGCCCAGTATCTGACGTGCAGTTAAGCACTCAATAAATTCTAGATATTATTGAAATTAACTTGGCCATCTTTCATTGAGGCTTCTTTGTGAATGAGAAAAAGTTTATATGCTGGGAAGAAAACAAGAGCATTCCTTTGTTATCTGTGGCCAGCTCTGTAACTCTCAGGTTGGCTTCAGATTTCTATTGCATCCAATCACACCTAGCGATTGGGTGTTTAAAAAAATGTCCATTTGTGATAATTACTGCTAGACACAGATACTTTGGCTCCTCTAGGAGAGGACATTTGATACAACTTCCTCATTTATGACTATATGCCAAAAGTATCCTATAAAGACTCTAAATCCCTTCATACTCAACAGGACGGCTATAATTTTAAAAATGGAAAATAACAGGTGTTGCCAAGGATGTGGAAATAAGACCCAAATGCAATGCTGGTAGGAACATAAAATGGTGCAGTTGTTGTGGAAAGCCATTTGATGGTTTCTCAAACATTTAAACAGAATGACCACATGACCCAGCAATCCCACTTCTAGGTATATAACCAAAAGAATAGAAAACAGGTACTCAAATACTTGTACACATATGTTTACAGTAGCATTATTCACAACATCTCAAAGGTAGAAACAACTCAAGTGTTTATCAATGAATGAATGGGTAGATAAAATGCAGATGCATTCTGCAGAATATTATTCAGCCATGAAAGGAATGACATACTGGCACATTCTACACATGAGTGAACTTTGACAATATTATGCTAAGGAAAATAAGCCAGAAACAAAAAACTCATGTGTTGTATAACTCCACTTATATGAAATAGGCAAATTCAGAGAGAGAGCATGGTTTGGTGGTTGTCAGGGAAGGGAGCAGGCAGTGATTGTGATCAATGGCTGATGAAATATTTTGGAAGTGGTTGGAGATGGTTACTGCAGAACACTGGGAATGTACTTGATGCCCCTGAATTGTTTGTTTTTAAATGGGTAATGTTATTTTTTGTGAATTTTACATCAGTAACATTCATAGCCCATCTATTAGGAATCTACTTGGAGATAGAAGATGAGGGCTTCAAACACTCACTGATAGGGGTTGGGCCACACCCCAAGATGAAAAATACAATCAAACATAACCCTTAAGTCTCTCTATATCTTTCAGATCCGGGGAGCTTCAACCACAAAGCCTTCTTCTCTGAGGTGGGCTTATCCAGCAAGGACATTGACCTTGTCAGGAAAGCATTTGCCATCCTAGACCAGGACAAGAGTGGCTTCATTGAAGAAGAAGAGCTTAAGTAAGACTTCTCCAACATGCTAGTGGGGAAAAAGGATGAACCGGAGTTAAAATTTCCTGGGGTTGTGATTTATGCAGGGTCTTGAAGACAGCCCCGAGTCCCAGACTCCTTTGGGTGACTTGCTTTTCCAGGCCTTGCTCAGCACCCTCCAGCCTCTATACTGGCTGCCCTGTCTAATCCCCCTGACCAAGCCCTATCCCTACAGATTGTTCCTGAAGAACTTTTCCCCCTCTGCCCGGGTCCTGACTGACAAGGAGACAAAGGCCTTCCTGGAGGCGGGTGACTCCGATGGAGATGGCAAGATAGGCGTGGATGGTAAGTGCACAGGACCCCTCCTGGAGCTCATGCACCCATTCACGCCCACCTGCCTGCCCAGACCCCCCCTGGCTCCCTGCAGGAGTACCCTGAGATCCCTGACAAACCAGCCCCGCCTTTATTATTAATTTTTATCAGTACTGAAGCCACAGTCTGATTTATTACAAGATCTTTAATTTCTGAGACCCAAGCATGTCAAAGTAGAGCAGTGATTCTAATCAGGGGTGACGGTGCCCACCTGGAGACACTTGTATTGTCACAACTGCGGGGTGGTATGCCCAGAGATGGCAGGGTGGGTGCCCAGAGATGCGGTGAAATATCCCACAGGCACAGGAAGGTCACCCACAACACGGAATGATCCTGCCCCCGCGTCAGAGGTACTGAGGCAGAGAAACCCTGCACGAGGTTCGTGGATCATGTTTGTAGAGGAGATCCAGGGTTCCCCAGCCTTGAATGACCTTCAGACCCCTTTAAAGAGGGGCATCTTGGCTGGGACCCCTGAGCTCCACAGAACTTGCTGTTTGACAAGCAATGACTTCGGAGTCTAAACTCTTATTCAGTGAATAGTTTTCAGTTGCAATACCAATAGAATAAAGTTTGGGTTGCTGAAATAATTTTTTAAGACTAGAAAGGGTCCTGAGGGGAATTTCTGGAAAAATGGAAACATTCTGTGTCTTAACCTTGGTAGGACATGCATGAAGAAGAGTTCATCGAGATCTACACACTTCTATAAAAAACAAACAGCTGGGGAAATGGTTGTAGCAGAATAGGTTACAAATTTTATCCAGTAAAACTCCTGGAGAAGGAGGGCAAAGATACAAGAGTCCTACCTTCTCTAGGACAGCATCAATTATCTTAGTACAAATCATCATTCTAAAATTAAAGCTTTTTTATAAAAGCAAAAAAATAGTTTAAAAATTAAAACAAAGAATTGTTTAAATTCTTGGAGGCCTCCCTGATGGCACAGGGGTTAAGTCTCTGTGCTATCAAGTTATTAGCAGCCACTGGAGAATGAGTTCAATCCCCAGCCAGGGAGCTACCCACATGGCACAGCAGACCTCTCCTGTCTCACCCGCTGCTGCCCTCAGCAGTGTATTTCAGTCGATCTGCCTGTTCTGCTCCCCACTCTGTCTCTGGTGAATCCTCTCACCCCCGCCCCAGAGGTCTGGCCTACACCACTGCTCTTGTATGCATAAATAAATACATCTTGGAAAAAAAAAAAGCAAAACTCTTGTAGCCATCTCAGCTCCCAGTTTAAGATTTTCTGGGCAGGGCTTGAGACAAGTTGGTAGCCTGCCCCAGGTCCTCTGATCACCTCTGCAGTCAGGGCTGCAGTGTACCTGGCCACACTGAGGTGCCAAGAATACAGCAGATTGTTTTGGTGCCTCTTGTTTTGACCTTCCTTCTACCTTGTATCAAGGTCTCCTTTGCAGAAAGAGAATCAGTCTCAGCACTCTCCACTCCATGCATGCCTGTGTGTATGGGGGTTACCTGCCCAAGGCCCCACCAGGCCCCACCTGTAACATCAAGCTGTTGATTGCTGAGTGAAACTTGACATTTCCAGGATGCTTAAAAGGTTGCAGATTCCTGCTGCTTGGAAAGAGTGCCTCTGGGACTCAACCACCCGGCTCTGCCCTCTGTTCCTCCTCCTTGTTGAATGGCCTTGCAGACTAAAGTGAGATAGCTTGAGAGGTGGCAGCTTGTGGTTTAGGGGGTCTGCTGCCAGGTTTGAAGCTGGGATCCCCCACTTGCCAGCCATGAGACCTGGAGACTTGGGTACAGAGTCATATAAGTACAAAGAATTTTGATTCTTCTTGGTCCAACAGACTTAGCAAAACCTCCTACCTCTTGGGATTGTTATAGCAATCTAATCAATGAACGTCAAGTGCTTTCGTGGTGCCTATACACAGTGTGCCAAACCCATGTCAGCTGTGACTACTGCCAGGGGCCTCCTCACGGGCAGCCAGGCCACTGCATCTGGGCTCCCCTCCAACAGCTTCTAGCTTTGTGAGGAGCACAGAGGGCGAGGAGCACAGAGGCAGAGGCAAAAATCTGGGCTGACAAATCTTGTTTTGCTCCAGTGATGACTTGATGTGGGGTTGGCTTTCCTCCCTGTAGCACCTCTAATTTAGTGTGCCTTCTCTTTTCTTGTCAGAATTCCAGTCTCTGGTGAAGGCGTAGCCAGTCTCCGACCCAAGGACACACAAGGACTGACCCCAGCACACTGTCCCTCAAGTCCTCTTCACACTCGGGGCTCACCTCTCCATCCTTTCTGTCATTTTGTGGCATTTCTCAAACAACCGTTTGCTGCCAACTGCACCATCAGGACTGGTAGCCAAGCAGGCTTTCGGGTGCTGGCAAGGGCAGGGCAGGTGACTGTAGCAACTCGCAATGTGGAGAAGAGAAAAATAAAACAAAGAAAAAGCAGCCTGCACTCGAACATCTCTTTCTTCTGCACTGACCCTCCTGGCTGCTCCAGCTCCTGGGATGGGCATCTGTGTTTGGGGGATCCAGGGAGGATTCTGATCAACAGAAAGCATCAGGGAATTGCCACTTAGTAGGGAAACTGCAATAAACATTGAGATATTTAAAAAGTAAAGCCAGGGGCCTCCCTGGTGGTGCAGGGGTTAAGTCTCAGTGCTATCAAGCTATCGCCAGCCACTGTGGCCTGAGTTTGATCCCCAGCCAGAGAGCTGACCCACATGGCACAGCAGACCTCTCCTGTCTCACCCACTGCTCCCCTCAGCAGTGTATTTCGTCAGTCTGCTTGTTCTGGTCTCTACTCTGTCTCTGGTGAGTCCTCTCACTGCCCACACATCTGGCCTACCCCCCAGGTCTTGTATGCATAAATAAATAAAATAAATCTTAAAAAAAAAATAGTAAAGCCAACCTGGATGGACCTTGAAAATATTACGCTCAGTGAAATAGGCCGGATATAAGACAAATACTAGGTGGCTCTGTTAGGGGGAAATGATGTCCTGAGCTGATCCCATACAGGCTTTGTGGACCCCACCCCCATTCCAGACTAAAGCCATCAGGACATTGGGAAAGACAAATCCCGTCACCACCAAAGGGAGGGTGGCTGGGACCTGAGGGTGGAGTTGGGCAGCCAGGTTGGATATAAAAACCAAACACGTGGGCCTTGGGCTCTCTCTGGCTCGCGATCGCTCGCCTCCTGGCTACACAGCTCCTGGCTGGCGGCCAACTCTGAGAGCGCCATTTTGGGATTCCTGATCGGCGGATCGGGTAGGACTCATTTAAAACTTTGTCTCCCACTTTTCTCCCTGAGCTGTACATTTCCTCATTTCCCCTTCCCTTGTAAACAAACCTTTTATTAACCTTTCGCGTGTGCCTGCAGTAGAGCATTGATAAGTCCTTTTAAGCGCGCGGGTGAGGACCCACAGTCAGGCACCCCGTTTTGTATCGGGGTTGCTCTACAACAGCTCCACTTCTGTTTGGTGTCTAGAATGGAGGAGTTCACAGAGTTAGAACATGGAAGCAAGTGTTGAACAGGCGCTCAGTTTAGCTTTGGGAGGATGAAAGGTTGTGGAGCTGGGGCAGCACAGACATGAGACCACTCAAAGTCCAAAGTGGTTGGAGCGATGGGAAGCATAGCGGGGCTACACAGGGATGTAATGTGCAGCCTCGAGCCCAAGGTAGTCTCACACTTATTTAGAATAGTATTTAAAGAAGGTGGCAAGCACTGTGTTGAGTGGGATGCTTTATCCTCTGGTGCAAGTGGGGGCGGAGTGACCAGGGGCTATTGCCTGGGGGGCTCCGTTGTTCCTGCTAGTCAAAGCATATTATCTCTAGTCTCTATTCTTACCTAACTTTTTGTTAAACTTTACAAGTAAGGTATTCTAGCTAATTTTGTTAATCTGGCCATAACGTCTGCCTGCTGTTTTCAGCAGATACTGGTTTCCCAGTATGTTCCTCATACCAGGACTTTTGTCCTTGGTGAGAGGCCTCCTGCCTGATTGTATGTTTAGCTGACCAGCAAGAACTCTGGGCATCGAGTCAACAGCCCTGAGAACAAGGGGGGCCGGGGATCCCACACTAGCTCGGGTACCTAGTGTCATGTACACCTCAAAATGGGTAGGAGGGTAAATTTTATGTTACGCGTATTTTAGCACAATAAAACAATAATGAAGACAAAATTAAAGTTAGACATGAGTAGGGTGTGCCGTGAGCCAGGGTCCTGACCCGGTCCAGCAGGGAGTGAAGGGAAATGACACATCCTGAAATGTTTGGGGAGGAGCAGCTGAAGGAGCCGCACAGCAAGAAGAGGATACGTCCCTCCCTTGCAGAGGCGCCCAGGAACAAGAACTTGAAATGAAGTTTACCTTCGCTTATCATATTTTTTCTACTCTGTTTGAAACGTCACGATTGCTCCCACAGTGTTCACCAGGAGGTCCAGAGCTCTTGTGCCCAAGTCCAGGGACCTCAGGGGCTAGCACTGTGCACACCCCCCTCAACTTGCCCCCAGGACCTGTCTCCCTGTAGCTGCAGGTGTGACAGTGACCCAGTCCCAGCTCAGCCTGATCCTGAGCAAGCAGCACAAATGAAGCCATAATCCTGCCCGTCCAGTTCCTGGCGACTCACATCAGGTCCCAGGGTGGGGGAGGGGACACAAGGGCCCATGCTCTTTCCAGTGACTCATCCCTGAAAGGAGCCCGGCCAGAGCTCCTCTCCTGAGGCCCTGAGATGCGGGTCCATCCTGGCACTAAGCTTTGACTTTTTCTTGTGCTCCTGCCCTACCACGAAGGCCAGAATGCATGCATGAATGAATAGATGCCTGCATGGATATAGGGTGGGAGGAAGGGATGGGGGAGGGAGTTTCCTGCCTATGTAGCCTCAGTCCTCTGGGCCCCCAAGCAGTCTCATGCAGCCCCTCTTTCCATCCCCTATCCTTGCCCACAACTAGTGCTTAGCTGCCACTTCTTTCCCACCTCTCACCTCTTTACCCCATCTCCTGTCCTCTCCTATCCCTCCTAGGACTACTTAATTTCCCTGCACAAAGCTCCTTCCTCCTCCTTAGACTACACCCCAAATCCAATGGCCTCGTGCATTTTAGGTTCTGCAAACAGGATGAGCAGTAGTGTAACAGGGTGGTACCCAGGAAAGGGGGAGGTTCCAGGTTCCCTGCCCAACCCAAGGGAGGGTGGAGCTGAGCAGGGAGAGAAGAAGCTGCAGAGGAGACTGAGGAAGGAAGCAAGATGGAGCCAGAAGGAGACCTGGAGGAGGCTCATGGAGCCTAGAGACACGTGAAGAAACTGCCCTTGTCTTTTGGTCGTGGACGGGGTGACACAGATGTGGGCGAGACCCGTGGGGAGGTGACAGTGGCAGCTTTTATTTTGATTTTGTTCTTTTCCTTCCGGGCTTGTCTGGTGGTTTCTGACCCTTTTCTGTGGGTCCCCACTGGAAGATGCTTTGGACTTGTGGCAGGCTTTGGGGCCTTGCTCTGGGCCAATCCCATTTGGATGGACTTTTACCCACGAGAGGACAGGTAACTTTGGGTGCTTGATTTAGAAACTAGATTCTTGCCTTTCCTGTGTTGTTTCCTAATTGTATTAAAGTTCCTTCCCATTAAAGTCTCATGTTTTGTGTTGATGCGGCGGATGGCAGAACCCTCTATAGAATACGCAGGTTTGCAGGCTTTGGGCTGCCCCTCTTCCTGCCCTATAACAGTAGAACCGGAGCATGGGCACGCTGCAAGTCATCACAGAGGGCACTCTCACCTTGAAACCAGTGGAACTAACTAACAATGGTTGAACAGTCATTGGTAATAAAATTCTAGTTTAAAAAAAATCATAAAAAAATTAAAAGGCAGACCAGTCAGGGATGTATTTACTACAAAGACTAAATAAGCTTGCCATATCAGGGTTTCATACAAACCAAGATGGAAAATATTATGACATTAATATTATGACTGTGATAATATTTGATGAAGATAAAGAAAGAAATCATTCTCACCCACAGCTAATGAGTATAAATTGGTATCCAGTCCCATGGGGGGCTGTGGGTGGGCCTTGAGGATATAGCCTCCCAAGCAACATTGCTCTCAAATGCAAAGACTTGGCCCATGGTTACAGGGAGTTCTGTGGCGCCCGGCAAGCTACTGTATCCCTCAGACAAGTCCCTCATCTGTAAAATGGGTGAATAGTAGCAGTACTAGCAAGCTGGTTTCCTGGGTCTAAAATTGTGCAGTCTAATAAACAGCCTTGTGTGGCTATTTAAATGGAAATGTATTCAAATTAGACTTCAATCCTTCAGTCATATTGGCCACATTTCCAGGGCTCAATAGTCACATGTGGCTGGTGGCCACTGTACTGGACAGCAGGGACATAGAACATGTCCATTGAGGCAGACAGGCAGGTGGACAATGCTGGTCTGAGGGATGTACAATGTCCAGCTCATGGCTGGGACCCAAGAAGGCCAGCTGTGATGGTCACCGTGAACTCTCAGACCCAGGGCTGTTGCAGGAGGGGAATAAGAGGTGCTCTTGCTGACAGCTGATCTTGTTGGAGAAGAGAACAGAGATGCTGTGATGTCTGCTCCCCTCAGAAAGAACTGGCCGATGGCCCCCTGGCATCATTAGAAAGAGACCTCAGCCACAAAGCCTGTCTGCTGTTCCCTTCTCAGCAGAAAGAGGCCACTTCCCACAAGTCCACTGAGACGGGAGATGAAGTAGGCCAGAAGCCGGTAGTTAGCTTCGTTCCTGAAATTGAAAAGGGGAATCATTTTCTCTCAACTGGGTATTTCCAAATCATGAAAAATGTTGCTGTGACCTGTGACCAACCTCTTGTGTTTTGAGCGATTCTGTTTCTAAAATTCAACTGCAGGGATTTAAGAGGAGTTTGTGTGTGTGTGTGTGTGTGTGTGTGTGTGTGTGTGTGTGTGTAGTCAGCTCTTTGGGGAGCTACAGAGAGAGAAGCAGAGAGAGAAGCAGAATTTATTTTGCCCTTGGCTGTATCATCCTCATTAAAATCTGACTTTGTTCATTCCATGGAAGTTAAGTCTGGGGGAGGGGGCGTGGGATAAATATGCCTGGGACGGCTGCAGTCAGCATTTCACACTCCCAAATTAGGGAAATGGGTCACCTCCTCAGGACTGCCTGATCCAGCTGCCTACTTGGGGTCAGAAGCAAGCGAACCAGGACCGCCACAAGAAATCCCATGCCCTACATTCACGGGGGTGGGGGGGTGAGAGGGGGGGAGTGGCGGAGAGTCCAGCTCCCTATTGCATGCAGATGTCAGCCTGGCATGTGAAATCCCATTTCAGCACCTCAAAAGGCCCTCTGCCAAGCACATCTATTTTGGATCCTGTAGCCGCGATCACACTCTCTGGGTGGGTGTGAAGAGCAGCATCAGGACTTTCCAGCCCAACCCAACCGGCAGGGACAATCTTTCCTCCCACAGCCAGGCACTGACTCTGAGGATGGGGTTGCCAGGACAAAGCTCCTCCCCCCCATTCAAAGGCGCTTCCGCACCATCCATGGGGCCAGGTGAGGTTGACCTTTCTTGGGATGGTTGAACCATGGGTGTGCAGTTGGCGGTTGATGTTTCTTGGGGTGGCTGGGAGTGTCCTCCTTGCATCCGCCCAGACATACCTTCCCAGGGTCAGAGGGGGAACTCGATGCTCCCTGCCTGTCAAAGCCCAGTGCAAAGCCATAACTGGGTTATCAAGTGTCTCTTGCTGCTCACGCAAAAAGTCTTGCAGGAGGAGCGAAGCTGGACAGCTCAGGGAAATGGGATATGAAGGGGACTTTTCACGTCTCTAGGGTACTGGTTCAGCTTGGGCCCTGGGAAGGCAGTCAAGGACACGGCCTCCCACCTCCCCATAGGATAAATTAGGAGCCTGGTCCATCCCTCAGCAGCTGAGCAGCAAAGGGCACCTGGGAAGCTTGAAACCCAGTCATTCCCATGGTCAACATCACCGTAATTCCTGCCCCACTGAGCAGGGACAGGGGGCAGTAGCCTATTGTCTGAAGGCCCACAGATGAGGTTCCTTGGCTGACTGTTGGTCTGCATATGAAACGTGTGTTCTCAGGCCAGTTGTCCAGCACCTCTACTCGGTGTCTCAAACAAGACCCACAAGAGGCCTCACGGCGCCCGTCTGCTGATATCTGCCCTCAGACTGTTTTGACTGGCCCACACAGAGCTTGAAAGATTATAATTGCCTGTATTGAAAATTCTGGAGACTTTATGTGTAAAAAAATTATGCATTTTCAGACTCTTGAAAAACAGAGTAACTGCCCCACTGAGCTCAGGTGGAGGCCCAACAGGCAACCCCCTGAGCCGTAGGAGCAGCTGCCGCCTTGGAATTGAACATGGTAGGTGATGGTGCACAGGTGAATTGGTGGTGGAAATTCTATGGGGACTACAACTGATGTAAAATATATGCAAATAAAGAACTTTAAAAAATAATAAAGCTAGTAAGGAAAAAAAGGGAAAAAAAGGAAAAATAAAGAATTGAACATGGTGCCCACCAACCTTTCTCTTGGGACACTTAAATGTTCTGTTTCTGCTTAAAAACTACATTTTTAAAAAAGATTTATTTATTTATTTATACAAGATCTGGGGTACAGACCATATGCATGGGACGGTGAGAGGATCCACCAGAGACAGAGTGGGGAAACAGAACAGGCAGACTGACGAAATAAACTGCTGAGGGGAGCAGCGGGCGAGACAGGAGAGTTCTGCCACACCATGTGAGATTCTCGCTGGCCAGGATTGAACCCGCGCTGCAGAAGCTGTGGCCAGCTTCACAATGCAGCACTCAACCACCTGCGCCACCAGGGAGGTCTGAAAACTGCATGTATTCCCAATGCTTGTTCTGAGCAGAAAGGACTCCTCAGGGCCCAGGCCTGAGACACACAATTGTCCTACCCCTACGCCCCACCACCAGGCTGTGGTTATGAGGGACTTTCCCTCACCTGACCCTCATAAAGCCCTCAAAGGGGAGAGAGCATGGTAATTACCTGCAGCAGGAGATCATTTGGCCCCAATAAATAGGCCAACATGATGGCCTGAAATTTCTGCAGAAGGAAGACCCCCCCCCAACCCCCCACGAGGGCACAGGTAATCAGGTAATTCCGTAACATTGATCAGGACAATCTGGGAACATTTTGCTCCTGGTTAAAGCAGTGACGTGGGAATACAAATGGAATCAGAGTCAAAGGGACTGAGAGGTGACACCTGAAGGCATGTCCTGCTGCAGAAGGGCCAACAAGGAGAGTGCAGGCTAGGTGGGCTTCACCGCACCAGGACTCAGCGCTGTGGGCACTGGCGACCCCTGGTGGACAAAGTGAAGAATGCGCCCCTGGCTCTGGAATTTTACAGTGAAAACAATCACTCTGAAAATGATTGAAAGCTGTGTAGGTACCAGACATCACCATCCAATGTATAAAGATTGTGACCCTAAATCTCTCACAACAGTGTGGATACGACTATCATTAACTCCTTCCTCGGTGAAAAAAACCAAGGTGCTCTCTTCCCTCAACCTTCCTTACCCTGCAACACACTTAAAGGGCAACACTTTAGCTGTTAGGCCCTGTTTTAAATGCAAGTTTTATCATTATTCGGATATGGGGAGGCCAACAGATCAGTTGAAAAGACAGTGGGTTACTCAGTTCCAGGAATTGATGACCTGGCATACCACCCTGGAGGGCCTTCTGGGGAAGATCCAGGTTTGGGGGAGGCAGAAGAAGGCGGGGAATGTGGGCAAGAGGCTCTACTGTGTTGTCCTCTGGAAGGGACAGGTGAGCAAGCTCAGGACAGCCAGTGTAGACAACCCAGCCGGCCCTGGGGTCTAGAGGCTGTCCCTGGAGTTCTGGCCCTGCCCTGAGCAGGGATAGGGGGCAGTGGCCTAGTGTCTGGAGGCCCACAGAGGAGGTTCTTGGCTGACTGCTGGTCTGTATATGAAAGGTGTGTTCTCAGGCCAGTTGTCCAGCTCCTGTGGAGAGCCTGCCCTTCCAGTGTCAGCAGAGCCCCCAAATGTCAAAGCCTCAGGAAATAAAATAAATAAGTAATGTGATGACAACAGGCCCAAGGAGAAGTTCAGTTCTAGGTGAGGTTAGTAGGTGGGTGCGGGTGTCATGCTCCCCTAGCCCCAGAGGGGAGAATCCTCCCTGTCCTTCCAGGCTCAGGCTCAGTCTCAGGGAGAGAGGACTTGGTGATCAGCCGGTGACCAGCCTCACATCCACAGAGCAGCGTCTCCTTGGTTACCCACTCCCTTCCATCCTGCTCCCCTTCAGCGCAGAGTGGGGCGCATGTGGCCCTGGGGTGCTGCATCTCCTCAGAGCGTGGATCAGGCCGTGGTTGAAAGTTCCGCAGTGAGCAGTGCCCCAAAGGCATTTGCTGCTCCTCTTGAAACCAAAGCTCTCTGCGAAATAAAAACTGCATCCCCAGCCTGCCTGCTGCCACTGCAGACTTCCATCTTTTTGTCTTCCCAGCCCGTTTGCAGCAAACAACATTAAGGTATGTTGGTTTACTCGTACCAAGGTGCAGCGGGCAGCTTGAACAACAGAAATCCAGGCTCTCACAGTTCTGGAAGCCAAAAAGCCGAGGTCAGGGTGTCAGTAGGGTTGGTTCCTTCTGGTTCCTTCTGCCCCTCCCCCCCTCGCCTCTGGGGGCTTGCTAGCCATCTCTGTAGCCTCCTGGCTTGCAGGTGCCCTCCAGTCCATCTTCATCTTCACACAGCCTATTGGGGTGAATGTGTCTAAAGTGTCCCCTTTCTTTCTTTTTTTTAAGATTTATTTTTATTTATGCATATAAGAACTGGGGTGCAGGCCAGAGGTGAGGGGGTTCACTGCTGAGGGGAGTAGCAGGCGAGACAGGAGAGGTCTGCTGTGCCATGTGGGTCACTTCCCTGGCTAGGAATTGAACTCATGCCACAGTGGCTGGTGATAGCTTGATAGGGCTGAGACTTTAACTCCTGCACCACCAGAGAGGCCCCCAAACTGTCCCTTTTCAGAAGGACATCAGTCATGTTAGATTAGGGCCTCTCCTCTTCTCCTCCCCCACCCACTCAGCCCCCGTGGTCTTATTTTACATGATTGCCTCAATAACGACCCTAATTCCAAATAATGTCTTATCTGAGGTACAGTGGGGTTAGGGCTTCAACATATCTTATTGTGAGAGGGCATAACCATAATGCATGGTAGGAATTAACTGCATGATGAGGATATGAAAGAAGAGAGCAGGATAAACATGAATTAATAACAGATTATCGACACCTTCTGCCTTCATTTGCACTTGCCTATGAGACTGGGTGAGTTGTGTTTTCTTTTTTTATGAAAAGTTTCAGTTATGTTTCAGCACCTCAAGGGCAGGGACCACATCTTCCAGTTCCTGGGTCTCCCTCCCCAGAACTCACCCAGGGGACCCTCTCCCTTCAAGCTGCTTCTGCTCCTGGGCTCCACGAAGACTTCGTGGAGATTCAGGGGGATTTTGTTGAAGCTTTCAATTTTCAGAAACACATGTTTGTGTACTACTTGTGTGCTTCATTGTCACCACCCATCTCAATGAATTATTAATATTTAAAACCAGATGTAGCTTTTACAAATCTTTTACAATTCACAGATGGTTGCTGTGTGCGCAGAACTGACGGCCGTCTGCGCTGAGAACACGGGAATCTGCAGGCTCCGCTCCAGCACGGGCGCCAGTCAGGGCTGGCTCTCTGTCTGTCCCCAGATCCCATGGGCCTGGGTCTCACATCAAGTGCTGAACCTCAGCGAGGGGCACTGATGTACTTTGGTTCTGTTCAAGATGATTCTAAGACATTTAAACGTTCGCTCAGCGGATGTTACAATGTACAAGGAAAGCAAATACCTTACTTTCCTTTTGGAGTTTACTTTGGAAGGGAGAAAAAGAAAATTCAGAACATCCATAAAATATAATGTTATGTTTTTTAACAGATTGATGTTCTCGACGGTGTTAGAAATGTATGGACCAAAAGGCATAGGAAAACCAAAGTGACTCCATTTTGTATCAATGCCATCTTAGCCCCGTGACTGCTCAGTGCCCTGCCCTGGGAGGATATCAGTGTCCACATTGTTTCTTTCATGTTATTAATCTGTACTCATAACCTATTATGACAATCTGTACTCACAACCTATTATGTACTCATAACCTATTAGACAACCTTCCAGAACAAGGGCGGACCTGACATGCCCCTGGGACACCTGTTGTCATTACTCACACAGGGAAGATCACAGGTAACAAGCAGGGTATAAGAAACCCCCTTTGTGTGTGGATCCTGCCTCAAACTGAAGTCCTGTCCCCCTGCTCCGGTGCTGAACCCCTGCTTGTGAGCTGCCCTTAGTAAACTTTAAGTGTGATTAATGGTTGTGCCTGCTTCATTCTTTGCATCACTTTTTTTAAAAGATTTATTTATTTATACCGACAAGAGCTGGAGTGCGGGCCAGAGATGGGGGTGGGGGAGGAGGGTGAGAGGATTCACCAGAGACAGGGTGGGGAACAGAACAGGCAGACTGACTGAAACACACTGCTGAAGGGAGCAGCGGGTGAGACAGGAGAGGTCTGCTGTGCCATGTGGGTTGCTCCCTGGCCAGCCGGGGATCGAACTCATGCTGCAGAGGCTGTGGATTGCTTCATAGTGCAGTGCTTAACCACTTGCGCCACCAGGAAGGCCCTGCCTGCTTCATTCTTTGGACTCAAATTAGCTTCTCAGTTTGGTGGAACTATTTGTTCCCACAGCCACACAAAACTTATCACATAAAGAAAAGATTATTATTTTTTTAATCGTGTGAATTCATTTCTCATAATCTCACATTCAATTCCTGCGAGCCTCTTTTGAGCACGTACTTGGTTCTCAAAGCTATGACGTTTAGCCCCAAATGGAGTTTCAGTCCAGATTTTCCACTGGTAATAGTATGTGGTGGGAAAGGTAAAAAATAAATGGAGAAGAGTGAAGTGGCAGAGAGCTCCAGGGTGAGGGCATAGAGGCCACCGAGATGGTGCGGCCACCTGGAAGCTGGGTGGCCCCAGTGAAGAACACAGGTCTGCCTCCACAGAGTGGGCCAGGTTCGAAGCATCCAGACTTCTCCGTGGGCATCACAGAATCTGAGACCTCAGGAGAGGCCAGTATGGGTAGGACAGACACCAGCAGGCCTCACAGAAGAAGCAGCACACACCAGTCATTGCTTGTGGTTGCCAAATGTGGCTCAAATCTTGACAATGTGTCCAGAAGGGGCAGGCGGCCACCAGGCCTAATGGGCTGGTACCATTGTCATTGCTCCCAGCCCCATACCCTGCCAGAGTGTCCTCCCGCCCTCTCACATGCCTATCCACCCCTACCACCTGCCCCGGCACCCAAGAAAACAGGGCACCTAGGGAGGAACCAGGCCACCAGTGAGAGTTAGCCAATTGTAGAAGAAACAGTTCTCACTTCTGATGCCAACTGTAAGCTTGAGAAGTTCCAAAAAAACACCTTCAGGCTTGGTGATTTGCCAGAAAGACCCACAGAATTCACTAAAAGCTATTCTACTCACAGTCATGGTTACTACAGTAAAAGGATGAAGATCCAAGTCAGCCCTGGGCAGGGCCGGGAGGAGCTGTGTGTGACGCTTCCACTGTCCCCTCCCCAAGGCATCATGGGCATGTCACCATCTCCTGGCCATGAGGTGCGATAACACCCATGGAGTCCTGCTGCCAGGCAGGCTCCCCTGCTCAGAGTTCTCCTTGGGTCTCCACCACACACTGCCTGGGGCCCCCCTTTGCTCTCCAGCCCCTCTGGAGGGCGAGGAAGGGCCATCTCCACTTCTTTCAAAGGGGAAACGTGATGCACCCCGGACAAAGACTCTTCGGACTCCCCTCTTCTCTAGGCCTCAACCTTGTCCTACCAGAACTGCAAACTCAGCAGAAATGATTCATCCACCCACACACACTGAGAGACTTGGGCAGACACTCGCCTTCTTTCTAACAGTTCAAGGTAGGGCCCTGGGATGACTACGCCACTCACTTTCAGGTTCCTGCTTGGGAAAGCTCAAAGCTGCCAAAAGAACTCACTGCCTGAGATGCACCTGGCCCTACAGCTGCTTTGTTTAATGATTCTCTGAAAATAGCCCCCACTAGCTTTTTGTCATTTTCTACTTGGGCACCAGCTCATTCCCTCTTCCTGCTTCCTCACCCTTCCTTTAAAACACCCGTCACCAACACACAGGTTGGAGTTGAGCTCAATTTACATGGAAGTCCTGCAGCAGCCAGAATAAAAGCTGCCTTGAGCCTGTAATGAACGTCCACTCTGGTTCTCTTTGGCAGTTCCCACCATAAATCATATTGTCAGACTGTTCAATGGCTGGAGCCCCAGGAAACAAGACACTCCTATTGTTATAGGGCAGCCCCTATACAAAACGGGGTGCCTGACTGTGGGTCCTCACCGCGCGCTTAAAAGGACTTATCAATGCTCTACCGCAGGCACACGCGAAAGGTTCATAAAAGGTTTATTTAGGGCCTCCCTGGTGGCGCAGCGGTTGAGCGCTGGGTTGCGAAGCTGCCCGCAGCCTCTACAATGCCGGTTCGATCCCCGGCTGCCCCCCGGCCACCGGAGGAGGGTCCCACATGGCGCGCAGACCTCTCCTGCCGCCCCGCTGCTCCCCTCAGCAGTGTACTTCTGTCCTTCTGCCTGCTCTGCTCCCCGCTCTGGCTCTGGTGAATTCTCTCCCCCTCCCGCGCTTCTGACTGTACCCAGTGCATGTGTAAACAGAACAAACAAATAAATAAATAAAACATGCCTCTATTAAAAAAAAATATTTAAAAAAAAAAGGTTTATTTACAAGGGAAGGGCAAGTGAGGAAACGTACAGCTCAGGGAGAAAAGTGGGAGACAAAGTTTTAAATGACTCCTACCCGATCCGCCGATTTGGAATCCCAAATGGCACTCTGAGAGCTGGCCACGAGCCAGGAGCTGTGTAGCCAGGAGGCAAGCGACAGAGCGAGAGACCCCCAAGGCCCACGTGTCTGGTTTTTATACCAACCCTGGCTGCTTAATTCCACCCTCAGGTCCCAGCCACCTTCTTTTTGGTGGTGACGGGATTTGTCTTTCTCAATGTCCTGATGGCTTTGGTCTGGAGTGGGGGTTGAGTCCACAAAGCCTGCATGGGATTAGCGCAGGACATCCTTTCCCCCTAACACTATCAGGCAGGATATCCCAGAAGCCTAGAGGTCACCTCCCAGTAGCCAAGGGCAAGCGCCAATCCTTCCTCTGGCTGCAGCTAATTCTTCACTACCCCTGAGGGCAGGCCTCTGGGCCTTGAGCTCTGTCTGGGTTCTGACCTGGGTTCTGGCTTGGGCACAGCAAAAGCATGGAGAGCTAAGGCAAGTCAGCCTTCTGCCCAGCTGGCCCTTAGAGGAGGCAATGAGGAGAGGAGCGTGTGGCTTGGGGGCGGTAGGAGCGGGGAGGGATCAGCTAGGGAAAGTAGAGGTTTGCCCTAGGAGACCAAGAGGGTCTGGGGTGCCCCAAATATGGTCCAATGCCACAGGTTGGATTTATTTTTGTTGCTTCCTGGGTGAAAACACTTTTCTTTATTATTATGATAAGCATCATCTTAACAAAGTATGTCAGTACAATACAGTAGGTTAACTATAAGCACAATTCATATAGCAGATCTCAGGAACTTGAAGAAACAGTTCTTACAACCCCTTTAAAGATGAAACACTGAAGTTCAGAGAGAGCCATTGACCTGCCCAAGATGGGAAAGTAAACAGATAATTACATAAACAGCTATGTATGGAGAATACAAAATTGCCTCCTGTACAGTAAGTCCTCACTTAATGTGGTTGAGAGGTTCTGGGAAACCGGCTTTAGGTGAAACAACATATAACAAAACCAACTGACCACAGGCTAATTGATATGAGAGTTAATTTGAGTTCCTACAGTGCATTCCCGATCACAAAAACATCACCAGGATTTACCACTTCTAAATAAAGACCCAAAATACTGCTAATGTTCAACAATAATTTGTATTCATTCATTCATTTTCCAATCTTCTTACTCCAGGTCAGACAGGCACCACAGTGCGGCACATCACACACACCCACGCTCTCTCCAGCTGGGGCAATTGAGACATCCCGCGGATCTGAGGGCACATCTCTGGGACATGGGAGGAAGCTGGGGTTCCTGGAGAAACCCACGTGGACTTGGGGAGAAGGCACCAACACCACCCAGACAGCGGTGCGGGCCGGAGTCGGCTGTTCTTGCTCCTTGGCAATGCTGTCCCACGCCCTGCGTGTGCCATTCCCCGTGTCCCTTATAAACACCTCTGAGGACAGGGCTCATTCTGACAGTTACAGCTGAGGAAAGCTGGACTCAGGGGGCAGACGGGGTTCCTTGGCGATCATGTAGTTTGTCAGCTCAGCTGAGTGGGGACTGGATCCCAGGTCTTGTGCAGGGCTCTGCCTGTGAAATGCAAATGCCATCTGCTCCATACAGCTTCTGGAGGGTGGGGCTGGAACATCCCTGGGTAGCCTAGAGCTGGTTGCCTCTTCATTAACTGATTCTCTTAAACAAGAAACATGTCCAACTGCTTTGCCAAGAAGAGATTCAGACACTTTCTTTATGACACCTCCAAAATGCTTCCCTGGTAATGGGGGTATGACCTCACATGTGAGCTCCTGAGGGAGTGGTCATGGGCCTCCCCAGCAAGCTGTATTTTCATGTTTGTGTTCTTATTTATTTGTCCGTTTATTACCCCCTTTACAGGGAGGTCCTCTTCCTGCTGGCAGACCTTGTGTTTAGATCAGCACTGTATTCTCAGCATCTTGAAGGATAAAGCTGGTTGTATTAATGCTATCCCACTCATCAGAAGAGACACACAAAAGACACTTTATGAGAAACAAGGAGTCAAGCTCCAACTGAAGGCCCAGCTTTTGAAAAGAAGAATTTGATCAGGGTCTCCCTGGTGGCACAAGGGGTTAAGATGCAACCAATGAAGCAATCCGCAGCCTCTGCAGCATGAGTTCGATCCCTGGCCGGCCAGGGGGCAACTCACATGGCACAGCAGACCTCTCCTGACTGGCCCGCTGCTCCCCTCAGCAGTGTACTTTAGTTCATCCGCCTGTTCTGTTCTCCACCCTGTCTAAGGTGAATCTTCTCACCCCCCACACCTCTGGCCTGCACCCCACCTCTTGTATGCATAAATAAATAAATCTTAAAAAAGAAAAGAATTTGATCCAATCTGACCTCAATTAAACTGGTACAAACCCCTGAATATAACAAAACTGTTTCTCATTTCACTTTTAACTCAACTGACATTTAATTTGGTTGCTTAAGATAATATTTTTTTGGAGATTTTTAAAAAAGATTTTATTTTTATTTATTTATGAATATAAGAACTGGGGTGTAGGCCAGAGACGGAGGAGGTGAGAGGACTCACCAGAGACAGAGTGGAGAGCAGAACAGGCGGATCTACTAAAATACTTGCGCCACCAGGGATGCCTGACAATATTTGTTTTATTGGGTTTCACTACATCATTGTGAACAAATTTCCTGTTTTAAAACACAGCCCTCTTTCCTATCTGACATGGAGACTTCCTGTTCATTTTTAGCCCTTGGCTGTGAGCTGCAGTTTTCACTGTGGGCTGTTGTCCCCTCTGATCTGCCTTCCTCTGGTGACATCTACAGGCAGCTGCGAAATTTATACCCATAAGCAGAGAACTACCAAGGAGTCCGGAGAATCCAGCGATCTTCTGGAAATAAATATTCTGGTGCCTGCACACTGTTAATCAAATCTAAGAATTAAGTGGTTACCCCTCCCCCTGTTCCCAACTGTGGGGTGAAAACCAACAGTCAGGATGCAGCTTTCTGGTCCTGAAGAAACTGTCCAGGGAAAGTGCTATCTCTGTGAAAAGGCAGCAATTTGGAAACTACTGCGTCTAGACAGTAACTTTCAAAGAACATCAAATCTGGAATATGTGACATTGCTAAACTCCCAGTCCCCAGAAGAAAGACTCTGAATAGACAGGTAACTTTAACAGCCCTCTTTGTTTTCCTCAATGCATAGATATCAGATAGAAACATTAACTGGACACTTGCATAGATTTTCTTTGTAGAAATCCTTGAAATGTTTTCCTCACAAACTGGAATCCTGCAAAAACACATAAATTATTTATGACTAGTCTCAATTGTCCTGTAGTTATTGGCAGTGATTCCAATCTTGATCCAAATGGAGACCAGAACATTAACTACAGCATTATTAAAAGATTGGCAGGTTTACATATTCATCCTGTTTTCAAAAAAGAAGTAAAAGAACTAAAGATTTCAGTACTGTCATTATCAATTTACTCAAATATGAAACTAAGCTCACTTTCCCTAAATGCGCAGATATGTGTAGCTCAGGTACTAACCAGTTTTCTCAGCTCCTAGGTCTCTGCTGAGTATCCTGAACTTAAATTTCTCCTACTCTTAGAAATGATTTCTGTTTCGTTTGGAAAAAAATCATCTCAAATAAATTAAAAATAAATAAATAAAATATATATTTAAAAATCACCCACCATCTTCATGATGTTCTAAAAAGCTCTGACTCTCAGGCCAGAGGGGGACTGGTTCTCTCTCCTTATCTAATGGTTAGGGCTCTTTCTTCTCCACATCCGATGATAGCAGTGGCCTCTTGGCCTCACCATATTTCATTTTAGGTAACAACTGGGACTCATTAGTGAAGGCTAACTCCCTCAAGAAGCAAAACCAGCAAGAAAATTCATCATGTCCTGGTTTTCTAGACAACACCCTCCAATATCACACCCAGGCGCTTAATAATTTAGTCTTCTGGGCAAAGTTCTCGTTAGAATAGGTCAAAAGCATGAATAATTCAGGCATTTGCAAATCATACTGCTCAGTTGTGCTAACACTGGCCAAGAAAAACACCTTAAGCACTCACAAAGATGCTCTAGGTGGCTAGCTCAGGTGACTGGGTCACGGTGACACCAAATTTGGTTAATGGGAATCCCAGGTCTTATCCAGTGGTGTCAGACTTCAGACACTGGCTGTTACACATCTCAGGTCAGTTAAGTCTGCACTGTCTCTTGCAAGTAAAAATCCTGCCAAGAAACCATAGTCTACATCTCCAGTTCTCTCTCTCTCTCTCTCTCTTTCTGCCTCCCTCTTGTCCCCCTCCCCATCACTCTCACTTCTCAAACCCTAACAGCTTCATTCTCAGCAGATGTCCTTGCTTCCTCCTTCACTGGAAAAACAGAAACCATCACAAGAGACTTTTTGCCCCCCATGTCCCACCTGCCCACCCCCAGCATCTGAAAACCACATACTCTGCCTCCTTGCCTCACCCAGAAGATGAACCATCCACTTCCCACCTAAGCCAGCTCCCCCACATCCACACTGGACCCGCCCCTCTCAACCACTCCTGGACACCCTCCACTAACTGTCCCCTTACTCCCCTACATGTATTTGTTATTGATCGTACCTTTTCAACTAATTCTCAGTATGAACAGCAGTTGAATTGTCTTCCTCCATTCAGGCTGCTATAACAAACCACAGACCGGGGACTTAATCAGCGTGCATTTGTTTCTCATAGTTCTGGAGGCTGGGAGGCTGGGAGGCTGGGAGGCTGGAAGTCCATGTCCAAGGTGCTAGTAGATTTGGTTCTTGGTGAGGACAGACTTCTTGGTATGGGCTCACACAGTGGAAGGAGCAAGAGAGTTCTGTGAGGTCTCTTTTATAAGGGCACAAATCCCACTCATGAAACCTCGCTTTCGTGACTGAATCACCATCCAAAGGCCCTTCCAAATACCATCATATATCAGGTTAGGCTTCAACATATGAACTTTGGGGAGGTTGAAACACCCAGTCCACAGTCTACAGACACAAAAGAATGCTAACATCATTGATCATGAGGCAGATGCAGATTAAAACCACAAGCTACTCATAGATACCAATGAAAATTTCCCCAAATGGAAAGATTAACCATACCCAGTGGTGGTGAGGGTCTGTAGAAGTGGGAACTCCTCAACTGCTGAACTTACTTTCTCTGAATGAACAGGAATGTGTTGCCCAAATACTGAGCAGTGCTCTTGGGCTCTTTGTTACTTTCAACTCCCTTTCTCTAATATAATTTGGGAAACAGTTGGACAGAGTCTTAAAATATTACAGCTACCAGAGGATCCAGTTATTCCACTCCAGCTTCCTCCACTGAAGTACTGGGACGGCGAGGCACTTCCTCCTCCATCTGTTAAAACCAAACCCCACTGCCATCACCACCCCCAGGCCCCAGATTTGAGGACTTCTCTCCAAGAAGTTCCTGAGACTTTTTCACTAAGAAAAAAGTCCTTGGACAGATTATTGCAATTTGACCAATTCTGTGGTTTTTTTGAGGAATATATAAATTTTTGACCAAGGGCAAAAAATATTGGGACAGTCTAAAACTGCTCAGGCACATATGAAATACGAGAGGAGAAAAGAAACAGAATGCTTTAGAAGGCTGATTTTTTCATGAACAAAGAAACCTGAGCATCCTCGTCTTGGCTTACTCACGGCAAGTTTAATGGAGACTAAGTAAGAGTGAGTTAACTAAAGAGAAATGGCAACTAAGCCCAACATAATGACAGAGGGCCACATCTCTTCTCATCTGTCTGCTCTTCTCTATGATGTGGGTGCTGGGGGGGGGGGCACCTTGAATTGGGTAGACAATTCCTGCAAGAACCAGACCCCCAGGTAAACCATCCAATAAGACAAAGTCCAAGGAAGGGGCTCTGTCCTCTGCTGTCTGGAGACTCTGGACATCAGAGGTAATTGTAAATCTGGGAGATTGTTCTAAGGCCTCATGAGTCCCTCATGTTCCTAGACATGATCTTCAACAGACACTCAGAGGATGTGGGATCTCATACTGATTTTTCCAGTTGCCTGACCTTGGGAATTCACTCAAGTTCTCAGAACATCAGTTTTTTTAATTCATTTATTCAATAAGTTTTTTATGGTGTGCTTATTATGCGCCTGGCACTGGAATAAAAGTTAAAAATTAATTGTTTGGCTAATTAAATATTACTGGTACAGAACTAGAAATAATAAAATAAGTGTGTAAGTCACAGAGTCCTTGAGATCTCACCATGCAGAGGCCTCCGAGGTCAGTAAACTCAGTGTGTTAAAGAAGGAATAGCTCGTAGATTCATCTGGTGTGGATAACATTGGAGAGCTCGGCCCACATCTTAATTTCATCCCTTTTCTTTCTGCAGTGCTCTACAAAGCCAGAAAACACAGCCAGTCAAAGACATGTGTGCTAAGGAACTAATAGGTGTTTTCCACCAATCGTTGATGAGTAATTAAAGCAAGTTTCTAAGAGGAAGAAAAGACACTACATGCTGTAATATCTAGGATGATTATGAGGTCTTAGGAGGGAAAGTAGACAGGGGAAATTGTCTTTTCCTGCAATATTTACGTTAAAAAATGATGTCACTTATGCTTTTTCTCAGAGTCAGTGAGAAGGCTGGGGTGGGGTTTGGGGTGAAGCCTGAAGCCTGAAGCTCATAGGAACATATGCATATCCAGAATGCCAGCTAGACCATTACTCAAGATAGGCATGACTGATTCAAACATTGGGAATATGGCCCTAACAGAAAGCTGGAGGAAGAATTGAGGGAGAAGAGAAACTAAAACCTAGGAAGCATTAATATTCCCACAAGGAGGGCACTCAGACCTCTTTGACCCTCTGTGAACCCCCAGGCTATTGGCAGCTGGCATCTACAAAGATGTCCCTTACCTCTGTCTCCCCCTTCTGGCTGCTCCCCTCCCTCCCCCACCTGCCCACCAGCTCCCACCTGCACTACCCAGGAATAACTCACATTCACCATCCCTGGCATGAAACTTCACCAGCATTCTCGGGCTTCATCTGAATGTCCTTCCTTCTGGAAATACTCTTGCCCTTGCTTCCACTCCAGACTTTTGCCAGCCCAGGGTGAGAACACAGAGTCCCATGCACCACATGAGTGTATCATAAATGAAATTTAATAGTTGCTAAATGAAGTGTCTGTGCTCTCCTCCGACCTCAGCAGATGCGTTCTCACAGCCACAAAACCAGAGCTGTGGCTTCTTGATTTTTTATAATTTTGGCAGAGGAATAGGCTGCCGTTTGCAGAATTCTTTATATGTTCTCATAATGGCCTCTCTGTTGACTGGGACCCAGGCAGGTCCTGATTAGTAATGATTTCAGCTCTCTGCTTCTTACAAAATAAAATTCATTCGAGTAGCATGGAAGAAGTAGGCAGCCAGAAAGATTTCAGCAGGAACTTAAGGACTGGCACATTCTGGCCATCTAAGCTCTGAAATTTAGCTTAGTTTTTCTAATCTCCAAAATGGGAGCACAAATACCTTTTGGGAATGCTCTGAGCAGAGAAATACACATGTACTTAACACACTTTATTAGTGTGTGGGCTATGATTGACTTTTTCCTGAACCAAAGGCAGAATTCAAAGAGTACTAACCATAACTATTTCACGTATGGGTGTTGTTGCTGGGTCAGCAATATTTGGATGAGTAATTAAGACATACATAATTCTTAATTTGTTATAATTTAAATAATAAAATTCTTTCCTTGCCTTGTTTTTAGCAAAAAAAAATCATGTAATATTACAATAAAATTTTCACATAATTAATGTTCTACTGTCAGTAATGATCCTCCCCTCCCTGGAGCTTTCAGAGGGGAACTTGTTCTGGAACATGATTTCTGCCTCTGGCCACTAGAACTTAAGTTGTTTCAAACCACTCAATCTTACAGTGGCTCTAGGGAATTAACACATTTGAGTTTTTATTTTTTTTTTTTAAAGATTTATTTATTTTTATACAGGAACCGGGGTACAGGCCAGATGCGCGGGAGGGTGAGAGAATTCACCAGAGGCAGAGGAGGGAACAGAACAGGCAGACTGATGAAATACACCGCTGAGGGGAGCAGTGGGTGAGACAGGAGAGGTCTGGTGCGTATGTGGGACTCTCCCCGGCCAGCCAGGATATCGAACACGCGCTGCAGAGGCTTCGGACAGCTTCATAGTGCAGTGCTCAATCGCCTGCACCACCAGGGAGGCCCATATTTGGATTTTTAAAAGGTCCACCCAATGAGGTTGGAAGGGAATCAAAGTGAATGAGGCTGGCACAGTTAGGACTCCATTGCAGTTGTTCCCAAGAGATGAAGGTGGCGTGGGCCAGGCTGGTGACAGTGGGCATCAAAATGAAGCTGAAAGATGCTTGGGGTGGGGGGTGACATCTATTGAGAGAATAGAAGTGGGCAATTGGGCCCTTTTTCATGGCATCATGCACTTTGAAAAGAGGATCTGAGGTACTTCCAAGAGGTTTGTCACCAACAAGGCAGACAGGCTTGGGCATAGGCAGCTATGGCTCCTGGGACAGGCCAGCGGGTCAGACCTGTGTGCCAGAGAGATGTCCCCAGCTGTGAAATCAGCAGGCAACCAGAATGTGAGCTCTGGGCAAAGCTCTGGTCCAGAAGAAGTTTTAGGGATTAAGAAGTGTATTGAGGATTTGGATTAGAACAGTTGATTGGCTGGGAATAACATCAATATCTGAAGCAGATGTGTGATCTGAGAGTCCACGGCCATTGGCAGTAGCAAAGTTCAAACACACAACCCAGCCAATGTCACCAAGTTGCCTGCTCCCACTGCCAAGCTTCCCCACAGCAGGCATTGTTAGTTGATGCCAGAGTCCACAATCTCCATTCTGGGAAGACCCTACCAATAGAGTGGAATAGGAGGAGGAGGTGAAATTCTCTTTCAATCCCAGGCAGGGGTGGGATTCAACAAGGGATATTCAGACCTCGCCAGATGTTTATAAATCTGCACTTTGTCCATTATCTTCTAAAGAATCCTGGAAAGTCGACATGGCAGGCCTCTGCATGACTCCTGTTTCCTACAAGAGGAAGCTGAGGCCTAGTCAAACGACTGGTAAAGGACTGAGCAGTGTTTAGATTAAGGTCTTCTGTTGCAAATCTTCCTTCTACTCTGCCAGGAGCAGATGTCAACTGGTGACCAAAATAACAAAGACCACTGAATCCACAAATTTTTCATATTGTGGTTAAAAGATATAGCATAGAATTTGCCACTTTTAGTGGATAGTTCAGCAGCATTAAATCATTCTCATTGCTGTCTCCAGAACTTTCATCTTCCCCCAACTGAAACTCAGTGCCCATTAAGCACTCACCCTCTCCCGCTTCCCAGGCCCTAGCAACCACCCTTCTTTCTTCTCTCTGTCCCTGTGAACTTAACTACTGCAGGTACCTCGTACTGGTGAAAGCATACTTTAGTTTGTCCTTGGGGTGAATCAATATTTGGACCTCAGATTGTGCACAATGAAATTCAACTCATAGTCTTAGCTGCTTCCTTGATTCAAATGACATGCTTACGGGGGCTTCTGTTATCTTTATTTTCTATCAAAAAGCAGCATGAAAATCTAAAATGCCTTGATTTAATCCATATGCTGTTTTCATGGAAATGCGTTTTTTTTTTTAATGCCTTTATCTTTACAGGCATTTACAAACCCTTGCTTGGAAAGAAAGGGTTCAGTGAGTTTCTGTGATGACTTCATGCTAGCAACCTAACTCAAAATTCTTGAGACCTATTTTCAGAAACCCTTTTTTTAAGGTATGAGGAAGTAGTACCGGTTGGTAATTTTGGTTTCCTTTATTTTTGCTGTTTTCATGGGGCCTCTGTCAAATAAAGGCTGACACCTAACTAGGTCAGGTACTGTGTTAAGCACATAATGTGGGCAAGGCAGAAATGGTGCCGGACTGAGGTTTGGTAATTTAAGAAATGCAGTAGGTGTTCCTGAGAGAAACTTTTCGTGGATGACCCTAGCAAAAGTACAATACCAGAGTGGGAGTAGGGAACTGTATTTCTGGACAAGTAGAAGTTGACTATCCAGATTCTATCACCCAGGGAAAAGTCAGAGGCCCCCACTCTAGAGCTCCAGACCAGTCTATTTCTAAACCACTGAACACTTCTGATTGACATGACATGTGGGACCCATTTTTGACTTCTTAAAAAACTTGCATTCAGCCTTTAAGAAGAAGGGAATTAGGTCACATGCTACAGCGTGGGTGAACCTTGAGGACATTTTGCTAAATGAAAGAAGCCAGTCACAAAAAGACAAACCTGCATGATTCCACTCTAAGAGGTATCTGAAGTGATCTAGCTCTTAGAAACAGGCAGTAGAATGGCATTGCCAAGGACTGAGGAGGTATGGGGAGTTCTTGTTCAGTGGATGCATAGTTCTGTTTTATAAGATGAAAAAGCTCCAGAGATCTATTGTACCACTAGGTGTGGAGTTAATACAATGCTGCTGTATGCATACTTAAAAATGGCTAAGATGGTAAATTTCATGATTGTGATGGTGGTGGTGGTGGTCGTGGAGGAATCTAGCACAGCACTGACCTCCTAAGGACTCACAAATTTGCTGAAAAGAAATTTATCCTAAATTTGCAGTCTCAAGTCCTGGCCTCATATTTTTCCTATACATTTTAGCTATGGGGTTGGGAAAGGTTGGTTGCTTTCCTCTTCCCTGCCTTTTTAATGTGTGCAATTTATGATACACAAGGCAAGAGTTTTGTAGGAAGTCATCCAGCCAGAGCCACCCCCTCTCTTGGGCCAGTACCACCTGACTAACTTTGAACATGCCAACTTTGGACTGAAGATGGCCTCACACAGCCACCATTTTAGAGACTGACAATGGACCTGCCTCACATGGCCTCCACTGATGTCTGGGGATCCCTTCCTAGTGACCGGTGTGGGGGCAGCCCCCATATGTTTTCAACCTTGTTTGGTCACAATCTCCTCTTGACCAGGTTTCTAGTACCTTCTCACTTCACCAGCAGGGTTTATTTGTTGAAGTGAAACCTTAGTTAAGGTTTGTTGAGGTTTGTGTTTAAAAATTGGCTGTTCCCACCCACATTCCCTTGAGATATAAATAGAAAAAAAAGAGGTTGCACGAGTAAGGTAAGACATTCGAGCTTCGTCTACTTGATCCTTGTAAAAGAAATCTAAGAGGTTCTAACTATCACTTTTTTCAACCCTATATAAGATCAGTCAGTAAAGCAGCAAAACCACCTCTGTTTTTTGTTCCTTCATTTCATTTTCCTGATTCTTCTTGGGGGATAGTCTAGAACGGTGAGTAGCTGGTGGACTTAGCAAACCCCAGGACTTCTGTTGCACATGCATTCACATTAGGTTTGTTATGCTCAGGTTCCTCATGGAATTGGTCTGGAAGAATTTTTGTATCTGATAAAGGGGCTCTTCTGGTCTCTGATTCCCACCCTTCAAGAGAGAGATAACATCTCTTTCCCGAAGGCCTGTCAGCAGCCCAAGCTCTATCCTTCCCCACAGCAAATCTGCAATAGTGCCTTTTGCTAGCTGGTGCATGAAAATGCATTTGCACAAAATGCATCTGTGACCAGGTTTACTTCTGAATGGTGTGCAGATGCCATCCCAGAACCATGTGAGTGATGATATAAATATGTATTTTTTAATAAGAAAACAGATTCAAGTCATTCTTTAGGTTTTGTTCTGTCGTTTTGAGGTAATTGCCCCCCCCCCATCTTTGGTGTATATTCAAGAGAGGCCCTGAGATCTAAGGTCTGGGATCTTTTTAGCATTTGGCTTTTACGTGGCTATCCCACCTCATCACTTAGCAGACAATGACATCGTCTCCATGGGCCTAGGAGCACGTCCTGCGCCACGGGTGCATGTTCCTGCATGCCGTTCACTGTGTCTTGTTTACTCCGTGTCATCAGGTGGACCATGAGCATCACAGACCTGCTCAGTGCTGACGACATCGCTGCCGCCCTGCAGGAATGCCAAGGTAAGTACAGAGGGGGTGAGCGCGGTTCTCCACATCCAGCAAAGCCACGAAAATTAAAATGCAAACTTTACTGAAAATTCATTGAATCTGAGCACAAAACTGTTCTTAACTAAAGAGCTGAAGTTGTTGGAGAACTGTACGTGCAATTACATTTCTGTAAAGAGAGAGAAATATACTAGAAATGAAAAAAGAAGCCCGTGGAGACCTTGTGGCCTGCTTGGGTCCAGCCACTGCTTTTCCTCCAATCAGACCCATGATGCCGGAGTCAGTCTTGGAAACACAGCCTGTGAAAAGGGCAGGGAGAGGCACTGCAGAGAGGACGGAAGAGAAGTGAGAGGGGCACAGCCACATGGAGAGGGGATGCCGAGGGAGGGGGCAGGAGAGGAAATCCCAGAACCAAGGCAGTTTGGCTGCCTCAAAATCTTGGACTAGTCACAACTCTCTTTGCCCTTATTTGCTTTTGTAATTTTTTGAATAGAGCATCCTAGTAGCTCAATGAGATTATGAAAACTATTGTGGATAGCCTGTGTTTTCAGCAATTGTGGCCCAAATACAAAATGTGACCCTAGGAGCATCAGCATAATCCATTCTCTGTTCTTTAGACCCAGATACTTTTGAACCCCAAAAATTCTTCCAGACATCAGGCCTCTCCAAGATGTCGGCCAGTCAGGTGAAGGATGTTTTTCGGTTCATAGACAATGACCAGAGTGGATATCTGGATGAAGAAGAGCTCAAGTAAGTTTTGTCCTAAATGTGACATTGCTGGGTGGGGCCGGGATATGTCAGAGGCCAGTTTGCACAGTTTCTCACAATGACCAGATGCTGGCCATCCAGCAGAGCCTCATGAAAGGGAAATACGTAAGTCAGCTATCCCTGTGAACATTAAATGTGGCACTAAAGACTGTAGGTTCAATATTTCATTACTTTTAGGGTTTTCCTTTAGAAGGATTTTCCTTATTGACAAAATTGTGAATAAAACTCTTTTTTTTTTTTATAGAGGCATGTTTTATTTATTTATTTGTTTGTTTGTTTTGTTTATACATGCACTGGGTACAGTCAGAAGCGGGGGAGGGTGAGAGAATTCACCAGAGCCAGAGCGGGGAGCAGAGCAGGCAGAAGGACCGAAGTACACTGCTGAGGGGAGCAGCGGGCGGCAGGAGAGGTCTGCGCGCCATGTGGGACCCTCCTCTGGTGGCCGGGAGCAGCTGGGGATCGAACCGGCGCTGCAGAGGCTGCGGGCAGCTTCGCAACCCAGCGCTCAACCACTGCGCCACCGGGGAGGCCCCTGAATAAAACTCTTAAGGGGCCTCCCTGGTGGCACAAGGGGGTAAGCACCGCACTATGAAGCAATCCCCAGCCAGCCAGGGAGCTACCCACATGGTGAAGCAGATCTCTCTTGCCTTGCCCGCTGCTCCCCTCAGCAGTGTATTTCAGTCAGTCTGCCTGTTTGTTCCCCACTCTGTCTCTGGTGAATCCTCTCACCCCCAGCATTTCTGGCCTGTACCCCAGCTATTGTGTGCATAAATAAATTTTTAAAATAAAATAAAACTCTTAAAACAAAATGTTCACTATTCGTCTCTATAATGGAGGAAATCTTTGCTTGCTGAGCCCTTGACAGATGAGGGCAATGGCTGGGAATGGATGGTTTGCTTAAAAAAAAAAGGAGGGGGATTAGTACAGAGATGCCTGGTCTTTCTAAATATTCTGCTCATCTTTATTTTCCTATAGGTTTTTCCTGCAGAAGTTTGAGAGTGGTGCTAGAGAACTGACTGAATCAGAAACCAAGTCCTTGATGGCAGCTGCTGATAATGATGGAGATGGAAAAATTGGGGCTGATGGTACGTTCACATCTGTACATTGCATAAAAGACTTTAGCTTGGGTCAAGGAGCATCAGAGGGCTTGGGCAATGAGAGCAGACAGATGTGGGTTAAAACCTACCTTTCCTAGCCTTAACAAAGCCAATCCAGCTTGACTTCCTCAAAATCTTAAGCCTCAGTGTTTTCACCTGTAAAATGGGATTAAAGGGAGGATACAAATGATGTGTGTAAAAACATGACACCTGCAGAGGTATCACAGGATCTGGTCCCCACTGGTCATTATGTGAACCAGAGGATATCCTTCAGCTGCCTAGGAGACTAGTAGCTGCCTGGCCAATTACTCGCAGGACACCCTAGCACACCCTGAAAATAGCGTAAGGAATTTCCACCAGTGGAATTTGAGTCCATCTGAATAAGGAAAGGGACGGCATTCTCGAGCATGTCTTGTACGTACCAGAGTTGATAGGCTTGCGTGGGAAAGCCTCTTAGCTTTCAAGGGTTTAAGCAAGTACATTTTGTTGGAAATTAGTCCACCAAGGGGACAATATTAGATAGAGAATAAATAAATAAATCGACTGCTGTTTATGGGGTCTTCTGTGTAGAGATCCCTATAGTCAGAGTCTACCATAATTGTACAGCTCTAGGATAATTTTCACTATGTTGCCTGCATGCTTTTTAGCTACTTTGTGCATGCCAAGTCAACAGGACCTAGACATAGTATTTGTGGTGGTACTAATCTGAAATTAAAAACTGCTACTTTAGGTCCTTATTTCAAAAACCCATATTCAAAATATCACTAAAACTTGCTATACAGGAGTTAATGCAATTTCTATAGATAGTTCAGAAAAATAGATTAGGTAAGGGAAGATTGATTCATTTAAACTCAGTCATAAAATACTTCTAAATAGACAAAACTTACCAATAAATATTAAAAAAAAAACATTTTTCGATTTCAATTTGTAGTAGCCCCACATTATCATCATCATCATTAGTAGAGTAGTAGTAGCCTTTTAGTAATATAACCTTTTTGAGGTAGGATTAGAACTCAATAGAGAAAAGTTAGTTCAAAATCCTACCCTATTAAGCATTTCCTAAATAGGCAATACATAGCTACCAAATAAGAAAAAAAAAGCAACATGTCTGTCTAAACTGACCAAAAAGTAGAATGATCACATATCATGATAAGCCTTCACTGAATTCACTCTTTGGCAGAGGAAAAGGACTGACTTCATAAGGGGCCACATTGCAACGTTAATGCTATTTGTTCAGTTAGACTATGTAGGAAGCTGGACCACCATAGACCCCCTGAACTGGAAGGCAGTGACTCATATTTTTCTGCCTTCTGTGCCCCTCAAGGGACCAGGCCTGTCCTCTGACCCTTTGCTTCATTTCCTTTCCTCTTCAGAATTTTCAGTGGCCGTAGCATGTCTACAAAATGCTGAGCCTTCTCACTGACCCTGTTCTTACTTCCTCTGTTCTAGAATTCCAGGAAATGGTGCATTCTTAAAAGCCCCAGTCTATGGAGCTAGAGACAACCAGCTGGAAGGCCTCCAAAGCCCAGGAATGGGAAACCCCAAATCTTTCCCCTAGTTTATTTATTATTTCCCCCTGAAATCCTTCTGTGATTTGCTTATTGTAGTGAGCTAGTAAGAGAGTCATTTGTGACTTTTTTTGGGGGGTGGGAACGCCCTGATGACTCCTATAAGGCCCTCAGCAGACAATGCCTTTAAAAAGCATCCAATAAAGACACGTTTCTCATCATCTGCTGTGTGGGTGTGTTTTTTTCTCAGCAAGGTAGAGGGAGGAAAGGAATTTGGGAACTGAGGACTATTAGACTTCTGGTCCTTGCACCGACTAAGCAAAGCACACTCATGTGATGCATGAGCGAACAGGGAGGGAAAACAGCTTAGAAAAAGTCACAAATCAGTGGTGTTGTTACGTCAGGACTTTCTTAGCAAATGTCCTAGGTCTGAAAAGAATATGAAGAGATTTTAGCCAGCACACAGTCACTCCTGCTGATGTTTTCTGCTACTGGGTATTAGATTGCCCTAAGAGAGATTTAAATAAAGCAAATCATGGAAGAGAACAGCGTGAAGTTACAGTAGGCCAGTAGCTAAGGAGACCAACCAGGCTAGTTCAGTGAAACAGACTCATTTACAACATTTTTGTTCTTAGCAAACAGGCTGTCAGAGACTGACCTGCTCATACCCAGCCTCCTCCAGTCTCCCCTCCCCCTTCTCAGCCACAACTTTCCTGGCTCTTATTTGATACCACCTGAGCCAGTTACACCAAGAACTGTGTGAACATTCAAGGTGAGCACCAGGGGTCCTCTTACAGGGTTTTCCTCAGGTGGGGCAATCTCAAGCCAGGAAATTCTCCTTAGTCTGATTTCCAGGTTCAAGCAATTCTCTGGCTGACCCTGAGAGTCAGGGACCCCTGGAAGGAATAGGGGAATTTTCCTGGGAGCTTAAGAGCTTATACTCTTTACCCCAACATCCGACTTCAGCTGACGTGCTCTGGATGTCCTGGGCAAGCAGCTCAGTGGCTTTTGAAGCCCTATTCTTTGGGGGTCATCTTACAGCAATTTTCAAATGTGGGGCATAGACTATTGTTATAGAGCAACCCCGATATTAAACGGGTTCCTGGCTGTGGGTCCTCACCCGCGTGCTTTAAAGGGACTTATGAATACTCTACTACAGACACACACAAAAGGGTTAATAAAAGGTTTATTTACAAGAGAAAAAGAAATAAGGAAAATGTACAACTCAGGGAGAAAATAGGGAAATAAAGTCTTTAATGCGTCCTACCCGATCCGACGACCTGGAAACCCAAAGTCACTCTCAGAGCTGGCCGGACGCTGCGAGCTGGCCGAGAGCCCAAAAATGGAGAGCCCCCAAAGCCCACGTGTCTGCCTTTTGTATCCACCTGGCTGCTTAACCCCACCCTCAGGTCCCAGCCACCTTCCCTTTGGTGGTGATGGGATTTGGAGTTCCCAGTGTCTTTGGCTTTGACCTGGGGTGGGGGTGGAGTCCACAAAGCCTATATGGAATTTGCTTTGGGACATCCTTTTTCCCCCTAACACTATAAGGGAGCCTTAAGATGAATTTAGGGGGACAGTGATCCACAATTTTTAAATTTTAATCACCATGTATTTATTTTAATATGTGTTAGGAAAAAAATAAAATTAGCACAAACAAGTGATTTCAATATCTCTGCTTGAGAATGAGGGTAAAAGAGTATCAAACATTTAAAGGTGTGACCATCTGAAGAAGAATGGTTAAAGTGATTATAGAGATAATTATTTGGAGCGACAAAAACCATAAAGGTCATTTTCAAATGCATCAAAATGGGGAAATATAGCTTGAAAATGAAGACTTTTTGGGGAGTGTCAGAATATAAAGCTCTCATTTCACGACTACCTCTTCCCACTCCCTGCCGGCAGGAATCAGACTCCTCCTGACCTGTGCTTCCCCTTGTGTGTAAAGATATCTCCCAGATGCATTGCTGAAGTCCTCAAATATAGACAGTACCAGGGGGCTTCCTGGCCCACACTGACATAAGAGCCTTGATTGTTAGAACAATCCTGCACGGTGCCTTCACTGTCCCACACACAGTCTGACCCCTCCCATTTACTTTACTTGACTGCATTAGGCCTTCCCTGCAGAGGGCTGTTCATCTCAACCTCAATTCTAAAGGGGTGCTCTGAATAACTCAAAGTGATCCGACAGCCCTCTCTCCTTGGTGTTTGGGCCCAGCCGCTGTGCGCCTTGGAGAGACAATGTGAATAATGATGCTTTTAAAATAATGGCTATGAGCTCTTCTTGAATGAGCAATCCATCATCTGTTGGGGCAGCCAAGGCAATCTCATGCTTAGGTAAAGATTATGTGTTTCTCTTACTTCTTTTCTGCCTCAAGCGAACATCTGTGTAGGAATAAGAACCAGACGGGCTCTGTGGAGTACCCAGGGGTCACTGTGTCATTGGCTTCTACTGATGTTCTCTACTGTGGAAATTGCTTAGAGGACAAACACACACAGAGGATAAATCACCACAAATTTTTATAGATAGAATGATGGTCAGTTAGCATGAATTTTGTTGATTCTACCACTTTCTAAGGCATTTTCAATTCTTTTTGTCCAATCTAATCATTCTTCCAGCCAAGACTTAGGAACCCCATTTCCAAGTGTCTGTCAAGGAAGTAACTATCAAAAGGAGTTATCTGCCTGTGTTTAATACTCAAAACATGCCCCAAGGCGGTATGCTTAAATGAAACACAGCAATCTTGTCTGCAGTGATACCAATTATTAATTATGCTGGTTGGATTTTGGGTCAGGGGATTTCATTCCATCCCTGGATGTTTTTACCAATGTCAGAATTTGAATATATTCGATAATTAGCACTTTTTCTAAGATGAAGTTTTGTAGTAAAATGAATACTTCAAAATCTTTGATGGCAAGCATTTTTTGAACATTAACTTTTTTTAATTACCCAAGTTTAGTCATTATATAAATTTCATACAAACAATTCCTCTTCCAATGAATCCTATTCAACATGTGCTTCACAGGACAAAGAATAAGGGATATAGAGCAAAATGTTAACCGTTGTCATCTCCATCTGGTAGGGTCACCATGTGATGAGACAGGGCCTTTTTTTAAAAACACAGCATAGTAACTAGCAAAATGAAAAATCAAAGATTTAGAATTTACCCAGGTATTACCATAAGCCAAAATACTAATAAATTCTAATTAAAAAAAAATCCTTTTAAGCCAAGGATGTGCCCCATACTTAAATGAATGAATGCGTGCCATAGTATTCTGTTTTCAAAACTTCTATTCATTTTTGGGGTCTCATTGATGTATCATATGCCAAGGGAAAATTTAAAAATTAAACGTATTTAGAGTCCAATCAAAACTGGAAAAACTCTAAATGAAATTAAAACAATCCAGAAAAGGGAAGGCAAGCAAATGAACAAATTGATTCTTACCTGATTTACAGGTGACCACCAACCTGTCTCAAGACAGCAGGTTCTCAGCAGTGGAGTGAAATATTTTGGCTTTGAAGCATGGACCTAGATTGCATCAGAGATTGCAGAGCTGCAAAACTTAGTTATTTTCCATAATCGCTTAAAAAAATAGGGCTAAAACAGTGGTTTATTTTGGGCTATTTTTATTTATAATTTTGGCTTATAGCTGGTGGAATAGTTTATAACTTAATGGAATGTGATCCCAAAGTTAGCTTCATGAAGCTTAATTGCTGAGACTAATAGGAGTAATTAAAATATTTAGTATTTTGCTTCAACTTCTGCACATTATAAAATCTTTATTTATAATTTTAAATGTAAAGGTTTTCACAGTAGTTCATACCAATTCAAAAGGCAAAGTAAACAAAACAGTGACAATGTGAATTACTTGTCTGTTCAGGTTTTCAGGCTACATAATTACTTCTGTGAAACTACTACAGTTTAATTTTATGTAATGAGTGCTCAGGAATCCAATTTCAAGCAAAAACCTATCTTCTATCTCTTCTGCTAATGTTAAGGTGTGGTATTACTTTGCAAACACTTAAGAAGACAGATGAAATTGGAATCACGAGGATCATTTCCAGCTGGCCTGTTAATTTATTCACTGGAAAGACTGTTCATTTACATAATGTCTTAACTGGTTTCAAAAAGTCAACTTTTTGGGGTGGGAGCAGATTTTGACTTTGCTTTCTTAGGGGTTCTACAATGAATGCAAATGGCTTCACACCTTCAGCTATTTTTAAATTATAAAGAATTTCAAACATGCAGATGGGAATATACAGAGACTCAGCATAACAAACACCTGCATACCTACCGCTCCTTTTGTCAAATCTTGCTGTGGTGACTTGGTAAGATGTCAACTTGTTTAGGCTGCATGTTGGGGTGGACAACAAACAGTATGCCTGAGGTGTGGAGGGTGAGAATCAGTAACAGCAGGGCAGTATTTATGCAGCAGAGAGCGGCGTCATGGGGTGCTCATTCCTCCCTGGCTCTCCTCTCCTCCCCTTGGTGTGGGGTCCTTCCACTCCCCAGTTCCAGGAGTCTGTTTCCTTCTGTAACCAAGGTCACCAGCTTTCCCTGAAGCACACTTTCATCATCAGACTTGGATCAGCGAGACACTGGCCTGAGCTCCGGTCTGCCCAGTGGGTTCCAGCTTATCCTCACTCTCTCCCTCAGTGCATCCAGCTTCTCTCTTGCCTGCTTCTCTGTAGACTTCAAACTCCAGCATCAGATGAAGACAATAGCCTCGTTTGCTGTTAGCCAGTTCGCACAAACACATAATACCTCTAATAGACACAGATACATATATAATATACAGAAGTACATATGACATGATAACATCATTACCTAACAGCTGTAATTAATATCTAAAAAGTACATTATATATAATATACATATAGTTTCTTCTAGTGATTCTGGTTCTCCTATTAGATTCTGACTTACAGAATTTGATTCAGATTTTTCATTTTTTTTAATAAAAAGAATCACACGTTTTTGTGATCCCTTGCAGGCGATCACAGCATTGGAGATCAAGGGCAATTTTAACTGCAGAAGAGAAAATATACCCTCAGGAATAAGGTCACCTCTGAATAAAAGTCTCTGGACGCCAAAGCAACAGAGAAAAGATCAGATACTTGACTCATGGGTCTTTTGTTTCTGCCAACAAAGCAGGCTAAAGGGCGATTGGTACAGATGAACTTAGAGGTATAGCTCACACCCTAGCCTCTGCCCAGGGCTTCCTCTTGGAGCATGTGCTGAGCTGAACATAGGGATGAGAACTCACTAGAATGTCCTATCCACAGAGACCTGAGCTTCATCTGCATGACATGCAGCAGTCAGAACTCTGAAGAAGGAAAGTTTATCTCTAAAACATGTTTATCCACCCTCCTTGTTCCATGTATCTCTTTAATTCACGTATTCAATACACACATCATTGTCTTCAAGACAGGCATATGGGAAACAATGGGAACAAGGCTGCCGTAGAGTTCCACCATCTAGAGGCTCACTTTTCTTGTCAGCAGGGACACAGATGTGAGCAGGTGTCCCGAACCACCCATCCTGTGACTACTTACAACTGTGTTACCCCCCTACCACAAAAACATGTCTGTCCAATATCTCATTTCCTTGGAATTTTCATCTCACAAATTCTTTTCAGCTTTATTAAGATATAACTGACATAAAATTATAATGTATATTTAATGTTTACAACATGATTTGATATACATATACATTATGAAAGGATTCCCACCATCAAGCTAAGCACATCCATTAAACATGTACCTTCATTTTTCTTGTCTGTGAGAACACTTGAGTTTTATCCTTTCCCACATGGGAAAGAAGCATCTGATGCTCAGTTTCTACTAGTGACCACTGAGTTATACTCATTCTACTTTAGGCTTTGTCTTAAGTTTCACTTAGGCCACAGCTACTTCCTCTGTCCTATTCTGAAGGCCTCTGAGGTCTGACTTTCTCTGAATTATTTCTGTGCACAAGAAAACATACGGCTGCTTCCTGAAAAGTAGCAGCTTACTGCCTAGACACTCAAGAGGCCATGGCTACTCTACTGTTGTTGCACCATGTGTGAAAAAGAAGGAAACGCTTTGCAGTTTGTCACCTCCACAGGAAAGCAGTGTACACATGCTCTCTACTCTGAGATCACTAAACATATCTAGGTGTCTATCATTACTCTTCCCATTTGCACCCATAGGTGCATTCCGATTTGTAGACCTTACTAGGACTGTGGTAGGAGAGGGGGATGCATCAATATCTAAGATTTCTTCCTGACTTTTGAAACTTAAAAAGCATTTTAATTTCTATTTTGTTTCTTTGTTTCTGTGTCATCTCTCTCCTGTGGCAATTAATGCAATGGTTGGGGGCAGAGGACACAAAATACACAAGGAAGTAGAGGTGTGCTGGGGAGAAATCTTGACTAATACTATAAAGTGTTATCTCATGGCACGATATAGTACTTTGTACTTCACGGAATACTTTTGTTTGTGTCATCTAATGTAATATTTGGAATAACTCTGAGCAGGTATTTCCCTCATTTTACAGAGGAGGAAATTGAGGTTAAAAAAAATTATGTGATCAAAGGTCATACAATTGGTATATGGCAAACTGAGAACTAAAATTCAGACAGCCAGGGCTATCTACTACTCTTCCAGAAGCATTTGCTCTGAGACAGAGGAAAGTATTCTTTAACCTGTAGTTTCCAAATTAGCTCTCTGGAGTCCCAGGGTCCTGTGCAGGTACTTGAAGGCCCCAGAGGAAGATGGGGATGTCAGCTAGCTTCTGAAAAAGGTGAGGAAGTTACTCTTAAACCTCACTCCTACCACTTGTGCTCTCATTCAACTATAGTAGCTCTACATCTATTTTATATATTAGATGTATCCACAGACTTTGGGGGAAATAAAGAGTGAGAGGGATTCTGCAATTTTTTTTTTTTTTTAAACCAGGGAAAAGCTTTATTCTTTTTTTTTTTTTTAAAGATTTATTTATTTATTTATGTATTTATACAAGCACTGGGTACAGTCAGAAGCATGGGAGGGCGAGAGAATTCACTAGAGCCAGAGCGGGGAACAGAACAGGCAGACTGACGAAGTACACTGCTGAGGGGAGCAGCGGGCATCAGGAGAGGTCTGCGTGCCAGGTCTGTGGGCCCCTCACCCCGTGGCCAGGGATCGAACTGGCACTGCAGAGGCAGCTTCGCAACCCAGCACTCAACCTCTGCACCACCGGGGAGGCCCGGATTCTGCAATCTTAAAACTTTTTGGAAATTGGCAACTCTTCTGCCCACCTGTGACTATGCGGGTGCCTCATTTTTTCTCCTTTCCCTAATAAACCTGTCCTTTTAAAATGTAAAAAAATAAAAATAAACTTTTTGAAACTTACTACTTCAATGTAAAACATGTCTTTCTAATGAAAGAGTGTTTAGATCAAGCTAGTTGAGGGAATCTTCCAAATGCAGGTACTGATAATCATTTGTTGAATAATAAGTGATGGTCCCATTTAACTCTTAAAGTGAAATTCTTACAAGGGAAGCATTTACTAATGATAGTCACTTCACAAATAAGATCTGGAGTCATGAGGAAAGCTTTGTGACTGGTGAAAGGTCTCATACCTAGTAAGTGACAGAGTTAGGTAAGAACCCAGATATGTCTTATATCCATTTTCAAGGCATCGCCTCCCTAAACGTGGAAGCCCATCTGCCAGATTGGATAAGAGGTCTTATTTCTAAACTTAATTTGTAACAGACAAAACGACCTAAAACCAAGGTCTTGAGTTTGGCCAGGGGGTCTACTGAGAGTGCTTCAGGGAAAAAGGGGTCCCAACGGTGTCAAAATCCACAGGTCTCAAAAGCAGGTGACTAGAAAGCACAATGCCCACATTGGGGTGAATATCAGGTCTGGTCCCGCTTGGCCACACGCTGAGCCTCACCAAGGTTAGCGCCTTCAGATCTATGCCAATTTTTGTCCCCGGAGCCAGAGAAACTGGGGAAGGCGCAAACGCTAGTCTGTCGGGCTCCATCCAGCGATCCAGTTAAGTCTTGCAGAGAATTTTTATAACCCTATAAATAACTAGAGGGGCCCGTAGGTGATGAAAACAGGCAAATAGTGGGACGATTGCATCTAAACGCACCACTTTCGATGCAGAGGCATCATTTGCACCTTCTCCCAAAAAAGACTCCCGCTTTGTTATTCTTTATTTTTAAAAAAGATTTATTTATGCATACAAGAGCCAGAGATGCAGGGCCAGAGATGCGGTGGGGGGAGGGGGTACGAGGATTCACCAGACACAGAGTGAGGAACAGAACAGGCAGGCTGACTGAAATACACTGCTGAGGGGAGCAGTGGGCGTGACAGGAGAAGTCTGCCGCGCCATGTGGGTAGCTCCCTGGCTGGCTGGGGATCGAACTCGTGTTGCAGAGGTTGTGCTGTGCTTAACCCCTTGCGCCACCAGGGAAGCCCCCGTTTTGTTATTCTTTAAACACATAGCCCTCGCCTTTAGCCAGGACAGAAATCTGGGGGCCGAAGAGTTCACCTCCACGTTAATTCTCGTTTACGTAAGAGACGCCCTTTCGGGAGACGAGCAGGACCCAGGCGCCCGGGCGAGGCGGAAGGCGACGCTGGGCCGGGCCCCGCTTCCGGGTCGCGGCGAGCACTTCCGGGGCGAGGGCCGGCGAGGCGGAAGAGCGGTCTCCTCGCGGCGGCTGTCTCCCGGCGGCGGAGGACGCTCCCGGGGCGGGGGCCGGGCCGGGATGGCGGCGGCGGCGGCCGGGGCCGGGGCCTGGGCGGCCCAGGAGAAGCAGTTCCCGCCGGCGCTGCTGAGCTTCTTCATCTACAATCCTCGCTTCGGGCCGCGCGAGGGAGAGGTAGGCGGAGGGGGGCCGCGCGGGCTGCTGCTGGAAGGCCGGGGCGGGGGTGGAGGGGGGGACCGGCCGGCGTCCGGCCCGGGGAGTCGCGGGGTGCGCCCGGGAGGCGGCCCTGGCCCGCCCAGCGCTGGGCAGCACCTGTCACTCCGCCCTCCCGAAGCGGCACTTACTGACTGCTTTGTGCCAGGTGTGCACCCCGGGCCCGGGGATACGGCGGGGCCGGGCAACGCAGGCCTGTTTCAGGTCCTGGATCAGTGCCTGTGTGGTGAATGAAGGTTCGTCAGGTTAATCCCTCCACACAGGTTGAGTATCTTTTCTCTTTGCATCCATTCTGGGTCATTACAGTTAAGCTTGTGTCTTTGTTACTGGAAGTTCCCGACTAGAAGAGTGGAACAAGAGTGGAGGACTGTAGCCCTCAAATTATGTTATGCGGGACTGGTGAAGCCTCGGAATGTTATTTTTTTCCCCCGAAATAATAAATAAATGGGGGTGGGGGGTGTGTTTGTGTTTTCGATGGGGACGGTGACTTCCTCAGAGGATGTCCGGAGCTACGTTTTGTTGGCAGCAGATCATAAAGGCTGTCAGTCCAAATGCCTGTGAATCTAAAAGATTTAATTTGCTGGGAGATTTGTCTGTGCACGTGTGTACATGCTTGTTTCTTACAAGCGTTTGGTTTTTTTACAAGCTAGAGGGAAGAGAAATGCAAAGGTTGAGTTTTCAGAGCATGTTCTTTTGTCTAGTGCTACTTCAGATGACATGTGGCTTAGGGAAGATCACGATTGCCTTACAGGCTGGTGGGCGTTATTTACGCAATGATGGTAATTCTTTCTAAAAAGGGCTTTTGTTTGGTCTTGCCCTTACCATGGATGACATGAGAGGTTAGCACTAAACAGCGTTTTAGACAACGAAGATGAGAAAGTGCTTATTTTGATGTGCTTCTGTTTCTTCATACTTTAGGAGGAAAATAAAATTTTGTTTTATCATCCAAATGAAGTAGAAAAGAATGAAAAAATTAGAAATGTTGGATTATGTGAAGCTATTGTACAGTTTACAAGGTAAAGCCTTTAAATGTGCTTTTGTGAAGCTCAGTGAATTCTTACAATTTATACTGGAGAATTGTCGACACCAAACATATTCTTTTAACCTTTTTAGGACCTTTAGTCCATCAAAACCTGCAAAATCTTTACATACACAGAAGAATAGACAGTTCTTCAATGAACCAGAAGAAAATTTCTGGATGGTCATGGTATTTACATACACAGTACATCTTTTTGAATCTATACAGTAAAGCTTTGGGTGATCTTTATTGTTAGGAACTTAGGAAAGCCCTCTAGCATTGCATCAAAGTAAAATTAAAGTTGGTTGCAATTTTAAAAATCAAACTCCCATTCAGTATATATGTTCTTGGGGCTCTTTTAAAAAGTTATGTGTCCAGTGTTTTAACATGTTCAAATTTTTTTAATTAAGGGAAAATTAAAAACACATATAAATTGATTCATTGTATAATGTCAGTTTATCAAACTTTGTAGGTTGTTCGGAATCCTATAATTGAAAAGCAGAGTAAAGATGGAAAACCAATTGTTGAATACCAAGAGGAAGAGTTGCTGGTAATATGTTGTTTCTTATTTCATCATTTTAGGAAAAAAATGATTACTAAATAGATTGGGTGACTTACTTGGTCAAATTTAAACTAGGTTACTTTGCAGAAATTTGAGCACCCCTTATTTTCAGCTGTTGTAGGACCAAGTTTATAAGCATTATATTGCTTTACCAAGAGTCATTGTATCTTTGCTATATGATAGACACTTTTTCCCCCTTGAATTGAAATCTGTGCTGTATCTTTGTGTTGTTTGTAGGACAAGGTTTACAGTTCAGTGTTACAGCAGTGCTACAGTATGTACAAGGTAAGCATGACATTCTTTCTGAATTGAGAATCTAACCAGTTACCTTTATTTACAGAGGTGGTTTAAAAATAATTCTCAATTCTAGGGATGACTGCAGAGTGACTGTGTATCTACTGGAGGGGAAGAAATATTGGGGCCTTTGAAATAGTATTGAGATTTGTGTATACACTTATTCGTTGAGCATCTGTTCCTGGCCTTCTACTAGGAATATATCACCATTGGTGAACCAGAGAACTCATCTTCCAAAGGAATGTATATACTCTAATATTTGCATGATTTAACAATTCTGGCTATATTACATGAGCCAAAACTTAGATATGAATGGACGCTTAAAAAAAAAATGCCTAGGACAGTTCAGTGGTTTCATAAAAGTAGCAGCATCACTGAAGTGTATTTTTTTGCAGCTTTGTAACTCAGGCTTTCTTGTATTTAAAGGAACTGGAGGGTCACATAAGGTTAATTAATTAATCTAAAAAGAACTAATGGTACTGTTACATGGAATAGGAAATTGACCTTGTAAAAACTTTATACTTTTAGCTCTTTAATGGTACATTTCTGAAAGCCATGGAAGATGGAGGTGTCAAACTCCTAAAAGAAAGATTAGAGAAATTCTTTCATCGGGTAAGTATTTTGATTTTTATTTATAATCTTCGTAGTGTTCAAGCAGACCTTTAGAGAAATGTACATGTGTGGCAAAACCAGACCTTGAGGCAGGTCATTAGACTGGCACTCTTGAGTCCTTTTCTCACCTTGTGGATAGGACCAGAGCATCCTGCCACTTGTGCACAGCCCCTTAAAGCACCTTGGAGACATCTTGTGGCCTCATCCTTGTCCTCTGTGTGTCTGTTAACATGGACTTACTCATAATCCTCCTTACTGTGTGGTGGATTGGTAATTAGCAGAATTTAGACGTACTGGAGTTGCACAGTCTTATGGATTGATTCTGTTCACTAAACAAGATTATATTGACTCAATAAAAGTTTTTGGCTGTGACACAGACTTTATCATTTGTAGTTATAATTTGATTTCCCCCAAGTGATAAATGAATGTTCACAAATAGTTGTATTCTCTTTCATGATACATTGAATTTTGCCCATCTCACCCCTCCTTTGGTCCAAGTTAGTTTATCTTACAGGAATAATTCCCAACTTGTTTTCTCCCCATTTGATAATCTATCCTACAATGTTTTGTTTTTATGAATTTTCTTTCTTGTTTCTTCACTTTAATGTTTTAATTATTCACTCTTACACTATCTTCTGATTTCTCATCACTCTTCGCCTATCAACATTCTGTTAATGGGTTCAGCTGTTGTCCTGACTACACATCTTTTCACATAATTTTCTTACAAGATCATGTCTGTCCATCATTATATACATTGCTAATGATGTTAAGCTATAATAATTTGAGAAGCACTAATATATGAAAGTGAGTACTTCAAATAGTAGAAACACAATTCTGAGTAAACGTTAACTAGTCATGTTGAACTTTATATTTTGAAATTGATACGGGTTTCGGATTCAGTTATCTGAAACTTATTTACCTGGTCTTGTCAGTGTGCTGTTTGCCAGTATGTAACTATTCCATAAATGTTAGTCAAATATAAGATTAATTATTTTCACTTGTCAAAGAATACAACATTTAGTGTACTATTAGTAAAGTTTATGCCTTATTTTTTCCTACAGTATTTGCAAACATTGCATTTGCAGTCTTGTGATCTGCTTGACATTTTTGGCGGAATCAGCTTCTTCCCATTGGATAAAATGACTTATTTGAAAATCCAGTCCTTTATTAATAGAATGGAAGAAAGCCTGAGTATAGTCAAATATACTGCCTTTCTCTATAATGATCAACTCATCTGGTAGGTACCCTCTCAGGATTATTAAGCAAGTTGATGGGTTTTCATACAGAATTTGTTTTCTCCATTGAAAATGAATTCCAGATGAAAATGCATCTCCTTTTTAACAGACATCTCCTTTGTTTATCAGGCAACTCTATGCTGTAATAACTTTTCTAGTTTTCTGAGATAGTAACAGTGCGATAGTGTGATGAAAGTTAATGCTGCTATGAAAGGTTGCTGCAGCGGGTCTAAAGAGGAGAGGTAAAAATGACAGGGAGTGTAGCCATCCTCGGTGGCCGGAAGATAAAGGGGAGTGGGTCAAACTCCCATAGCAGTCCATGACCTTGGGGGCCACCGTCAAAGAAAGGTCAAGTGCTGACAGTCTGATATAACACGCACCCTGATGTGGGTGTGAGCTTTAGGAGTGAGAGGGTAAGACCTGGAGCAAGAGGGTTCCCTGTGAGCTGAGCAGATCACGATGGGAGTCCTGGAGCCACAGTGACCAACTGAGTTGAACACACAGGGCTACTTGTTGCCCCATTCCTGGGAATCCTCTTGGCATCTTTATCACTGACAAACAGTGACACCCCCTAGAGTAATGAATGACAGCCCCTAGAAGTGAACAGCACATGGCTCTGGTGACTGCATGGAGTTGCTCGGTAGTTCACCTTAACCTGCTGACTGGGATGTCACAAATCCCAGGCATTCATGGCAAGAAAACTTCAAGAAAATAGCTCATTTTCAGAGGCTATTTCTTGTTTCAAAGCTGGTATATTTATGTTTACTTCTATTTCTACATTGAAGTGATCTAAATGAGTTCCAACACATGGTCAGAACCAGGCACATTGTATGTGTTCAGCGTACATTGATCGTGAGCTCAAAGCAAATGAGCAAATTTAGGAGACAATCTTTCATAGTCCTGTTTGGACTATATTGCATCTAATGAGTGGGTTTGGTTTTTGCAGTGACCTTGTCATTTACTGCTACTAGTCAGAGAATATCAATTCATTATCTTTTCCAGAGTTTTTTGGCCTGTTTCTTTTTTGAGAGAATTTTCTTTTTAGTGAATTGATCTGCTTTTCAATTCACTTTTATGAGTAATTGCCCTAGATATTTCTTAAGTTGCTCAAAGCTGACCATACCCTTTGATCTTGCTAGATGATTACTGTCAACATGTGACAGTAACATATTCTGTGTCATAGACTCAAGTGAGCCTAATGTAAAGGATTCTGTGTTGTGTGGTCACCACCTTATCCTCAGTAGAGTTTTTGCTGCAAGTTCCCAAATGAAGTAACTTGGCTTGCAGGAGTAAAATGCAGTGCCCCTGACCACCGGGCCCTGTGGCTTACATAGTGGGAGTCGCTCTTTGACTCAGAGTAGGTGGGGTGGGCCTAATGTAAAATAACTAAAGTCCAGTTAGCTTTGGGTAAAACACAGAAAAATCAGTCTTTTGTGCACACGTGAATCAGTTGAGATGTCTGCTGAAGAAAAGCTTGTTTGTTTTTTTTTTTTAATCCTCTTAGATAACTATTCATGAAGCAGAGTATCTATATCTCTGAGGCTGTGGGCTATTTCCTGTTTGATGGAGTTCTGAATTATTTGGAATTACAGAGCACAGTTTTGTTTAAGTTTATTTGTGCTAAGGAAGCAACTCTTGAGTTTTGTTATTCATTTTTAGTTTGGGGTCATTGAAGATTGGCATGCAGTTGTCAGAACTTTTCCCTGATGGCAACATTTCATGATTGTAATACAACATGACTTCATTTATTTGCATTTGTAGGGGAGCAGGAATAGGCATGGCGGTGGCATACGGAGAGAATGGCTCATGGAGATTATAACTAGGCGGGGCTCTAGGCAGTTATCCCCTGGGGAAAGTGAGTGTATTACACTCTGAATGGTTGGCGGCCACTTACTTTTTTTTTTAATCTTTTACCCAGAAAACTAAAACCAAGGTCTTTAATGCTTTGCGTTAAGCTTTAAGTGAAATAATAAAAACAAAGTCCTAAGTACATTGTACCTAGTAAGCAGTTAATAAGTGTTGTCATCCATTTCCTTTTGTAGAGTGTTTTTCTTCTCAGTATTCTCTGATCTGGAATAACATTGTGCAATAAGAATATAATGCAAACCACAGAGATAATTTCCAATATTTTAGTAGCCACATTAAAATAAAAGAACCTGGTAAGCTTGATAACAAAATTTTAGATATATTTAGTAGTAAACTATTTTAAACGTTATTAATGAGATACTCTTTTTGTGATAGATCTTTCAGATCCACTGTGTATTTTACATTCATTTCAGCTAGCTATATTTTGAGTGTTCAATAGCCAGATATGCCGAGTAGCTGCTCTATTGGAAACATAGCTCTTCATAGATTGCCCAGAACACACTTGTTATATAGCATCTTTTAAGTAATAGCCCCTCCTTTCCCGTACTTCTTATTTATATGCTAAAAAGAAAATAATATCCAGAACCCTTTTTGTCTTTGTTTTCCTTTCTCTCCCCTTGTCTCAATTATTTCTGCAAACCAAACATTGGTGATTTTTTTCAGGTGTTTGATTTGGAAATTCCGTCTGCCTACTTGGCTACATGACACTTGGGGCGTTGGCGTTGTCATAGAACAAGCGCTAAAGGTTCTCAACCACTTCTTCTCTACTGATCTTAACTTTGGACCCAGAACTGCTCTTTCTACTTGGTAGAAAATAAACCTGTGAAGGGTATAAGGCTCCGTTATAGATTGAGTTGTGAACAAGGCATGAAAAGTGAGCCTTAAAAGTAGAGAGTTGGTATAGGAAGAGGAAAGGGTGAAACAGAATTGCAGAAGTCTAGGGAAGTGAGTGTATTTATTAGCCAAGACAGACCAGACTCTTTCTAATGTAAAACTTCTCTGGGAAAAGAAGAACAAGTCTCTGGTATATGACATAAAGGCTAGATTTATATAAAGTTATGTTTCCTCACAGGATTTTTAAAATTATCTTGACTAGAAAAAACCCAGATATAGACTCATCATCTTTTTTCATCCCTACTTAAAAAGCCAATTTCAAATGGAATCCGATGCCTGCCAATTTCTCTGCACTTTTTTCTACACACTCTTTTTTGCCTCATTTCAGATTAAATGATTTGCCTGAAAGTTTGTCTCTTCCTCCTCTTTGCCTATGCTGAAATCTAGAGAATTAAAATCTGCATGAATATCTGAGACATAGCGAGATCAAATCCCATCAGCATACTAATATTTTCTGAGATACTAGAGATACTGGCCAAACGAATGTTGCAGGAAGCAGAGAGATCGCTGCCGCCTGAAATGCAGCATTGTCTCTTGATGCTGCCTAGAGACCCCCATATGGAATTAGCTCTTCCAGAGAATCAAACCTGCTGTTACTCATTATGTAAAATGGCATGTAAAATGCCAGATTACTACTAGTTGCTTTCGGCAGGGCAGGATCAAGTTCAAGCATCCAGCTCAAGGACCAGCCAGTCTAGGAAAGGGTTTCTTGATCTAATGTAAGAGAAGAAAAGAACTGTATCTCAGAGTAGTAGAAAGAGAGAAGACCAATCCAAACTTTTAACAACAATGCTTTTGTGATGTTTCAGGAGTGGATTAGAACAAGATGACATGAGAATTCTGTACAAATACCTCACCACATCTCTATTTCCAAGGCATATCGAACCTGAGGTATGACTGAGGACTAATCTCTGTTGCGCGCGCTCTCTGTACTTGTGTATATCTGTGTACACAGACAACTATACGCAGGTTGAGGGGTGAGGCGGAGGGTGGAGTGAAGTGGTGCATGAGCAGCTCTGATTTATAGTTTACATTACTATTGTAATACTTCATGATATTTGTGTATCACTTAGCAAAACCATGTGTGTCCTTTTTTCATTTTGGTATGCTCAGTTGCAGTAGCAAAGGAATGTTTTTAAGAGGAGTTTCATTGAATAACAGAAAAAACTGGATTTTTAGGTAGAGTTCAGGGAACTTTGAAAGTGCCAGGGATCTCTGAAAAAATTGATTTAATTTCCTTTGTAGTCTTTTCGTTAACAAACATGAAATGTAATTTTGACTAGATATTATATTGCCTGCCTAGCTTTTCCACTCTGGTATTTAATTCCTGGTTTTCTACAGAAAACTGTAAATACCTCATTGTTCTCCCCAGAGTGTCCACTTTGCTTTCATTGGGGTGGAAGTGAAAATTAATTCACTGCCCATAAAGCCATCGCTACTCGGGTACAGGTGTGCACTTTGTCTCTTACCCTCCCTCCCTTCCTCTCTCTCTCTTTTTAAGGCCTTGACTTGAAACAACAGGAAAAATCTCTGATAACAAGTTGAAAGCAAGATTTTGAGAAAGACCTGTTCTTTTGCTTAGTTCCTTTGTGGGCAGTGACTAACATTTCTGGACAGTGGACCATGTGCCAGACATTGTCCTAAATGCCCAGCAAATATGCATTGTCTCATGACCTCCTGAAAGCAACCCTAAGAGTTGGGTGCCTTATCTCCATCTTCCAGATAGGATACTCAGGCTGAGGAAGCTTAAATTATTCACCAGGGTCACTCTGCTATACGTGACAGAGTCAGGACTTGATACGTGGACAATACATGGACTTGATATCAGGGTTGGCTGGATGCCAAAGCACCAGCTTAAGGTGACCCCTCCTAGGATCACTGCAGGAGGCTCTCCATGTGTGACATTGCCACCACAGAAACCTCCGTTTAGTGCTTTATTTAGTGATGTCTAGTACTTTATTCCCAAAAGGGTGACATGAGATGAAATTAAGTCCTTTATATCATTGCCTAGTATGTATTAACTACATGGAAGATTTGAGTTATTCCTATAAAGACAATTAAATCAATATATGAAATTTAGGGTACCCTGAGGTTATGATATGTTCTGGTTAAAATCAGTGAGTTCTTTATGTACCCCTATAGTCTCCCTTCATTTTGGGGTATGAGGTTCTCCTCACCAAATTGATAGAGAAAAATGGCATGGACCATATTTTAAAAACTGACAACAACAAATACTGATGAGGATGTGGAGAAAAAAGAACTCTGTTGTATTGATGGTGGGGATGCAAACTGGTCCAACCACTATGGAAAGGTATGTGGAGGATCCTCAAATTACTAAAAATGGGTCTGCCATATGACCCAGCAGGTCTACTCCTAGGGACCTACCTAAAGGACACAAAACACTAATTTGAAAGGAAACCTGCACTCCTATGTTTATTGCAGCACTATTTACAATAGCCAAAATATGGAAACAACCCAAATGTCCCAAAACAGATGAATGGATCAAGAAGATAATGTGTGTGTGTGTGTGTGTGTGTGTGTGTGTGTATATATATATATATATATTAATATTATGCAGTGGAATACTACTCAGCAATCAAAAATGATAAACTCATGCCATTCACAGCAACATTGATGGAGCTGGAAGGGATTATGCTCAGTGAAATAAGTCAGAAGGGAAAAGAAAAACTTCCAGGAGGAATATAGGGAAACCAAACAAAGGGTCATAAAAAAGACAAAACTTGCCATCACAGAGCTGAGTGATCCAGCAAGGGTGGTGGAGGGAGAGGGGAATCAAAACAGGGGAGGGAAGAGCACAAGTATATAGAGTCACAATTAAATGGGTGATGTGGTGGTGGAAGATTTATGGGGACTACACCTGCGGGAAGGAATCAGATATTGAACAAAAATGAACAACAATGTAAGAAAATAAAGTTTAATCAATCAAAGAAAAAAAAGAAAAATGGCATGGAACCAACTAGTAGATATGAATGCTATCTAGTAAGTCATTTCTCAACATTGAATTTGTTTACAGTTGGCAGGAAGGGATTCTCCAATAAGGGCAGAAATGCCAGGAAATCTCCAACACTATGGAAGGTAGGACTGCTATTTTTTGTTATATAATATTGAGTTTTATTATTATTTTTGCCAAGATAAAATCATAATTTCTGTTGTGCTATTTGGAAATTCTCATTATCCAGTGAACTAAAACTATTATTTTTTGTTTTCCAAAATAATGTCTAACTTCAAAAAAATAGATATTTGTAAGTAGAAATGTACTTGTGTCTATATTTGCTAACTGAATTAAGGAATCTCTGTGCTTGCTTTTAAGATTTCTTACTGGACCTTTGAACCTTAATGATCCGGAAGCAAAATGCAGATTCCCCAAAATTTTTGTAAATACAGATGACACCTATGAAGCGCTCCATTTAATTGTTTATAAGGTAACAACTTTTCCCCTCTAGTATTTCAGATTAATACTAAAGTAGATCTTTCCTGCATGTGTACATGAGCATCGGCGCATATTGGGAACCTTTGAAATGTTTCTTGGAACAGATGTTGGAAGTTCTGAATGTTGTAAAACTCATCATGGTTGCTCTTCTGGGAAGTAATTTTATTTTCAGCTCCTTTTAAAGTGTTGTTATTCATGAAAGAGTAACTGTAGGGCTGTGACTCACAAACATTTACGTCCCTCATGCTCACCAATCAGAGGCTGTCAAAGGTGGGTGTTGCTCCTAATTAGCTACCTCCTGGAAGTGGCCTACCTGTACCGTGAATAATGCTTTCTCTTATCTCTCTTTTAAAGTTCTATCAGGACAGTCCTTATTTCTGTCAGGATAACATCTTGGAAGGATATGTATTGTTAGGTTGGTTTCTTTAAAGGTAGTATAGTGTTCAAGAAAGAAGACAGCATATGCGTTTGTCTTCTTTCCTACTTCACAGTATAATTATGTTAGAGTTATGTTTCTAAGCCTTAATTCATGAAGGTTGAGCAGTGATGCCACAGGAGTAGAGAAAGAGGTGAACATCGGAGAAGGGAATTTGGTCACTTCCTAGAAGAGAGGAAGGAGATGGAAGAGTGATGCCTGATAGAGGAGGGTGGAGGATGCGTCAGCCTACATACATGAGTGCAGAGTGTAGTACCCTGAGCCAGAAGCCCAGAGAAGCTCCCATCTTGGGCAGTCATTTGAGGTATCAAGATGGGAAGTAGGCTTGGAAAGGAGATTAAAAACCAGTCAGCTTCCCCTCTCTCCCCTTCCTTATAAACCTGGCCACAGATGAGGGTCTTTTAAACAAACACTGTGAAGAGATGCAGAGTGGCTAGGGCCCAGCTCGCTCTGCTATGGCTGTGCACCTGGGCGCTGCTCCTCTTGCACTCAAGGTAAAGCTTCCTTCCTGGCCAGCCTCTTGGTTCCCTCACTGTAAGTACTATCAGGAAGACAAAACTGTTGGTCTGAGAAAAACTAAAATGATTCTGGGAACTGAAAAGAACTTTTAAAATGTAGTGTCAGGGGGCCTCCACGGTGGCGCAGCGGTTGAGCGCTGGGTTGCGAAGCTGCCCGCGGCCTCTGCGACGCCGGTTCGATCCCCGGCTGCTCCCCGGCCACCAGAGGAGGGTCCCACATGGCGCGCAGACCTCTCCTGCCGCCCGCTGCTCCCCTCAGCAGTGTACTTCGGTCCTTCTGCCTGCTCTGCTCCCCGCTCTGGCTCTGGTGAATTCTCTCACCCTCCCGCGCTTCTGACTGTACCCAGTGCATGTATAACCAAACAAACAAACAAAGAAACAAATAAATAAAAACATGCCTCTATAAAAAAAAAAAAAAAAAAAAGAATAATCAATGCCCTGAAAATAAAATGAAGTGAAAGGATAAGAGTTATGGGGCTGCCTTTAAAAAAAAAAAAAAAAAAAAAAAAAGTAGTGTCAGGTCTCCCTGGTGGCGCAAGGGGTTAAGACGCAACCTATGAAGCTGTCCACAGCCACTGCAAACACAAGTTCGATCCCTGGCCAGGGAGCTACCCACGTGGTGGGGCAGACCTCTCCTATCTTTCCCGCTGCTCCCCTCAGCAGTGTATTTCAGTCAGTCTGCCTATTCTGTTCCCCACTCTGTGTCTGGTGAATTCTCTCTCATCGTGCCCCCCTCACCCGCACCTGTGGCCTATACCCCAGCTCTTGTATGCATAAAAATAAATCTTTAAAAAAATAAAATGAAATTTAGTGTCCACAAATATTAGAGAAGTTGTGTCTATAAAACTGTTGAAAGTAGTTGAAAGTACAATTTTTAAAATATTTTTTGTTGTGGTAAAATATAGGTAACAAATTTGCTGTTTTAATTATTTCTAATTAAATTAAGAAATTAGATGTAAGAAATTCATTAGAGGGATTCAAGACAACTTCCTGTCTCAGAATATAAGATAAAATGTCAAGAGATCGTAGTATAGGAGGAAGGTGAGTGTTCAGAAATTTCAACCTCTGATTAACAGAAAATGGAGAAAACAAAATGAGTAAAGTAATGTGATAAGAACATGTCTAGCTGAAGAGGAACACATTTTCTACATTGAAAGGGCGCACTGGACATCTAGCACAGTAAATATAAAGATCCACAATGAACAATTTCAGAAATACAAAGAAACAATTCTAAAAGCTTCCAGCAGCAAATCAGGTCACCTGTAAAAGAACAAAAACAAAACTGGCTTTGTAGTTTCCATGCCAGCACTAGATGATAGGTGGCAGAGGTGAAAGACTTCTAAATTTCTAAGAGAAAATGAATTTCAGCATAGAATTCCTTGTCAAGCCAAACTATCCATCATAGGTGAGACGAGGGAAAATACATTAAACATGAAAGGTCTCAAAAGGTTACCAGGGCCTCCTTTCTTCAGATGTTGCATAAAATTGTACCTCACTAGGGGAAACCAAGAAAGGAGGAAACCAAGAAAGAGAACACCCTAGAATCTAAAATAGTGTTCTCCATGAGAACGGTAAAAGGAAGACTTGGCTTGACAGAGCTCTGAAGGTCTGCCAACAAACCGCAAGTGCTTTCACGAGGGCACAGGGGAAGGGGTCTCTGTTCTGATGAGAGGACTCAAGAGTAAAGATGTTTCATTCATAAAATAATGTGATTAAGAGATTCAATTATATGTGTAATACAATAAAGAATGGCATAGGGAGAGGAGAATTCCAGGGGAAATATAAAAAGGTAGGATATGAAAATGAACCAGAATCAAATGGGACATAATTTAGAGCAGTAATTAGAGTAGGGGGAAAAGCCCATTTCTAATATTAAACTAAAATCATTGTCCTGTTGACTCTGGGGTAATGACTGTGAACTCTAATGAAGGAGATCTGAGCCTGGCACACTGCTGGAGTACCATTTTTGGAGTCCGCTGGTAGCTACAGTATCATGATAGAGTAGACGTGATATTGGCATTGTGCTCACATTAAGTTTTATTTTAATTAAGTGGCTTTATTGAGATAGAATTCACGTAACTTCACATAACGTGTAATTCACCCATCTAAAGGGTACAGTTTAATAGTCTCCAGCTGCAAAGTTCAGGGGTCCCCACAGCTATTCTTAGAGTCTATAGTTTGCTAGAAGGACTCACAAAACTTGGAGAAGCTGTTGTACTCACAGTTTATTATGCAGAAGAGCATGGGTTAAATTCAGCCCAGGGAAGAGGCAGCTCCAGGGCTCAATTATTCTACACACAAAAAAACCCACATACATTGACTGGGACTGGCCCATAAGCCATCAAATTTGCTACCATTTATAGGCAAGTAATAATAAATGTTTAGTTGCAGAATAGTGTAACTGAAGTTCACTTTGACCGTGTAAAAGTGAAGTAGCTGACCGAGCCAGGCAATGGAAGTGTGGCAAGGTTAGGGACTCATGGGTATGTAAGTGTCCTCTTTTAAAAACTAGCAGTTCTGGGGCCTCCCCTGGTGGTGTGGTGGCTGAATACTGGGCTGCAGAGCTGACGCAGCCTCTGCAGCGCCAGTTCGATCCCCGGTCACCAGCGAGGGTCCCACATGGCGCGCAGACCTCTCCTGCCGCGCCCGCTGCTCCCCTCAGCAGTGTACTTCAGTCCTTCTGCCTATTCTGAGTTCTCACACCCTCCCGCGCTTCTGACTGTACCTGGTGCTTGTATAAATAAATAAATAAAATTTTTAAAAAATGAACAATGATGTAAGAAAAAGAAATATATAAAAAAAAAAAGTGGCAGTTCTAATGTGGCTGCCTGTGACCGGTGTGTGGTGAGCGGGCCCTCCATCTTTGAGGCGCGCGGGGAGGAACAAGGATCAGGGGAGGAGGAAGAAGGCAGATGAGGCGAGGGGTCACATGCATCCTCTCATAAGCAGGAAGCTGGGAGAGTGTCTCAAGGTGACAGCATGTGGCCATATTGTCTACCAGTGGGTGAGAGGTTCCCGTGGGGCCAGGCCCAAGAGAAGAAAGTGCTTCTTCATCATAAGCCTTTTACATCCTTTGCCTTTTTTATTTTATTTTTTATTTTTTAAAGATTTATCCATTTATGCACACAAAAGCTGGGGTACAGGCCAGACATGTGGGGGGTGAGAGGATTGACCAGAGACAGAGTGGGGAACAGAACATGCAGACTGACCGAAGTACACTAGTGAGGGGAGCAGCGGGCAAGTCAGGAGAGGTCTGCTTCGCCATGTGGGTTGCTCCCTGGCTGGCCAGGGGATCAAACTGGTGCTGCAGAGGCTGCGGATTGCTTCATAGTGTGGTGGTTAACCCCTTGCGCCACCAGCGAGGCCCTCTTGGCCTTTTTTAATGCTGTGCACAGTTTTGATAAATTTAAACATTTTTGGTTCTTTAATTTCTTGGTTGCCATAGCTTGCTGTTATTTGCTAATGTCATAATTTAGACATGGTGACGTTAATTTTTGGGTTTTTTTAACTTGTGTTAATAAAAATTGTCACAGACACAAAACTAGAGACTAGAATATTGAATCCCCAGCTCCCCCTCATGCAGCTTAATTAGCAATATGCTAATCTTTCATCTGTCTGTGTGTTTTGTTTTAGTTTTTTTGCTAGAACATTTTAAAACATCATGTCATTTCACTCATAAATGCTTTGATTTGCATCTCTAACAAGGACATCTGTTTTAACTTCACCACTATGCTATTATAACACTGTTAACCACAAAATAGACAGTATTTCCTTAATAGCTAATATCTACTCTATATCCAGATTTCTCCAGTAGATACAAAATGTCTTTGTAAAGTTCATTTGTTCAACTCAAGATTCAAACAAGGACACTGCATTTGGTTATTTAAGTTTTCTTTTTTGTAATCTTTGATTGGTTTTCTCCTCTCAGGCCATGAGTGCAGCTGTGTGCTTTATGATTGACGGTAAGTGAGTGCCTTTATCTGACTTCATCCTAATTAGACAGACCTTTCCTCTTTACAGTTTGTTTTGTTCTGTTCCTAAATGATAAATATATTGTCATAAACAACACTGAGATTCCATGAAGTACCATTTCCATGTGGTACCGCTGCCACCATAACCATCTGTTTCTAATATTTCTTAAGTCCTGGTTTTCTTGCTTGTTGGCAGCAACAGCTGGGCACCTTTCTGTGCTCCTTACCCCACCTTCGCCCCTGACTGAAGTCATAGGAGTATTTATCTCAAAGAGGGCTTTGAGGATTAAATGAGGAATATTCGTAAAGTTGCAAACATCACCTGGCCCATGAATGGTCTGTAGTGCTTGTTAAATATAAATATTTGCTCTTCTTAGGTCTACACGGGTTAGATAAATGGGTTGCCCCACCCGGCGTCCTTAAGTCAATAGTCACAGTGAGCCAGCTCTTTGACTTTTTCCATCTTAAATATGATTAATTTTGACTCTTCTGTTTGGAGGGGAAGGGGATCTATTGTTTTATTTCCCAGATCAATAAATTTTTAATTTGAATACTGTTAAGATGGTAAAGTAAAGATTGACCCTTTTAATGAGAAGTATTACAGCACTTACAGCTATTTTTTAAATTGCTTCTTAGCCTCTATACAACCTACGTTGGATTTTTGCCGAAGACTGGACAGCATTGTTGGGCCCCAGCTCACTGTGCTGGCATCTGACATCTGTGAGCAATTTAACATCAACAAGAGAATATCTGGGTTTGTACTTTGCTTTGTGTTTACTTTCGAACATTTAACCAGTCCGGGAAGAATTATACTGTTTTTTACTAAAGAATGTGGGCAGTATTAATGTTATGTTGCCTCTAAATCCAGAGAACAGCAGTGAGCTGTTCAGTCCTGTCTGAACAGCTTCCTGGGGAGCTGTTCTGAGTTTTCTGCCTCTAGAAGATAGTGGGGGCTGGGTCTTCTGTTTATATTCCCTCAATTCTCCTTTGATTGGACATGAATTTTCAGGATTAGGTGTGCTAGCTACGCCTGTGGACTTGGCCTCGTGAGTACCACATCCCAACTTGACTGGCCCAGATTGCAAACTTCACACTGGCAGTAGTACCAGCAGGGTTTGCTCTGTGCAGACAGAGCCTCTGGGTCCTCATGCAAAAGTGTATAGATGAGGTTGGCTGTGGTGTGCGCCATGAGGGCCTTGGTGCTGAGTCTCATGGCCTCAAGGGCTCTGGGCCGAGTATCAGGAGACACAGGTTAAACTCACTTTGACTCTAAAAACACTGAAGTCTTTGAACTATTCTCTATCTTCAGGGTGAAGTAGAATTATTGCAAAGTGAGTAGCTCGAAAGCACTTGAGAAATAGAAGCCCTATTTATAAGGGCTTCCCATGTGTTTGAGAAGTTACTAACATGTAGTGAATTTATGTGTAACTTGGTGTTTGTAGTGTTCAGGTGGTCTTGAGTAAGCACCAGCCTATACAGCCCAATAGCCCAGGGGTTGGGTTTCCTGCATGTGCAGCCTCCAGAGCAGGGCTGCTCACCCTGAGGTAGCAGAGACAGCTTCTAAGCCCCAGTGCAGGGCCATGCCAGACTATTACCTAGACCTGAGTGAAAATGAGGGATACAGTGAGAGATGAGGGAGGGCAGGTGCCAGCTGTCTTGGTTTCTGAAGAATCAGACTCCGAGCTGGGAGCAGTGTGGTAGCATTACCCAGTCACTTAAAGTCATAAAGGATACAACCCAATTAAGGGGTTCACTGTAACAGTAGGTCCTCACTTAACATTGTTGTCAGCAAATTATGACTTTAAGTGACAAAACATAAAAGCAGCTCCTTCAACAGTGTTGTTTTGTTCAGCATTAACCAGAGTTGCTTTTTTCTCATCAGCATCATAATGCAGTGACGCTGAAGGAAGTGATGTTACTTGAGGACCTGCTGTACTTCAGTCAATAAGGCCAATATGGTTTAGGATGCTCTCTGTTTAGGGTCATGAAAGCCGTGTCACTTAGAGTACTGGCTGCAGCTCTGTGGCCATTTATTTATTTATTTTAAGATTTATTTATTTATGCATACAAGAACTGGGGTACAGGCCAGAGGCGTGGATGGTGAGAGGATTCACCAGAGACAGAGTGGGGAGTAGAACTGGCAGATTGACTGAATAAGACTGTTGAGGGGAGCAGCAGGCGAGGCAGGAGAGGTCTGCTGCACCATCTGGGTTGCTTCCTGGCCAGCCGGGGGATCAAACTCGTGCTGCAGTGACTGCAGATTGCTTCATAGGTTATGTCCTAACCCCTTATGCCACCAGGGAGGCCCTCTGTGGCCATTTGAATGCGTGGGTTGTGTTCCTTCCCTTGCACTGTGGGATAGATCAAGTGTCACTCTTCAAACAGATACACAGGCTTTTCTGCACAGGACCAAATAATAAGTGTTGAGACATAGTAGGCCGTATATCTTTCAACTGTTCAACTATTGTCTAAGTGAACACAGCCATAGACAATACATAAACATACAGGGGTAATGCTGTTCCAATAAAACTTTAGAAAAACAGGGCCAGTTATGACCCCAGGACCATAGTTTGTGAACCCCTCTACTAGAACATAAATGGCCTGTATTGATTCAGTGTGCTTGCTTATTTGTTTTTCAGTGTGCTTATTTTTTTTAAGTCAGCAAATTATCAAGTGACTCCTATTTAGAAAGCACTATCCTTTTTGAAAGTGGAAAGGATTATGCTAAGTGAAGTGAGTTGGGAGAAGGACAAATACCAGATGATTTCACTCATGTGGAATATAAAGAAACAAAGCCAAAAAAACCCAACAAAACCAAACCTAAACAAATTCTTGGAATTTAACTGCAGAACTGAGCAGGGAGGGGGGCTGCGAAATGAGGGGAAGGAGCCCAGGGGGCTATGCCCAGGATTGTGGATGCTTTGGTGGTGGCATCTTATGATAATATGCATTTGAAGAGGTGTGAACCATGTTGTAAACCAGTGTTGTTACCTTAATGAAAAATGTAATTTAAAAATTTTTCCTTTTATTAAGCAAATCCTCTCAAAATATTTAAAATACTTTGATTTTTTAAAAAAAATACATTTAAGCTTTCTGGAAAATTACACCATATTGAACACCTCAAGGGTATCCAATGAGGAGCCTGTTATTTCCTCACTGAGATTGTTGGTTTGAAGGATGTCACTGAAAGTAAAGCCTTAGCCCTCCAGATTTAAAGCTTTAACAATGTAGTTGTATAGTTTGGATAATTATTCTTTTAGAATTTTATCATTTTAATGACTTATTTTCACAGGTCTGAAAAAGAACCCCAGTTTAAGTTTATCTACTTCAACCATATGAATTTAGCAGAGAAAAGCACCATTCATATGAGGAAAACACCCAGTGTGTCACTTACTTCAGTTCATCCGGATTTAATGAAGATTCTGGGTGACATCAACAGCGATTTTACAAGGTAATTCTAACAACTTCTCAAGTGAGGTTCCCCCTCTTAGGGAGTCATTTTCAAAACCAAGGGACCCGGAGCCCTCCAAGGACACTTAGGCTTGACCGCCTTCCTGGTGGCATGTCCGTGCAGACCGTTGAGCCTAGATGTAGCTGCTCGCTCGAACACGACTCCCTGAACCTTTCAAGTAACTGAATGTCTTGCACTGTCTGGCTGTACTTTTTACACACTACTGCATTTGGAAACTCTTGTCTTGCAGAGTGGATGAAGATGAAGAAATCATCGTAAAAGCCATGAGTGACTACTGGGTTGTTGGGAAAAAGTCTGACCAGCGGGAGCTGTATGTTATTTTGAATCAAAAAAATGCAAACCTGATTGAAGTAAATGGTAAATACAAGATTTGGTATTTGAGCACAATTTTAATGCTACTGATATTTAAAAACTATTTTCATTATACTAAGAAACATGCTATATAGACCAAATCATGATTTGGGATTTTAAGCAGAGGACTTTATTGCTTGAAGAAAAATCACTACTGGTTCCATTTTATGTTTTGGGTGTTTTTATTTTATTTTTTTAATGATTTTAAAATATAAGCTATTTTTCAAATTCCTTGGAAAAGTACATCACTTTCCTATATCATGGGAAACCAGACAGTGACCAAAAGAAAATTTTCTATAATGCTTTGAGGAAAAAAATCGCGTAGCTCTGCATACTTTGTATGTCCATTTTTATTTCCTGTGATAAAAACACATTTTATAGGCAGAGCTGCCAGGTTCAGGTGGCAGTTTGCAGCCATCTGTGTTCGTGAACAGAAAATAAGGAGGCGCAAGTGTCCTCCTTGTCCTCTGCCTGGTGTGATCCTAACACCTGCTTTAACTAATCCTGACAGCTCTGCCGCCCTTGAGCTTTGGGTGTCACCGTTACTGGCTTCTTTACCACTCCCCATGAGACCTGGGGCAGGGAGTGCAAGCTACAAGAAATGTTAATGTGAGATGTCATTTTGCTGCGTGTCTCTTCTAGGGCATATTAATTTTTTTCCTTTACAATAATGCTCGTATCAATAGTTGTATACGTTTGTGTACATTAGAAACATCAGTATTTGTTCATATAAAGTGGGAATTGAGTAAAGTTTAGATGGAGGCGCCTCTGTAGAACATGTGACACAGTGCAAGGTTGCCAAGTGGGGGTTTTATATTGTTACATCAGATTTCTCAAAATTTTAGAAGCTGCCCTCCTAACCCCGCTAACCCATGGGTGTGTTTGGCACTTGGGGTGCTGGATTTGAGCTTTGTCGGGCCCCAAGAAGCAGTGTTTCACTATATTAAATTGCTTTGAAGTTTCGTAGGCACATTAGGTGTGGTTTTTTTCCCCTCACTTGATTATCTTCTTACTTAGCCTTTTGAGAGTGAAGGTCAGAGTTAATGCAGTTTGTATTCCCAACTTTATTCTAGAAGAATTTTAGGTACTAATAGATATCATACAGCCTTCTAAGTGGGAACCTCTAGTCCTTACTCACTGTTTTCTCTTCTTTTTGCAGAAGAGGTAAAGAAACTTTGTGCAACTCAGTTCAATAACATATTCTTCTTGGATTGACTGAATATGACTCACCGAAATATCTTTTGAAAAACAAATCAGCAAGCATTTTGTTTACCATGGCAGATTATTGGTCATATTATTGACTGGATTAATGACAATAGTAAAGCAATACTTGCTTTGAGGAATCAAATTTCTACTCAGTCTGATGATGCCCTGAGGTTTTTAGATTTTAAATATTTATGTGGACTTAATTAAAGGTTGTCAGTCAGCTACATCTCTATCATTCCATTCTTTTGACATTATGTGAATATTTTACTGGAAAATAAGACTAATAAATTGTTAAAGTTTTTAAAATTCTGGTTTTGCATCGAGTCTCTCTCCACTTGCTTGTTTGTAGATCACACTGACCAGTGGGTGTATGGCTGGTCCTTGGGAATTTTCTAGCAGTTTGAGTGTCTCAGAGTGGGAGCCCTTCAGTTATGAGACTTGAAATGGGGAACTGTGAGGCATATCCCCAGAGTAGCTGCTAGACCTTGGTTTTTATCTTGAGTACTGCCATGATTTTTAGCCCATTGTGATACAAAGAACTTAGTGGAAGTGACCAGTACTGTCTAGGTACAGCATTAGCATCTGTCAGCTAGAGCTACAGAGTAGCCACAGCTTCGAGTGCGTCTGCATGGTGGAGATGGAGTCTGGTCAAATCGCAAACGTTTGGTGATTGGACGTCCCAGAGTTTGGTTGAAAACTGCTCAGGTATGGGCCTCCCTGGTGGTGTAAAGGGTTGAGCTGATCAGCACTATGAAGCTATCAGCAGCCACCGCAGCACAAGTTTGATCCCTGGCCAGGGAGGTGACCCACATGGTATAGACCTCTCCTGTCTCGCCCGCTGCTCCCTTCAGCAGTGTACATCATTCAATCTGCCTGTTCTGTTCCCCACTCCATCTCTGGTGAGTCCTCTCACCCCCTCCACACCTCTGGCCTGTACCCCAGCTCTTATATGCATAGATAAATCTTAAAAAAAAAAAACTACTCAGGTGTGGCCTAGAAAACCTGGCATCATCGAGCTCACCACTGCTCCCCTTCACCTAGCCTGCATGAGCCTGGTAAGTTAGGGAGGAGTTAATGACCACTCATCAATTTGTAGAATTTTATTGTTGCTCATTCTCACATGAAGTAATGCACACTTTTCCATGGTGGATTTCCTCTTAACCCATAAGTTACTGAAGACTGCTAACTTTCTGGTTGTATCAGGTTGTGTTCACATGTGGTGTTCATTGCTCACTTGGTTATGCATGGAGACTAGACCGTGGTCTCTGCAGTATCACTTGAAATTGTTACACTTTTCAACCTAAAATATAGTTTATTCTGTTTTCTCAAGCTGTGTCAAACTTTTTAGTTTCATTGCTTAAATTATCTGTATCCTTACCCAATGGTTGTCCTCCTGGTCCTTTTTTTCCTTTATAATTTTCTTCCCAGTAATTTTGTTAGCTTTCTCAAGTAACATAGGAATAATGTCACTTTTTGGTGTTGGTCCATTTATCATTTTTTTATATAAATGTTTGCTTTAAAAACTCTTACCTGTTTTTAATATGGCTAGCTAGTCCAGTCATCTTAATAATTTTCCTGGTACATCTTTACCCATATCTAGTTTCATCCTTTCTACATGGTTTTAAGATGTTTCCCTTTAACACTGAAGTGAATTTGGATTTTTTCAATCCAGTCTAATTTCTGGGGAGCGGATAAGGTAAGTTAAATAACCTGTAATTTCTGGTATATTTGCATTCTCCCACCATCTGTTGTGTTTTCTGTTTCCATTCTTTTGTTTTCCCTCCCCAACTTTATGTTGGGTGATAATTTTCATCCTGCTAGTTTGGAAGCTACATGTTGTGTATTTATGCTTTGGTGGTTACTCTTAAATTATTAGCTGCCATGTTTTTTTAACAGAGATTAAGTCTTGATTTAACTACCAAGGGCACTCCCACAACTCATCCTGCTGCCACCCAGAGCTACTGCTGTGGGGCTGGTGGGAAATGCCAGGGGAGAAGCCAGAGCAGAGGCAGGACAGTGGGCTCGCCAAGAAGGTCTTCTGGACTTGGGGAGCGAGTCTAGACGAACTTCCTCCATTCCCACGTAATGGTTGGTTTCATCAGTTTCTAAACTTAATCACCAATCACCAAATACTGAGCTTTTTTAAGAACATACTTAACAGAGCCTCCCTGGTGGCATGAGGGGTTAAGTCTAAGCACTATGAAGCTATCAGCAGCCACTGCAATCCCTGGCCAGGGCGTTGACCCACATGGCGCAAGCAGACCTCTCCTGTTTCCCCCGCTGCTCCCCTCAGCAGTGTATTTTAGTCAGTCTTCCTGTACTGCTCCCCACTTTGTCTCTGGGGAATCCTCTTATCCCCCTGTACCTCTGACCTACACCCCAGTTCTTGTATGCATAAATTTAAAAAGCTAACTTCTTTAGGACCTCCCTGGTGGCGCAAGGGGTTAAGCACTGCACTATGAAGCTATCCGCAGCCTCTGCAGCACGAGTTTGATCCCCGGCCAGGGAGAAACCCTCATGGCGCAGCAGACCTCTCCTGCCTTGCCCGCTGCTCCCCTCAGCAGTGTATTTCAATGGATCTGCCTGTTCTGCTCCCTACTCTGTCTCTGGTGAATCCGCTCACTCCCCTGAATCTCTGGCCTGTACCCCAGCTCTTGTATGCATAAATAAATAAATCTTTAAAAAAAAAAAAGCTAACTCCTTTAAAAAACCTTAATAGCCACATTTAATATGCATATTCATTTATTTTCATTCAGCTCAGTTTTCAGAACATAAGCATTTCAGTGACCCAACCACAGAAGAACCTTGAAAGCAGTGAGCCCACATAGTGGTGTTTCAAAAACACTAAGAAGTCAAATGAAAACAATTTTATTAACCAGGAAAATTGTTATAGTTCTAGACTTTTTACATCAGCTTGTACTTGTGGCTCAATGACAGACCCAGTAACCTCTACTTTTTCTTTTTCCTGATTGAGACAGGCTTGCTGGGTTGGGACACCACTGTTTCCTCTTTCGGGGGGCTCAGTGTGAAAGTTGAAGACAAGACATTCACCGGCTCCTTGAACATAGTGATGTCGAGCTCACAGTCTTGCCTTCTGGCCTCTTCCTCTCTCAGGTTATTCAGCCTAACATGAGAAACAAACACAAGGTTTTTGTCTTTTTTTTTTTTTTTTTTTTAATTTCAAAGCCAGTTTTTATGCAGTATTTGCCAGAAACTAGTCCATACTTGGTTTATATAAACTTGCTTTTGTAAACAAAACTATAAATTGTCATCCTTTTTTCCTGAGAAATGCCATAGCTAGACAGTCGCAAATAGAGATTCCATATATCTAAAGTGATTTGTGAACCACTTTTCTCTGTAGCAGTCTAGCAATTAGCAAGTGGCCTTTAAAATATCCCTTGTGGTCTTTCTCCTCAAGCAGTTTAATGCTTTTTTCACTGGGTCAACAGGCTCATTACGCACTTGACAGGGGACAGGTATTTGTGGTCCACACTGACCTGCCTGTGTGGAACTGAGCCTTGACAGCAATTCTAGAAAGGTAAGTGTGCAGTATGTTCTGGGTGTTCACTCTGTGCTAGAATTGTTCTAGACGCTTGACTTAATCCTCACAGTTTATGATGTGCTGTCTCGACTGTACAGATGAGAAAGCTGAGGTGCTCAGTGATGGACCTTGCCCCATGTCACCCAAGCGTTAAGTGCTGGGGGTGGGACTTGAACCAGGCAGACTAGCTCTCAGGCCTCTCAGCCACTGCCTCTGTTGCCACTTGGAGTCAGACGCTGTCACGCTGAGCTCCCCCCCCCACCCCACCTTTCTTTGTCTCTTGATGTGAGCCTAAACAACCAGGAGAGAGAAGGTGGCCCAGGCAGGATTCTGAAGGCTCTCAGTGCCACAAGAGGGAAGGCCCCCTTTAGCAGGTAGTCTGTTTTAAATGATAGCTTTTGGGCCTGCAGCTTCTGGTAGCTGGGGAACAGAGGAGAAAATAAAAGAATTCCTGGAGAAAGAAGAAACTGATTTTTCACATTACCTTTCTTCCAGTTCATCATTTTCAATTTTCTTCTGTTGGGCCATCGCTGCAATCCGTAGCCTGTCTTCCTGTATTTTCTCCTTGAGTATTTCTTCATGTTTATGTGCTTGGAAGAGTATATTCACAAAAAAGATGTACATATTACTGATCCACATGTTGAGTTTTTCCTTTTGCTGATACTTGAGTTTTTCTTTTTTCTCTGAAAGAAGGTTTAATTTTATGAGCAGACATAATCCTGCAATAACTTGGGAACCTGTGTTCACATTTCAGCTCTGCCGCTTCCTGCAGGGGACTGTGTCCACCCCAGCCCCCTGTGGTGGGGTGATGGTGCTCTTTATGGGCCTGTGAAGGGTAAACTACCTTCAGAAGGCTTCGGTGACACCTGGAACAGGCAGGTATCAGGAGATCATGGCTGTGATTGTCAGCACTTACTTGTTTCTGAATAGCTTATATATTGGGGTTTTCTAAAATTTTAGAAAATTTACATTTTCCATGTTTTAGGAAAAGCAACTCTGGACTTCTGCTTAAACTGTCTTAAAAAAGTTTTCATTAGGCCTCCTCTGGTGGCGCAGCGGTTGAGCACTGGGCTGCGAAGCTGCCCGCAGCCTCTGCAGCGCTGGTTCGATCCCAGCCTCTGCAGCGCTGGTTCGAGGGTCCCACATGGTGCGACAGACCTCTCCTGCCGCACCCGCTGCTCCCCTCAGCAATGAATTAGTATATTTCTTCATCAGTCTGCCTGTTCAGTTCCCCGCTCTGGTGAATTCTCTCACCCTCCCATGCTTCTGACTGTACCCAGTGCTTGCATAAATAAATCTTAAAAAAAAAAAAAAAATTTTCACTAAGAAAATAGAATTTTAACTCTGAAATGGAGGTAAATAAAATTATTGACCCAGGAGCTGCTTCACCATCTGCTAACACCAGAGGATATCCACTTTCCATGTTTTTAATATTTGATTCTGAGAAGATAGTGCTTCAGATCGTTCTGTAATGTCAGGAATCTGGACTCTTTAAAGACCGCAGTTATTTTTAGCCTCTGTCCTTAGCGTGGACTACTCTGCTCCAGGAGGGGGATGGGCACCATGGAAAGTTAGTATTCTATGAAGACTCCATCTCCCACCCCAGGAGCCAGTGTGGAAGGACAGACCTTGACACCAATGCCAGATTTTGCACTTCTCACATGAACGCTGAGGTTTTAGAATATTAGCATAATTGGTAGTAGCCAGGCTGGGGCAAATTGTACATGGAAGGGGGTGCGGTGGCACTTGACAAAAACCAACCCGCTGGGATTATCAGTCCAGGCTACTGGGCACCGCTACTTCCAGGTCTGGCCCAGCTCTGCATTCCGAGCACTGGCTAGTTGGACTCCAGGCCCTTCCTAGCTGTTCTGAGCTGTGTAACCTTGGCAGGTTGACATCTCTTCACCTGAATTTCCTCATTTGCACAAGGGAAGCCACAGAGTACCCCCTCACAGAGTTGGGGTGAGGGTTCGAGCACTAACCTCCACGCAGAGAAAGCTTTCAATAATATGCTGGTGGTTTTCCCACAAGCCATGTCCGGCAAAGGAGATTACAGCCTTACATGTTATCAAATTAAAAAGCCACACACTTGGAGAAAATATCAGCAAAATCTGTTTTCTCTATCTCAATGAGACAAAGCAAATAAAATTTCTTTTGAGGGCCTCCCTGGTGGTGCAGGGGATAAAATCTCAGCACTCTCAAGCTCTCACCAGCCACTGGGGCATGAGTCTATCCCTGGTCAGGGAGCTGACCTACATGGTGCAGCAGACCTCTGCTGTCTCACCCGCTGCTCCCCTCAGCAGTGTATTTCAGTAAATCTACCTGTTCTGCTCTCCACTCTGTCTCTGGTGAATCCTCTCACCCCCCACCTCTGGCCTGCACCCTAGTTCTTATATGCATAAATAAATAAACATAAATCTTTAAAAAAAATTTTTTTAAACCCAGTCCTAAGTGCTGGAGAGGACCCAAAGAAAGGCTACCTCCTTGTGTATTACTGATGGCATGAAAAATAGTTTAGGAAAATAGTTACCCTATTTTAAAAATTAAGCATCCACTTAACTATGACAATTCCATAGTTAGAGAATTGAAACCATGTCTACACAGACTTGCACACCCAGGTTCATAGCAGCTTTAGTCATGACAGCCCTTAACTGAAAGGATCAAATGTGCTCTATCCACATGGTGGGCTATTGCTCAGCACTACAAAGAAACCAAGAACACATGTTAATGCGAACAAACACCAAAACTATTAGACGTGAAAGAGCCAGATGCAAAAGACATGATTCCATTTATAGTGTCCAGAAGAGGCAACATCATGGAGAAAGTGGACCACTAGCCCCAGCTGGGGGGTGCACCTTCACTCTGTGCCAGCTTCCTGTGGCACTCCCCATGGCAGCAGAAATGAACTTTGGCTAATGGCTGGTGAGTATGCACAGAAAGGTCACCCAGTCCTTGCAGCCTTAGGAAAGCAAAAGGGAAGCTGTCAGCACTCGGCCTGAGGCATCCAGGATTCCGCCAGGAGAGGGAGCAAGCAGCGCATAGCCAGCGCCTCCAGAGGTCAACTGAGCACTTCACTCAGAAGCCCTAGATGAGCTCTGGGAAGGATTTCTCTCCAAAAGGGGCCAGTAAAGACTGTGGGAAGTGGTTGTTACTTCAAAGACTGCAATGCACAAGCTCTAGGAGCAGGGGGGTCTAGAAAACACAACACTGGGAAGGAGCATGACAGCCTCCTCGTCATCAGCCCCCAAAATGGAACTTCGCAGTAGACCACAAGAAAACACAATTCCATGAAATCAATAAAATAAGACATGAATAAAATGAGAAGTTTAACAAGATAGAAATAAGAATAAACCAAGCAAATTTTGAAGGATACAGTGAATTACAAGTTGCAGTGAAGAGCCTCCACAGCAGAACGGACCCAGCAAAAGAAAGAATCTGATTTGCAGAACTATGAAATTATCCAGTCAGAGGAGAAAACAAAAAGGACTGAGAAAGTCCCTGGGATGCACTTGGCATCATCAGCTCTGGGCCTAGAGCAGTGATTATAACTAAGTTCCTGATCTTGGAACACTTATGCTCTGGGAGTGAGGAGAAGAGAGAGACAGAAATGAGTTTTGGGCCTCCCCGGTGGCGCAGAGGTTGAGCGCTGGGTTGCGAAGCTGCCCGCGGCCTCTGCTAGGCCAGTTCGATCCCCGGCTGCTCCCCCGCCACCGGAGGAGGGTCCCACATGGCGCGCAGACCTCTCCTGCCGCCTGCTGCTCCCCTCAGCAGTGTACCCTGGTCCTTCTGCCTGCTTTGCTCCCCGCTCTGGCTCTGGTGAATTCTCTCACCCTCCTGCGCTTCTGACTGTACCCAGTGCTTGTATGTATGTATGTATAAATCAATCAATAAATAAATAAATCTTTAAAAAAAAAGAAATGAGTTTTATTTTATTATTTTTTTTAAGATTTATTTTTATTTATTTATACAAGCACTGGGTACAGTCAGAAACGCGGGAGGGTGCGAGAGGAAGGGCTTGTGAGAACAATGTTCTTTGGTTCATGAGTGGCCAGAGTTGGTGTACAGCCTTCATCTCTGAAAGCTAAATATAAATATAAAATCCCTGACTCCTTTTCTCTCCTTAAGAAACTTTTGCTCCGACCATCCCATCCGTCTCAGTTTGAATTAAGTTACTTCAATTTCCTGAAAGCAATTTTATTTTCTCTAAGCATTATTTAGAAGAATAGAGGAATTTGTCCTTGGTGCGGCATTTTGTTTATTTTATTCTTGCTTTTTCATTTCCAAGATTTAGACCATATTTAACTTTTTAAATAAATATACCTAGTTCTTCTTTAATAAGATGAGCACAGTGGCATTGATTGGTCAACAGAAGGAGAGGGGTGAGATTGGGCTAAGGGATGTAGACAGGGTTTAGAGATGAGGAAAAAGAGTCAGCAGATAAAGAACATACTAGAGAGATTTTTACTAAGGAAAAGGAGAATACTGAGCATCTTTAAAAAACCAGAGTGAATATGGGCCTCCCCTGGTGGCGCACGTGGTTGAGCGCAACACTGTGAAGCTGTCCGTAGCTGCTGCAGCACTGGTTCGATCCCAGCTGGCCAGCGAGGGTCCCACAGGGCGAGTTAGACCTCTCCTGTCTCGCCCGCTGCTCCCCTCAGCAGTGTATTTCGTTAGTCTGCCTGTTCTGTTCCCCGCTCTGTCTCTGGTGAATCCTCTCACCCTCCCGCACATCTGGCCTTTACCCCGTTCTTGTCTAAAATAAATAAATAAATCTTTAAAAAAAAAACCAAAAAGGGCCTCCCCGGTGGCGCAGCGGTTGAGCGCTGGGTTGCAAAGCTGCCCGCAGCCTCTGCAGCGCCGGTTCAATCCCCGGCTGCTCCCCGGCCACTGGAGGAGGGTCCCACATGGCACGCAGACCTCTCCTGCTGCCCGCTGCTCCCCTCAGCAGTGTACCTCGGTCCTCTGCCTGCTCTGCTCCCCGCTCTGGCTCTGGTGAATTCTCTCACCCTCCCGCACTTCTGACTGTACCCAGTGCTTGTATAAATAAATAAATAAATCAAAAAAACCAGAGTGAATAGTGAGACTCCTGAGAGAGATACACGGGTCTAGTCAACAGGTCAGGCTCAAGAGAGAGGCCAGCGGGGCGCAGTTGGAGACAGTTGCCATGACAGACCAAGACCAGGCCTTGAAATTGAACCTAGGAAGTATGACATCGCAAAAGTGGCAACATAGGATGTTCGTGGTTTTGCTTCACGCCCAAGAACAACTACTATACAAACTTCTAAGTAAAATACTAGCAACCAAATTCAGCAGTACATTAAAATCCTAATTATGTTTTTTTAAATACAGTTGTACATTTTTATATAGTTTAGATCATTTGTAAGCAATAATTTACAAATAAAAGTTCTATCATTAAAATTCTTACCTTTTTGAGATAAATAAAAGTCTAGCCCTCTTCCTGCTGATTTATAATTCATCTTGGAAATCTTTTCATCACTTAAACACTTCTTGATCTTGAGGTTTTATGTTAAAAAATCATAAAAGCAAAATATTACTTCTGCATCATTATTGACTAAAATGAGTTTTCTATATTAGTTATTAACTAATTAATAATTATTAGTGAGGCCTTTTTCCTTAAGCTAGTCAATTATTTTTAACCTGAATAAAAGGTTGATATTTGTACCATTAAGGAAATAAGTAATAATTACTTGAAATCTATTGAAAGGCTCCCGCCAAGAAGCTAAAGATTTGAAAATCTTCGAGTCTGTTGGGAAGGTGGTATGTACATTTAACTGTATTTACGTCCCTAAATTACCACATATGCGCTGTTAACGTGTACATTTCTACCTCACCCTTGATCTCCAGACTTGTGTCTCCAGCCAAGCCCCTACTTGGATATCTAATAAGGCTCCTTGAGCTTAACATGTCCAAAATCACTCCTTTAATTCTGCCCCTAAAGTCATCTCCCTCTCACCTCAGTCTTCCTCAGTCTACCCTTATATAGAAAGTGGCTACTCTAGGGCCTCCCTGGTGGCATAGAGGTTGAGTGCTGGCCTGCGAAACTGCCCATAGCCTCTGCAGCGCCAATTCAATCCCCGGCCACTGGCGAGGGTCCCACATGGCGCACAGACCTCTCCTGCCGTGCCCGCTGCTCCCCTCAGCAGTGTATTTCATCAGTCAGCCTGTTCTGTTCCCCACTCTGGCTCTGGTGAATTCTCTCACCCTTCTGCGCTTCTGACTGTATCCAGTGCTTGTATAAATAAATAAATAAATCTTAAAAAAAAAAAAAAGTGGCTACTCTATTCTGCCACTTTTGGGGCCAGAATATCTTACAAATCACCTTTGCCTTCTCTTTTCCTCAAACTCTACAGCCCACAAAATACCTTCGGATAATTCCAAGAGCTTCCCTACTGGTTTGTCAACAGAGAAGGCATAGCCTACTGACCCCTCTCTGTTCATGGGGGCTTCCTACTCAGACCAAAAGCAAGATCCTCATCACAGCCAGATGCTCTCCAGGTCTTGCTTCATGGCTTCAGCTTATCTTCCTGGACCACCACCACATGGCCACCCTTCTCGCCCTACCTCCCAAACATGCTTCTACCTTAGGCCTTTGTACAGGACAGTCTTGAGTAGGCACAAATGTCACTTCATTAGAAGACCTTCCCTTCCCACCCCACCTGTCACTCAGCCTCCACAGCCTACTGCCTTTCCATCTTTATATTACTTAAGTATAAAAAATTAGTACTATGGCAATAGAGGGAAATTCTGGAGTCAGACCACCTGCATACAAGCCCCATTACTTACAAGTTCTGTAACTGGGCAAGTTACTTAACCCTTTATGCCTCAGTTCTCACCTGGAGACAACGGTACCCAAAGGTGGTTTTGAGCATTAAATGGTAATACCTGAGCAGCACTTGACCTGGTAAAACCCACGCCCATAAGTATTAGCTGTCACCTACACACACTCATTAGAATGTGAAATCCACCGAGACAGGCTTTTTGTTCATGACTAGATCCCCAGAACATGCAGAGCACTCATCACAGTGCAAAGGAGGGTGACATCACAGCCATGTCACTTTGTCATGTGGTTGACTGTAGATACAAACCTCTGACTTCGTCATTTTGCTGATATCAAACTTGTATAAAGAGTACTTGGAGCTGCCATAGTGGATATCAGAGCCCTGACTTGTTCCTACACTCGAACTCCTGTTCTGGGTGTTCTAGAAAACAAACAAACCAGGATCTCTGATTTCCTTGGAAATATACACTATTAATACAGCATTAGTGACTTATAATAGACTACACATTAAGTGTTCTATTTGAGCTTTGTCATAGATACCTATAAACTATCACCCAATGTACCCATCACCGCCCCCCCAAGTTTCCTATGCCCATGGCAACCCCTCCCTCTTCCCCTAGCTTTCTGTTACTGCAAATGACTTTGTATAGACTTTCCAGACAGACTTTGTACTGTCTAGAATCCTAGCTGTATTCACCCTTTATCTTCTGGCTGCTTTTCACCCAGCATAATTATTTTGATTCATCTGTGTTGTGTGTATCATGAGTTTTTTCATTGCTGATCACACTCCATTGTATGACTATCATTTATCTTGGTGAACGTTTGGACTGCCATATTGAAAACTAGACGTGAACTTGACCCAGTGGGTCTGAGGATAGTCCTTAGTTAAGATGTCCACTCAGTTTTTGGAGTCCTGGCGACACCATCCATGAAATTTGATGAATTTAGGTGAAGGGTCATTTCTCTCTGAGCAGGGCCCAGACCTGTCTCCTAGTTGACTTGGAAGAGGCATATCTGACCCGTCGGTGGACAGTGAGGTATAGACCTGAACATGAAGCTCCGCGCACACAAGGAATCCCGGGCCCGACTAGGGACTCCTGGTAAAAGCCAATCACTCCTCCCACAACAAACAGTGAGAAGGAAACAGTGAGAAGGATGCTTGCATGAGCAACTATAATGAGTTCCCAGAGCGGGTTCCACTGGCCCCCAAGAATCTCCCTCATGGCTCCAAATGAATTACCTCAAAAATCAGAAATCCTTTACACCCACTAACCTGTACCCAAAACCTGTACCCAAAACTGGTTGGTTTCCATTCCCCCCAGGCACCTGGATCCTTCAGGAAACTGCCAATACAGTCCCGGCTCCGGCTGCCCTAGGAGAGCCCCATCCTCAGGGAGGAGCCCCATCCTCAGGGAGGAGCCCCGTCCTCCGGGAGGACCCCATCCATGCTATGCGGAGCTGCACTATAGCATCTCTGCTCAGCCTTTCCCCTCTTGCACACACCATAAAGGTGTAAGGAGACATTTCATAAAAAAGTGTCTTGGACATTCTAGGCCTCCCGGCACACTCAGTGTCTCAGTCACTCCGTGACCTTCACTGCTGTAGCTAGGGAGCCAGTTCCTGGGTCGGGAAATGCAATTTCCCTTACTTAAGAAAAAAGATAGGTTCACGCCTTTTAAAATATGAAATCTTGAATTATTTCTGAAGTCTGAAATGGTCTCCTAAAGGGTCACAAAAGCCCAGGGTAGTTTCACGGAAGGCTTAACCATCCCAAATCAAACCATTCCTTGCTCAGTAAGTCAAAGATGTCGTTACCTGATTCATCATATATGTGCTCCCAATTCTCTTACTAGACAGATGCTCATTTAAAATATTTGAATAGGACATCGTCATTTTATCAGTAACAGAAATGAATGCAAAACTTAGGAGAGCTTCAAAGAATTCCAGGAAAACCAGCTGAAATGCAAGAAAACAGGAAGACTCTTACTCATTCAGATACACCTGGGGGGGCGTGACCTAAGGGTTGGTTTTGTGCTCCAGGAATTACCACCTCTTTCAGTGCCCACGCCTCCCTGTGTTCACTTGTAATAGAAGAAAATAGAGCATTTCAAATGTTATTCACTCAGATTGTCTCTTTCTGATGGAAACATTTTCTATTAGCTAACTGAGGACATTTTCAAAAATCTTTCCTTTTTTTGCCAGATCGAGAGAAGTGGCACCGGCAGCCCTAAGTAACTGGCACGTGATTTTCCACTCTGCAACAGTGCCCTCCGGGTCCTTGGCCCACGTCCAGGACCTCCCTCTGCGGGAGCACCTGCATGTGAGGATGGCTCGTGGGACTCTAGCCCCTCAGCTGTCCTGCGTGTCAGTCCTGAACCCAGGGCCCCTTGAGTCTTGGGTTTGAGCAGGTCCGTTAATCTGCCAGAGGTCCCAGACCACCCCTGCCTGCTTCCCAGGGCCAGCTCGGCAGCCCTGCCACCCCGCGTCCTCTGCCAGCAGTGTGCTGGCACAATCAGATGTGCTTCATACAAGAACAGGACATTTTTAGTCTCTAGTGCCCCAGATCTGACTTCCTCGACCTCACCCAACACCGCTCCCAGTCTCCCCAAAGTCTCCTGGCAACATGCAAAAGTCCCCGCCTAGCAAAAGACTTTGAAGTCTCTCAGTTCTGCAGGGAGAGGCTGCATCCCAGTGAATCTTCTGAGTTAGATTAGAGAGAGAAATTTTGGAGTTACCGTCAGAGAGATGGTATTTAAAGCTGAGACTAGGTGTGTTTGACTAAAGGAGGGGACAGATCTGAGTCCAAGGGCAGACACAGAGTGGCAAAAAGAGGAGGAAGCAGAGTGAGGGGAGAGGAAATGGCTCTGAGGGAAGACTGAGTAGGAGAGAGAAAGTGTTTCAAGGGCTCTGAGAGGCCGGGGAATGGACTCAGAAGGTGCCCCTGGCTGGATCAGTGCAAGGGTCCCAGTGACCGAGTTTTAGTTGAGTGAGAGCCCGACTAAAGGGGCTCCCCAAAGGAACAGGAGGGCCACACTAGGCTATGTGTTCGAGTGCGGTGCCATGTTTTTTTAACTATGCAGAGTAGGTACATCCACAGAAACTGAAAGCAGACTAGTGGTTGCCTGGAGCTGGGGGAAGGAGGTATGGGTTTCTTTGGAATGGTGGAATTGTGTATTTTGAATTTTTTTAAATTTATTTACTTAAGCATACAAGAAGTGGGGTACAGGCCAGAGGTGCGGGGGAGGTGAGAGGATTCACCAGAGACAGAGTGGGGAGCAGGACAGGTGAATCAACTGAAACACACTGCCGAGGGTTGCAGTGGAAGAGCCAGGAGAGGTCTGCTGCGCCATGTGGGTCAGCTCCCTGGCCGGGGATCAAACTCGTGCTGCAGTGACTGCCAATAGCATCATAGAGCTGAGACTTAACACCTGCACCACCAGGAAGGCCCCTATTTTGAATGTTTTAAGTGGTTCCCTTCACAGCAAGGAGAAGGGAGATGGCAGGGAAGGTAGCTCAGGAGGAGCACTGCTGCTCCTTTGTCTACAGAACAGGAGGGCCTGCTGAAAGGAAGCGCCCACCCACGTGAGGGGCAGCGTGAGGTCCTCGGCCATGGGCATGAGCAGAAGGTGGGGCAGGGTGGATGTGGTTCCGGGAGTCTGGGAAATGCTCTTTGGGTGGCTTCAGTTTTCTCAGGAAATTCCACTGTGAGCTCAACTTAACACTGAAGAGAGGAGGAAACAGCAGACACGCAAGGGGGCGCGGGAGAGTGTCTAGCCTGGAAAAATGTGTCCTGACATTCACGTTATGGTGCGAGCTCGGGGCGACTGTGTCTTCCACCTACCACATCAGGCTGTGTGGGTGCAAGTGCGGGCAGGCAGAAGGGTCAGGACTCAGCCAGAGCTGTGCTTTGCCTTGGGACGTGTGAACCCGTGCTCGTGGGCACCACTAGTAAACAGCGTGGCCCAGGGCGTGACATGTTTCCTGGTGAGCCTGAATACGCCTCTCCTCACCCTGAGCAGAAGATTCCCTCCACACATGCACAATCAGCATACAGGAGGCCAACTGGCACCGAGGAGCAGCAAACACTTAAAGGGATCATCAGCTTGTTGCCCCACTTCATTTTACAGCTAAAAAGACCCAAGGAAGCCGATTCCCCAGTCCTACAGCAAGAAATGCTCAAATTGAAGCTTCTACTTCTCCCTAATTCGCTGGAGGAGATCACTTTGCGTCACTGACATGTAATGATACATAAGCCAGAGAGACATACTGCAGTAAGTGGCTATATCACCCACGCGCTGTAGTTCTGTACTACGTTGACTTCTTTCCTGACACCCAAAATACTCTTTAATAGTAGTCTCTAGTTTTCTAATACAACCAGGAGAACTGTATATAATTATATATCATCTACATATATATAATTAAAGCCAGTAAGTATAAGTAGTTCCTGTAATATATATTTTATATGTACATATACATATAAATATGCATAGCTAATTTCACATATAAATACAAATTCATATGATTAGTTTTGAATATATACTTACATTACTATATATGTGTATACACACACACACACAATTACTTTTGTGTATTCGGGTTAGAATCCTTTTCAATCGAATCTTAGTTCTTAGTACCCAAGGCTAAACAATCAGCCTGAATTGGACTGTACCACGTGTGATACCTCTTTACAAACCTCAAGCTCCAAGTTGCTGTCAATTCCATCATGTATGAAAGGGTTGTCCTCTGCTAGGACTTCCACAAATTTGGTTGCTGTTAATTCTTTATTTATCATCTTAAAGTCCTGTAAAAGAAACAACCCAATCATAGTGATCCATAATTATAAGCAGCTATATGTTTTAAGGTCAACTTCTATCAATGCAACACTTTAAGATGTTTCAGAGGTAGGGCCTCCCCGGTGGCGCAGCGGTTGAGCACTGGGTTGCGAAGGTGCCTGCAGCCTCTGCAGCGCCAGTTCGATCCCCGGCTGCTCCCTGGCCACTGGAGGAGGATCCCACATGGCGCGCAGACCTCTCCTGCCGCCCGCTGCTCCCCTCAGCAGTGTACTTTGGTCCTTCTGCCTGCTCTGCTCCCCGCTCTGGCTCTGGTGAATTCTCTCACCCTCCTGCGCTTCTGACTGTACCCAGTGCTTGTATAAATAAATAAATAAATCTTAAAAAAAAAAAAAAAGATGTTTCAGAGGTAAACATCTTAGCTGATAATTCTGAAAAGCTTTCTGGATTAACATAGGTATTTACCTCACTACTCCTTCCCTAAACTCTCTAAAATAACAGTAAATTTTATCTTAAGAGGCATAAGCGCAGGACAGAGAGAAAGCCACAGTACATGATTCAGACATGAGAGGATGTAGTTCTATAGGTGGGAAAGTTCTGGACAGAGGAACAGAGAGCTCAGGGAGCAGGATGCAGAGGAACTTGGGAAGGAGAGACAGCTGGATAAGAACAGTCACATACTTTTTTTTTAAAGATTTATTTATGAATACAATAACTGCAGTACAGGCCAGAGGTGTGGGGGGTGGGGGGAGTGTGAGAGGATTCACCAGAGACAGAGTGGGGAACAGAACAGGCAGACTAACTGAAACACACTGCTGAGGGGAGCAGCAGGCGAGTCAGGAGAGGTCTGTGCGCCATGTGGGACCCTCGCCAGTGGCCGGGGATTGAATTGGCGCTGCAGAGGCTATGGGCAGCTTCGCAGGCCGGCGCTCAACCGCTATGCCACCAGGGAGGACCTAGAGTAGCCACTTTCTATATAAGCAGATGCCATTAATACAAAGCCAGCATCAGTCACAAGTGGTTACCTTCAACATCCAGAGGAAGTGTCTCATGTTCATGGTCAGCTCATGGGGAGGAGCAGCATTTGGCCTGCAGTAAGTTATATAAATCTCCCAGCACTTATCAACGTAGTTCATTGAATAGAGAGTCTGCTGCTGCCCGCTGAATAAATTGCCTGAAAATAGAAAGGGACAGTAGGCATTCAAAAAATGATTACAAAATTATATCATCATGGTAAACAGAATTTTACCAATTTTTGACTTTACCTCTTACACGGCAGGCATTTGGATGGATGTTCTCAGTCATTAGTTTTGTAAAACACAGAAAGAGCGACGGGCTTCTGTCTCTGTGAATAAAAAGATATCACCATCATTCCTCCCTCCAGATGGAACTTAATTCCCCTCTGCTTGTGTGTGAGATGGACTTAAAACTTGCTTTGAGCAAGCAGAGTACAGAAAGGAAAAATAGTAAGTTTACGGCTGAGAAACCTGGCAGATCCCATTAACCCAAGAGCTCAGGTTAATCTAAGTAATAAGAATGTGGACGTCACACCACGTTCTGTGTGGGAAGGGGGCAGTTCACCTTCCGTGGTGTCCTCCCCAAGCCCACAACCCTCGGGGTAACAATGAGAAAACATCAGCAAACCAAAATCAAGGGGCATTTTACAAAACTACTACCTGGTATTCTTCAAAAGTGAGGTTCTCAAAGTCTGAGAAATTATCACAATTATAGGGGACTAAGAAGATGCCACAACTACAGGGTATGGGGCCCCGGAACAGAAAAGGGACATCAGTGGAAAAACCTGGGAAATCCCGATGAAGCCTATCTTTTAGCTAGTGACACTGCAGCCATAACCCCCTAATTTTGTAAGTGCCCCCTGGGTCTGTAAGATATTCTCAGGGGAAGCTGAGGGAAGGATCTATAGGAACTGTACCGACTCCGCTGCATGACTATAAACCTAAAATTAGTTCAATTACTTTTTTAAAAAAGATGGATTGATTTTGTTGAGGAAGGCAGGAAATTTTGACCTAACAAATGGTTGCTGTGACTGTTCCTCAGGAGAAACTGAAAGCTATTTGCTGTGTGAAATATGACTGATCTGAAGTGTTAATATTTGTGGAAACCTTTTGTTTCTAGTCCTTCAAGAGTACATAAAAATGAAAATGAAGCTTGAAGAAGACAATATTCTCACAGCAGAAGTGGCCTGCTCTGCTCTCGTCCTCTCTGGGGCCTGGAAGCATACTTACTGGTATTCTTTGTGATGAATGTGGTAAGCCAGACGCAGGAGATAATTCAAAAATGTTCTCAAAAGTATCGTTGTAAATGGAGAGTGAATTTCTTCAACTGGCACGTTATTACTGGCTGAAATAAGAAAATTGGAGAGGATACTTCGTATTTTCTAGAAACTTGTCCTTTATTTGCTCCTGGTGCACAATTTGAAGAACCGAATGCAATGGAATATTTGTTTCCCTAGAACAGTATCTAAACATCCTCCTAGAAGTGTAATGCCATGTGAAATCTCTACGTGGCCACTTTGCAAGAAAGTTAAACAATTTAAAAGTTAAACGATTCTTGTCTGGTGTTTTTCAAAGAGGTTTGCTGCTAATTATAAATGGACCCTAAGTCTGGTTCCAACATTCAAATTTGAAGTAAATAGATATTAACTCTACTATTTTATTTTTCAAGTAGATAATTATAATCTGAAGCTCCCTGTCATGCCTCCCAGAATTCAGCGGAAAGGAATTCCACTGAACCTTCAACTTTGTTAAATTTATTGTATGAATTTTCTAATTTGAAATCAAGTCCAAGACTAAGACTACCGGAAGCCTTTTCTAGGCTATTTCAGGCGCTCCCTGATCCGACAATTTAGTGGGTTAAGGTAGGTGGACAGTTCTGTTAAGGGTCAGGCAGTCTCTGTGACAACTCCTCAGGGCAAAGGCAGCCACAGACAACACAGAAACAAATGGGCATGGCTGTTTCCCAATAAACTTACCAGAAGAGGCAGTGGGCTTGATTTGGTTCATGCTCCACTTTGCTGACCTCTATTATTTCTCAAGATTGCCTCATCAGTACATTTTAAGCACCCAGAGAATAAGGCCATATGTTGATTTCTGGAACACCTCTTCCAACACCTGCCTTTCCCACCCCTCAATATTTCCTAACTGGTTGCATGCTGTTATGCTGCTCTTTAACACAAAGGGTGGGAAGGCCCAGGGATACTCACTACTTAACACCCTGTCCATGTCAGCCAGCGAGATCTTATGGTGATGAAATTTGCAATCTTTTAGAAATCTCCAGAAATGAAGCTTTGTCATCAAAAAAGTATTATCCAAAGAGTGGTCACAACCCAGGCTGCTGTAAAAGCTATAGATTCTTCTTAATTCGGTGATATTTCTTAGGACAGCATATTCTACCTGAAAAGAGACAGCCATGCCTATCCTAATCTCATCTAATAAAACAAAAGGAAAAGAATCAAGACCTGTTTTTTTTAATTAAACGAGATATCGTGTGTAAAATTACCTATTAGCACTGTAAGAGCCAAACAAAGGTATAGCACCCCCTCCCCCAGGTACCTTGTCACTTGAGGGAAGTAATTCCATGCTGTGACCTGACCATGGGGTTACGTGCAAGCTGCTCCTTGATGGCAGCCTGTCTACAGGCAGCAATAAAATCCTCACCTGCAGATTAATATCCCTCACAAATACAGGCACAAAAGTCCTCAACAAAATATTGGCACATTGAACCCAGCAGTATAAAAAAATACGTCAGCCCCAAGCAGGATTTATCCTGGTATTACATTAAAATGAGGATGCAGCCCAAAGGTTTTTGAGGCCCAAAGAACTGGGGGCAGATGGAACAATGATAAGGGCAATCCAGGAGCCAGGATTCCTCGCAAGTTGGAGGTACCAATGCTTTTCTTATTGCAAACATCTTTAACAATTGTTTCACAGAAACAGCCCACCAAGCCACAGCCAAATCAGGGGATTTGATCCTGAAGTGTCAATTGGTAGCCTGATTTGCCAGATGCTCATCAAAAGTGGTCCACGTACATTTAACTTTCTCTGTCTCTAAGCATTTCTAGATTTCTAATGATTCTCAGGATTTGAAGTTCCTTTGAATCCCAGAAGAATTAGTGTCCTGCAGAGCCAGTGGCCAACAGCGTGGCTTTCAGAGCAAGCAGGGCATGAGGGTGACTTGACCCTTGAACTCTGGGTAATTCACCACCTCCCTCCACCTGGGCTCTGCTTTCTCATGAAACCTGCTCACTCACAGTGGTGCTTAGCAAATGAAATAAGATGACATCTATAAGCCATCGGCCAGATGTAAAGCACACTCGGGACACAATGGCAACCAACTGGATTTTTCCCAAGACTGTGGGGACTCTGCCAATAATTAAGCAGAACCTAAAATACAAATTTATAATACAAAAGGTTTTTACCTGCTTCTTTTCTTCTGGTTGGTCTTTCTCAGGGTACATATTCAGCAACATACCCAGATCCAGCTCAATGCTTGATCCTAACACAGATTTGCTCTCACTGCCATCAAGCTTCCTCATAATTTCTAATAGAAGAAGGCAAATAAAGGGGCAAGTTGTGAAAAGCAAAGTTAAAATTTTTCAGTGTTATTTCAAAAAGATTTTCCACTGAATGTGATATGAGAATAAACAAAAAACCTACTAAGAAAGCAGTTGCTCACAGGAAACTTCTGTTTTCAGAAGTAGGAGGTGTATGTGGAGTGGACCCCTCGGGTAATATACACCCATTTGCTTTTTTTTTTTTTAAAGATTTATTTATTTTTATACAAGAACTGGGGTACAGGCCAGAGGCACGGGAGGCTGTGAGGATTCACCAGAGACAGAGCAGGGAGCAGAACAGGCAGATGGACCGAAAGCACTGCTGAGGGGAGCACCGGGTGAGATAGGAGAGGTCTGCTGTGCCATGTGGGAATCTCCCTGGCCGGCCGGCGCTGCAGTGGCTGCGGACAGCTTCACAGCATTGTGCTCAACCCGCTACAACACCGGGGAGGCCTTATGCTCATTTGCTTTTAACTGACAGGTGAACACTCCCTACCAGCACTGATGGACGATCCACGGTACTGGCACCAGTGGACTGATTCTGAAGACAGATCCAGGGAGCTCAAAAATTCCATTTCAAGGTCTGGAAACTGTGCCATGTGATCATTGGTAAATGGGCCCTCGTACACCCGCCCGTTCTTGAAGGTTAATCGGCCCTGCAGATGGAAAGATGACTTTTTGCCGTTTGGGAAAATTTTCTCAGAAATCCATTAGTAAATGTAGTCGGTATCTTTTTCAAGGATTGGGAGGTTTTTGTTTTATAGGTTTGTTCTTTGGATATAAGCAGGTCCCTAGAATCCCAATGTCTCTTGTGTAAATCCTCTCCTCTCCCTTCCTCCTCTTCCTCCCACTTCTTCTCTTGCTGTATCGTCCCTGCTCCCTCCCCAACTTTCAGCACCCCTCGGTGTAGAATGTGTCTTATTAAACTACACTGGTGACCAACAGAGCAGCCATACACAATAGGGATGCTCTTGTGCTTGTCTGATTTGGAGGTGGCAAATGGCCCAACTCGGCTCAGTTAAACTAAAGACATTCTGGAAAGCTCCTCAGAAAATAATTTCTTTTCTCCTATGTCATGTGGTATATGGATGTGAAGTCTGAAGCCACAGCAGCCCTCCTGCAGTCGTTGGGGAGAGACCACGTAGGGTAAAGGGGACGCAGACAGGGCACATGGTGGATGGTTGGTGGAGAAACCCTGACATCGCTGAGTTGATGCATCCAACCAGGCCTGAAGCTGACATTATTCCTTGTCATTTATGGAAGATGAAGTTGGATTCTTTACAACTTGCAAGCAAGATCACCCTAATACACATACACACTCACTCACCAATAATTAAGCTCTAAACAGACATGAAATTAATATGTTAGGAATTATTTTTAAATTTAGGTGATTTTTTTTTCTTTTATATTTTAAAAGGATGGGTTTATTAGGAAAAAGGAGAAAAAAAAGAAAAGAGGCACCTGCATAGTCACAGGTGGGCAGGTGGGAAGGGAACTATCCAGCTAATTATCTTAAGAGTAAGTTATCCTATGTAAAATAAATATACTCTACTACCTGGAGAATGACAGGTTTTTTAGTGCATTTCATTTGCTTCACATCATCTTTAAAATGTAATCTTCATGGGGCTATACTCACCAGGCCGTGTTTTTTATTGGAAACCCATCCTCCCTCATACAGGGCTCCACTGGCATAGCAGAACTTCCCACAGCCGTGACGGTATCCGTTTACAAAGTCTCCTATGTATTCATTTCTCAAAGGATACTGGGAGGTTGGGATTCTCTTTAGAAACCATGTGTGTGTTCCAAAGCCATTCTGAAAAGAAAGCGAATTTCCATAGTAAATGATAAATGCTCTTTTTACTTGAATCCATTTAAAATTAGGTATGGTTCAAAATCAGTGACTCATCTGAAGGGGCAAAGAACATGAATGTTGGGGTCACATAGACTTGGGTTCAGACCCAGTTCAGCTACTACCTAACAAGCCTTCTGACCCATGGTAAATCATTCGAGCCCCAAGAGTTTCACCTGTAAAATGGAAAGAACTCCTAACCTGCAGCAGATGTAATGACTGAAGACAGTGCATAGAAAGTGCCTGGCTTGAGACTGATTATTTTAATTATAATTTTATATTCTACTTTTCTTACATAAAAGCTAGCACATTCTGTTTAGCTTTACATGAAGATTGATAAAATATCCCTTCCTCAATCCCACTTTCCAGAGGTAACCACTACTTTTTGAGAATTCATCTTGTATTTTTCCCAGGCACGTACAATCATACATATTAAATCAAGATATTAAATGTACATGCAAATACTACACAATTTTTTCAACAATGAGATGATTCTGTATGTACCATCCTATAACTTTCGGGTAGATACCCAAAAGAATTGAAAACAGGGAATGAACGGCTATTTGTCCATTCTGTTTATGGCAACATTTTTTTTAAAGATTTATTTATCTATGCATACAAGAGCTGGGGTAGAGGCCAGAGATGCGGGGCGGGTGTGTGTGTGTGAGAGAGAGAGGATTCACCAGAGACAGAGTGGGGAACAGAACAGGCAGATTGACCAAAGCACACTGCTGAGGGGAGCAACAGGTGAGACAGGAGAGGTCTGCTGCACCATGTGGGTAACTCCCTGGCCAGCTGGGGATTGAACTTATGCTGCAGAGGCTGCAGAGGTTGCAGATTGCCTCATAGTGCGGTGCTTAACCCCTTGCACCACCAGGGAGGCCCAATGGCAGCATTATTTGCAATAGTCAAAAGGTAGAAGCAACCCAAGTGCCCCCGACAAATGAATGGATAAACAAAATGGATAGCCCATACAATGGCATGCAATTCAGCCTAAAAAGGCAGAAATTCTGACCCAGGTAATAGGATGGAGGAATAAGAAAGTGTCAATTCACGAAGAAGACAACAATCCTAAATGTGCATGAGCCTAACAAAGGAGCTTCAAAATACATGAAGCAAAAACTGATAGATCTGGAAGCAAAAATAGACCAATCTACAATTATATTTGGACACTTCAATACTCTCCTATCAAAAATGAATAAAACATGTGGGCAGAAACTTAAGAATGATGGGGAAGACCAGAACACTGCTATCAACCAATTTGATATAAATGATATCTGGCAAAAATGCATGTGGCATTCACCAAGACAGACCATATTCTGGGCCATGAAATAAAACATAACCTATTTATACTAACCTATTTCTTTAACAAATGTGCACTTTCAGTTAATCTGCTCTTCTTTCCCTAGACTTGTAAGATGGCTGGCTTTAAGAAGTTTTATTGATTTGAGACATTTCTTCTTTTCTGATGTAAATACTTCTTATTGATTTTTTCTCTAAACACTGCTTCCTCTCTGTTCAACTAACTTTGATATATTAGGAGTTATTAAAGAAAACTAAGCAATAAAGTGATACTAGTAAAAGATGGTTTATACCAATTAATTATAATGTGAGTTTACAGTTTGAAAAAAAAAATTAGCAGTTTGAATTTCAGTTTACCAAACAATAGTGAACCAAATAATATCTGTGCTGTGGGCTGGGACTACATCAAATTAAAGAGCTTCTGTGCAGCAAAAGAGACAGTAACCAAAACAAAGAGACATCCCACCAGTTGGGAGAAAATTTTTGCACACAACATTTATAATAAAGGACTGATCACAAAAATCTATAAAGAGCTGACGAGACTCAACAAAAGCAAAGTAAATAACCCAGTCAAAAATGGGCAGAAGAGCTAAAAAGAAACTTCTCCAATGAGGAAATGCAAATGGCCAACAGGCATATGAGAAAATGTTCAGCATCACTTGTAACCAGGGAAATACAATTCAAAACTACAATGAGATACCATCTTATGCCAGTGAGAATGGCACATATTAAAAAAACTAGCAAAAAAAATGTTAGCGAGGATGTGGAGAAAAAAGAACTCTCCTGCACCGCTGGTGGAGTGCAAATTGGTCCAACCACAATGGAGAGCTGTGTGGAGATTCCTCAATCTGCTAAAGATGGAGCTTCCATATGATCCAGCAATTCCACTCCTAGGTATTTACCCAAAGGACACTGAAACATTAATTCAAAAGGGCACCTGCACCCCTATGTTTATAGCAGCACTATTTACAATAGCTAAGCTATGGAAACAACCCAAATGCCCAAAAATAGAGGACTAGATCAAGAAGATGTGGTACATAAACACCATGGAATATTACTCAGCAATCAAAAAAGATAAACTCATGCAATTTGCAGCAACATGGATAGAGCTGAAAGGGATCATGCTCAGCAAAATAAGCCAGAAAGAAAAAGAAAAATACCGGATGGTCTCACTCATAGCAGAAATTTAGAAAACCTCAATAAGGGACCAGGAAAAAGACTAATTATAATAAAGTAAAAATCAAAATCAACAATCAACTATAAATCAGAGACACACTACAGAGGAGGGAGAAGTGAATAGGATCAAAACAAGGGGGATGGGGCCTCCTGGTGGCGCAGGAGGTTGAGCACAGAGCTGCAAAGCTGTCCGCAGCCTCTGCAGTGCCTGTTTGATCCCCACCGGCCGTGGAGCAACCCACATGGCGTGGCAGACCTCTCCTGTCTCGCCTGCTGCTCCCCTCAGCAGTGTATTTCAGTCAGTCTGCCTGTTCTGTTCCCCACTCTGTCTCTGGTGAATCCTCTCACCCTCCCACACATCTGGCCTGTACCCCAGTTCTTGTATAAATAAATAAATTTTAAAAATAAAAAACAAGGAGGGTGGGAAGTGTATGGGGACGATAACCAACATGAAAATGCATACATTGTGCAAAAATGGAAAATGATGTAAAAAATATATAAAATAAATTTTTTTAAAAAATTAAAAAAACAAAACAAATATCTGTTCTGTGGGGCAGCAGAGCTTCCACTCCAGGTCTACCCTGCTAGCAGGAGCTGGTGCAGTACCTGGACCCCCCGGTCCCACTGGCCTGTGTACTCTTCATTACTGGTCAGCCATCTCATCCTGCCTTCCCCATGGCGCATGTTGTTGTCCCACTGACCTTCATATATGTTTCCTGATTTGTAACTAGGACAAAATAAAAAAAATCAGTTATATCACATACAGCATTAACCTTTAAGATTTTCTTTTAGGGCCTCCCTGGTGGCGCAAGCGTTATGTCTCAGCGCTATCAAGCTATTGGCAGCCACTGCTGCACGAGTTCAATCTCCAGCCAGGAAGTTGACCCACATGGCACAGCAGACCTCTCCTGTCTTGCCTGCTGTTCTCCTCAGCAGTGTATTTCAGTCGCTCTGCCTGTTCTGCTCCCCATTCTGTCTCTGATGAATCCTCTCACCCCCTGCACCTCTGGCCTACACCCCAGTTCTTGTATGCATAAATAAAGAAAAATAAATCATAAAAAAAATTTCTTTTAAATTTCCTCCTTAGACACCTTTGAAGAAATCCAACCCTTGTGTCAACTCTTGTGTCCCTGTATTTCAAATGAAAGGACAGGCATGTGGTTGGCCAATAATCATTCATCGTTTGGGAGGAACAGGGATCATCACTTTACTAGGAGAAATTTTAAGTCCTTTAAAAATAATTCCCTACAGTATTACGATTAGCTTAGATTTTGTATTCAAATACTTGAACACTTAATTGATCATCAACTCAATCGAAAGTAAAGCAAATACATCATCATTCTTCAAAAACATACAACTAATAATGGAGATACATAATTAATACAGAGAACAAAGAAAAGCAGTTTCTAGATTAAAGTGAAACACTATAAATAGACGTCATTTCAAGTGGCATTTTCCTAAATTTTCGGTAAATTATTTTCATCACTGTGAAGATTATATTGGGGTTAATTTAAATATTCCACCTCACTTACATAGAAAATGTAGCCTTTATAATTTCCACATCTGATTTTTATTTATTTATTTATTTTTAAAGATTTTTATTTATTTATTTATTTATTTATTTATTTATTTATACAAGCACTGGGTACAGTCAGAAGCGCGGGAGGGTGAGAGAATTCACCAGAGCCAGAGCAGTGAGCAGAGCAGGCAGAAGGACCTAAGTACACTGCAGAGGGGAGCAGCAGGTGGCAGGAGAGGTCTGCACGCCATGTGGGACCCTCCTCCAGTGGCCGGGGAGCAGCCGGGAATCAAACCAGCACTGCAGAGGCTGCGGGCAGCTTCGCAACCCAGTGCTCAACCGCTGCGCCACCAGGGAGGCCCTCACACCTGATTTTTAAATAGCCCAAATGAAGACTATTTGGCATACAAACACTCCGCCCACCCCCCAATGTGACAGCAGTGATGGTCAGTGACTCACCATCTTATGCCCCAGCCTGTCTTGATGTTTTGTACCCAGTCTCCCTCATACCAAGAGGTGCCCTCTTGGTTATAATAGATGGAGCCCTAAAATAAACAATTTTAAAATAATCATGCCTTATAAGATAAAAATATGCAGAAATCAGTGTCAAACTTAGTAAGGCATAATCCACGTCATTTGCGGTTTGCAACCAAGGAAATGGTGACATACCTACCAAGTGAGAGAGAGAGAGAGTCACAGATCTGTCATTCGTTAATAACCAAGTTCCTCGCCAAGGCATGGGACAGCTGCACCTACTCTACTCAGTCTATGCATTATGTATTTGCCAATTATTAGTCAAATCAGTACTAAAAGAAATCCTGTTTTGTTGTCACCTCACATGAATAATAGCACCTTCCACCATTTTTGTTTTTTCCATTGTCATTCATTTTACTGCTTGTGAGTATATGTGGACACACATCACCTTTCTTTGATGACTCCTCTGAGGGAGGGACACACACACACACACACACACACACACACACACACACACCCCTCCCTGTTGGAAATTGTCTCAAAATAACCCACTACCCCTAGGGTGGTGGGGTGGAGATAGAGAGTAAATGCCTCATGGATACAGAGTTTATTTTGGAGTAATGAAAAGGTCTTGAAACTGGGTTGAGATGATGGTAGCACAACACTGCGAATGCACTAAGTGCAACTGAATTACCTTAAAATGGTCCATTTCAAGTGATGTGAATTTCACCTCCACAAAGGTGAAGTAGAATTTTCCACAAAGGAAAAGCTAATATTCCCTTAACTTCCCAATTCCCTGTTCACTGCCTGAGCCCGGTGGCCGCCTCACCCACCTTCCCATGCCTCTTGCCGTGGCACCAGTGGCCGATGTAAGACATGGGCTGCGTGCTGCACTTGAACATGCCATAACCGTTCCTCATGCCGTTGTGCACTTCTCCTTCATAGGTGCTGCCGTCCGGCCATGTGTACACACCGTAGTTCATGGGAATGTTCTTCACAAAGTCCCCCTAAGGCAGAGTGGTCAGAAGAGTGACAGAGGCAGGTGACAGTGAGATCCTGGGCCTGGGGGCTGCTGGAGACATGGCCTTGACTGCTGACACCATTCCATCTCTTGTGCAGCGCAAACGGTTGTCTCCCCCCAGCTTCCACCTTCTTCCTCTTCTCTCTACACATCTCATCCTCTCTAACCTAATCCCTCCATTGGCAGAAGCGCAGGCAGAATGAAATACCTGGGAAGCTGTGTGTAGTCTAAGTGCCAAGAAGCAAGCAGGTGGCACAGTAAATGGGTGGCTGCTAGTCCTGGGCTTGGTAACTTTAGGTTCTTGAAAACCACAGGCTAATTCACTGAGTTTCCAGTTTACCTTCCAGGAGACCCTGATGACCAGCCAGGCTTAGTGTTCACTGGTGGGAATCCTTCTTTTTGGCTGTGGTTCTGCAGACTTTTCTGTCAACCACCTGCCCCAAGGACACCTTTCAGAAAATCACTGTGATTGGGCCAGATAGCCCTGAGTGAGCAACACACAGTCCTGGGCACCAGAGCCCAGAGCCAGTGGGTTCTCTTCTAAGAATGTAAAAGCTGCTGGCCATGGCCAGAGAGGAGAGACGGGAGGCCAGTGCGGCCTGGCCTAACCATCCCATAAGGCCCACTGACCTTCCTGAAGATGCTTCTGTGAGGACATGAATCTGCCCATAAAACCACCTGACTTGGCTGATACTGAGGTCTATGGCTACAAGAATGAGCCCCACCTCAGCTGCCAGAAACAGTGAAACAGAGGTCAAAAGCTGAAGGGGGCAGGGCAAGGGTTTAGTTTCCCAAGAAAGTCTGGCCTAAAGCCAATTATGACCCAATCCTCAGGTTCCCCTGGACCTGGGAGGCTGTCTCCCCTCGGGGGCGCCCTTCCCTTGCTCTCCCTGCAACTCTGAGATGTCTCCCATTGTCCAGCACCAGTCAGCTGCCCACTGCCTACACAGGCCTCAGTTTCCCTCACCTGGCTGTTATTTGAATGTGTGTGTGATATGTATGTGTCTTGAATATTCCTGTAACCACTTACAAACACCATCATGTTGGCAGCTCTGCGGGTGTGGCTTTAGAAGAGCATTTTGGGGGCCTCCTTGGTGGTGCAAGGGGTTAAGCACCACACTATTAGGCACTTGCAGCCTCTGCAGCACAAGTTCGATCCCCAGCCAGTCAGAGAGCAACCCACATGGCGAAGCAGACCTCTCCTGTCTCGCCCGCCGCTCCCCTTGGCAGTATATTTCAGTCAGTCTGCCTGTTCTGTTTCCCACTTTGTCTCTGGTGAATCCTCTCATTCCCCGCATCTCTGGCCTGTACCCCAGCTCTTGTATGCATAAATAAATAAATCTTAAAAAAAAAAAAGAAGAGCGTTCTGGGCCCCATCACACACCTTGTGGGTGGGAGCCACAATCAGCGCCTCTCAGAGAGCAGTTTGGTTTCAGCAACTGATTTAATAAACACATTTCCCTCAACCCAGCAGATGAGTCCAGTGAAACCCACACCATGGAATACAAGCAGCTAGTAAAAACAGGCATCTAGATGAAAGGATGTGGCTTGACTTCTAAAAAGTAAAAGTACAGAAGCAACTGTAGGATAAACTATTTGTGTTTGCAAAAAGTAGGAGAAGCTAAACACACCCCTCTGAGCTTTCATGCCTCTGTAACACAGAACACACCTAGAACATACAGACAAAACTGGTAACAGCAATTACCTGAGGGCCCCGAGCAGCAACAGGTCACTTTTCACTGATATTCTTTGGTTCTATGGATTTTTTTTTTAAACCCATGTGTTAAACTCCTTTTGTTAAAGTTGCATGTTTAACTGAGGAAAGTGGCCATTAAATCTGATGATTACAGCTTCAACTGTAACATGTTGTATGCTTTACCTCATACTTCAGTCCATCGGCCCAAACGTAAGTCCCTTGTCCGTGCATGAGTCCTTCTGAAAACATGCCCTTCAAAACAAAACACAAAGACCCTTAGGACTTGTGGCTGACCTCACAAAACTGCAGCCCCCGTTTCAGTCCTTACACCAGAGCCTGACACCCCTTGCAGCTGCACAAGGTAAGGGCCAATCTTTCCTGCAACACGTGTTTGGGGGCGTGTGATCTAAGCATATGACAGCCAGGTCTGACCCACATGGGACAGAGGGTTACTGTGTTGTTCTGCTGGGCCTGTCTCCCTCACAACTTGAAGATCCAGCTGACCATTGTTTTTACTTTATTTTATTTTTTTTAAAGGTTTATTTATTTATACAATCACTGGGTACAGTCAGAAGCACAGGAGGGTGAGAGAATTCACCAGAGCCAGAGCGGGGAGCAGAGCAGGCAGAAGGACCGAAGTACACTGCTGAGGGAAGCAGCAGGAGGCAGGAGAGGTCTGCGCGCCATGTGGGACCCTCCTCCGGTGGCCAGGGAGCAGCTGGGGATCTAACCGGCGCTGCAGAGGCTGCAGGCAGCTTTGTAATCCAGCGCTCAACCACTGCGCCACCGGGGAGGCCCTGACCATTGTTTTTATTCAAACAATAGAGTCTAAAGAAAACATGGCACATGTATAAAGCAAGAAGCTGAAGCTAACAGTGAGTAGGGAGATCACCTAGAATGGAGGGGCCCTCACCTCCCCATTAATGGGAAGGGCAGGCTGCCCAGACCAAACCTGAGCTACTAGCTGCGTACCTAAGGGCACCCAGACAGGCCCCTATTGGGGTGGCAAGAGCTGCAGTCCCATCACCAGCAGCCTGGGAGGGGCTTGTTCTGTGTAATCCAGCACAGGAGTCATTCTGAACTACATCCACACCAGCACTGTGTAGGGCACAGGTGAGGTGAAAGCAGAAGTGAAAGAAGATTCTGAGGAAGATGAATGAAATACCTAAAATGCCATACCTGGCAAAGGTCAAATGGGACATTCATTTAAATATCATTCTATCATACATGGCAGTTTTGAATAGCATTTTTATGACACAGGAAAATGAATGTATGTTATGAGGGGAAAAAAATCAGGGTACTAAACTCATGGCTTCTAACTGCCACTACAAAAATTTTGTAAAATGACTACTTCAGTTGTACCAAGCCATGTTTTGACCTTACATGTGTAATCAGCATCTGAAAATACATAAAATCAGCATTAAGTGCTTCCAATTTCCTTAAAGAATCAATGAACTCTTCTGTAGATGCAAATTTCAAACTACCACCCTACACTTTCCTCCCTGCTCAGTCCCAAAAATGTGTGACTCACACGGTAGGTACAACCTCCCCGAAAGATGGCAAAGCCTTCGCCCTCGTACAGTCCACGGACTTTTGCTCCTTCATAGCTACAAAGAAATAAAGCACAAGGGAAAGAAAGATGTGAGTAAATCTGAATGTGGGTTACAATATACAGTTAACATCAGTAAAGTCCATTCCACACCCATTCACTCAACTACAATATACCCACTCCTTTCTCAGAACTGGGCATGAAGAGACTGGATAATTCCTGCTGTCAGAAGGTTCACTGAGGAGAGGAACAGGAAACAAACCAATGAGATCATTTCAATTTTTGTGAAGGAAATGCTCAGGAAATGGATCTGACAGTAAATAGGTGGAGCCCTCTCTCAGCCTGGATTCCGGAGTTGTATGGAGAACTGAAGGACATGAAACGAACAGCCACAAGAAGCAAGAAGCAGATCCAAGCAGATCCACAGCTTGTGCAAAAGCCCCAAAGCTGGAAAGAGCCTGACAGCCCCAGCTCAGCAAATAGAGTGGAGCAGCTGGAGCCTCAGAGGGGGATGCACATGGGAGGAAAGCAAAGGAAAGCCCATCTCAATGTGTCAGGTACGGTTGGTTCTTATAAAGACCTGCAGTAAAATCCAGAGATCTCACAGGAATTTAAGAGGTTTTTAAGAGGAGAGTTGGACAAGATCAGATGTCTCTGAAAGATCATTCCAGCTGCTCTGTGGGGAGAGCTAAGTGCTGGGAGGGAAAAGTGGAACGTGTGGGAGAGGCTACAGAATATTCAAGCGAAAAACAAAGGGACCTGGGAGAGCTATGACCAAATTGGCTTATTCCAAGAAAATTAAGATTTAGAAAATCTATAAGCAGAGAAATCTTTAGGAAGTGAGTCCAGTAGCACCGTCAAGGAAGGAAGGAGAAGGATAGCTCTATGATCCCAAGGCTGGATGTCAGAAAGTGATGGTGCCTTTACAGAAACAGAGAATGGCTGGGATAGAAACTGCAAGAGTCTCCTCCTAAGGTGTGTATTTTCATCCAATTAAGATCTTGAGGCTCATAAAGTTTCAGAGAGGGAATTGCTTTACAGCCAAGACTCAAGTCCAGATTTTCTTATTTCAGGTCTATAGTTTCTGCTTTTGGACACAAGGGGTTTGAAATGCCATGAATGATGTGCAGTAGGGAGTTAAAAACTTGAACCTAAAACTCTAGGAAAGATAGTAGTACTTAGACACGAACTCCTACTGAGAGGGGTGAGAGATCACGGAGGGAGAGGACAAAGTGGTAGACAGGGCCTTGGAAGCTGCAGGCATGAAAACCACCTTTCAACTATGAGTTTGGTCAGAACGGGCTCTTCGTATTGAGTGGCGTTTTCATTCTGCTGGTTTTCGTTTCTGGACTCCTTGAGCTTCGTTTCCAGTGGTGGGTCGGCACTCGGTGTCATTTCTTGCCCAACAGCATTGCTATCTTGTTTGGAAAACTCTGGGTAGTCAGAGAGAGAGGAGGGAGTGGGTTTATCGCCTCTCTTTTCTGCCTTTTTCTTTTCTTTCACCATTGCCTTCAGAAGACCTTGAGTTTACTTTATATGCAGAAGCAGCAAAGGATTCCTTTGGTTGAGTTATTTCAATGCATCTGAGTTTTAGCTGAAAAACAAAAAAAAAAATGTCTCTGTATATTTGAAGTTTTCACCAGTTAAAATGTAGCTATACGTTATTATCATTTTCTTCCTTTAAAGCCTGAGAAATGACAAGTATCAAGTATCACCAGTTTACAAAAATTATGCAATCTCGGGCCTCCCCGGTGGCGCAGTGGTTGAGCGCTGGGTTGCGAAGCTGCCCGCGGCCTCTGTGGCGCCGGTTCGATCCCTGGCTGCTCCCCGGCCACCGGAGGAGGGTCCCACATGGCGTGCAGACCTCTCCTGCCGCCCGCTGCTCCCCTCAGCAGTGTACTTCGGTCCTTCTACCTGCTCTGCTCCCCGCTCTGGCTCTGGTGAATTCTCTCACCCTCCCGCGCTTCTGACTGTACCCAGTGCATGTATAAACAAAACAAACAAACAAACCAGCAAACAAATAAATAAAGCATGCCTCTATAAAAAAAAAATTAAAAAAAAAAATTATGCAATCTCAATATTGCATTTTTTTTTTAATTGGAACCACCATCTACTAGTTCCTTCCGGTGTTCCAGGAAGAAGGGTAACCCTGTACATAAAAAATGGCTACTTAACTGCTAATGTCTCACAAGCTGCCAATTCATACTTTAAAAGCCCATCTTAAGATGTCAGCATTTAAAGTGCCCTGGAGCAGGCGCCTGCTCATCTCACCAGCTGTGTGTACCCAATATTGCTCTGCTTCAGATCTCACACAGGCATCACACCTTCTCTCATTATAAGGATTAAATGAGATTATACACAGAAAGTTCCTCAACTATGGGACACAATGCACAATCAATAACGACGGGATTTTAGGTCTTTCCAGTTTTTGAAATTGAAATCATTGGCTGCCAACTCCCTGGAATGGAACTTCCTACCATGGACTAAGTGCCTCAAATGCCACACAAGAATCTCTGTGCTAATTCTTTGCCCAAGGTCACTGGCAGGGCTCCAAAGCCATACTTTTCATGGCCCTCCAGAACTAGCACCACTGAAAGCTTCCTGGGTCATTAAGCAGGACCACGGGTGAGTCCTGGAGTGTTAAGTAAGGTCCTCCGCCTGGAGGGCAGCCTCTGGACTCCCACCTGCCAGCTCAACCGCACCTGTGGGGCTGGCTCTCACCCTGCTCTCTTCCTTCAAAACCTCGTTCATTCTCTTGCCCCACTTCCCACCACATTCTGTCCCTTCTTCCAGAGGTCCAGTCCTATGAGCTTTCTGATCCTCGATGAGTGAAATCTGGGCTACAGATGTGGCAAATTTCATTTCTTCTGGAGTGTTTCCTACTGACTTTTGTGTATTTACTATTATTCCTGGCTGAGACCGTTTTACTGCGTGTCACTGCTAATTTTTCATTAGGCAGCACAAAAGGGGCACGCATTCTCTGAGAGTGGGGTTCTCGCATTTTCTTACCCCATGCCTAGGGTTCTCCTCACCCTCGATGCACCAGCTCAGTACCAGCCCCCCCCCCCCCCACGTTCATTGAGACGGAAAGAGATGGCCCTGGGACCCGGAGAGAGGTGCTCACCAGGCTCCGGATGCCCCTGCAGGGCGGGTTCCGCAGGGCGAAGGAGGTGCCCTGCAGCTGAGCGTCTTTAACCCCACCCGGTCTCCAGGCAACCGCGGCTCTACTCCCGCCCCTTAAAGGGGACGCAGTGCGCGCCTGAGAGGACGCTGAGTTTCAGGACTGCAGGGTCCAGATCCAGAAGGTCAGGTGGAAATCTAAACTGGATAAACCTGACCTGGGTTTTCCCAGTTCTGCTAATTGTGTGATGGCCTCACACCCTTTATCCACCGTAAATCAAGTATCAGTCTTGCATTCGTTTTCCATTGCAGTCTTCAACAACTTACCCCAAACTCTGTGGCTTAAAGTAACACAAATCATCTTACCGTGAAGTTGTTAGGAGTACAAACAGCTGGTTCCTTCTGGAGGCTCCAGGGTGGAATCCACTTCCTTGTCTTTTCCAGCTCCTAGAGGTCCCCTGCCTTCATCTGGAACACAGCAACCCTGTATCCCAGCTGGGAGTAGCTCCCCAAGTTTAAGTTGTGGGTTGAAACAGGGTGGGGGGTGCCCACCCAGAACACCTCTGGCCACTTAGGTCACACATTCAAGGGTTCTCAGGGTTAGAACATGCCAGTCTTTGGGGGGATCATGACTCTGCCTACAATTACCAGTTTGAGAGTTCTTGTAGGCACCAAAGCACAGAATTCCTTGACACACCTAAGGAATTCTAGACTTATGAATGGGGGCCCTCTCTCTCAGGGCCCTGGTCTGGGGAGGGGGAGGGATAGGAGGTGTCAACACTTGTCACTTCTGTACATGCTAGTGCACTACAGTGGCAACTACAATCTCCCGCAGTGCACACCTAGGAAACCAAATCACAGTACAAGTCACAGAGATAACAGATTCTTTTATTGCTCCTTGCAAGAACAGTGTGCCACCCTGACTGCAGTGGGGAGCACTGAAAATAGCGACACCCAGGCATTTCTTCCAGGAGGACTGAGAATCCCCTTTGAGTTTTCTGAATTACTCCCTTTTTAAAGGCTAATAAGCCTCAGTGTTGAAAACCACTAACCCAAAAGGACCATACAATTTTGAATTTATGAAATTAAACCATTATGAATTTAGTCATCATTAAGAACTTAATGTTGCAGCCTGACTGATACATGCTGTCAGAGCAGAAGCCTGTGACTTCCAAAGTGCTCTCGCTGTCTGCACACACATGCAAACAGAACGAAGAAGCACAAGCTCTGCTCCTAATTGTGAGAAAAGGTTCTCGAGTAGTTTTTTAAATGAATTGGGTATGGTTTTTCTAAGTGGCAGATTAATTTTGAAACAAAATGTTTGGTTGAAACCTTATCTTTCAGAAAAAAATTTTTTTAAAGACTTATTTATTTACACAAGCACTGGGGTACAGGCCAGAGGCAAGGAAAGGTGAGAGAATTCACCAGAGACAGAGTGGGGAGCAGAAGAGGCAGAAGGACCAAAGTACACTGCTGAGGGGAGCAATAGGCGAGACGGGAGAGGTTTGCCTCGCCATGTGGGAATCTCCCTGGCCGGCCGGGAATCGAACCGGCGCTGCAGAGGCTGTGGACAGCTTCACAGCGCCACGCTCAACCTGCTATGCCACCAGGGAGGCCCAAAACCTTATCTTTCAAAAAAAAAAAAATCTGTGGTAGAACCCAGAGATCGGTGCAGTGTTGTCAGTTTTGAGAAACGGTATCCAGGTTGGCAATGTGCCTCATGGTTGGCCTTCCATGGGGGCAGTTCCAGGGGTGATCCATCTCACCCATGTGGGAGATGAGTTTCTTCATCTCGCTCATGTTAAGGGCAGTTCCGATCATCACCTGAATACAAGACACAAGGGTTTAAAGTTTTACTGCTTTTCGGTCAGAGTAGCAACTCTTCCAAAATGTTTTCCTCTGACACAAGGCTGGGCAAGGTTGCAACTCAACAACATTCACTGAAAAGTCTTCTTCCAAGGAATACTACCTTCTAATATTTCAGCACGTACCTTTTCCTGAAATCTAGCCCCTCCCCTGCAGCATGATACCTTTACTAGGGACACCAACCTCACCTGCCCAGAATCCAATCAGTCCTGGCCCCTCCTCAGCCACCCTCTCATCTCAACAATAGCAATCCTGTGCCTCGGTTGGTCTCCACTTGGATGCCAGTGATTCCTTTTAAGGTGTGTCAGATCACATGGTCCCTGCACAGCCCTCCCCTCCCACCTTCAAGTGCATTACCTGATTTGGTCCTGCTGGCCTCTGGGCTACACCTGCAAGCACACTCCTGCCTCGCCCACCCCAGAACCCTCATTCCTCTTGCACAAAAATCATAAAGCAAGGAGCTGCCTCAGGACCTTAGCACTGGCCTATGCCTACACCTGGGATAATCTTTCCCCAAATAGCTGCCATGTCTCACTTGCCCATTCCCTTCAGGCTGCTGCTCAAATATCCCTGCCTCCTCTCAATGAAATGGCAACTCTGCCCCCTAGCCCGGGTATCCTCCATAGCGCCTTCACTGCCTGATATACAGATGTCAGAGGGAAATGCACAGACTCCACAGCACAGAGAACCGAGCCCTGAGCAACAAGGAGATGGAGAGAGGTGCGAGCCTAGCTGCCAGCTTCTTTCTGCCACGTGCCAGACGCTCTTAGGGGCAGGGTACACAGCGGGGCTCTTCTGCATTGGAGGAAGACAGACGAGAGACGCCTCTGAACACTAAGATAATGCAGGGGGAGTACCCAGGAGAGATGACTTCAGACAGCTACTCAGGGAGGGCCTGAGGACCAGAGAGCGGAGCCAGGTATGTGAAGAGCAAAGGCAGGGGGTCCAGGCAATGGGCAGGGCAAGCACAAAGGACTTCAGGTGTGAGAGGGTGAGGACGTGGGATTGGTGCAGTGCCATTGGGCAGAAGGGCAGGGCCTGGGGCCCTAGGGTGTGCTCTAGGAAGCCCACAATGGTTGGCAAGTGTGTGGCCCAAAGGAAGAAAAGCTGCAGCAAGATGGACCTGCCAAGTGGGGAGTAAAGGAGCAGCATGAGGCTCCAAGACGCTGCGACTTACACTCAGTGTAAAAATACCTCACTACTAGGGTAGGCCAGAGCTTCCATGCTCACAAACTCCAACACCAGAAGACCTTTACTAGGTCTTCATCGAAGACACACCTGTGGCTGTAAGTCAGCTCTCGAGTCCTCTGAGCTAATGACACCTTCCCCGGAGTAACTGCATCTAACCTCATGGCTATAGGGTACATTTAAACTTTCACCTTTGACCCTGACATTTCCGTGAGCTCTAGGTTCCTTCATAAGACGGTTTCCAACGAACCCCCAACACCCCACAATCCTACTCACAGTCTAATGAGATCTCAATTGCAACATGTCTAAAACAGAACTCTTAGTCCCACACCGCCCCAAATGTAAGAAAGCTGCTCCTCACCACCGCCCTCACACCGGCTGTTCACCCAGCACAACCCTCCAGCGGCTCCCAACAAGCAGTACAAACTCCAAGATTCTGCCCAAGAGCTGCAAGTCCCTGGATGCTGCTCACTCTAATCCTGGGCCCCCCTCCAGTCACACAGGCCAGCGTCCGCCTTCGACAAACACCAGAGCCTTTGCACTTGTTTTTTTATCTATTTGTAAAGTTAGTACCCTTTCTCATCTCCCACCTCACCTTCCAGTTGTCAGCTCAGACAGCCCTTCCCTGGACATCTATTTCAAATGCTCACCTCAATTTTCTGTGGTCCCTCCCTCTGCCCACATGTTATAACTTTACTGAACTTAACTGGCCATCATGATTTTCATTTATATCCATCTTCCCACTAAACATAAGCTCCATAGGGTCCCCATCTGCTTTGTTATCTCATAACTCCACGTAACGAGTAACAAGTGGTGGGGGGGTGGGAGGAAAGAGGTGACATGCAGCAGAGGCTCAAAGAATATCACTTGACTCAATGCAGGAATGGTGCCCCTGCCTTTCCTGTGGGCGATGGGATAGAGATTCACTAGCTTTGACATCAGGCTAATCACCAACCATTGCTACCTTTTTAGTACCAATCTGAGCAGAGCACCCTGGGAAAGGCTTGCTGACTGAGGGACTCTGCACAATCGTGGGCAGTACCAGGTGGGTGTGGTGGCTGCAAATCTTTATCCGCCAGTGATGTTAACGCCTGTAAGGTCCACAGGCGAACAATGTACATAAGTAGCTAACTGCACACTAGGGTTAATGAAATCTCTATGTCTCCACTTGGAGACATAAACAGCTATTAGTTAGAAGCAACAACAGCTAACAGTTAGAGGTCAAAGATGACACAGACATGTGGACCTGGTACATTATACTGACAGAGAATGTGGCTCCTTGTATCCATCATAAAGGTATTTAATAAGACTGACCAATCAAGAGCGGAATTAAACCACCCCCCTCGCCCCCCGAGCACTTGTTGAAGCAGACCCTAGGCCCTAGGAGATGAGCTTTACTTACAGACTTCCGGCAGGCTCTGGAAGCAAACATCTGCCTGACCCGGGAAGGCCGGCACATGACCCCAGGGCTGTCACTGAGCATAAAGATCAGTTCATCTATGTCCTGGGGTCCAAAGGTCCAGTTTTTACTAGTTGGCAAGGAAATCAGCTTGGCCCTTTCAGTGACTGGAGCTGAAAGAATAAAATTTAGAGAAAATCCATTTGAAAAATGTTTCATTTGTGAGTTACTTATAATGAACACTTGATAGTGAGGGCAGACACAAAGGACTTTTGGGAGGACCCATTTCGTTGCATAAAATACATTGACTATACGCCCTCAAAGCGTGTTCTCAGGTCAAAAAAGACACGATTCTACAGTCTTAAGTAGTAACTTACCACTTTCATCAATAACAAAATCAAAGCCATTCTTTCTGAAGATTTCCAGATTTTCTATCAAAATAGCTTCATTCACAGCAGTTAAATTGAGAGTCTGGGGTCTGAAAAACAGATTAAATCATATCTGAAGTCAAACATTAAGCTCTAAAGCAGAAATGAAACCAAAAAATACCCTGCAAAAACAAAATGTTTCTTGGAATTCATTTCAAAAAGCAACACAAATAACACACAGTTAAGTGCCTATCCTGGTGCAAAACTCTGAAAATTTCCTTTTTGTTTTTTTTTAAGTTCTTTTTTCAGTGTTCAAATAGAAATAAAATGTTTTGCTTTTCCTCAATTTGCCATCCCAACCTACCAGCCCAGTCTTTTTTCGAATCCTCTCCTTAAATATAATAAAGCATAAAAATGCTATTTTCCCACCTCACAACATAGATTGTTTGAAAAATTGGGTCGGGTCATTACAGACATCTGAAGACAGAGCAAGTAGCGATCTACCCACCCATCTCTCCTTTCAGATTTACTCAGGGCTTCGAAACGTACACTGCTGAAGTAAGGAGATCTAATGGTATGTTGACCTGGTTTCTGCCCTCAAAGAATAGTCCAGTTGGGAAGAAACACACTGATCAAATTGTCAAACAAATCAATTATAATGCTAAAGAATCAGGAAGAAGAGATACCCCACGCCATGCGAGCACAGTGCAACAAGGAGACCTGACTTGGTGAGACAGGGGCTGAGGGTTTCCCTGAGGAAATGAGCCTGCAGGGAAATGGGGGGATGTGGCAGATCAGAGGTAATGGGGGTGATAGCGGGATGCAAAGGGCAGAGAAATTCCAAATTCTGTAGTGACTATCTGGTCATTGGGATTGCTGCACCACAACAGAGAGGACAGGCTGTCTCTCTGAACACACACATTTTATACACTATAAATAAATATACTACATACCTTAAGTGGTCCTTCAACAAAAGGATTTTCTGGCCAATTATTGATGACTATATTAACAGCTAAAAAGGCCTGACACTCAGGTAACATAGCTATGTGACTTTAGGCACGTTATTTACCCTCCCTGTGTGTGCCTCAGTTTTATTACCTGTCACATGATTATAGAAACTACCTCACAGGTTTGTGAGAATTAAACGACTTTATACATGGAAATTGCTTTAACCAGGCCTGTCACATAATAAATGATAAATGGCAGTTATGGTCATTATGTAAAAAAATATGTGGAGGGCCTCCCCAGTGGCACAGTGGTTGAGTGCTGGGTTGCGAAGCTGCCTGCAGCCTCTGCAGCGCCGGTTCGATCCCCGGCTGCTCCCCGGCCACCAGAGGAGGGTCCCACATGGCGCGCAGACCTCTTCTGCCGCCCGCTGCTCCCCTCAGCAGTGTACTTCGGTCCTTCTACCTGCTCTGCTCCCTGCTCTGGCTCTGGTGAATTCTCTCACCCTCCTGTGCTTCTGACTGTACCCAGTGCTTGTATAAATAAATAAATAAATCTTAAAAAAAAAAAAAGTTGAGTTGGTACAAGGGGTTAAGCACCACACTACAAAGAAATCCGCACCTTCTGCAGCACGAGTTCGATTCCCAGCTGGCCAGCGAGCAACCCACAAGGCGAAGAAGACCTCTCCTGACTCGCTCTCTGCTCCCCTCAGCAGTGTATTTCAGTGAGTCTGCCTGTTCTGTTCCCCACTCTGTCTCTGGTGAATCCTCTCATCCCCTGCATCTCTGGCCTGTACTCCAGCTCTTGTATGCATAAATAAATCTTTTAAAAAAAATATGTTGAGGGATGCTTATGGCACATACATATACAGACACGCACACATACATATACCCACATACATACATATATACCCACACACATGTGTAAGCTACTAGATCTTAAATTTGGGAGGTGAAATGATGCTGAAAATTCTGATCGCTGGAATGAACTTACGCTATAAGCCTTTGGCCCTGGAGAACAGTGTGCTGCTGGAGCATCTCAAAATTGTATTTCTCATCCGTGGCATGTTGATCCACTATGAAGAGATCTGCATTCAGTTTGGTGATGATAAATCCCAAGTTAAACTGACCAATGATCTCCATTTCTGCAAACCTCGTTTTACTGTGTTAAAAAAAATGCTCACTATGAGACACTTTAAAAGATTATTTTTCTGACTATAATAAAACACTGTAATAAAATATTGCACAACACAAAACACAAAGTCCCTAACAAGTCCCACTTTTTAAAGATAACATGAGTTATTCACTCATTCATCCAACTCTGCAGAGAAAACGTTAATTTCTACTATTAACAATTTGATGTACATCCTTCAGTACTTTGTCTAAAGAGTTGAAGACTAAAGAAAAAAGAAAAAAAAAATTAAAGAGTCACTGTTTTTTTAAAAAAAAAAAAAAATGGAATTTCTCTCATCACTTAACAACGCATTTTTTCCAGACCCACTGACATAGATCCACTTCATTCTTTTTAATGGCCATATAGGAAGTCACTATGTGAATATATCATAATTTGACACATTCTCTTCTAAAGAACATTTCCTTTGTCTGCCATTTTAAGTCACACAAACTTGCAATAAGCATTCATGTCCAAAATCTACTCACTTGTGGGAGAATAGATAATAAATCCCTACATGTGGAATTATCCATTTTGTGCATTTTATTTTGAGAGGAAATCTGATATACTCCCACCAACAAAGTGTAATAGCACCTTTCTGCTAATACTGGGTATCAATCCTTCTAATAATATCTGCTAAGCTCACCACAGGATACTTCAATGGGTGGCTTGAAAATCTAATGTCATTAATGACCACACAAACCAGTCCAGACAAGAGACAGACACCACCACTAGCCTTCACATGAGAAATTAGCATGGTAATTCTGTAACCTGAACATTGTATTTTGTGAAAATATATCAGCCATGCGGCTATAGGGAATGCGATTCTGTGAGAGCCACCATGAAGCTCTGTGGTTCTCAAAGGGTGAGGACCTGAGCTGAGAAGGAAGGACCTGAGATTGTCCTTTCTTTTTGCAAGTGCTCCAGGAGAACTCTGACCAGGAGGAGCAAATGCTACTGTCTGGATACATGCTGGCCCCTCAGGTAGATGCCCCACGAGAAGAATCTGTGCTGGAAATATTCTTGAAAGATTTCAGGCAGCAGAACTGCATTTTTTTGTTCACTTATAGCAGCCCACTAAGAGGAACAAAAATACTCTAAAAGAAAAGACTTTACCTTATCTCTTTTCTTAGTTCATCTTCTGCAGCTTGATTTTCTCCAGGGCAAATCTTTGCCCTAAACTTCCTGTAATTCTGTTCACCTTCTCTTTGCTGTTCTTGGTGACGTAACTGCTCTATCCTTTTAGTTAAAGAACTCATGGAAAAGTCGAGGGGCACGATTTTCTTATTAATTTTAATAGCGACATCAACCTGAGACACTGATGTGTTCTGAGTATTAACCACCTCTTGAGGGGTGTCAGAATTTAAAGGAATGTCTTCTTTTTTTAAACGCTTTGTGTTTGAGGATGAGAGATTAGTTGGCTGAGGCAAAACTCTAAATTTACACGCACTGTTTTCTTGGTCTAAATGGCATTCTGTGTCTGAAAGATGATGGTGAGTCTCAAGTGACTTCTCAGAAGACTCCATGCTTCCTTGTGAAAACCTGTCTTCAGGGGAGCTTGCTACACAGTCACTACTGGACAGACTGCCCATTTCTGGGGTATTGACCCTTTCCTCTGAGCTGGCTGAAGTGCTGCTGAACCCCGAGTCTGTCTCCATGGCCACTCTATCCTTATGGTCATGAGATCCTTCATCTGAACTCGTCACCCCCTCCTGAGGGCCAGATGAGGCTGCGCCAGCAACAGTCTCCTGGGAACAGAGAGGATCCCAGGTGCTATCCAATGGTCCCCTTCTTTTCTGTTTGGGAGAGATCCGCCTCAGTGCAGTAGTCTTTAGACTCTGAGACATGTTCCCTGGTGTGTGACGAAGGGAGAAGGCCTCCCTCAGTCTGGAAATGGTCACTGCCCTTTTCTCTTCTCCTTGAGTTCTTGGGGAAGCAGGATGGCCCTGCGTTGCTGGGAGAGGCACTTCCATTTCCTCTGAGTGTGTTTTTATTAAGTTACCTAAGTAGACATGAACAGAGAAGAGTATCAGGGTTGTCACCGAAATGAAATATGAGGATATTTTTGGGTGAAAGACACTTCATGAAAGAGGAGATCCAAGACTAATTAAACATGAAAACCAATCTAAGTTAATCTTACAAGAGACAGAACTGAAAACCACCATGTGACGCCACCGAGACTCACCAGAATGGGGAGCACAAAACAAGACATGTACCCGAAGGTGAGGCTCCAGTGGAGTGCTCAGACTCTGCTGTGGGCAGTGAGTTTGGGATATGCACTTTGACTTTAGGAAACTCTGGACGTGTCTCCTAAGTCTAAACCATGCACCCCTGTGACCCAGGGTCGCGGCTGCTCTAAGAAATGTCCACCTGTGCTCCCCAAAGGGTATGTGGGGAGACCCGTGACAGCTTTATTCCTTTCAGCCCCAGACAAGTCACCCAACTGCCCATAGGTGCGACCTTTAAATACCAGGGAATGCTGGGGGGGGCCTTCCTGGTGGCGCAAGGGGTTCAGTTGCAGCACGATGAAGCTATCTGCAGCCATAGCAGCACATGTTCGATCCCCGGCTAGGGAGCTACCCATATGGCACAGCAGACCTCTCCTGTCTCACCTGCTGCTCCCCTCAGCAGTGTATTTCAGTAGATCCACCTGTTCTGCTTCCCACTCTGTCTCTGGTGAATCCTCTCACCCCCCAACACCTCTGGCCTGCACCCCAGCTCTTGTATGCATAAATAAATAAATCTTAAAAAAAAAATACCAGGGAACACTGCATAGCAGGGAGAATGATGAGCTGCCAACCAGGACCTGGGAACCTCACAAACCAAACACTGAGAGGAAAAACAGTACATGGCAAAGACATCAAACAAAAGCAGATAAAACTGTGGTGTTAGAAGTCAGGAAGAGTTACCACTAGGGTGTAAGGGTGGTTCCACAGGGGCTACTTCTCCACCTCAGGGCTGATCCACTTTTAAGTTCTATGCATATGGTGTGCTTGTTTCTGTACGATGCCACACTTCCATAAGCTACCTCTAAGGAGGGCATGGTCAACCATGCTTCAAGAGGCACAGCTATGCCAGGCAGGTTCTCACTGTGGGGCAGCCTTGCTGGCAGATTGTGAGCAAGCTCAGGGGTGCACCGCTGGCCCATTCCAGAGTGTGTACTACCTACCCCACTCCCACATACACATCTGTATGATCTCAAGCAGAGAACGGCCCAGAAAGACAGGGAACCACCACCTACTACCAACAGCTCTGCCCCTTGATGTCAGTGAGCCTGTGCCCTGCCCAGCCCTCAGGACCTTTGTGCCTCCACCACGCCCTCTATCAACAGAGCTGTCCACCATGGCAATCCACGAAAGCCTATTCCACTGTCTTTCAAAGTGACCTCTCCCCACTCTTGTGTGTTAGGAAATGTTAGGGTGGAGTAGTCACTCCCAGCCCTACACTTCCCAGCCCTACCCTTCCCCTACCCTTGGACTATGGTTCCTGGTAAATGAATCTCTGAATCTCTGATTTACAGATTCATCTCAAAGCAATTTCTTCTCACTGGGACTAGCATTCACCTGTCACCTTACATTCCCCCAAACCCTAGTTTTAGCTTCCTCAATAGCTCTCTGGTCTTTCCGCCTCTGAGGACACAAATAGGTACCCAGTACCTCCACCTCTGTGCAGACACAGAGATCAGGGCAGGCTGATTTAGATAGCACCCCACCCCAGGACTGCTCCTGGCTGGTTAGGGCAGGTGATGGCAAGGCACACGGGAGGGGGGTGTCTCAACTTTGGCCCTCCTCCCAGATATTCTGCATGCACTTGGTTTGGATCAGTAAAAGTAAAAATAACTACTAAATAAATGGCTGATCACTTATGACCAGGTAGGAAAATAATAATGATGCATGTTATCACAGATATCAAACCAGCTTTGTGGAAACTCCTCCTTTCAACATGACATCAGAGAAGAACGCACCATGGTGACATTTGGGAAAATAGCAAAGCATGAGCCACTGAAACATCCCTGCTCTACTCAAAGCAATTAGAAAACTGGCAAAAACGGCCATAATCAGGCCTCCCTGGTGGCGCAAGGGGTTAAGCACTGCACTATGAAGCAATCAGCAGCCTCTACAGCATGAGTTCAATACCCAGCCAGCCAGGAAGCAACCCACATGGCGCAGCAGACCTCTCCTGATTCGCCCGCTGTACCTCTCAGCTGTGTGTTTCAGTCAGTCTGCCTATTCTGCTCTCCACTCTGTCTCTGGTGAATCCTCTCACCCTGCACATCTCTGGTCTATACCCCAGCTCTTGTATTCATAAATAAGTAATTTTTTTTTAAAAAAAGGCCATAATCGGGCCTCCCCGGTGGCACAGCGGTTGAGCGCTGGGTTGGGAGCTGTCCACAGCCTCTGTAGCGCTGGTTTGATTCCCAGCTGCTCCCCGGCCACCGGAGGAGGGTCCCACATAGCATGCAGACCTCTCCTGCTGCCTGCTGCTCCCCTCAGCAATGTGCTTGGGTCCTTCTGCCTGCTCTGCTCCCCGCTCTGGCTCTGGTGAATTCTCTCGCCCTCCCGCGCTTCTGACTGTGCCCAGTGCTTATATAAATAAATAAATAAACAAATCCTTAAAATTAATTAATTAATTAATTAATTAATTATTTAAAGAAAGGCCATAATCAACTTCTCAGAAACCTGGAAATTAACAATGGGCTTGCAGCAACTGGGGAGTGTTTATTTAAAAAAATAGCTGAATCTTGTTAAGAATGTATCCCTGTGTGTTCTGGATGTGGTTGCTCATGTCTCTTTTTATTCAGATTACCTGTAATTTCCTGGTGTGACACAGCCCCTGTCTAAAACAATGCAGATCTGTTTCATGTCCAAAAAATTACCTCAGAAAAAAATTATGACAGTATCACAGTAGCTTTATGGTCAGAGGTTGTTTATACACTTACATTTTTCTTACCTTCAACATCCAACAGAGGCTGCTGGCTGACATTCAGTTTGTTAGCATCACTATCAAACATTGCAATCAAAGACGTCTTTAAAACTGCCAACAAAAGCTTCTCCTCTTGTAGTAAAATTTGTCTCTTATCTGGAGTAACATTGACATCAACACATTCTACAGCAAGAAAGAAAATAGTTTTGTTTAGGTAGTTCACCTTTAACAATAAAAATTTCCCTACCTACCATTTTATTCATGTGTTCTTACCAAAAGCATCCTTAAAAAGTACATTACTGGATTCAGATTAATATTCAAAAAGCATAAAATTCACTCTTTCAAATGAGTAAGGAAAAGATGAACAATTTTTTGAATAAGCAAATTATGCAAGGATTTGAATGGATTATTTGCAAAAAACCAAATACATGAAAAAGCACAACACATGAAAACTGCACACTAAAAATGACATTTTATCACCTATTAAATTTAGTTAAAAATTATAATAGCTACCAATAGATCATTGGTAGATGTACATATTGTTACCACATGATCATATTCACTAACCCAATAATTCTACTTCTAGAAATTTATTAGATATATTCATATTTTGGAGTTCCATGAATGCAGCTATAAAATCATGTTTCTGAATAATTTTCAGTGACATGGAAAACAGTAACACTAAAAAAAAAAAAAGAGCAAGATTTAAAATCACCCAAATTTTTATTTTCACCTCGAAGGATGGAGACATATATCTTCACACATTGTTTAAGGTTTGTGCATAGTTATTTCTAAGCATCTAGAAAAAATACTGAATAATAATAAATGCAAATGTTAACAGAAGGAAACAAAAAAATATTTTCAAAACCAGGAAGAACATTTTAGTATACTTTCTGTCTTGGTTGACAAGAAAAAGTTGTATTTTCCTAACAATATAATTAATATAATTTCTAGCCAAAGGCAGGCGAGTCTGTAAAAATGGAAATAAAATTCCATAAAAGTCAAAAAAAAAAATCACCACTTGTTATTACTATAGAAGTCTCTTCCCAGTCATATCAGAGCTTTAAAACTAATTTTTTTTCTTTTAGGCATAAGTCACTGATTTTACTAACATATCAATGGAACCTACCTGAATCAACAGCAATGTTCAGAACAACAAAAGGATACTGATGTCGATTATACATGTGATAGACCTCATTCACAAGTCTGGAAACCTAGTGGAAAAACAAAGATCACAAAAAAATAAATATTCCCTTCCCCTGTTCTAATAACACATGACTCTAACCAGCCACTGAAGGGACATGCTTTTAACAGCTTTACTGAGGTATAACTGACCTAACTAACTGCACATAGTTAGGTGTACAATTTGATAAGTTCTCGACATTCTTCAAATGTACTGAGAAATGTATTTACATGACTTTATATTGAAATTCTGAAATGGCATTAGGAGTAAACCATAAAATCACACTAATTACAATGTAAATAAAAAAGTTAAAGGTGAAAAATACCTGGTTCAATTTAAAGTATCACTGTAAAACAGAAAATAGTTCTGAGGCACAAAGCTGCTGAAAATGCAGAATCAAATCTGAACCACTAAAAGCCCATGTAACCTTATCAAGATGAGCTGATAAGCCTGAGGTAGAAATAATCTGGGCCCTTATTTTCCTGGAAAGCGGACAAAAGTGTGGACGATGTGTCAGGCCATACTGAAAAGTCTAAACATTTTAAGTACTTGAAATGTATACATTCTTACCTTAAAATAATAAATATACTGGTTGTTAATTTGTGCACATATATATACACAAGCTTTTCTAAATGCCTTTTCTAAATGCCTAAAATTTAAAATCACATTTGTGAGTCAACACCCCACATGCCACATAAATTGCCTGTCAGGAAAAGCTATTATATAAAAAGTCAAAGGCAAAATGAAAAAACCAATACCAAAAAAAGTTTAATACCTTTGCTGGGTCACAAGGACGTCGATTGATGAAGAAAAACTGTCTATCCGTTGAGCTCCTTCCAACACCATGAGTACAGTGAGAAATGAAGCCTGAGATGCTATCCAATGTTAATGTGTCCAGAAAGAAGCATTCCAGAGAGAAAAGGATTAGGAGCACATATTAGGGCACATTCTCCAAGTAAAAAGAAATTAAGAACATAGTACCTGGTGACATGTCTGTAAGTATTCATATTTCTATTACTGTGTATCCATTCTAAATCCTAAAAAGTACACAGAGCCTCTGGAACACTCTAAATCCCCTGTACTTAACAAATCCACCAGAGGCAATGCAATGGATCTTCTCACCTTTCATATTAAATCCTTGGCCCCCAAGCAAGGTGTGGGTCTCCCCTCAAAGATCACTTTCTGTATCCTCTGTGCTATCCACCCTAGCTGTCTGAAGACTCCAACTGCTAGAATCACGATCTTTGTCCATATTCCTTGCCCTTTTAAAATCTGTTCTTAGTTAGCAAACTTGTAACTAGGAAGTATTTATTATACATGAGATCTACCTTCAGGGGGATCTGCAATTTCAAAAAAATCAATATTTTAACATAAAGACATGAACCCATGTCTTTGATTTCAGGCAAAAGCCAAAGGCAAGTGGAGAAAGATGAGCAATATGGACATCACAGGCCAACCTAACTTATGAAAAATGCCTAGTTTTCTTAAACTAAAAGTAATCATGCCGGACTGTACGTTGGGTGAGGCATGAATTACAGGAAATGAAGCCTCTACTGCTCTCTGCTAATCCCAACAAAGTGAAACATTACCCATAAAAGAATTTAAAACGTATTCTAGTTATTCACTGAACAGAGCCTTTACTACAAAGACTACTGTAATACAAAAAATTCCTCAAACGCACCTGTTACCAAGAATGTTGTCTGAAGGAAGTAACTGAGTCTTTTCTAGAAATCTTTCCCAGCAGTATTACTGCCCACAGTTTTATGATGAACTAAGAAACTATAAGGCATGAAATCACTATCTTTAAGAAGAAGAAAAAAAAACCTCAGGAAAAACTGCTCCATTGGGGTTTTCCTGGCAGCAACCTACTTACCAGAACAGATTATGCAGCGCGTCGGAACAGCTCAGCCCGTACTCCTCACAAACTGGGTCACTAGGGGGCAGCTGAACAAAAGGAATGAGGCTTTGCAACTAGAAAGAAACCAAGATTCAGTTACTTCCTAATAGAGCTAGGAGGCACCTGACTTCAGAAAGGAAGCAAAAGAGGGGGGTCAAGTGTTGTCTTTCCTAGTCAAGCTTCCCCATGAAGAGCACCGGGAAACTCAGACCCTCACAAGCTGCTTTTCGGAGGGCTCTCATCATTTTGAGTTATTAGAAAGATAAAATGCTACTTAGCCATAATGAATACATTGCGCATAACATTCCATTTATTTTTTTCAGAGAGAGTAAAAGGATTATTTTCTTCTCTAGAAGAATAAAATTAAGAACTTTTAACTTACAGTATTAATCTTTGTGATCAGGACCCAATAAAAACTCATTTCTTGGACTTTAGTCTCTATTCCATTAGAGAGAATTACAGAAACCTGCCATATTCACTAGAGCAATAAAATATATTTTAGAAACTGGCCACCACTACCTGCTTCTGCCCAAACACAGCTCCAATGTTTTCCTTCATGCTGGAGCTCCCACTTGTGCATAAAACAGGCTGTCGTCTGCCCTGTCCAACCTGATTGGTGCAACTTACACGAATGCCTGGTGAAATGATACAGTAGGCATGTAAGACCTGGACCATTCTGGCATACTCCTGTTCAAAAAGCACAAAGGCAAAACTCAACATTACATTAATCTTAACAAGAATATAAGTTTTCTGTACACTACAAATGTTTTATTTTTAAAGAATAAACATGATTTGGGGCCTCCCCAGTGGTGCAACGGTTGAACACTGGGTTGCGAAGCTGCCCGCAGCCTCTGCAGCGCCGGTTTGATCCCCGGCCACTGGGCGAGGGTCCCACATGGCGCGCAGACCTTTCCTGCTGCCCGCTGCCCCACTCAGCAGTGTACTTCGGTCCTTCTGCCTGTTCTGCTCCCTGCTCTGGCTCTGGTGAATTCTCTCACCCTCCCGCGCTTCTGACTGTATCCAGTGCTTGTATAAATAAATAAATCTTTAAAAAATAAAAGAAATAACTCTATAAATCTTTAAAACTTTTAGATCATATGCCCTTGATCACATATGGTACTGTAAACCAACATTACCCCCTAAAAAGAAAAATTTAAGGGAAGACAATCAACTCCAGTAGATCTTTCACTACACATGCACATTCTACTACAAATACTCTTGGAAAATGGGATTTTGAATTTATGTACCTTTTTAATATTCCTTTGAAATTCCTTATGGCGCACAGGTAGTGTATAAAATAACTGTTGTATGCTGACCGTTGTCCCTCTGGGCCGTGGACATGGGCTTTTCTGGACAATTTTCCCACTATGATCAAACACCAGCCGCGTCCCAACCTTCACAGATGTGTGGCAGGTAGAAATAGTTACGTCACTGTAAGAGATTGCCAGGCAGGGCATGGCCAATTAGAAACTCACTGGTGTTTGACGTTGCATGCTCATTTTCTCACTGTTCTCAAAACTCTCCTAAACGCAAAACTCTCCTTAAAAGATGAGATAATCAAGAAGATCTAAATGGGTAAGGTGTCATCATAAAATCTGAGGTTTGGTACCTACATGACAGTGAGACAGAGAGTTCTATAAGTGCTTTGTTTTGGTAAAAGTTTTGATACTTGGTTAAGTTTTGTTTTGCTACACTGCAAAACAACAAAAGATCTCAAAATTTATATATTCATGAACACAGATTTATTTCTGTTTTGATATTATTGTTCTAACAAAACTTTTTTAAAGGTCTAAAAGAAAATTATGATACAAATGTGTAACTGCTTACAAAAATACAGAATCTATTATGTCATTTTTGCTTCCATTAAAATTTTTCCTAAACATTGAAATAAATTAAGCCCAATAGTAGCTATACTCTATTATCTGTAACTTAAAATTTGAGAGTTTACTGCTTAAATATATAGTAACTTTTTTTTTAATAATACTATTTGGTTCGTTCCATTCATAGCTTACATTTCAGAAGTATGACTACTTAGATTGGTAGTAAAAGAACAAGAATGCAGAAGTTAGAAGTTGAGACATTCAAATGGAAATGTGTAAACAATAATGATTCTAATTATACTTTTTATTTCAGAGAGATTTTTACAAGAGATCAAATCAGTGGATATATAAAATATTCCATCACCTCAGTGCACAAAGTGAACTCAGAGCTTCCCCCCGAAAGCCAAAAGTTTCAACCTGAGTTAGGTCAGCAAACTCTTGAATCTTAGAAGTGTGATGTTTCAGAGCTGAAAGAGAGGCATAAAGTAAAGCCCAAGATATGTCAAGTGAGCGGGCAATGAATATGCACAATACCTTCTGAAGTAACTGGTTTTAAAAAGCTGTTCTTGTGTCTCTTAAGACAATGTTACTCAAAATTCTGACATTTTGCCCAAATAGTTTTTTTAAAAAGGATTAGAAAATTTAAACTTACTTAAGCCTTCAAAGTTTTCTTCTTCTACCCCGCATCCATTGTCTGAAACTTCAATGAGATCCACCCCATAGTCTTTAAGCTTTAGATCTAAAATGTTTAAAATATTTATTTCTCAAAAATTGATTCAAGCTACAAGCTTTTATATTGACAGTATTTATAACTTACATAAGGCAAACTTGAGTCTCAGCTACATTGATTTAAATATATTAATCTCATTTTTTATTTTTTATTTTTTAAATACTTCTTGACCAATTTCTAGTTCAGATAAAACAGTTCATTTTTCTTTCTTTTGAAAGAAAGAACTATTTAATGACTATCTTAAAACAGTCATTAAAGAGAACAGGTTCTATAATCAGACATCTGGGATCAAATTCACTGACTTAATAACCTCGAAAACATTACATTCCTTGTGCCTAAATTTCCTTACCTGTAACATGGTGCTAATAACAATAACAAAAATTCCTATCAAATAAGGTTATTCTGCAGATTGTTATCCCAGTTATAGTTGCTAGCACAATGCATGTCTGGTACACAGTAAGAACACAATAAAAGTTAATTGCTATTATTACTACTACCTAGCAAAGTACTAGGAACAATAATAGGTATAAGATTTAAGTTTAGAGAGTAATAATTTCTCAGTTTACAGACACCTGATTTCTCTAACAGTAAAAACTTTTCATGAATAGCACAAACTGATGAATTCTTATGGTTTCAAGTTCTCCCAAACTTACCGATATTAGTGGCACCAGCATCCAGACTATTTTCTACCAACTCCTTTACGGCAGTGCTGAGACTCAGTACCACTTGTCCAGAACAAATTTGATGGACTGACTTCCGATCAATAGGTCTGATGACCTTAGCACGTTCTGTACTAAAGAAACCAGTTACAAGAAATAAAGTAACTGCAATTATTTTTATCCTGGTTTTAACTGTGGGAAATGATTCATCTCTGTTAATGGTTAATAGGTCTAACATATTAATTTACTATACAAACATATCCATTTATTATGGTCATAAATATAAAGGCTGTTCTATAATCTTTAAATATCTGTCAAAAGATCTTCTGGGGGCCTCCCTGGTGGCGCAAGGGGTTAAGTATCAGCACTATGAAGCAATCCGCAGCTACTGCAGCACCACATGGCGCAGCAGACCTCTCCTGTCTTGCCGCTGCTCCCCTTAGCAGTGTATTTCATTGTATTTCAGCCTGTTCTGCTTCCCACTGTCTCTGGTGAAGCTTCTGGTCCCCACCTCCCCCGCACCTCTGGGCTACACCCAGCTCTTGTATGCATAAATAAATAAATCTTTAAAAAAAAAGGCTTCTGGGCCTCCTTGTTGGCCTAGAGATTAAGTCACAGCTCTATGAGCACTATGGCCTGAGTTCGATCCCTGGCACAGCAGACCTTTCCTATCTCACCTACTGCTCCCTTTAGTAGTATATTTCAGTAAATCCACCTGTTCTGCTCCCCACTCTGTCTCTGGTAAACCCTCTACCCTCCCACCTCTGGTCTATACCCCAATTCTTGCACACAAAAATTAATTAAAAAAACAAACTTAAAAATCTTCTGAATAGACACTTCAAATACAGGAGAAACTTATAAACTGATAATACTGGAATTTACATGGGAAAGACAAACATTTTCCCTCAAGCCATGGTCAATAATCTTTTGTAACACTAGGAACTTCTTTCTTGAAAAATGAAAGCATCATTTCCCACACAATTTGAAAAACCAAGAGTATGTGGGAAATACAGTGTTTATGTAAAAAAAGTGAAACTATCTTAGGAACTGGGTAACCAGTTTTTATATTCCCATAGTTTTCTGAATCTCACTCCAAATTCAGGCTTGGCAAAGCTTGCTGACTTAGTAAATACCCTCAAAGTTCTTGCTGCACCTGCTCGAATTGTTTCCAACTGGTTTGTCTCCACCTTCTTCCTATTCTATTCCCTCTTCCTTGCTACTGTCAGAGTGAACATTAGACATCTAACATTAGGTTTTTGGCACAAAACCTTAACAGGTTTTGTACTATATGAGGTTTAAAATCTAGTCATAACTGGACACCAATCTACCTTATTTTGTCATCCTCATCAATCCTTCTCCCTTGGCCAACTCCCCTACAATCTAATTACAGTGAACTGTTTTGTGAATATCACAAGTTGCTTTAGACACTGCACCTTGTCCACACAGGTCTGTCTAGACTGCTCCCCTCATTCTCTGCCTGACAAACCCCTCCTCATTCCAAGAATGTAATCCATGTATTCATTAATTTAGCAATTTCTAGTGAAAAGTTTAATCCAAAACTTGGGTACAACAGAACACAGGAGCCTCCATGGCAGGGAAACTTTTAGGTGTTTCCCAGTTTCTGACACATAGTAAACCTGCAATAAATCCTTGTAAAATAAAGTAACAAATATCGTTACACTTCATTCTAACTTACAAAGGATTTTACTCATTTGCCTTAAAAGTGAAAACTGCCCATGATACTGCATAACAATACCACTTAACAGAGAAGTATCTAAAAATGAATTTAATAGCAACTAAGTGGAGTATTGCACAATGTAATTGTTTGCATTTGCTAGTAAATCTTTCTGGTTCCCTGGTTGCTGTCTGGTGCTAGCTCAGAATGTGAGTCCAGAGAATTTCTGAAGAGCCCAGAGCTCAGACCCCTCCTGTGGTTCCACCTCAGAGCCAGCAAGGACAGGAGAGAGGTTGCGCTTGGCTGTAACAAGTGCTCCCGCTTCCTAATCAGAATTTGCATTGTTTTCTCATTATGACATTAAAATGTGAATTTTGCTTCTGTATGCAGGAGAAATAACAAAGTCTCATAACTGTTGGTTTTATTGGTAGCACCTTCTGCTGAGAATTTCTGAGGATCTCATGAGAGGATAATGTTCTTTCCAAATGAACTATTTTGTAATTACACTCCACATGATTGTTTAAAATGATTATTGTTTCACCTTAATATAAAAAGATTTATTTGCCAATAAAACACTGGGTTTAAAAAATAATAATAATAAATAAAAATTAGGTTTTAATAATAATAATAATAATAATAATAAATAAAATAATAATAATAATAATAATAATAAATAAAAATTAGGTTACCTGGCCCCAAATTGGTCCACATCCAATGTTTATTTTGAGGAGTTAAGATAAAAACATTTAAACAGATAACAAATCTGCATCCTGACATTGACCATAACTGAGTTTGGTATAACTTAGTAACCAGTCATCACATCCTCAATGCTATAGAGAAGTACTGCATTTTTTTTTTTTAACGTGCAGCCATGCAAATTAGCATGTGCCTTGAAGTCAAATAACCTTAATTTTAAAGAAGCGAGACAAGCCAGTTAAAAATGAAATAGCCAGAGGCCTCCCTGGTGGTGCAAGGGTTAAGACGCAACCCATGAAGCTGTCAGCATCCTCTGCAACACGAGTTCGATCCCCCGCCAGGGAGATACCCACATGGCGCAGCAGACCTCTCCTGTCTCGCCCGCTGCTCCCCTCAGCAGTGTATTTCGGTTGTCTGCCTGTTCTGCTCCCCACTCTGTCTCTGGTGGATCCTTTCACCCCCCCAGACCTCTGGCCTGTACCCCAGCTCTTGTCTGCATAAATCAATCAATCTTTAAAAAAAAAAATGAAATGGCCAGTTGACTGGGACGTCGCGCTCGGGCTCAGGTCCTGTAGTGCGCGGGCGAGCTGGCAGAGCCAGAACCGGCCGAGCCCTCCCACCCCGCCGACCCCGCCCTTAAAGGGCACCCAAAGGGCAGCGGGGCGGCGCCAGGGCCTCGCAGCCGCAGGCTCGCCGCGCGCGTGGTCCCTTTTCCTCCTTGCCAGGAATCTAGAACGCCGTGGGTCTGAGAGGAAGAGGGCGAGGGGAGACTGCAAGCCCCGCTCACCTCGGGCCCTCGCCTCGCTCCATGGAGCCAGAGCCTAATCCGCCTTCCGGACTCCGGACAGTTGCCGCCGGGGCTCGCACGGGCGCCCGCCCCTCGGCCATTGGCAGGCTCCACCGCGGGGCCCCGCCCCTTCCGGACAGTCCGCCAACGCGCCCCTATCGCCTTCTCGCTGATTGGTTGCGTCAAAAAGCTGAGTCCGTGACGTTAAAAGAGCCAGGACCAATTAGATTGCACAGACCGCGCCGGTCGGAACGCCAGAGTCGGGTCGGGAAGGAGGCGGCAGCGGTCTGTGGTGGCCCCGGAGGGCTTCTGAGCGGTCGTGTCCCAGCCCGTCTCCCTTCCTCCTTCGGCTCCCGTGATGCCTATGTACCAGGTAAAGCCCTACCATGAGGGCGGCGCCTCTCTCCATGTGGAGCTTCCCACCTGCATGTACCGGCTCCCCAACGTACACGGAAAGACCGGCAGCGCGACTCCCGTCGTGGGCCACGTGCAGGTAGGACCGCGCCGCCCCGCCCCACCCCCCCACGCCTCCTGCGCATGCGCCGGGGCTCCGCCCGCGCGCCCCCCCACCTCCCCTCCCCCGTCCCCGCGCAGCGCGCAGGCGCCTGCTTGCCTGTCCAGAGCGTGGGTGCCGCGGCGGGGCGGGGTGGCCGGGGCCAAGGTCCCCCCCCGCCCCGCCTCCCGAGCCCCCAGACTCCGAGTGACCCTAACTTTTGCCTATTAAAAATTCTGTCCGTTTTGTATATACCCTCTCCTTTTTTTGCTTATGATTAAACTTGTATTGCAAAAATGCTTATTTTGAGGAATTATAAGGCGAACCCTAGTGTTGCCGTCACCCTGGTTAACACAGGTTGTCAACCCCGCACCTAACTGCTTCCCCCTTCAGTGGTCCCGGCTTGCGTGGTGATTCTGTCCTGCTTCATCTTCCCACCTGATTAGGTGTCCCCACGGTGCGGTCTTGTAAATGGATCGTGCGGTTCGTGTCCTTGTGTCCGGCCGCTGCTGCTGCTGCTCATAGACATGATTTAGGGGATCGCTTGGTGCCGTGGCAGCAAAGTACGGTCTTCTCCCCAGTCTGCTGACTGCCCCTCGCGGGTGGTGCGGTGCCCAGCAGCTGCTAGGAATCAGCCCCCAGGCACAGCATATGTACAAAGGAATGTAATTGCTCAGCGGGCAGGTCTGTCTGTAAAATGCACTAGAGAAGTTGCTTGCCAAAGTGGTTTTGCCGGTTTGCTCTCACCTTGCAGTGTGTAAGAAAGCCTGGTGCCCGTACCCTCCCCAGAGCTGATGGGTGTACAATGGAACCCTCATGGGGTTCTAGCTCAGATTCCCCAGACTTCCCGATCAGCCACACCTTTCATGTTTTTTGGTCATTTGTGTTGCTTTATGCCTTTATACCTGCTCATGCCTTTCACTTTTTTGGTTACAAATACACAGCTTAGGTACCAAGGGAGACATCTCTTTATTCTGACTGAAGATGGGTGAATAGGTCACTTCTGTGGGTTTTTTTCACATTGCTTATGACCCTTCACTTTGCCTTAATAACTTTCTGCCTTTGGAAGAGAGATGGTTAGGTCTGTTTAAATGACCATTGTCTCTCTGCAGAGGTAAGACAAAAGTGGCAGCCTGGTCCAGAATCCCCTCAACTGGACAGTTCCGTGGAACTGAAAAGAAACGCAGGACACATCTCATTTGAGACCAAGTCCATCCTGCCTGCTTGCCTTTCTTTTCTTTCTTTCCAACCTATCTTCCTTCCTTCTTTCCTTCCCTCCCTCCCTTTCTTTCCCACTGCCTAGCCTACCTTCAGTCTTTAACTGTACACTTTTGACTGAGAAGACACACAGTTTCACTTTAGCAAATGATAGACCACTCTGATATGGATAAACAGATACTAGAAATAAAGCATTTCCAGGATAAATTAAAGCAACAGGAAGAATGAACTGCTGCTTCTAAATACATGTTAACATACAGCAAATGGGTAAATACAATATGCCAAATCATATTTCCTTGCTCACAAGGAAAACAGCAGCAGGTACTGGTAGGTATGGCAGATCTAGAGCATTTGCACATTACTCAGGCCAACAGGGTGTCTGTCAAGCTGTGTGTGCTTGGGGCACCTAATCACAGACAGACCACATTATCTGGGCAGCCTTCATTTCAGATATTCTCCAGTGTGTGTCGATGGGTCTCAGCTCCATTAGAGGACTGGTGGTGGACTCTGGTGCTTTGGTGGCAGGAGCACTACAGTGACTACACCTGAAGGGGGAGATGCTGTCCTTCCACACCACTACCAACAATGTAAGCGAGAAGTATTTCAAGTAAAAATTTTAAAGAAATAATTCATTAGGTATTTCTTTGCCCCTGGTTGGGATTTTTTTTAAGAAATGAAAGATGGTGCACTGGCAGTGCACAAATACAGGCTGGTTACAAGATTGGAAGTGTCACTTGGGAGGGCTGTCACTGACTAAGATGAGGCTGTTCCACAGGACAGCTCACCCTGTCACACATCATGCATTCACACTTATTTCCAGTTAGTACCTAATGACTTAATTGGCTTGATGAACTCTTTGTTCTCCTTTGTTCCACCCAGAAGTCACTCATCTTACATATCTTTATTGTTTGATCTTAAACAAGAGCAGCAAGTAAGGAGAGGTGAGAAGGTGGTGATTAGCTCAGGGGCAGATAGGAAGGAGTTAGCCAGGGGAGAGGCAAGAGGGAACAGGAGTGGAAGTGCTGTGGCAGGTGGGGCTGAGGGTGTCGTAAGAACCCAGAGGACAGTGCAAGGGGGAGAGTGTTGTGTGAGGAGCCAGCGGGGACACAGCACACAAGGTATGTAGTAAGCTACACAAGGCTTTGCTTTTTGTCCTAGGAGCCTACATTAACAAAAGAAAGGAAATGACAGGATCCGCAGGGTTTTTCCATCTCCGTAGCTGCCATCTTAGGGATGGATTGAAAGAGTAGATGAAAAAGGGCACCACGGGCCCAGAGGCAGTAGGCCAGGTGAAAAAGGATGTCTTGGGGGTCTCCCCAGTGGCACAGCGGTTGAGCGCTGGGTTGTGAAGCTGCTGCAGCCTCTGCAGTGCCAGTTCGATCCCCGGCCGCCGGGCAAGGGTCCCACATGGCGCCCAGAACTCTCCTGCCACCCTCTGCTCCCCTCAGCAGTGTACTTCATCCGTCTGCCTGTTCTGCTCCCTGCTCTGACTCTAGCGAATTCTCTCACCCTCCTGCGCTTCTGACTGTACCCAGTGCTTGTATAAATAAATAAATAAATCTTTTTTAAAAAGGGTGGGGGGATGTCTTGGACTTGAGCAGTAACAATGGAGACATGCTTAGAGAAGCCCGGGGATTCCAGAAAATGGATAACATCTGCTGATGAACTGGATCTACGTGAAAAGGCTGTGTTGAGTGACTAGGGGAGGAGACATGTTCCCAAGAACATTTAACTTACCAGCACGCGAAATGAGCAGGGGCTCTGCTGTTCACCTTGCGTCTGAATGCATATTTGAAATAAACTCACGGTTGCTGCCATGTTGACTGTGCTGTCTAGTTAGAAGCCTTTTCCTTATGTTTGAGGTAGTCTTTATTTTCTGGACTTAAAATGGATTATCTAGTGTAAGAGTTCATGAGCCTGGAAATAGGTTGTACAACATGATTGTACTGGGAAGTTTCTTGTTGCCTTTTTTTTTTTTCAAGTAAATCTGAACAGATTTATTCCTCAGCAAATATTATACATCTGTTTGCTGTGTACTGGTCAGCATGCAAAAACAGTGCAGACTCAGTGAATGAAAGGTGTAAACATTGCATATTTGAGATTTCACATTTCAACAGTGGAAAAATTCTAGAAGATTCTAAGATACAAGAGTGCCAGTACTGCCTAGATAATGGTTTGGGGAATTCATCGTTCAACCCCATGAATAGATTTCCAGGGCGCAGGACAATTTTTTTGACCTATGTGTGCTCCCTTTCCCCGTTCCTATAGAAATCATTGAGGTACATTGTTATTGCCCCATTTTTATATTTATTTATGCAAAAACAATTTATGCTTATGTCCTATCCTTGTCTTAGACTAAAATACCTAAAATACGAGTCTCACAGTTTCAGAATGGTTAAAAGCCACACCATTTTTTTTGCTTGAAAGCATTTGTGGACCCATTTGCAGGGCCTCTTGGACTGGGGAAGAATATGATGATTCTCCTACTTCGTTTTAACATTTTAAAAGGTGGGAGGTTTGATGAATTTGTGGATTTAAGTTTAGACAACTGATCAAATTTTAAAATGTTTTGATGCTGGTTGGTTTAGGAAGAGTCTAACACATCTCTCGAAGCTCTTGAGTCCCGCCAAGATGACATTTTAAAACGTCTATATGAATTGAAAGCTGCCGTTGACGGTCTCTCCAAGATGATTCAGACACCAGATGCGGACCTGGATGTAACCCACATAATCCAGGCTGATGAGCCCACTGCATTATCAGCCAATGCGCTGGACTTAAATTCAGTGCTCGGAAAGGTAAGTTCACTTGGAAAGCTAAAGAATGTCAGAGTGCTGTGTTGTTTTAGTGCCAGCAAATTGTGCTAGTGTGATTAGAGCCTTGACCTTCTAGTTTTCAAAAGTGGCGCAAAGAGTATGTTTTTTCTCCTCTGAATGCTTTAATCTTTGCCCAAAACAGACTTGTGAGCTATGAGTGAAACCAGTGCAAGCTCTACAGCCACTTTTTGATTTCTCAGACCCAGTGCAGAAGAGTATGGGGGTTGGGGGAAGCAGAAAAGTCAGGAGATAGGGTTTCCTGCCATTCCTGGCACTATGCGACCAGCGACCTCCAAGACCTGAAGAAACAGTCTGATAGTTCTTGCTTGGTCCTTTGCCAAGGTTAGGAGTCAATCCTTATTCCGAGGGTCGCCTGAATTTCAGATTTTTGTCTGCCCAGGCACAAAAGTCCCACCACTTCCTTTGCAGTATATTGCTAAGAGCCCATCACAGCCTCATTTTCCAATGTATTTTTACTTAGAATTGTTTGCTGCATTAACATCAAGTTCCCTGCCTATAATGATGGGTCTACAGGCTTCAACTTTAGAGGACAACCTGGTATGCAAAGGAAGAACGTCTTATTCCAGAGTGGTGTTTGTGGCTCCTAAGGGGTTTGTCCCAGAAACCTCTGCTTACACCCCTCTTCTAGAATTAGGTTGACAGCAGTAGTACCAAAGATGCAAATGAAGACCTAAAATGTGGAGGCAGTGCTGCAGTATCTTGCCGTGAACCCAGTTTTCAGTTCCTCACTCTCATGGATTCCTTCATCATCCAGCTCATGTTCACACACAGAGGACTCAGTGAGGCCCAGCCAGCCCCCGGAGCCCATCTGACTGTGGCCCAGTCTGAGCACGCACAACTATGCCAGCACTGTCCCAGGGCACCGGGAAGTCTTCCCCAACACATGGTGCTTAAAAGGAATTTTGATCCTGCAGAAGGCCCATCTGTAACAGGATAGTTCTAAGAGTTGCGGAGCATTCACTGTAGCTCAGTGAAAGGCACCAGTTGGGAGTGGCAAGACCAGAGGCCAGATCGTGCCAGGCTGTATACAGAAAGCCAAGGAACTTGGCCTTCATGTTATTTTATGAATTCATTTGTTGTTAGGAGGGAATGTACAGAAATCAGAAAACCTGTGCCTAAAAGTAGGTTCTAGTGCGTTTATTTAGAACTTCCCCACCTCCCATATCCAGTCCTATTTTATAGGGCTCTTGACACATAACGACACCACAAATAGGTGTAGAAACTATATCCTGTCAGATCAGGTGTTAGAAAGATTTAGTAAGTGGAGTAGTTGCATGTGTGATTTTTCTAATTTAGGGACAAAAGAAGTGTCATTCCCAGTATGTTTTACCGATTTGACTGTAAGTTCACTTTGGCTTCGTGGGGAGCCAGCAGTGCCGTGACTGGAGTTTGCTCCTATCCCAGCTCCGCTTCTTCCAGAGCTGTGACCTTGGCTAAGTTACCTCCTGACACTCAGTCCCTCAGCTGTGAGGCACGATTATGGAACCCTCTTCATGGGAGTTGAAGATTTGGTTCAGTCACCCTGGTTAGGTCTAAGAATAGCACCTGCTGCAGTTCTTACTTGCTCTGTCTGGGTTTTCTCCCCCAGGATAATGGGGCCCTGAGAGACATAGTGATCAACGCAAACCCTGCCTCCCCTCCCCTCTCCCTGCTCGTGCTGCACCGGCTACTCTGTGACCACTATAGGGTCCTGTCCACCGTCCACACGCATTCAGCTGTCAAGAGCGTGCCAGAAAACCTTCTCAAGTGCTTTGGGGAGCAGACTAAAAAACAGTCACGCCATGAATATCAGTTGGGTTTCACTCTAATCTGGAAGAATGGTAAGTGGAGAGGGGTGGGTTAGGCGACATGAAACATGCACTGTGACTTAATAAGCAGCAGCAAGGGGGCAAGGATGTGATGTCCTACAGCTGTACAGTCTCTCAGCTTTTTGCTGCTGGGTTAAATTATCAAAAGGCTAGACAGCTTGTGGGGTAGTTCTAGAAGTAGAGCACAGACCCTGATACCCTCCTTCTCTGGAAGTTTAGGGTCTCTAATCGAGGGCCCAGCTTTAATGGAAGGTCCTCTAACAGCCAGAGCAGGGGAGTAATGCTGTCACAGCCATCTGGCCCTCAGATTCCAAAGCCTGTCACTACAGGGACATTGACAGTATCTTTGCAAATGGCCAGAAGAGAATGGCAGGGTACCAAGGTCACACTGCTGCATGCTCTCCCAGTTAACGTTTATACGGAGGGCAGTGAGTCAGTCCCCTGGGAATGCCCCCTGCGCTCTAAGCTGCACATTAACAAAGGAGCAGTGAGACTGAACCAGTTCCCTCGCCTGGGCACCGGGCTCCTGGTTTCCAGTCCTCATCCACCAAATCCTTAGGCACAGGGGTTGCATTAGATGGTTGAGGTCCATTTTAGCTTGGAAATTGGCATAATCAAATACCAGAAATGGTTACCTTTTTTAACATGTGGTTATACTGTGTTAAACCTGCAAACTTTCTTAAATAGTAAGCCTTTTGGAGACAGACTGCAAATAAGATTTTCAAGATACCCTCCCCATCACCGCCAGATCATGCTGACTAGTGGTCCCCTCCCCTCCACCTCGTGTGCACACTGCCCAGGTGCTGCCCTTGCTGACTTTCCGCGGTGTCTTTCCTTTCAGTGCCAAAGACGCAAATGAAGTTCAGCGTCCAAACGATGTGCCCCATTGAAGGAGAAGGGAACATCGCACGGTTTCTGTTCTCTCTGTTTGGCCAGAAGCATAATGCTGTAAACTTGACCCTCATAGATAGCTGGGTTGATATTGCAGTTTTTCAGTTGAAAGAGGGAAGCAGTAAAGAAAAAGCCGCGGTGTTCCGCTCCATGAACTCTGCTCTGGGGAAGAGCCCCTGGCTCGTGGGGAACGAACTTACCGTGGCCGATGTCGTGCTGTGGTCTGTGCTCCAGCAGACGGGAGGGGGCAGTGTGGCGGTGCCGGCCAACGTGCAGAAGTGGATGAGGGCCTGCGAAAACCTGGCTCCTTTTAATACTGCCCTCAAGCTGCTTAAGTGAATTGCAATACCTGATTCTAAAGGATTTAAAGAATGGTGCTGTTTTGTAGCTCTTGTTGGTATTGGGACTTGTAATAAAATCAGTCTTTATTTAGGCCAATTGTCAAATATCAATAAAAGCAGCACATCACTTGTGGTTGTTTCATTTGAAATGGAATATCATGTACCGTGACAGCTGTCAGTACGTGGCAGGCACTTCGGCATACCCAGATGAGTATATCTCCTCCCCGCCTTTGAGGAATAGGGACTGGCGGGGAGTCGGGTACTACAAATAGGAGAGCATAGTGTGGGGGCAGTGAGGACAGCCAGGAACGCTGATCTCAAAGCTGTTTTGAGATCATTTGGGGCCAAGAAGTAGAAGGCTTTGGAAGGACATGGCTTTGGAAGTGATGCCAAGTTGAAGGTGATGAGAATAGGAGTAAGTTGGAATGTGTGTGTGTATACAGTGCAAAGAAGTTAAACTGTCTTCAAGGCAGATGAGAACCAGCAGACGCTTTTGAGCCAGGGAGTGAACCGCTAGGTGTCTTTCTGGGTCTTTGGCAGTGGTGTGAAAGGTTAGGAAGATTGGCAGCTATCAAAACTGGAAGACTCTAGCTAGTATGCAGGCCTGGGCTTGGGCAGTGATGGGTGGGGTGAGTACTCAGATTCAGCAGAACCTTCTAGAGGAGGACTTGGTGGTCAGCAGAAATCAAAGGAGAAAGAATTGAGGCCAATGTCTAAATATATTGTTCCGGAGGCTGGATGGACAGTGATACTAAAGCAAGAAATCCAGGACTCAGCTTACGGGACAGCAGAAGGGAGGGAAGGGCACAACAGGTTTCATTTAGAGCAGTCTTAACTTCAAAATGCTAGGTCATTACAAAGGACTACTAAGGAAGTAGTTTAGGAGTACTTTTACAACTTCAATTTAATAAGGCTGCTTGTACACGTTTATTACTAAATGAATTAAGTATCATATCATTTATATCCTAATAAATATTGAGAATTTACATTCCAGTTGATTCAGTTAGATAGTTTAAGTCCACTTTTATGTTTATATAGCCTAATTAAGGCTAGCCAGGCACACCACCATCTTTCATGTCATCCTTAACCCCTTTATTTTGAGAAAGAAGGCTTAGCTGCTTCTTTAGTTCTTGGATTTCTTTTTCTTGCTCGAGTATCTTCATCTGTAGACTGAGATTAACCTGTAAAGAAAATTTTAAACTCCATTAAAATGGCTTCTCTTTCAAACACAGGGATGCCTCACTTTGCATGAGTCCAATATGCATAGAATGCAGTGAACCCCGGTTCAAGTGTAAGTTACCACATACAGTAACTAGTTTCATTAGTGCTTCATTCCACTGATCATGCAGATCATGATCAGGGGCCAGTTACATCTTTCAAAGTCTCAGTGTTGTCACTAACACAGCTCTGAGTTCACACACAGGTACTGTGTATAGTTGTGTTACATCACTGTCTTCTAGTGATAAATCCACATCATTCATTTAAAAATGGATAAGAAGGGCCTCCCCGGTGGTGCAGCGGTAGAGCGCTGGGTTGCAAAGCTGCCCGCGGCCTCTGCGGTGCCAGTTCAATCCCCGGCTGCTCCCCGGCCACTGGAGGAGGGTCCCACATGGAGCGCAGACCTCTCCTGCCGCCCGCTGCTCCCCTCAGCAGTGTACTTCGGTCCTTCTGCCTGCTCTGCTCCCCGCTCTGGCTCTGGTGAATTCTCTCACCCTCCCGCGCTTCTGACTGTACCCAGTGCATGTATAAACAAAACAAACAAACAAATAAATAAATAAATAAAACATGCCTCTATTTAAAAAAAAAAAAAAAATGGATAAGAAAAGCCAACAAAAATGCAAGTAATGGACTTCAAAATCAAACAAATGGTGCTCCAAAAGAAACAGCTATGGGAATGCACAATAGGCTAAATGAAGGTGACTTATCAAAGGAAATGAGGGAAATAAAGTGAGACTAGCAAAAAACTCGATAAAAGAATTCAGATAGTTCAGAGCATCTAAATACAAAGGATAAAATGTAGAACTGATCGAACATAGAAAGGAGTATAACAATTCACCAAGACAGAAAAGATGATCGCTCCAAACTGAGTTATACAATGAGATGAAGGTAGGCACTGTTCAAGCTACTCAAATTCTCAATTACAATGCACTAAAATACTAGTTTTTAAATTTCTTCCATTTCCATATCTGTTACAGTTTTGACAAACATTTTTATTTTTTTCCCAAAGATTGATTTATTCATATACACAAGAACTAGGGTACAGGCCACAGGTGCATGGTGGTGAGAGGATTGACCAGAGACAGAGTGGGGAACAGAATAGAATAGGCACACTGACCGAAATACACTGCTGAGGGAAGTGAGTCAGGAGAGGTCTGCTGCACCACGTAGGATGCTCCCTGGCCGGCCAGGGATTGAACTCATGCTGCAGTGGCTATAAATAGCTTCATAGGTTGTATCTTAACCCCCTGTGCCACCAGGGAAGCCCTTCAAATAGGTTTATTGTAATCATTTATAAAAAGTATATACCATAGTTGCAAAGGAAAAATAAAACCTTTTGACTCAGCAAGATGAGGCTAGAAACTGAAGTTCATAATTACAATGTTTGGAGCAGTTGGTAATGGTATATTCTTGCTCACGTGGATTATAAGAACAAGTATGCTATACTAGGACTCAGAATGGATTTAAGTATTTTGTTTCCAAATTATTCTAAGTTCAAATGTTCTTCACAGAATCGGAATTAAATAAACTGTATCAAGTTTCACATCCTCCCCATCATTGAAAAATATATACATACATTTCCAGATTTTTTGAAAAGTTCGCTTTGCAGCAGCTGAACAGCAGACGGTCTCTGGGATGAGTTCTTTCCAGTTAACTGCTGGATGTACTTGGCTTGGACGGGACACCTTTTGCTGAGGGATTCAGGTATCTGGCCAGTTCTTAAGCCTGTTAAAACTTGTGCTCGCTCCATTTCGGTTCCAAATGGCTGAAAAAGCTCTAGCAGGATCACACCCAAGCTATACATATCTGACTGGAAAAAGGGGGTTGGAGGGAAGTAATTTAGTAGTGAAATTCAAAATAACATTCCCATTCAGTGCACTCCAACAAGGAAGGACGATGTCCAGTCTCTACAAAGGGGGGTGGGGGATCACAGCAGGCTGGCTCATCCCTCAGAGACCAGAGTCTGTTGCTAGACCCACATCCTGAGCGGGAGGAGACCTGAATGTTACAATCCCATCTCTCTAATATAAAAACTGGCATCCATGGGAAAGGACTGGTGGCCACGTAAATGGGCAGGGATAGCCCTCCACCACCCACAGCAGTCACTGCTCCTCCCTGACTAGGCAGTCTGGGAAATGTGAGTTCACACACAGATGCCAGCTACATGGGGCCACAAGGGAGCCCCTGGTGCCTACTCTACTTTCACCTCTACCAAGAATGCTCTCAGTGGAAAGTTTAACAAACTGCATACAATCTGTTGCTTTTGCTCAAAATAGTTTTTTGGGGAGGACCTTTACTAGATAGGATTTTAGGGGCTGCAATGATTTTCTCTGGAAGTTCTTTCTAAATCATAAAAAGCCTGAATGATTTGTCAAAAGATAAAAATTTACTAGGCTGTTATTTTGAAAAAAGGATTTACTTTTGACATTCCTTCAGAGACTGTAGATTAAAACTTCTCCACTCCATTCATTCCACTTCAGAGGGAGGCAAACGTCACCCTATCCCGTAATACTTATTACCTACACTTGAAAACTGAAGGATGAGAGGCTGAAATAGGTTTCTCTGACTTCTACCATCCTGAGGTACACAGAGATGTTTTAAGGTAAAGCTCATTTCAAAAACAATTGTGACACCCAGGAGTTTAGATACAGCAATGCAATCAGATTCTGTCTAAAAGTGAGGCTTTGCTAATTGTCAGTCTGATGTATAGATAACATACAGAACTGTTCTCCGAAAACACCTCTACATTGGAACTGCCACTGCATTTATTATACACTTTTTGTTACTTAAAACCGCAGAGTGAAGTCCAGTCAGACGGTAAGAAACACTACCTTGGCATCATACTCGGATCCTTCCAACTGTTCAGGTGAAGCGTACAGACAAGTGCCCACTCTGGAAGTGTGTACTGCTGTCCCTAGTGTTAAAAAATCAAAATAGTAAGCACTGCAGCATTCACACTGTCAACAACAAAGAACTCCAAATCTGAGCAGGGTACTTTCACTCCCAGGAGGACAGGAGCTGCTTTCTGTCTCTTTTACCTTTACGATATACTGAATCTTTAAGGTTCTCTTTAAATACTGACATGTTCAATGGTGTCTTTTTAATGCAATAAACAAAAACACCCACCCACCAAATAAAACTTACTCTTCCCATTTCTGCTGGTCCAGCCTGTGTTCTTCTGGATGATGTCTGTGCAGGCCAGACCAAAGTCTCCTATTTTCACTTGCTGATCAGGGCCATGAAGAAAAATATTTCTAGGCTGTTAACAAGAAGAACAAGTCAATTCCATGATATTCTTAAAGCAAACAGTAAAATATGTGGATAGCAGGAGTTTTCAACTCAGAAGTAAGTGAGTAGCCCCTTCAAAAATTAATTAGGGCCTCCCTGGTGGCGCAGGGGATTAAAATGCAACCTATGAACCTCTCCGCAGCCTCTGTAGCACAAGTTCGATCCCCGGCTGGCCAGGGAGCAGCCCACATGGCACAGCAGACCTCTCCTGATTCACCTGCTGCTCCCCTCAGCAATATATTTCGGTCAGTCTGGCTGTTCTGTTCCCTACTCTGTCTCTGGTGAATCTTCTCACCCCCTGCACCTCTGGCTTGTACCCCAGCTCTTGTATGCATAAATAAATAAATCTTAAAAAAAAAAAAAAAAAACACACAACAAAAAAACCCATGCCAACCTGTCTCCCAGACCAATGAAACCAGAATTCCTAAGGGTGAACACAGGTATCAATATTATTTAAAAGTCCCCATGTCATTCCAAGTTTGAGAACCAGGAATGTAAAGCCTGCTCCATACACAAGTTCTCAACACTGAAACATCAAAATCACCGAGAATCTTTTAAAAATTACTGTCGAGATTTGGCCAGAAGATGGCAGAGTGAAGACGCTGAGCTTACCTCCTCCAGATATTCACAACTGAACCTCTGTAAAACAGCCCAAAATCTTCTAAGGGATAGACATCCACAGCACACTAGGAGCATCAGTCCAGCAGAAAGGGGTAGGAAAAACTAAGTGAATTCTGTTTACAGTGATAATGGTGCAGTTCAACCCAAAAGAGGAAAGAATAGGTGCAGTACAGAGACCCAACAGCTACCTACTCAGGCACAGAACATCAGGGCTCCTGAGAACCAGAGTTGACTGGTTTAGGGGATGACTGAGCAGGCACCCAGGATGCCGGGTGCATTGATGGAGAGCAGCAGAGGTGAGGGCAGAGAGCAGGGACTAACGACTTGAGCCTAAGGTTCTTAATATAGAATAGCTATAGTCTCAATCAGGTCAGAACACCTGGATTTCCTTACAGAAGAAGTTACTCAAAGCCCAGGCTGAGAATTTCAAAACACCTGCCACCCTGCACCCCAGGGCTAAACCCTAAACAAAGAAATGCTTGAACAAACTAGAGCTCAAATACCTACAAACAATAGGAGCAAACACCCCAGAATAAGATTCTTGTGATGGAAAAGAAAAGAGAACAAATCCCTGACCTCATATCAATTGCAGTCCATACCCAGCTCTGCATATAGTGCTTAAAAATAATGTACAGTGGACATAAGAATATGAGATACTAAGACCAAGGAGCTGGCCCAGAGGAGGGCATCACTTGGATCCGCACAGCACAGCCCTGGTACCCACAGCACAGCAGGAAGTTCAAATTCCTGAGTTTACTGGAGTGACCCTTTTGTGCCGCGGACCAGCACAGCAGTAGACAGTAGACGATGAGGCCACCTCAGGGTTGAGAGAAGCGTGCAGGGTGGTCAGGGCGTCGGCGAAAGAAATGACAAACAGACACACTTCAAGAGTGAAAATCTGAGTGTAATTTTCTTTGAGTTTGTGACCAGTATATATATGTTTTCCAAAAGCACAGGAATGAATATCAAAGAAATTAGCTTGCTCATGGGCTCAGTCTATCACCATCAGGGAGGTGATCTACATAACAAGCAATGACCATTATAGAAGAAAGGAGGAAGTTTAGAAAGACAGATAAGGGATTAAAGCTGTAGTTCTAGAAAGACGGGATAAGATTTTTAGCATTCTTGTAGTGGTTCTTGGTGGTCGTTATCTATTGATAAGCTTCTGCCTTTTCAGGGAACTTCCGCTGCACTTCCTCTGCTTCAGGCTGTTCTCTCCCCGCGCGCTGGTTGCCCAGCCGGATCTAGGGACCGTGGCGAAAGCCATTCCTAAAGATCACTGCGGGGGGAGGTGCAGCAGGTAGGGTTTTGCTGTTCTTCCCCTGCGCGCTGGTTGCCCAGCCGGACCTAGGGCCGGTTAGCCCTAAAGGTCACTGCAGGGGGAGGTGCAGCACTTTTGTGCATTGCTGCTTTGGTCTTTATACCTACTGCCCCTCACTGGTTCTAGTCCTCATATTACTTCAACAGGTGCAAAAGCAACAGTATGAAAATCTATCCCTATTAAGACCCATAAAAAATTAAAAATGAAACAGAACACATTACAAATGCCAGAAAAAAAAAAAAAACAAAACCCTAAGCAGAATACCAGCGGAGTTCAGGGTGACAGTTTTGGCAATGCTTATGGAACTGGGGGGAAAAAAAGGAATAAAAACAACAAAATAAAGGTAGGGAAAATATGAAGCAGCTACAATTAGAAATAACAGCACTAAGAAACACTATAGCTAGAAAAAGAAGGAACCTACCTCAATATAATAAAGGCTATATATCACATGCCAACAGCCAATATAAAACTCAATAGTGAAACATTAATAACTTCCCCCTTAAGATCAGGAACAAGTCAAGTGTGTCCACTGTCATCACTTCTGTTTAGCTTAGTACTAGAGGTTTCAGCCAGAACTATCAAATAGAAGAAATAAAAGGAATCCATGCATGTTGGAAAAGAAAAAGCGGAACTATCACTAACTGCAGCCCTATTTACAACAGCCAAGGTTATGAAAACAACCTAAGTGTCCAAGCACAGAGGAATGGACGAGAAAAATGTGGTCCATTTATTACACAATGGAGTATTACTCTGCTTAAAAAAGAGAGATGCGCTTTAGCCACCTGTGACAACATGGATGGAATTAGAGAGGATAATGCTAAACTAAGCAAGTCAGAAGGAGAAAGACAAATACCAGATGGTTTCACTTATATGTGGAATATAGAGAAATAAAACAAAGGGTCAGACAAAGCCAAACCAAGCCAATAACAAACCCTTGACATCTGACTGCAAAACTGAGGCAACCAGAAGGGAGGGTGGTGGGGTGGAAGGGTGGAGACCCAGCAGAGCATTGCAGAGGATTACTGGAGATTTGGTGGTAGGCATGAAAAGTGTGTGAAAACGTGTAGAATTTTCAACCTATAACCCCTAAAACAAATACAATGATGTAAAACAACTTCACCTCAATAAACATTATGAGGGGGTGGGGAAAAAGAAGAAACTATCACTATTCACAGACGATGTGGTATTATGTATAGAAAATCCTCAAGATTCGATCAAAAAAGTTATTAGAAACAAATGAATACAGTACAGTGACAGGTTACAAAATCATAATACAAAAATCCAGTCTTTTTATTACAATGAACAAGAAGCAAAATAAATTAAGAAAGTAACTCCATTTATAACTGACTCAAGGGCCTCCCTGGTGACGCAAGGGGTAAAGCACAGCACTGTGAGGCAATCTACAGCCTCTGCATCACGAGTTCGACCCAGGCCATAGAGGTGACCCACATGGCGCAGCAGACCTATCCTGACTCCCCTGCTGCTCCCCTCAGCAGTGTCTCTCAGTTGATCTGCCTGTTCTGTTTCCCACTCTGTCTCTGGTGAATCCTCTCACCCCCCGCACTTCTGGCCTGTACCCCAGTTCTTATATGCATAAATCTTAAAAAATAAATAAGTAAAAATAAAGTTTCTTAAAAAAAATAGATACACAACTGCCTCAAAAAGAATTAAATACCTCAGAATCAATGGAGATAAATATACAGCAAGACTGCAAGATGTTACTATAGGACTCATGGCCTAAGGAGATGGAATGATATCCCACTTATGGATGGAAGAATCAATATAATTAAAATGACTGTGATGCCTAAAATGGTTTTAAGCTATTTTAACACAATCGCCAACAAAATACCCGTAAGATTTTTCAAAGAAACTGAATAAAACTTACTGAAATTTATATGGAACTACCAAAGGCCTCAAATTGCAAATGCAACCGTGACATGAGAAATGGAGGTCTCACATTACTTAATCTCAAACTTCACTATAAAGCAAAGGTATTAAAAACAACATGGTATTGGCACAAAAACAGAGTCATGGATCCATAGGACAGACTTGAAAGCCCAGAAAGTAAATTCTGTACACACCAGCACCTAATCTATGACAAAGCATCCATGACCCCAAAAGGAAGACAAGACAGACTCTTTAATAAATGGTGCTGGAAAAACTGGAAAGCCACACATTAAATAATGAAGTTAGATTACTTGCTAACACCACACACAAAAATAAACTCCAAATGAATTAAAGATTTAGATATAAGACCAACAACAATAAGATACATAAAAGAAAACATTGTCTATATGTTCCCTGATGTCAACAATGAAGTTATTTTGGGCACTCAATCCCTATGGAAAGAAAATTAAAAACAAAAATAAACAATTGGAATTACCTCAAATTAAAAAGCTTCTATATATAACGTGAAAAAAAGTATAAGAATTAAATAAACGTCTATTGAATAGGGAGAAATAGTTACACAATATTTAACTGGTAAGGGATTAATAGCCAAGATATATAAAAAACTCATATAATCCAACAATAAAGATTACCCAATTAATAAATGGCCAGCAGTTATGAATAGACAATTTGCCAGTTAGTATATCCAGGTTAAAAGACCTATGAAAAAATGTTTATTGTCACTTCTAATAAAAGAGGTACAGATTTTTTTTTTTTAAGATTTATTTATTTATGCATACAAGAGCTAGAGCCAGAGATGCGGGGGGGGGGGGGGGGGGGGGGGGGGAGGGGGCAGGGGATGAGAGGATTCAACCAGAGACAGAGTGGGGAACAGAACAGGCAGACTAACGAAATACACTGCTAAGGGGAACAGCAGGCAAGACAGGAGAGGTCTGCTTCGCCATGTGGGTTTCTCTCTAGCTGGCCCGGGATCGAACTCGTGCTGCAGAGGCTGCGGATTGCTTCATAGTACAGTGTTTAACCCCTTGCGCCACCAGGGAAGCCCAAAAGAGGTACAGATTAAAACTACAATGAGATGCCATCTCACATCCCTGGGTATGGCACATATTAAAAGGACTCCCAACAAGTGCTGGAAAGGATGGAGGAAAAAACAAACCCCATCACACTGTTGGTAGGAATTTGAACTGGGGCAAGTACTATGGAAATCCATCTGGATTTATTTTTGAAAACAAAAAACGGAAATACCATACAATCTGGCATTCCCTTTCTTGGGGGATCTATTCAGATTATGAAATCATCAACAACAAGAAAAACCCCAGGGGCCTCCCTGGTGGCGCAAGGGGTTAAGTCGCAGCACTATGAAGCTATCCGCAGCCACTACAGCACGAGTTCCATCCCAGTCAGGGAGCTAACTCTGGCCCAGCAGACCTCTCCTGTCTCGCCCAATTCCCCTCAGCAGTGTATTTCAGTAGATGTGCCTGTTCTGCTCCCTACTGTCTCTGGTGAATCCTCTCATTGTCTCCCCGCACCTCTGGCCTGTACCCCAGTTCTTGTATGCATAAATAAATAAATCTTAAAAAGAAAAAACATTCACTCCACAGTTTTCACAGCAGCTTGATTTACAACAACTAGGACACAGCAGCAGCTTAAATGTCCACTGGAGGATGATGTGATCAAGAAGATGTGGTGTATAGGCACCATGGGGTACTTTACAGCCACAAGAAATGATGAAATACAGCTATTACCAACACAATGGAGGGAGTTTGAGAGAATTATGTGCAGCAAAATCAGTCAGAATAACAAAAACAAAAACTGGACATTTACAAAGCAGACAATTCAGTAACATAAAACACTGAAAAACCAGTGGCCATCAATAAACACCCTGAGGGCTGTGAGGTTAAGAGGGAGGGAGTTGAAGGGACTGGGGATACAAGGGATGGTGGTGGAGAAAAAATAATCTTAGAAAAAAGAATGCAATAACTGCTGTTGAAAAAAATATTAACAAAAGAAATACAAATTACTGTTTCCTCCATCAAGTCAGAAAAAAATCAAAAACTTTGATTTTTTTTTTTAAAGCATTCCCTTTTTTTTTAAAGATTTATTTATTTATTTATACAAGCACTGGGTACAGTCAGAAGCGCGGGAGGGTGAGAGAATTCACCAGAGCCAGAGCAGGGAGCAGAACAGGCAGAAGGACCGAAGTACACTGCTGAGGGGAGCAGCGGGCGGCAGGAGAGGTCTGTGCACCATGTGGGACCCTCACCTGGGGGCCGAGGATTTAACAGGGGCTGCAGAGGCTGCGGGCAGCTTCGCGACCCAGCGCTCAACTGCTGCGCCACCGGGGAGGCCCAAAACTTTGATTTTTTTTTAAGGGTTCAAATGATTCTTATATGTTTGGCAGAACTGGGAATAACCAGGGCACACTATGAAAGTGCACATTTAGCTCTATTTAAACAATCATCATAAACCCAAAAATCTCCCAATAGAACAATCCCGATGATAGTGAAAAACTGTACCCATAAGGGGGAAGGAAGGGAGGCAGTCCAATAAAAAACTAAAAATACAGATTAAAATGTGTGCTTTCTTACTTTAAATGTAGTAATTTGTATTTTTTATTTCAATGTATAATTCCCTGTTTTAGTTTTGTGTGAACTATAACTGAATGAGAAGAGAAAATAGAGATAATTTATGTATAAGATGATAATCTAAGTAAATTTTGTTATGATTTTGAGTAAAAGGTCCCCAAAACTGTGCTTCTCATTTGGACTACATTGTAAAATCTAAATTTTACAATTTAGATTCTTATATATAAATGAAGCATTTTCCTGGATACAATTCTCAACAATTCTAGAATAGTTCTAGAACTGAATTGAAGGAATCATAGAGAGATTCAAACTAACTGATTCCATAACAGTTTTCCCCCTGAATCTTAAGTCTTCACTCTAAAGTCTTTTTCTCATGGGAAACATAACCAAGAAGGGCAGCAGGGAGCTGGTCACTGACACAGCCAAGTCACTGGAAGATGGGTCACTGGTAGTGCTTCACACTAAACTCTACGAAGCCATAATGAGAGAAGACTGCACGTCCATCCAGGCACTCCTAAGATGTCATCCTGTCAACCAGCCTATGACCGTTCTGGCCAACTCCACCAGCTACAGATTACTTCTGAACCAGGTACCCTCTTTTCTGTTCAGTCGCTTCAGAAAAAAGATGTTTCTCAATGAACACCACCTAGTCCTTGAGAACTCATCCAACCTCCACTGCCCTCAGCATGTCTGAGGCTCAACAGTACATGTCTGTTGACATCCAGAGCAGGGTTCTGAGTCTGCACACCCCTCCCCCCTTCAGTTACACTCAATCTGATGCAAGAAAAGACTAGAGCTCATTTGGTTAGGACATTAATGTCATCCTCCAAACATAACAATGATGATTATATCTGTGTGATGGAATTCTTTTTTCCCTTTTTTACAGAGACTTACTTTTTCATTTTCTAAATTTTTATACAGTGATCTTTACCTTTATAATTAAAATGTTTTTCAAAAAGTCACTCTCCCTCTAACCCATCCTTCTCCCTTATCATGCAGCCATGCTATACAGTCACTACTCATATATATGTATCTTTTAATAACTGGTATAAACAGCTCTGCTAATCAGAGATAGAACATATGTTGCATTATCTCTGAAACCCAAAAAATTTCCCCAAAAACCCTAGTTTTACTATTACTACTGAGTCTATAACTTTGGCAAAGACTTAAAAAACATAAAAACCTACTTGGCAATCACCCTGTGGGTTAATTTTAAGACTAAGTGACTTAATATCTATTACCATTAATCTTATACTCTTCACAGAATCAACTTCAAAGCTTTCATTATTTCTTTTGTCTTGGTAAATTTAGTTTTATATAAAACACAAATTTTATAAGTGAAATGCACTGGTTTGGGGTCATTTAAAACAGGCAAAAGAAAAGAAAAATGTCAAAGCACATACCAGAAAAATACTGAACCAAAGAGATGGTAAATACACTAACTTCCTTTGAAATGGCAAGCTAAGACAGTAATTATTTCTAACTATAAAGAGCTACTTGCTAATATATTTTGAATTCTCCCCTGAAGCAGACACAGTCAATCATCCCCATTCACCTGGCTGCTGAATACCGCAGGGCGCAAAGTTTGCTTTGTCTGTTAGAACATGGCGCCAACCCAGAAGTCAGGTAAGTTAACTCAACAGGAGATCGCATCAAAATGAGAATAAACCTGAGCTATGGACAACAAATTATCATGTTTTGCATGAACCAATTCTTCACTGCTAGATAAGATACTATGAAAAATTGGAAGCTATACAAGAATACAAATTAGTTAGCCCACTTAAAGCCTTCTCAGTATTTAGATTCAGCAATGGTGTTGTAAAAAATACATTAAGCCTTGGTTACAGCCCTCAGAAGAGCTTAAAAACCCAAGTTAGGGATGAAAAATAAAATATAAACAAGGAATGGATTTATTACCCTCCACTAGAAGGAAAACTTCATGAGAGAAGTTTAGCTCACCAGTATATCTTCACCATCTAAAACCAATGCCTGCTCCTTAGTAAATGCTCAAAAATACTTAGCTGAATGAGTGCAACAATTACAGGGTATAAAAATAACAGAACGTCTTGTCCCCATCACATTTAAAAGGAAGTTCAGGGCTTCCTCTGGTGGCGCAGCAGTTGAGTGCTGGGTTGCGAAGCTGCCCGCAGCCTCTGCAGCACCGGTTCAATACCTGGCCACCGGGGAGGGTCCCACATGGCACGCAGACCTCTCCTGCCGCCCACTGCTCCCCTCAGCAGTGTACTTCAGTCCTTCTGCCTGTTCTTCTCCCCGCTCTGCTCTGGTGAATTCTCTCACCCTCCTGTGCTTCTGACTGTACCCAGTGCTTGTATAAATAAATAAATACTTATAAATAAATAAATAAATAAAAATAAAAGGAAGTTCGGTTCCAAAGCCTTACACAGCAGAAGAGCCCACCTGGCCTGGCCTACTCTCACCTCCCCCATGCACACCATCCTACTTTGCAGGTCCTCTCTCAGTCTTTCCATGACTAGACCATCTCAAACTCTGCCCAGCCTCAAGAGTTCCTCAGAACACCCTTTCCTACCCTGCAAGCCACATGCCATCCACGGGGGAGACCAGAGACGGTTGTCTGTCCTAGAACTCTGCTTACTTTACTTGCAATTGTGTACTCAGTTGTTCAATGTATCAATGTTCGCCCCTTACTGAATATAAGCCTTGAGAAGGTGGGGTTATGTTAGGTCTTCTATTAAATAAATACATGTGAAGTGAAAAACATTTTTGAATGTCAGAGCAGTCAGATTTTCAAAATAAACCTTCCCTTTTTTTCTGCCAAAATAAAGGAATTTTGGAGGCAACCCTGAGAGACTACAATAGTGGAGCTGAGGAGAGCTGCAGGTTAGAACACTCATTCCACCTGGGTTGGAACAGGGCCTGGAGATGGCCTGGCTTCCCTAACTTCAGTGACTATGTCTCCAGACTCAGCCTGGCCAGCTACTCAGCCGACACATAAGGGTGCAATATCAGGAGGCAGAGCAGATGCTCACAAAAAACTGTGTCAGCGGGGTTCTGGCTGTATGGCTCCCTTTTAGGACAATACCAGAGCATACCCAGGTCCACACAATTTTACTAAATGTCTGTTAACACATTTCAGCACTGATGAGGTTCTGGGGTACAGAAATAACCAAGATCTTCGAAGAGGCCACAGTCCTAGCAAGCTGCTATATAGGAAGCCGGACACCACCATGCTATGATGCACACCACCCCCTCTCCCCAATGCTGTGATAGCCTGAGAAGTTAAAAGCAATGCAGATTTTCAAACACTTCTTTAAAGTAATTAAGGCGGTTTACTTTAAAGGTTGCCTTCTTAAGCATTAACTCTTCACATAAAAACCATTTCGTTGTGAATTTAGTGTAATCTGTGATCAATACCTGTTCCAGGGACACAAGAGGCCTGACCACACTGCACCTAATGCTACTGCACTGGCCAATCACTTCGACCACATGGACAAAACCAGGAGACAGAATCCAAAGGATCCTGACAGACATTCAGAACAACGCTGTAACATGTCTGCGCATCTTGTGTGAACACGGAGCTCAAGTGAATGCTCGAGTAGACAACAGCAACAAACACTCACCCCTCCACCTGGCCATAACATATGGGACCTATCCAGTTCTTTCCATTTTGGCCCAAAATGGTGCCCATGTCAATGCTATTAATGAATCCACCATGACGCCCCTTCACATGGCTGCAGATATACTGAATAAGGAGATGATAGAAACGCTAATTGCCTGTGGAGCAGACATTAACTGTGCTGTCTCTACTACAGGGAACACAGCCCTTAAACTGGCAGTGTGCAGTGCATCAAGCAAGGCAGGCCGACTGCTAGCAGCAGGGGTAAGCTGCATCCGTCTGCTGCTTATTCACGGAGCCAAAGTAAATGCCCAGGACCACGAAGGTCAAACAGCTATCCACGAGGCCTGTTTCGGAGGCAGAGAGGCAATTATCAATCTGTTGCTTGAATTTGAAGCAAATGTTAATATCTTAACAAGAAATGGAGAATCTCCAATATATATGTACCTTCAGCGCAGTTCCAACGTAAGAGACACAGCACTGCTGGCCAGTTTGCTGTCTCGCTCTTACCCTCTAAGACTGACCAATAACCAGGGAATTCTACCTGCAGGGATCATGCTACCAGAATTCCACCTCTTAAGGGAAACGCTAATAAAGTTAGCTCAAAAACCCTTGTCTCTAGAGGATATCTGTAAAAGAAACATCAGAAATATTTATGGAGAGAAATACAAACAACACTTGAAGCAAGTTCTCCCAGTGAAGATATGGAATTCTGTATATGGTTATTATGACTTAGCTTACCTCTTGAAATAAGAACTCAAAGTTTCACAATGCCAGATAATTTCATTAATTCAAACTGCATTTTCTGGCTCTATGTACCCAGAGAACACTTAACCCACCACCTGGTACATAACCCATCCGAAAAGTGCAAACTATTGGCTTATAAACCTTTTCAAAAATAAACAGTTGACATAAACTTTTTGGTCCTAAATATTCTTTTAAATACATTTTCTCTGATTTAATATTTTCTCCCCAAATAAGCACATTAAAAAGCTTTTCAAGGTAAATTTATTTTCTCTTTCTTGATAGTATTATGCAGATAAAAACAGGAATAGTCATTATAGATTTTTAAAAGAAGCAGCAACAAAATTCCCATTTTAGATTTCCTCTAAAATGGATAATTACAGAAATAGATTTAACGCTAAGACTGCAGTAATATTTGGGCATTTCTGTCAGCATAAGTGCATTTAGCATCATCAGTTACATTAGGACTCCATACACTACCTAAAAAAATAGTACTAATGCCCCACAGAGCATTTTCAAATGCCCAAAGATTTATTGCTTTCAAATTCAATCTAAAGATTTCATGTTCTGGACCTATGCAATGAAGATTTATATAAAAGTAATAAAAGCTTCCTAAGTAAATGGACTAGGGCACAAATGACTTAATCTAATGACCCAACACCATATCCTCCCTGATTAGACACTACCATTGCTTTCCATGACTCTCTCCCCACTTACCTTCAGATCTCTGTGCACAATTCCCATGTTATGTATGTAAAACACACCTTCCACCAATTCGTGAAAGATTTTTGTTGCAACATTGGCCATAACGTAAGGACCTTGAAATTAAAAAAAAAAAGAAAAAAAAGTTTTAGTTCTGGCCTCCATGGTGGTGCAAGGGGTTAAGCACCACACTATGGAGCAATCCACAGCCTCTGTGGCATGAGTTCAATCCCTGGCCCACCAGGGAGAGACCCACATGGCACAGCAGACCTTTCCTGCCTTGCCTGCTGCTCCCCTCAGCAGTATGCTTCGGTCGATCTGCCTGTTCTGTTCCCCACTCTGTCTCTGGTGAGTCCTCTCACCCCCTACACCTCTGGCCTGTGGCCCAGCTCTTGTGTGCATAAATAAATCAATCTTTAAGGAAAAAAAAAAAGAAAAAAATAGTTTTATTTCTCTAATCTTTTTTAACATCTAAAAGTTAAATGTAGTTCTAAATACATTAACATCTGGCACCTATCCATTATTCAGATTTCCAACACTCCAAAAATTTTTTCAAACCTAGGAATTAGGGGGAGATCCTCAGCTAGCCAAGAAGCCATCACAAACAAGCACCCAAGAGAGAAGAAACTTTTTGTCAGCACAAAGAAAGGCCCTCTAATTTCATTCAGAGTCCCTGGATTAATTACTTTGTAAAGGATTCTCAGGCATCCAGTAGTGGCTAGATTAAATTACATTTAAATCCTGTTCAACTCCTAACATTCCGAGTTTGATGCTAATTAAATCTGGTGTCCTAGCCCACTAAGGATTAAAGACATTTTTACAAATAGAATAAGAAAAAAAAATAAATTATGATGGCTCAAGTGATGAAGTGCCAATATCTGGAAGATGACAAATGAAGGCTATGGGGGAGAGAGAGGGGAGTTAATGAATTCCTTACCCTATTAACATAACGACTTATATGAGTTTACAGAGCAGAGAGGTCTTATAAGACTGAAACAAAAATTGGTAAAGAAAAAAGAGCTGGCATTTTCCAACCAAGTAAGTTTAGTAATAGCACAATAAAAACTGAAGGACTCCTCTGCAGTCTGTAATTATAAATCCTAAGCCTACTGTTTACCTTCAGGCACACCACTCCCCCCTGAACCGTTGTTGTTTATACAGCTCACACCCAGACCACACTGTCCTTCTACACTATATAGTGTGTAATTTAGGGACCTCAAGTACTATGCCTCTGTGTGTGTGCTCTTGTGCGTGTGTATACACAAAGGCTCCATTTCTAAGTACTTCTAGTATGGCTGCTCCTTACACTCAAGTGCCTAACTTCCTATCTGGGTAGGCATGAAAGGAGGGCTTTGTGATGTTCACAACTATTCAGAATAACCATGTTCCATGGTCTTTCTTTGAAGCCAATGGTTGTCATTTCCATCCACCTAACACATTCAAACATAGGCAACTGTTGGAGGATTCAGTAATCACACATAGACCTGGTCCAGTGAGAAGCTTTTCTTCACTCCCTGCTATCTCCTTCACACTTTTTTTTTTTTAAATTTATTTGTTTATTTATTTATACAAGCACTGGGTACAGTCAGAAGTGCGGGAGGGTGAGAGAATTCACCAGAGCCAGAGCTGGGAGCAGAGCAGGCAGAAGGACCGAAGTACACTGCTGAGGGGAGCAGCGGGCGGCAGGAGAGGTCTGCGCGCCATGTGGGACCCTCCTCCGGTGACCGGGGAGCAGCCGGGGATCGAACCGGCACTGCAGAGGCTGCGGGCAGCTTCGCAACCCAGCGCTCAACCGCTGCGCCACGGGGAGGCCCTCTCCTTCACACTTAATGGTTTAATTCTCACCCTAAAAAATGGAGATAACTGACTCTCCATTTAAGGTGAGGAAAAAGACTAACAACAGCTACCTGAATTGCCCCAAACCATAACCTGTTGTATTAGGAGTCAAACTTAGATCTATCACTCATGGGATTGTTGGGCATGATTAATATAAAAATATAATTGATACAAAGTTGTACACACAGTGCTTTTAAAAGAAAAATAGACATCCTGGTAGTGGTATCATACATTTTTTGCCTTCACTGTTTGATAGGGTTATTGTACAGGATGGTATAAATTAGAGTTCTCATCCCATACTTCAGAAAGGATTCATTTTCCAAATGTTATGTTTTAAAGATCAACTACATACAAGACTTAAAAAAAACAAACACACTGTCCTTTTCAAAAAGACATCTGCACATAGCACTACAATGCTCATGCAGAACACAAAGCATACAACTTTAGAGGGCTCTGAAATATCCTCCCTGCTACTTGCTACCACTGAAGTGAACACAGGTGTATGCACAGAGTACTGGGGCTGCGGGAGGGAGACATGTTTCCACGGGAAGCTAGCCTAAGAGTCTGAGGAGGTTAAGTGACCTACATTTGAGACAAAATAAAGGGTTTACAGTGTCATTAAAGTCAAGAGCAAATGACTAGTAGCTGAGTCTATGCAAAAATGGGTCATTTCAATCCCTAATTTTAATAATCTCATACAATGATTTTCAACTTTGGCTACCCATTAGAATCAACAACAGAACTTTCAAAAAATACCAAAAGCCAAGTCCTATTCAGGCCAAATTCATGGTGTAGTACAAAACAACACCCATTTTAAACACCAGATTTACAGAAAAATTGAAAAGACAGCACAGACAGTTCCTGTTGAGACCACATCCAGTTTCCCTATTTAACACCTGACACTAGCATGGCACATCTGCCATAATTAAGCACCAAATGATGACACAAGTCCATAATTTATTCCAATTTCCCTATTTTTTACCTAATGTCCTTTTTCTGTCCCAGGATTCCATCCAGGATATCACATTACATTTAGTTGTCATGTCTCTTGAGGCTCCTCTGGTCTGTGACAGTTTCTCAGACTTTTCCTGTTTATGATGACCACCTTAATAGTTTTGAGAAGTGTTGGTCAGGTATTTTATAGACTGTCCCTCCAGTGGGATCTGTCTGGCATTTTTCTCGTGATTAGACTAGAAAAATGGACATCCTGGTAGTGGTAGCATACATTTTTTTGCTTCACTGTTTGATAGGGTTATTGTACAGGATGGTATAAATTGAGTTTTCATCCCATACTTCAAGAGGGATTCATTTCCCAAGTATTATGTTTTAAAGATCAACCATATACAGTACATTTTTTAAGGAAAAAAGTTAAGTACTTGTTTATATTTTTAACCTGAAGTGCAATGCTATTACAAAAAGATAATCTTTAAAGAAAGCAAGGGTATGTAAAGAAAAGTTTGTCCCCCCTCAAGATCTAGATCCTCCCCCACCTCCCCAAAGTAAAATATCAATATATATCCTTCTAGAAATCCTGTTAATGATTTTTTTTTTTTTTTTTTTTATAGAGGCATGCTTTATTTATTTATTTATTTGTTTGTTTGTTTTTTTTTGTTTATACATGCACTGGGTACAGTCAGAAGCGCGGGAGGGTGAGAGAATTCACCAGAGCCAGAGCGGGGAGCAGAGCAGGCAGAAGGACCGAAGTACACTGCTGAGGGGAGCAGCGGGCGGCAGGAGAGGTATGCGCGCCATGTGGGACCCTCCTCCAGTGGCCGGGGAGCAGCCGGGGATCGAACCGGCGCCACAGAGGCTGCGGGCAGCTTCGCAACCCAGTGCTCAACCGCTGCGCCACCGGGGAGGCCCACTGTTAATGATTTTAAATTATACCACTAGTTCTCAACTTGGGCTGCACATTGGAACCACCTGGGAAAATTTTAAAAAGATGCCATCAATTAAAAAAAAGAACTTTAGTACCTCCCTGGTGGCACAAGAGGTTGTCTCAGCACTATGAAGCTATCCGCAGTCACTGCAACACAAGTTCAATCCCCGGCCAGGGAGCTGACCCACACGGCGCAGCAGACCTCTCCTGTCTCACCGGTTGCTCCCCTCAGCAGTGTATTTCAGTCAATTCACCTGTTCTGCTCCCCACTCTGTCTCTGGCAAATCCTCTCACCAGCCCCGCCCCCAACCTCTGGCCTACACTCCAGCCCTTATATGCATAAATAAATAAATTTTTGAAAAAAAGTGTTTACCAATGGAGAGCTAATGCTTGTGCAAAAAGGTTATAATTGCAATGTCTTTTAAATGATTAAAAAAATTTAAAAAAAATTTTAAAGACATTTTCTATCTAATATCATTAACTAAAATTCTAACTTATTAGCACTTTAAAAAAAAATCCACAAGCTGTACTATCACAGAGAAAGTGATAACTTTTGGATTAACTTCCAAATACCTGTTTGTTTTTGAGAAATGATGACAATAGCACCATTTGGGTTACCAAAGTGACTTTCTCCCCAATATCTAAATCCCTGCGGGCAGGTCCTCCAATAGAAGCTGCAGCTCTGATTGCATCTTTACTTCCCAGGATGGGATCTGTAGACCCAGGTTACTCACACGCAGATTCATCCATGCATTCTCGTCCCCGCTGGTTTCTCTCCACTATCCAGTCCCACAGCGAGCGCTCACACAGTTGCATCTGGATGTGCAACATCAGGTGGTACTGCACCTGGGGCACAACACATGGCTGGGATCATGTTTGCAGAATTTACCCACATTGTTCATTTAGTCAAAAATTCTCACTTGCCTACTTTAAGCCAGGCACTAAGCTAAGTGCTGAGGAAAGAGACACAAGCCTGTGCAAGAAACCCAGTGAGGGACACAGATGAGTAAGGCAATGCAGCTGACCCTTGAACAATGCAGTAATTAAAGGAGCTGATACCTCCCCCCACCCCACAAGCAGTCAAAAACCCGCATATAACTTTTGACTCTCCAAAAACTTAACTACTAATAGCCTACTGTTGACCAAACATCTTACCAATAACCGTCACATTTTATGTTACATATGTCCAAATGTGTACCCTTTCAATAAAGTAAGCTAGAGAAAAGATTAAGAAATTAATAAGTGGATCATGATAAAAGCCTTCATCCTCACTGTCTTCACTTTGAATAGACTGAGGAGAAGGAAGATGAGGAAGAGGAGTTGAAAAAGATCTTCCTATAAACGGACCCGCACAGTTCAAATCCATGTTGTCCAAGGGTCAACAACAATTAGGTGTGTCATGATCCAAGTGGGTACAGGTAAGCCTGGCTGGAATTGGGCAGGCCTCAAATGGCAGAGTTCTCAGTGTGACACTGAAGCACTGGATCTGAAAGTATGTCATCTGCTCAAGACAGAAAGTGTGTAAAAGCTAAGATGAAGCATCAAAGAATGACCATATCTGTTACTGTCTTTATACCCCAAGCCCATATAAATACTCTGGCTGGCTTTATATCATATATAGCTAATAACCTGTTGCAGGAAAAGGTCAGCAAAAGTTAAACTCACAACAGCCCATTTATTTAGGCACCCAGGAAAATTTTTCAAATATAATACAGAGAAAGAAAATGATTCTGTTAAAAGTCCCTCAAACTTGGTTCCTTTGTATTCAGGTGAACCTATACAAAGTTTTGTGTTTCATTTAAAAAAAAAAAAAAAAAAAAAAAACCCTCTTCAACAGAAACACATATTTCTAGCTAAGATTAAATTCTCTGTGTGCGGTATACACAGCTTTGTAACCTCAACATCACAGGTTATGGTAGACCCTGTTAAAGTCCAAGATTTTTTAAATACTAATAATACTGGTAAAGAGTATATAGGGGTCTCACCAGCAGATATCTGTAATTCTCAACAAAAGAATCCCAGAAAGTGACCTGGCAATCCTACTAGGATTCTCTACTAAAAGTTATGTTCCAAATATAGAAAGTTTCTATGCATAAGCATATTTTTATAGCATGATTCTAATATACAACAGAAATGAGAGTGTGAATGATGATTCCAACTCCAGGACAAGAACTGGAGGTCAGTAAAGGATTGGCAGGAGCTAACGAACTGAAGGAAGGAAGATGAACCACAAAGGCCATATGTCAAGAGGGAAATGAACACAGAGCAGAAGAGTTGGAGCAGAGAGAGGGAGAGGCACAATGGGTGAAGTCAGTGCAGGGAAAGGAAAGGCCACATCTAGTCACAGTTCTTTACAGTCATCCTGGTAAACATTAACTCAGTAGGTTCTGAGAAAGGAATATACCTCTGTCTGTCCCAGCAAATTTAAATTTTCTTCAGAAGATTCCTCCATGGATGAGGAAATTTCTCCTAAATCTGACTTATGTCTAAGTGGCAGATGATGTTCAACAATTGATCTGGAAGACAAGTCAGCCAAGTCACTCTCTTGGCGTTCCAGAGATGACTCAAATTCATTGGCATTTCTCGTGACTAAATTGCTGGTGTAGTTCACCAATCTGTTATTCTGATGCTCCAGTCCTCCAAAGGATTTTTTGTTCTCTGAAGCAAACTCAGCAAAGATGATGGATGGACTATTACTTTCATCACTTCTAACATCATATTGATCACTGGTGGAAAAAAGACAGTAAAAACACAAATGAATATAAAAAGAAAAGAGCAAGTGTAACTCAACTGTTTCTTCAAGACTATGACTCTCATTAGTAATCACCTGAAAAAAATGACTTCAAATCCATCTAGAAGCATCTATTTAAAATACTGGTAAGAGAAGATACAGCATACTATTACATACTTAAAATGTGCTTAATTACATTAAAATACATCAGAAGAAAAAATTTTTAACTATGTATAGTGAATTTGGACTTGTGATCATTTAGTAATATACACAAATGTCAAATCATCATGTTGTACACTTCAAGCTAATATATGTTTGTAAAAATAAGTAAAATTTAAAATTTAAATAAATAAATAAAAATAAAATACCAACAGGAAATATCTGACAGGAGGGAAATAATTTAATATTTTATAATGGGAATAAGCAAAAAGAAATTCTAAAATACTCCCAAACTCCTAGTAGCAAGAGGCAAAAGCAATCCAACACAGGTGACAGCTGGAAATGTCTAAAGTGTAAAGGTCAATACCCACTTACATACCTGCCATCCTCTTGGTCAGAGATCACTTCCAGGGATGGCAACTGAATAGAAATTCTATCTGCTGAACAAAAGCAAAAACAAAAACAAATCTTCAAGCAGCCCAGTTTTCTAATTTACAGGCTAAGGCAGAGCTGAAATATACAAATGCCAAATGAGACTACAAGTCTCCAAATATCTTGACCTTCTGGCAAAATACAATACACTGAGCTCATTATTCAAATGACTGGCACATTTGAGGAAATACAGAAACAGAGCCATTCAACTAGACCAGGGACCACAAACTTTCTGCAGAGTATCAAGTAAACATTTTAGGTTGTGCAGGCCCTGTGGGACTCTGCTCAAGTACTCACTTCTGCTGTGCAGTGCAAAGGCAGTCACAGGCACTCAGTGAAGGAGCCTGTATTCTAATACCTTATTCATTGACACTGAGATTTTAATTTCATACAATTTCCACAAAACATTCTTCTTCTGATTTCTTTTAACTATCTAAAGATGTAAAAAGTAAAGCATTCTCAGCTTCTGAGATGTACAAAAACAGGAACAGGCCAGATTTGGCCACAGAAGGAATTCTGCCAACACCTCAATTAAATCATCAAAACTGCTTACCTTGCATTTGGGCCACATGAACATGTTCTATCCAAGCAGTGTGATAACCAACAATATTAGGATGCTGAAGACCCGCCAGCACCTTCACTTCCCGTAGTACCTAAAGAAGAAATATACTTAGTTTTTTGATAATTGCTCGTTAGCAAATATTATTTGTTCTACTGTAAAATAACAAAAACTCCTCTGTACAAAGAATCTAAGCTATATTAAAATAATGGGAATATTTCTGTGAGAGACAAATACAATTTTTTAAAAGATTTATTTATTTAGGGCTTCGCCGGTGGCACAGTGGTTGAGCACTGGGCTGCGAAGCTGCTCGCAGCCTCTGTAGCGCCCGTTCGATCCCCAGCTGCTGGCGAGGGTCCCACGTGGCGTGGCAGACCTCTCCTGCCACTCTCGCTGCTCCCCTCAGCAGTGTATTTCGTCAGTCTGCCTATTCTGCTCCCCACTCTGGCTCTGGTGACTTCTCTCACCCTCCTGTGCTTCTGACTGTACCCAAGGCTTGTATAAAATAAATAAATAAATCTTTAAAAAAAAGATTTATTTATTTATGCATATAAGAGCCAGAGGTGCGGGGGGGCGGGGGTGAGAGGATTCACCAGGGACAGAATAGGAGCAGAACTGGTGGACTGACTGAAATATACTGCTGAGGGGAGTAGTGGGCGATACAGGAGAGGTCTGCTGTGCCATATGGGTTAGCTCCCTGGCTGGGGATTGAACTCATGCTGCAGAGGCTGCTGATAGCTTCATAGTGCTGAGACTCAAGTCCTTGTGCCACCAGGGAGGTTCATAAATGTAACTGTTACAGTAAGTAACTTACAAGTATGTAACACTTTTACTTTTCACAGTTCATTTATAATCATTCTCTTATTTGATATCAACTTAAGTCCTCCAAGTTAAAAAAAAAATTATCACCACTATTTCAAAAACAGGAGACAAATGCCTGAAAGGACTAGGTCTGTTGGCCCAGGACTACACAGCACGACAAGGAGAATATTGAGCTGGCTTGTGTTTTTTCACAACAAGCTACATTTTTTTTATATATATTTGTTATGTGCCTTTAATTATTTATTTATTTATACAAGCACTGGGTACAGTCAGAAGCATGGGAGGGTGAGAGAATTCACCAGAGCCAGAGCAAGGAACAGAACAGGCAGATGGACGGAATGCACTGCTGAGGGGAGCAGCGGGCACAGCAGGAGAGGTCAGCACACCATGTGGGACCCTCGCCAGCAGCCGGCGATCAAACCGGTGCTTCAGAGACTGCAGGCAGCTTCGCAGCCACACTCAACCACTGCGCCACCAGGGGAGGCCCAACAAGCTACATTTTTATTAATCATTTGCTGAAAAGTTAATTTCTCCAGCAATGATTCTGAAATGTGGTCAGTGCAAAGTGCATATAACAAAATTAAATAAAATTTCATTGTTGACATTTATTTTACTGTAACCAATTATTAATAACTTGGCAATCTAAATCACCTTTCTGCCAATATATACATATAACATATAATTCTTTAAGAGGGACCCAAATGCTCATTTACTCAAAATACAAAAATTTTCAAAATCATACCTTCATGCAATCTGTTTTAGTTGCACCCTTAATCAGTATTTTTTTAATTGCATAATATTGGCCATCCAATTTATTTCTGACCTAAAAAATGAAGGAAAAGACAAAATTTACTGAGCCATTAAATTTCAAAAGAATAAAGTTCTTTTCATCTGAGCTTAGATAATCCAAACTTGTTAGAGATCCAAATTAAGATGGAGACAAGCATCCTCTTTACTCTGTGCAGGAAAGTCAATAGTAATCAGCCAGACTAGCTTTTCAAACAACAGTGAGAGTTCAATTCCTAGAAGCTCTTAGGGCTAAAGAATGGCAATATCTGAAAAAAGGGCTAGGTAAGGCCCAAAACACAGCAGCACAACTTCTAATACATTTTTTATAAAACTTAACAACAGAACACAAGATCAAAATTTTTAGAATCTATCTATAACATTAATGTGGTCAGGAAAATATTAAAACCTATCAAATTTCCTCTAAATGACAAATCTTAGTGAAAAGTAAATATACATGATTTCTAAGAATTTTCCTGTAAACATGATGATGAGAACAACATCTCATTTAGAACATTTATTTAGAGAGAAAGTTAAAACAAATGTGTAAAACCACCTTGTATACTCTTCCATATCCACCTTTTCCTAAGATGGCAAGTTCTTCAAATTCACTTAAGTAACGTGAAGTTTGTGCTTCAAAGGCTATATCCCTTGATCTGAAAGTTAAATATAAACAAACCATTAAAACAAGAGAATCAAAATGTTCTCAGACAGCTCATGTTCATGGTACACTAGTGAACTGTTTAATTTTTGTGATTCAGTTATTCTCAGTGAGAAAATATTACATGCAGTAAGATAGTCTGAGAGAAACTACATTCATACAACCTTTATTACCATATTGTAATTGTTCTTTCTTTCATTACTTCCCATTATTGATATGTTACTGTGCCCAATTTATAAATTAAACTTTATCACAGGTATGTATTTACAGGAAACAATATAGTAAGTACAAGGATCAGTATTATGAGGTTTCAGGAAACCACTGGGGGTCTGGGAACACACATTCCAAGGATAAAGGGGGTGTTACTACTTTATTACTAAGCTGCCAAACCTTGCTTATCACTCAACTGTGGTTATTTGGGAAGATGAGCTAAATCAAACTTTTTCATTCTCTGTGAGGAGATTTCATAGATTGCTGATTAGCGAATCAATAAAGTAATGACAGCAAGGCCATCATTAATCTAAGTTCAAGTTTTTTACCAGTAATTAGTAATCTACTTAGAAATGATTATCACTGTTTTAAAGCATCAATCTTAAGGATGACTAAGAGGAAGAAGTTGATTAGTTAAGTGGTAAATTTACTAAAATTTCTTAATGAGTCAGACCAATTTCAGATTTTAAACTAGCATTTCCTAAAAATAACCAAAATTCAGTGGTGTTTCCCTGACAGCCTGGGTATCAGTACTCAAAATTAAGAGTGGGGTTTATGGAATCCACACAGAATGGGGGAGGCAGAGGGGACTGGCAGATGAGGGGGGGCAGGGGGAATCAAAGAGGAGGGAAATAAGTAAAGCAAATCTTGAAGCAGTAATTAATTGCTAAGACGAAGGCTTTTAATTTTCATAAACTACACTAACTACATTATTTAACCTCAATGCTAATTTCTGATTAATTCAAGATTCATTCCTAATCATGATTTCTTTTAGATAGTTTAATCTTTGCATAATCAAAAAAGTATTTAACACATACCTGATCTTCTGGATATAAGAATTATCTTCACAAGGATCCTAAAATAAAATACAACTTTTAAAAAGCATTTTGAAATTTTTATGTAATAAGGAATCTATCAAAAATCAATTGTTCCAAATGCTCAAAAAATATTTTTTTTAAAAAAGCCCAATGCTTTTTTCAATATTACTTTGAGTTTACAATTGATAATATCTCTCTCTTAATCAAAAGATCACTAATAAAAAAGCTATATTCTTGCTATTCACTGCCAAAGCTGAGAATTTACCAAGGCATTCCATCAGCAAATATTAACTTTGCCTTGAAAACATATGCAGAAACTGCATTGCTACCACCATTCCAAGCCACCGTATCTCTAGCCTCTGTGACTATACCTGCCTCTCTGCTTTGACCCTTGCCTGTCCTCAGTCTATTTTCAATACAGCACCTGGTGTGATCCCATTAAAATATAAGTCAGTCAGACTGTATCACTTCTCTGCTCAAAATCCTATGAAGCTTCCCATCTTATTCTGAGTTAAAACCAGAAACATTAAAACAGTCTTAAGATCCTACTCCATCTGTCCTTTTCCCTGTCTGGCTCCCCAAGTCCCACCTTTTGTTCTCTCCCTTTGCTTACCCTATTCCCCCAAAAGGCTGCCTATCAGTTTCCCAAACATGCCAAGCTCACTGCATTTCTGTTCCTCTGCCTGGAATGCTTTTCTTCCAAATAGTGCTTATCTCATCTCCCCACTTCAGCTCCTGACTTAAATGATACCATCTTGGCAAGGCCCTCTATGCCCATCCAAAAATCAACAGGGCCCTTCCCGACATGGTCTAAATCCCTTCACTGTTTTATGTTTCTTCTTAACACTTATCACCATCTAACTCCTATGGATATATTTTTTTCCTATTGTTTACGGCCCCCTCATCAGAACAAAAGCTCTATGAGAAAAGAGATTTCTAATTTTTTTCATTGCTTAACCCTTGGCTCCTACAAAAGACCCTAACACTTCGTAGTCATTTGATAAATATTTCTTGAATAAACAAATGACAACATTGTTACAAAGCTATTTTTAAAATCATGATTATCATGATTTAAAATACAGTTCTCTTGAAATTAGAATGTTTTTATCATATACAAAGTACATTTCTCAGTGCTTACCTGACGAACTCTCTCTTTAGCTGACCTCATTAAATGGGTGATAGCTCTGTTGTGATGCAGTCTTAATGAGCTGAACTCGTCACTACAGGTGAAAGAAGACAGCAGTCCCATTTTGATAAAGGTCTCACAAAGTACTATAAAAAGAATATGGAAAACTATTATCAGAAACACCATCAACAAAATAGTAACTTTTAAAGAGTACACATAGAATAAAGAGGAATAATGGCCTCTATTAGGAAAAAAAGCCACTAGGCAAAAGTCGTATTTATACACATATTACAACGTGGTAACTGATCCTCAAAAAAGAAGGAAGAGTCGGTGTGCTCACGGATTAGGAGCATGATGTCATTACTCACCTGAAACCATTCACTCACTTGCTGACCAGGCCTGGTCAGTCAGTAAAATACTAGGGTTTATTTTTTAAAAAGGCAACACAATATGTGAGCATGGTAGTCTTCTGACATTCAAACACACTCCACTTTACTGGCAGCCCAAAATACAAGAATGAAGTTAAAAGAAGAAGCGTGGATAACCTGAGGAATCTAAAGACCCACTATACTTAAAATTGGCTCTGAAATGAGGAGAATCTTACTAGCCTAAGTCCCTAACCTATGAGTTATGACTTGAATTCCAGACAGCTAGTGTAAGGATTGAACTGAATTGCAAGGACCAGTTAGTGTCAGAGAACTGGCCCATGTAGGGGGAAAAAAAATCCACATTTGGTGTCAGAGAATTCAGTATGTAAAGGAAAATGGTTTCCTTCAAAAACAAAAACACAATTGTTCCAATTCTCTGGTCAATAACTGGTTCAGAATGAGTATCTGTGATTTTCCATTCACTTAGTCAATGACCGAACCTTAGCAGATCTTCCAAAATTATATGATCATGTTATAGATACAAAACTATCTTATTTATTTAAATATATACAATTTTTGTGGTATATATTTAATTAATCTTTTGGGATCCCAGAATGATTATATTCCTAAGAAATTACCCAAAGGAAAACATAAAATGAATTTTATGAATGTAAACTATTAAAATTTAATAGTTCAAATTTTTATATACCAACTGCTGCTCAGACCTATGGCATTAAATAACATACTATTTTTTACAACTTCTATTTAGCAAGATTAATTTAATCTTACTAACATTTAAACACCTGTCTTGAACGAAGAGGGTTTGGTTCATGCACATGGCTCAAGTGTTCCAGCAAAGAAACAAGCAATAGTTGGTTTGCAACTGCGAAGGGGAAAGATGGCTGCTGTAGGGGTTCTTTTAACACCTGGAGTTCTGCTGGAACATCAGATTCTAAAAATTAGAAAAAGAAAAAAAATTAGTAAATGTTAAGCATGTCTTCTAATGACAAAACAGCACACTCTAATTACTGAAACAGAAACTTCTTAAATTTTAAAAAATAAAAAACGAGCAGTAAGCTGAGTAGGGCTGATCAGTCAGTTCAGCCAGAAAGGAAAGACTTGCTGGAACTGGTTTTGAGTTGAATTCTAGAAGTTGGAGAACTAGCAGAAAGACACCAGGGGGGGAAGGAACGGGGTAGTTTTAGTATTTAGTATTGATGTTTGTAAAAGTAGAAATATCGATAAAAATTCAAGTCAACAATCAAGCAGGCAGGAATAGGATGGCTTCTTTTAGACGACAACCAAGGCCAGGCCCAAAGAAAAAAGTCTTTACAGATAAGGAAAGAAAAGAAGAAAAGATGGAAATACTGAGTAGGTCAATCTCACTTCTTATGAAAAATTAGTCTTTAAAAACATTAAGACTATCATTCTATTAATGATATTAAGACTATCATACTACCATTTATTTAATCTTTATTGTTTGAAAATGGATATTCTATTCCACTCTCCTCTATTAACTACTCAAGGTCCTAGAAAAGCCAAAGTTTTCAAATCCAGACTTCATTGCAATTTCCTCTCTGATCTAAATTGGTGGCTATATTAATCTTAAAATAAAAGCTCTGTTTAGATGCAGATGTGCTATTCATTTCAAATGAGTATTACTGAGGAAGAATGAAAAATGTGGCCATGCAAAAACTTCTCTATGTAAAGACATCTTAAAGTGAAACTATGAATCACAAATTTAGATACAGTACATAGAGCTGTACCATAATGAAAAGGAAAAGGTAGTAAATTTACAGAGCTCTTACAAGCTAATATGAAAGTGAACCACAATTAAAACTTATATAGGATTAATATAACTAGAGTAATAGCATATATTAAAATAACCACAATACTTGTTTGAGTACTGTAGTTTACCATTTAACTGGTGAACTACTTAAAGCCTGGGGTACCTAGTATTCTTTTTTTTTTTTTTAATAAATTTTATTTTTATATTCCCCATACAATTGCAATCCCCCCCATTCTGACCCCAATCCCTCCCCTCCCGCCCCCCACCCACCACGTACCTAGTATTCTTAAGGGCACAGAAAGCAGATATTTTTAATCCACGGGGCAAAAGTACTTGCAACCTTCAGCAATACACTGTGAATTTTTGAATGTACAATGCTTTGACCCATCAATTCTACTTTTAGAAATGTATACCAAGGAAATAATTAAGCAAAGCAGAACAGATACATATGTACAAACTATTCAGCATAATTCTTCAGAATATTGAAATTTGGCTAAATAAATTATAAACTGTACACAGAATACTAAACTGCTGTTAGAAATGATGGTGTAGAGAAAGATGATCATAAATAGTCCATTATCAAATCAAAGAAGGCGGCTGTCAGATAGTAATACTGATGAAGGTGATACCAGATAGTTTCATAAAAACTAGCAACCTTTATTTTTTTAAAGATTTAATTTTTTATGAGTACGAGAGCTGGGGTGTAGGACGGAGGTGCAGGGAGGTAAGAGGATTCACCAGAGACAGAGTGAGGAGCAGAACAGATCTACTGAAATACACTGCTGAGGGGAACAGGTGGTGAGACAGGAGAGGTCTGCTGTGCCATGTGGGTTTGGTCCCTGGTTGGGAATCAAACTCCCGCAGTGGCTGCTGATAGCTTCATAGTGGTGAGACTTAACCCCTTGTGCCTCCAGGGAAGCCCAAAACTAACAACCTTTAAAGAGGTCACTGCAACAAAATTATCAAATATTTCTTTAATTTTATGCTTATTTTTCTGATCCAACAAATCCTACTTCTGTGTTTAGGTCCACTTCTGTGTTATGAGTTTAGGTCCACTGTGTTATGAGTTTAGGTCCACTCATAACTTCCTATTTTCTAAAATGAGAAAATTCTACTTATTAATTAAAAAAAAAGAATGGTCTCAGGCCTCCCCTGGTGGCGCAGCAGTTGAGTGCTGGGCTGCAAAGCTGCCCACAGCCTCTGCAGCACCGGTTCGATCCCCGGCCTCCGGCGGGGGTCCCACATGGCGCCCAGACCTCTCCTGCCATGCCCACTGCTCCCCTCAGCAGTGTACTTTGTCAGTCTGCCTGTTCTGCTCCTCGCTCTGGTGAATTCTCTCACCCTCCTGTGCTTCTGACTGTACCCAGCGCTTGTATAAATAAATAAATAAATCTTTAAAAAAAAAAAAAAAAGAATGGTCTCTGGAGTCACATGAATTTGGGAAATCAAGAAAATGACAGCTTTAAAAGGCCACTGGTCAGATACTAAAATGCAGAGAAGGATAAATTCCCCTTTTCACAATCTGGTCAAGAATAGAAGAGGAGTGTGGCTAAAAGGAAAGATGCTGTCAAGTTCGTTTATAGAAGAGTAAGAAATAACACAGAGATCCTAGGTGAAATTGAGTTCCAGATCTCTGCCCAGTGGAAAAGGAGTAGACAGGAAAAGAATCACCTAACTCCATCTGCTCCGGGAAGTATCATCCAGATGGCCACTCATTAAATGAAAGAGGAACCTGGAAAACTAGTCTAAGGTAAAAATTCTGAAAAACTTGTGCCAAATGAACAGAAAAATGAATGGGTCTGACAATGGGTTTAAGGTTGGCCTTCCTTTGAATGAATGATGTTCCACAGGGGTGAAAAAAAAGATACCACAGCAACTTTGACCAAAGGCTGATTATGGCTCTAAGCAAATCTCTACACAGTAGTTGCCAAAGAACACAGGTGTAAGATTATACCTGAATTTTCTGACTCTACCATTTACTGGCAGAGAGACCTCCTCACATCCCACGACCTTCAAGAAATCATTTATTCTGTTTTGATGTCTATTAAAACTGTAGCTATATTTTTCACAGGCTTCACTTTTCATATAAAAAGGTAAGTCATGTCTGGATATTGAGAGTCTTTTGGAGGAAAAAGCAATGTGTATACACAACAGTACTATTAGAAACCATAAGGAAGTTTTTTTAAACTTATCTAAGATCACTCCCTTCAAGAATAATCTTTAGCTTGCAGAAAACCTTATCACAACATTACAGAAAAGATAGACTGTGTTTACAGCTGGGACTTTTCCTATGACATAACACTTTACATAGTTTTGACTTGCTGTAATATACAACTTACATGTGGGGGAAAAAACTGTGTTTGTCCCATAAAAAAGTTATCTTACAACTCCTACTTAAATTACTACCAGTTTGCTTTTGTCTCCCTTTATGATCAAGAATTTTAGGTAGTGTTAGGAATGAAAAACCAATGAATTTAAGAAATTGAAACCTTTTCAATTCTGTGTGCACCTTTAAACCCATTGCAACATGTTAATAATTGTTTCATGCTCCAACCGAATGTGTGTTCTCTGTAATTCTCCTATTGCAACTATTATAGTAAAAACCCTCCTGAATCAATATATTCAGTCTTGATACACAATTCTTAAAGTGGCCAAGAAAACTGGTAGCAATTAAAATAACTTGCCTATTGCACTTTCATTTAAATATTAGATACTGTGAACTGGCAGAGCCAACATTTTATGTAACTTACTTTATGCTAAATAACTTGACTCACTAATGCTTATCTCCTAGTAACCAAAGCCCTCAAGAGGGCCTCCCTGGTGGGGCAAGGGGGTAAGACCCAACCCATGGAGCTGTCCTCAGCCTCTGCTGCATGAGTTCCATCCCCTGGCCTGCCAGGGGGCAGCCCACATGGCGCAGCAGACCTCTCCTGACTCGCCTGCTGCTCCCCTTAGCAGTGTCTTTCAGTCAGTCTGCCTGTTCTGCTCCCTGCTCTGTCTCTGGTGAATCCTCTCACCCCACACATCTGGCCTGTACCCCAGCTCTTGTATGCATAAGTAAATCTTTAAAAAAAATAATAAAGCCCTCAAGAAAACTTGGCCAATTGTTTTTAAAACGACGAGAATGATTGCCACACTGCCTCACTACGAGAGGTTTAGAGCTACTGTCAGCGAAGCGAAAGACTAAAGAAGGAAAAAGCAAGACTCTTGATCCACACCCATCGCCTGACAAAACTACAGGGCTAGAGAGCTGGAAAGTCGCCCGAAGGAAGTCTTAGTCCGAAGCCGGAGACCGCAGAGGAAACTAAAGAACAGAAACGTAAACAAACGAGGGGTGCAGACACTCGTTTCCTTAAGTGTTTACCTTACCCTCGACGGCCCGCCCACTCGGCCATGGGGCCCCCCCTGGACTCCGGGTTCGAGCCCAGATCCAGCCAAATTCGCCCAGACCTGAGGCGAACCTCGCTGTCCCCTGCCCGCGGGCCTGAGGGTGGACGTGGGCCAGTCGCGGCCGCCAAGGCACTCCGGGGTCTCACCATCGTACTTGGGGTCCGAGCCCTCGGCTGGGAATTCGATGGCAGGCGGCGCGGGCAGAGCCCCCGCCCCGCCGCCCTCCGCCTCGCACTCCGGAGCCCTGGAGCTGCCCCCCAGCATCGCCGGTCGCGCGCGGGCCGCAGCCCAGCCCGCCGGCTCCCCCAGGACCGCCACGCTGGGCAGCCGCGCCGCTCTCACGGGACCCGGAAGTAGCCCCGGGGAGCCGGAAGACTCGCCCGTCCGCCTGCGCCGCCGCCGGGGGCGGGTCCTGCCGCCGGCTCCGCCCCTTCCGGGAGGGCAGGCGGGGCTGTCAGAGCCCTGATGGCTGGGTCGGGGGGCCGGGGGCGGATTTGGAGGACGGACCGGGAGGGACTGGGGGGCAATGGCCACTGCGCGGGTTGGACATCGGCCTCTGCCTCAGACAGCAGATGAGTCAGAGCACTCACCTCTCACGCCAACAGCAGTGCCAGTGTAAGAATGGTGTCCGCAGAGATTGGAATCCAGATGTTTACTTTTAGCGGATACAAGAGTGACTATTTTGCCATTTGTTTTTCAAAAAAAAAAAAAAAATCTACAAGACCCGTCTCTATGAGTTCTGAAGCTATTTTGGTCAACCGTTAAGCCACAATAAAACAGGAAATGCCAACTAGATTCCTAAGCGAAGGCAACCCAACACGAAATCCACTGGTTTTGAAGAACTTTCAACTGAAATGATTTCAAACCTGAGACTGCCTTTTCCTTTTTTTTTTTAATTTATATTTATTTTTATTTTATTTTTTTAAATAAATTTTCTTTTTATATTCCCCATACAATTGCAACCCCCTTATTTTGACCCCAATCCCTCCCCTCCCCGCCCCCCACCCCCCATAGAGTGTCTCTGGTTCATAGTTGTTTGTTGATTTTGATTTTTACTTTATTATAGTTATTCTTTTTCCTGGTCCCTTATTTAAGTTTTCTAGATTCCTGCTATGAGTGAGACCATCCGGTATTTTTCTTTTTCTTTCTGGCTTATTTCGCTGAGCATGATCCCTTCCAGCACCATCCATGTTGCTGCAAATTGCATGTGTTTATCTTTTTTGAATGCTGAGTAATATTCTATGGTGTATATGTACCACATCTTCTTGATCCAGTCATCTATTTTTGGGCATTTAGGTTGTTTCCAAAGCAACTCAAAATGGATTAAAGAACTAGACATAAGACCTGAAACCATAAAATACATAGAAGGAAATATAGGCGAAACACTACGTGAGACTGCCTTTTCCAACCGTCCCCTTGGCCACACTGAATCAACTGTGGTTTGAAACCCTTGGCTTCAAAATCCCACCCTCTTTTCCCTCTGATGTCCCTGATGGTTTGGTCACCTAACAAAACACTACGTTATTGAAACAATTCTTTAGAGATCACAGATCAGTAATAGACCTGGAATAAAAACCTTTTTATTTATTTATTTTTTTAATACAATTTTTTTTTTATAGAGGCATGCTTTATTTATTTATTTTTTGTTTGTTTTGTTTTTTGTTTATACATGCACTGGGTACAGTCAGAAGCGCGGGAGGGTGAGAGAATTCACCAGAGCCAGAGCGGGAAGCAGAGCAGGCAGAGGGACCGAAGTACACTGCTGAGGGGAGCAGCGGGCGGCAGGAGAGGTCTGCGCGCCATGTGGGACCCTCCTCCGGTGGCCGGGGAGCAGCCGGGGATCGAACCGGCGCCGCAGAGGACACGGGCAGCTTCGCAACCCAGCGCTCAACCGCTGCGCCACCGGGGAGGCCCAATAAAAACCTTTTTAGATCTTGGGCCTCAATTCCAGTGTAATGTGCGTAAGTTGGTATTGTTTGGATATTTTATTTGAACACACTTTTCCTATCGAGTCATCCTGAATACATTTAGCCTGAAGGAAGTAATTATGGACGTCGTGGTTCTCCAAATAATTTTCTTTTTTTTTTTTTAAATAGAGGCATGTTTTAATTTATTTATTTATTTGTTTGTTTGTTTGTTTTGTTTATACATGCACTGGGTACAGTCAGAAGCACGGGAGGGTGAGAGAATTCACCAGAGCCAAAGCGGGGAGCAGAGCAGGCAGAAGGACCGAAGTACACTGCTGAGGGGAGCAGCAGGCGGCAGGAGAGGTCTGCGTGCCATGTGGGACCCTCCTCTGGTGGCCGGGGAGCAGCTGGGGATCGAACCGGCGCTGCAGAGGCCAAGGGCTGCTTCGCAACCCAGCGCTCTACCACTGTGCCACCAGGGAGGCCCTTCTCCAAATAATTTTCAAAGATTAGACATGACCATGCTGATGGGAAATGCAGAGAGGGTATCGCTGGAGGGTATTTTATCTATATGTATCCACAACTTTATTTTTTTTAAGATTTATTTTATTTTTTCATACAAGAGCTGAGGTATGGGCCAGAGGGGTGGGGATGAGAGGATTCACCAAAGAGAGTAGGGAGCAGAACAGGCAGACTGACTGAAATACATCACTGAGGGGAGCAGCAGCGAGACAGGAGAGGTCTGCTGCACCATGTGGGTTAGGTTAGCTCCCTGACGGGGGATCAAACTCCTGCTGCAGTCTGTCCATAGATTATTAGTGCTGAGACTCAACTCCTTCCACCATCAGGGAGGCCCTGTATCCGCAAGTTTAAAAATGCAAATACTTTTGGGCCTCCCCTGGTGGCGCAGCGGTTGAGCGCTGGGTTGCGAAGCTGCCCGCAACCTCTGCAGCACCGGTTTGATCCCCGGCCACCAGAGGAGGGTCCCACATGGCGCGCAGACCTCTCCCGCCGCCCGCTGCTCCCCTCAGCAGTGTACTTCGGTCCTTCTGCCTGATGTGCTCCCCGCTCTGGCTCTGGTGAATTCTCTCACCCTCCCGCGCTTCTGACTGTACCCAGTGCTTGTATAAATAAATACATAAATCTTTAAAAAAAAAAAAAAAAAATGCAAATACTTTTGACTCATCAAGTCCACTTTCAGGAATTTATTCTATGGAACAGATTAAAAATAAGCAGAAAGAGCTAACTTTAAAAGTTATTAATTGGGGCCTTCCCTGGTGGCACAGCGGTTGAATGCTGGGCTGCGAAGCTGCCCGCAGGTTCTGCAGCGCCAGTTCGATCCCGGCCACCGGCGAGGGCCCCACAGGGCACGACAGACCTCTCCTGCCATGCCCGCTGCTCCCCTCAGCAGTGTGTTTCCTCTGTCTGCCTGTTCTGTTCCCCGCTCTGGCTCTGGTGAATTCTCTCACCCTCCTGTGCTTCTGACTGTACCCAGTGCTTGTATAAATAAATAAATAAATCTTTAAAAAAAAAGTTATTGGGCCTCCCTGGTGGCGCAGCGGTTGAGCGCTGGGTTGCGAAGCTGCCTGCAGCCTCTGCAGCACCGGTTCGATCCCCGGCTGCTCCCCGGCTACCGGAGGAGGGTCCCACATGGCGAGCAGACCTCTCCTGCAGCCCGCTGCTCCCCTCAGCAGTGTCCTTCGGTCCTTCTGCCTGCTCTGGTTCCCGCTCTGGCTCTGGTGAATTCTCTCACCCTCCCGCGCTTCTGACTGTACCCAGTGCATGTATAAACCAAACAAACAAACAAATAATAAATAAATAAATAAGACATGCCTCTAGAAAATTAAAAAAAAAAAAAATAATAAAAAAAAAGTTATTAATTGTAACATAGCTGTAATTAGCAAAAACAAGAAAACAATGTAATTGACTAAATTATGAACATTCATACATTAGCACACTCTGCAACCATTAGAAATGTTGGTATGTGATATCTGTTTCTCACCCCTTCCCCACCACTACAAAAAATGAAGAAAACTGCAAACTCATTCTGGAGAGTGAGAGATGAACACAACCTTTCGAGTACACAATGTGTAACTTATAGTAAATGCTGTTAAACAGGCATACCCTTTGACCTACATGTAGGAGTATACCAAAGGAAATAACCAGAGTTGCAAAAACAGATAAATCTACAAGAACGTTCACCAAAGTATAGTTTATAATTTAAAAAAAAATGAAAAAATCTAAGTTCCAAGAAGCAAACAGGGTACACCCATGCAATGAAACATGCATTCATCACAAAACCTGAGGGAGGAAAAGTGCACATTCCTCTCTTAGCTTCCATGATATCACACGATTCTGGTTTTTTTTTTTATTTTTCTATTTCACTGGCCCCCCAACTCAGTGTCCTTGCTGGATCCTCCACCTATAAATTCTATAGTATTCTTCTCATGTCACTCCAAATTGTCTCAGGAGATAACCACGTGCATCACTATCACTTTACATACCATCTGTAAGAGGACAACTCCCAAAAGTATCTCCGCAGCACAGACTTGTTCTCTTGGATGATTCAAAAGCATCTCAAATTTGTCTGAAAGTGAACTCTTGATATTCTTGCTAGAACTTGTTTTCTACTATTGTCTTCATCCATGTTAATGGCACACAATTCACCTACTTGTCCAAATCTAAAGCCTAAGAGTCAGCCTTTAATCCACAACTAGAATATATATATATATAACCTGCCTAGAACTTAATTTTAAAACAAAGAGATGGGGCCTCCCTGGTGGCACAGGGGTTAAAGTTTCAGTGCTATCAAGCTATGCCAGCCACTGCAGCACGAGTTCAATCCTCCTACCAAGGAGCTAACCCACCTGGTACAGCAGACCTCTCCTGTCTTGTCCACTGCTCCCCTCAGCAGTGTATTTCAGTAGAGCTGCCTGTTCTGCTCCCTACTCTGTCTCTGGTGAATCCTCTCAAACCCCCCCATATCTCTGGCCTACACTCCAGTTCTTGTATGCATAAATAAGTAAAAGCCTTTTTTTTAAATAGATGATATAGCACATAAGCATACAATATTAAACATGATTAACAAAAAAAGAACCCACAATGGCCAGCAAACATTGCACAAGATGTATAAATTTCACTAGTTAATAGAATGCAAATTAACAATGAAATATTTCAAACTACCATATTTTTTGAAACCTTATCAAGTGTTGGTGGGGATGCAGAGAAAGGGGAGCTATCATACATTGATGCAAAGCCATATATCAATATTTAATAAAGTCAAATGGTACATACCAATGACCCAGTAATTTCCTTCTAGGTTCCTTATGGATACCCCTATATGTGCTCAAGGATATGTATATAAGGGTGCTTACTGCAACATTGTTTGTATTAAGAAATGTATAAATGACCTACTATCCATCAATAAGGAATAAAATAAATGTGTTCTCTTTGCAAATGAATAGCATAGAACAATTAGAATGAAATCAACTAGACCCACCTTTTATCATAGAAAACAGAGAAACGCGTAAATTGCAGAGCACTACATAACATTAATAATTACTAATATTTACTGTGTACTGTTGACACCACTCCCTCACTCTGTTGTGCTTTTACAAATATTAACTCATTCAATCCTCATAACAAACTTACAAGCTAGATACTATAATTATCCCATTTTATAGATGAGAACATAGATGCTAAGAGTTTTTTAAATACTTTGCCCAAGGTCACAGCGCTTGTATTTGCAGGCAGGATTTTTTTTCACATGTCACCTTCCATTGTTAACTGTATTTTATAACAACTTTATTGAGATAACTGACATACCATAAAACTCACTCTTTCTAAGTGCACAATTGAGTAGCTTTTAGTATAGTCACAGTTGTACAACCATCTCCACTACCTAATTTTAGAATACCTTCATCACCCCTAAAAAAATATTTCTGGCAGACAATTTAAATCCAAGAAAACTGGCTCTAAATTCAGCCTTGTAAAGTACAATATGTCATGTATATAAAGAAATTTCTAATATATGAAAAATGTGTATTTTTTTGAGACACACACACATTAATAGTAAAAATATGAAATGGGAATAAGGCCTGACTTAAGATGGAAGGAGGAGGGCCTCCCTGGTGGCGCAAGGGGTTAAGATGCAACCTGTGGGCCTCTTCAGTGGCACAGCTGGTTGAGCACAGATCTGTGAAGCTGTCTGCAGCCTCTGCAGTGTGGGTTCGATTCCCAGGTGGCCAGGGAGATTCCCACAGGGCACAGCAGACCTCTCCTGTTGTGCCCGCTGCTCCCCTCAGCAGTGCTTTCAGTTTGTCTGCCTGTCCTGCTCCCCACTCTGTCTCTGGTAAATCCTCTCACCCTCCTGCGCCTCTGGCCTATACCCCAGCTATTGTATAAATAAAAAAAATAAATCTTAAAAAAAAAAAAAAAAAGACACACCCTGTGAGGCTGTCCCCAGCCTCTGCAGCTCGAGTTCAATTCCTTGGCCAGCCAGGGAGCAACCCACATGGTGCAGCAGACCTCTCCTGGCTCACCTGCTGCTCCTCTCAGCAGTATACTTCAGTCAGTCTGCCTGTTCTGTTTCCCACTCTGTCTCTGGTGAGTCCTCTCATCCCCCACACCTCTGGCCTGTACCACAACTTCTCTGGCAAATAAATCTTAAAAAAAAAAAAAAAAGATTGTTAGGAGGAAAGTGGGGTCTGAAAGGATTAAAAATAGGAATTTAGCTTTCTTTCTTTGCTGGAGACTGTGTGAACCCAGCAGAAGGCTCACCGAGGAGAGAGAGGTAAGCTGGGAGGCTTGCCCATGCTGGGCACCTTCTAGCCTGCAGTTCCAGCCCAGAGGGGAGCAGCACCCACCGCTGGGGCAGACTGGGCATGCAGGGGAGTGAGTCCCCGGCACCGGCATTTTGCAGCAGGGACCTTTCTTGCTGGAGACTGTGTGAACCCAGCAGAAGGCTCACCAAGGAGACAGAGGTAAGCTGGGAGGCTTGCCCATGCCGGGCGCCTTCTAGCCTGCAGTTCCAGCCCAGAGGGGAGCAGCACCCACCACTGGGGCAGACCGAGCATGCAGGGGAGCGGGTTCCCGCATCGCCATTTTGCAGCAGGGACCTTTCTTTGCTGGAGACTTGTGAACCCAGCAGAAGTTCCCCAGAGGAGCCAGTGGGGAGCTGGGAAGGTCGCCCAAGATGCCGACCAGTACCAGCAACACAGTGTCACAAGGAATACGGCAAATTAGAAAACAGGCAGTAGGGAGTAGAAAAACCACATGCAACCCAGCAACTCCTCAGCAAAAAAGCACACCGCAAAAAGAAAACCATCTACCAGATTGCAACGACAGTAACTTGGAAGAACTTCTGAGCCTTCCATATAGAGAATTTAAAATTGCTGTGATTAAAAAACTGACAGAAGTCATAAAGGAAAACAATGATAAGGGGAAAATAATTAATGACCAGAAGAATGAAATTGAGTCCCTAAAGAGGGAAGTAAAAGAAATGCAGGCGATCAAAGAATTAATGGAGACGCTAAAGAACTCTGGGAAAAGCAATGAAAGCAGAATAGATGAAATGGAAGAACGAATAAGTACTCTTGAAGACACAGAAATAAAAAGAACTAAAACAGAAAAGGAAGGAGACGTACGAAGGAAAAAGACCGAAGAAAGACTTCAGGAACTATCTGACTCCATGAGGAAAGAAAATATAAGAGTTATAGGAATCCCAGAAGGAGAGGAGAGAGATGTAGGAACAGAGAAAATATTCCAGGAGATAATTGAAGAGAACTTCCCAAACGCGAAGAAGGAGCTGAAAATTGATATACAAGAAGCAAGAAGAACACCAAACTTCCATGACGAAAGGAAAAATACAGCAAGACACATAATAGTAAAGCTCCCAAGAATCCAAGACAAGGAAAAAATAATGAAACTAACAAGAGGGAAGAAACAGATAACATTCAAAGGGAAACCAATCAGACTGACATCAGACTTCTCTGAAGAAACACTACGGGCAAGGAGAGAGTGGAGGGACATAGTCAACAGACTCCAAGAAAACAGATGCCAACCAAGAATACTCTATCCCGCAAAGCTCTCCTTCCTCTTTGAAGAAAGAATAAGGACCTTCCCAGACAAACAGAAACTCTGGAATTTTATTACGACTAAACCCCCACTCCAAAAAATACTACAAGGAGTCCTAAAGCCAGAACCTCAGAGGGACGAATAACAACAAAAGAAGGCCAAAGAAAGTTATTAAAAGAATAAATAAATAAAATCAAAGGAAAGACAAACACAATGGCAAATACAGATGCTAACATATCAATACTAACTCTAAATATAAATGGACTAAACTCTTCAATAAAAAGACACAGAGTTGCAGGCTGGATTAAGAAACAAAACCCAACCTTTTGCTGTCTCCAGGAAACACATTTAGCTGTAAAAGATAAAAATAGACTCAAAGTTAAAGGATGGAAAACAATTCTACAAGCAAATGGACCAAAAAAAGAAGGCAGGAACAGCTATACTCATATCAGATATAACAGATTTCAAACTTAAAAAGATAAAAAGAGACCCCAGTGGTCACTACATTATGATCAAGGGGACAATACTTCAAGAAGAAATAACACTCATTAACATATATTCACCAAACGAAGGAGCACCAAAATATATCAGACAACTATTGGCATCTCTGAAAACAGACATCAGAGAAAACACATACATAGTGGGAGACTTCAACACACCACTATCAACAATGGATAGATCAACAAGACAAAAAATAAGTAAAGACACTAAAGCTCTAAATAAGGATCTAGAGTGCTTGGGCTTAACAGACACATATAGAACACTAAACCCAAAAAAATCTGAGTATACATTTTTCTCAAGCGCACAGGGATCATTCTCTAGGATCGATCATATACTGGGGCACAAGACAAACATCAACAGATACACCAAGATTGAAATCATACCAACCATCTTTTCTGACCATGAAGGCATCAAACTAGAAATAAACCATAAAAAGAAGGCAAGGTACTCTCCTACCTCGTGGAGATTGAAACCCACACTACTGGAAGTCCACTGGACTAACGAGGAGATAAAAGAAGAAATTAAAAAATTCTTTGAATTGAATGACAAGGAGGACACCAATTTCCTAAATGTATGGGATGCAGCAAAAGCAGTAATAGGAGGAAAATATATAGCAATAGATGCTCACATCAAGAAACAAGAAAGAACTCAAAGAAACAACCTAATCTCGAAGCTCAAAGATCTAGAAAAAGAACAACAAAAAAAACCCCAAAACCAGTAGAAGAAAAGAAATAATAAAAACCAAAGCAGAAATAAATGAAATCGAAACTAAAAAAACAATCCAAAAGATCAATGAAACCAAGAGCTGGTTCTTCGAAAAAATAAATAAAATAGATAAACCCCTAGCCAGACTCACAAGGGCAAAAAGGGAGAAAGCACAAATACACAGAATCATAAATGAAAGAGGAGAAATCACAACGGACACAGCAGAAATCAAAAGAATAATTAATAACTACTATGAACAGTTATATGGAAACAAGTTCAACAATCTAGAGGAGATGGACAAATTCCTACAACTCTACAATCACCCAAAGCTACATAAAGAAGAAATAGAACACCTAAACAGACCAATTACAAGCAGCGAAATTGAAATGGTAATCAAAAACCTCCCCAAAAACAAAAGCCCAGGACCTGATGGATTTACAAATGAATTCTACCAAACATTCAGAGACGAATTGGTGCCTATCCTTCACAAACTCTTCCAAAAAATTGAGAAGGAAGGTATAATACCCAACACGTTCTATGAAGCCAACATTACACTAATACCAAAACCAAACAAGGACAACACAAAAAAAGAAAACTATAGGCCAATCTCCCTAATGAACACTGATGCAAAAATCCTCAATAAAATTTTAGCTATCAGAATCCAACAGTGTATCCATAAGGTAATTCACCACGACCAAGTAGGATTCATTCCAGGGACACAAGGATGTTTCAACATCCGAAAATCAATCAACGTTATCCAACACATCAACAAAAAGAAATATAAAAACCATATGATAATATCAATAGATGCCGAGAAAGCTTTCGACAAAGTGCAACACCCATTCATGATAAAAGCCCTTGAAATTCTTGAGATACAAGGAACATACCTCAACATCATAAAGGCCATATACGACAAGCCAACAGCCAGTATCATTCTCAATGGTGAAAAGCTGAAAGCATTTCCATTAAGATCTGGAACAAGACAAGGATGTCCACTCTCACCACTGCTTTTCAATATAATACTGGAAGTCCTAGCCAGAGCAATAAGACAAGAGAAAGACATCCAAGGAATCCAAATAGGAAAAGAAGAAGTCAAACTATCACTATTTGCAGATGATATGATAATATACATAGAGAACCCCAAAAACTCCATAGAAAAACTAATTGAACTCATCAATCAGTTCAGCAAAGTGGCAGGATACAAAATCAACATGCAAAAGTCAGAAGCCTTCCTATATACTAACAATAAATCTGAAGAAGAAGAAATGGAAAAAAAAACCATCCCCTTTATTATTGAAACAAAAAAAATCAAATACTTGGGAATAAATCTAACAAAAGAGGTAAAGGACCTTTACAAAGAAAACTATAAAACACTGTTAAAAGAAATAGAAGAAGATACAAAGAAATGGAAAGACATCCCCTGCTCATGGATTGGCAGAATAAACATTATTAAAATGGCCATCCTACCAAAAGCAATATACCGATTCAATGCTATTCCAATAAAAAATTCAATGTTATTCTTCAAAGAAATAGAACAATTATTGATGAAATTCATATGGAATCACCAAAAACCCCGAATAGCCAAAGCTCTCCTGAAAAAAAAAGAAGGGAATGGAGGCATCAGACTCCCAGACTTCAAACTATACTACAAAGCCATAATCATCAAAACTGCATGGTATTGGAACAAGAACAGACACACAGACCAATGGAATCGAATAGAAAATCCAGAAATAAACCCACAGATTTATGGTCAACTAATATTTGACAAAGGAGAAAAGAATATGCATTGGAGCAAAGAAAGTCTGTTCAATAAATGGTGCTGGGAAAACTGGGCCGCTACATGCAAAAGAATGAAGCTTGACCACTACCTCACACCATACACAAAAACCAACTCAAAATGGATTAAAGAACTAGACATAAAACCTGAAACCATAAAATACATAGAAGGAAATATAGGCGAAACACTACGTGATTTGCACATCAAAGACATCTTTACAGACACATCACCCAAAGCAGTGATAGTGAAGGCAAAGATAAACAGCTGGGACTACATCAAATTAAAGAGCTTCTGCACAGCAAAAGAGACAATAACAAAAACAAAGAGAAACCCCACCAACTGGGAGAACATTTTTGCACACAACACTAATGATAAAGGATTGATCACAAAAATTTGCAAAGAGCTGATGAGACTCAACAACTACAAAGAAAATAATCCAGTCAAAAAATGGGCAGAAGAGCTAAAAAGAAACTTCTCTGAAGAGGAAATGCAAATGGCCAACAGGCATTTGAAAAATGTTCAACATCACTTGTAATCAGGGAAATGCAAATCAAAACTACCATGAGATACCATCTTACACCAGTGAGAATGGCACATATTAAAAAAACTAGCAACAACAAATGTTGGCGAGGGTGTGGAGAAAAAGGAACTCTTCTGCACTGTTGGTGGGAGTGCAAACTGGTCCAACCACTATGGAGAGCTGTGTGGAGATTTCTGGACCTACTAAACATAGAGCTTCCATATGATCCAGCAATTCCACTCCTAGGTATTTACCCAAAGGACACAGAAACATCAATTCCAAAGAACACCTGCACCCCTATGTTTATAGCAGCACTATTTACAATAGCTAAGCTTTGGAAACAGCCCAAATGCCCAAAAATAGATGACTGGATCAAGAAGATGTGGTACATATATACCATGGAATATTACTCAGCATTCAAAAAAGATAAACACATGCAATTTGCAGCAACATGGATGGTGCTGGAAGGGATCATGCTCAGCGAAATAAGCCAGAAAGAAAAAGAAAAATACCGGATGGTCTCACTCATAGCAGGAATCTAGAAAATTTAAATAAGGGACCAGGAAAATGAATAACTATAAGAAAGTAAAAATCAAAATCAACAAAAATCTATGATCCAGAGACACTTTTGGGGGGGTGGGTGGAGGGAAGGGAGGGATTGGGGTCAAAATGGGGCGGTTGAAATTGTATAGGGAATATAAAAATAAAATTTATTATAAAAAAAATAAAAATAGGAATTTAACTATATCTGTAAATGTTACTTTTTTTAAAGATTTATTTATTATTTATGCATACAACAGCTGTAGTACAGGTCAGTCAGGTAGGGGGTGAGAGGATTCACCAGAGACAGAGCGGGGAATAGCACAGGCAGATGGACTGAAGGCACTGCTGAGAGGAGTAGCAGGCGAGACAGGGGAGGTCTGCCATGCCATGTGGGATGCTCCTTGGCTGGCTGGGGATTGAACTCATGCTGCAGAGACTGCAGCTTGCTTCATAGTATGGTGCTTAATCCCTTGCACCACCAAGGAGGCCCTGTAAATGTTACTTCTTTAAGAAAAACAATTCTCAAGCAAATATAGTATCATGTCAGGCAGTTACTCAATTTGAGTGTGGCAATACCAGTGTTTACATTATTCTTTCTATGTTTGTATATGTTTGAAGAATATCCCATTTTGTGTTTATTTTCAAGAAAGCAAGTGCATCAGGGTTCTCCAGAGAAATAGAACCATAGTAAGTATATATAAAGAGATTTATTTTAAGAAATGAGCTGGCCTCCCAGTGGCACAGGCAGTTGAGCGCAGGGCTATGAAGCTGTCCGCAGCCTCTGCAGCATGGATTCAATTCCTAGCCAGCCAGGGAGAAACCCACGTGGCACGGCAGACCTCTATCTCGCCCACTGCTCCCATCAGCAGTGTATTTCAGTCAATCTGCCTGTTCTGCTCCCCACTCTGTCTCTGGTGAATCCTCTCACCCCCCACTTCTGGCCTACACGCCAGTTCTTGTATGCATAAATAATCTTTTTTAAAAAATAAAGATTAAAAGGTCTCTTTTGAGCAGTTGAATCATGAGACGGTGTTACTCATGCTACGATCCAGAAGAAACTATCCCAGACAGAAAGAAAGTAAACAGACACTGAGCTCAGTGTGTTTCGAAAAAGAAGTGAGGGAAGAAGAAGGCAGGAGTGGAAGCAGAAGGACCAATGAGGTCTGGTGATGGGTCAGCCTTCCCAATGCACTTACAACAAAATTCAGAACCTAAAGGGACTTTCAACAGAGCCCCAGCCCACTTTGCCAGTCTCCGCTCATGCCACTCTCATGGTATTTTACAAAATCACACCAATGAATGAACAGAATAGTAAGACACAAGGCATGCATTCATGAGAGAAGGTCAGAGCAGAGGTGGAAATTGCTCTAAGGTCATAGCCTTTGGACCAAGGACAGAAAGCCACAGCAGAAGACCAAAATCTCAGTGACTTAACAACTGGTGGCACTGCCTGTATAGATGCCCTTCACCCAACTTCATTTATACTGCATGGGCAGTATTGTTTTTCTCTCATGAGGAAGCAAAGACAAACTCTCAAAAGAAATGGAAACTTCTTCATGGCAGAGGTAGGGCTTTTAAAGTGGGAGCTGGCATCCCAGATTAGGGCTTCCTGTTTTGCCTACTTAGTCTCTCTAGCTCCCCCATCACAAGCCTTCTAAAAGTGAGACCTTCCAGTCAATCTCAACATCCACATGAACTTCAAAGTCTACCCTCTTAATTAAGAGGAAAATCAATAACATCAGAGGAAGTCCCCACCACTTACCTTCACTAATCATCATGACTACGTAAATAATTATAGTTACCCAACAGAAGGTAAGTGCTATAAACTTTAATAGTATAAAATGAATGGCCTAGCCATATATATGTTTGGTAGTAATGAGAGAGAGGAGGTCAACATTTCTCATTGATATAGTGGGGAATGAATAAAGAGATACTGTCTCAATGGAATGTATCAGTAAACAGATGTTTAAGTATATTGTATAAGGTAATCAGCAACATGTTTAGAATACTATGTAAAACTGATTTTATACATTGTATCATCTTCCCTGATAACTTATTAAACAGATGTTAAAGAAATTATACAAGTGTAGCATTTGTAGCCAAAATTTTTAGTTTATACAATATCTCTAATTTCTTTATTTCTCCTATAGTTTCAGGAAGGCTGTAGCAATTATCACTGAGAGTGAGAGTTTAGAATAGTGCCACATCTTAGTAGCTACAATGTGCGGGGTTCCCAATGCTCTCTAGTTCTTCACAGCCTTCTCAAGTTCCCTCTCACACTGTACTAATAAGGTTGGCCTGTATGATCAATAGCACTGGAGAATTGATGGCATGAGACTTCCAAAATTATTGTAAAAGACACTTAGTTTCCATTTGCTCTCTCCATCTTTCTCACTCTGGGGGAACAAGCTGCCATGTTTCAAGCAGCCCTATGGCGAGGTTCACATTATGAGGAGCTGAGACCTGCTAACAACATGGGCATGAGCTTGGGATATTCTTTATCCCCAGTAGAGCCTCGAGATGACAGCAACCCAGGACAGCTGCTTGACTGCAAGCTCAAGAAAGACTGTACAAGAACCACCGGGCTACACTGCTTAGAATCCCTGGGCATCAGAAACTGTGGGAGAAAATGTCTTCTGGAGAAATTTGTTACACAGCAGTAATAAATACCTATGCTAAACTAGATCTCAAGCATCTTGTCAGATAAGGAATGGCCTAACCTACCATCTTGTGAAAATTCTGTTGATCAGGTGGTATCTCAAGCAATAGCTGTGATATCATCAGGATTGGAACCCTAATTTAACGGGATCTTGCCAATCATGGGAAGGAAAGGCCCAAGGTGAGCATATCTATTTTTGCTTTCCTCTCTCCCAAATAAAGATGAGTCACTAAGGGATCCTCAAACCCTTAGTTCTTGATTCAAGATATTCCTTTGGTCAAAACATTTTAAGTGGCAATTCCAAGAGGATATTGCCAACTAGAGTATATCACTTCATTTCAATCCCTAGACTTCTCTTTCAGTTCTGGGGCCTCGACCCTCATACAATTTACAACAGATGTTTTTAAAGGTTTTCGTCTGTTTTAAACTATTTTTATATAGTGCTCCAAGATGAGATTTTAGAAAACCATTAAGATGTACAGCTTCAGAGCCTCCCCTGCTGGCACAGCGGTTAAGCGCTGGGCTGCGAGGCTGCCTGCAGAAGCAGCCTCCGTGGCACCGGTTTGATCCCCGGCTGCTCCCTGGCCACCGGAGGAGGATCCCGCAAGGCGCGCAGACCTCTTCTGCCGCCCGCTGCTCCCCTCAGCAGTGTACTTCGGTCCTTCTGCCTGCTCTGCTCCCAGCTCTGGCTCTGGTGAATTCTCTCACCCTCCCGCGCTTCTGACTGTACCCAGTGCTTGTATAAAAAAATCTTTTTTTAAAGATGTACAGCATCATAATGTTTTATTTATTTATTAAATATTTATTTAATTTATTTATGCATAGAAAACTGGCGTGTAGGCCAGAGGTACAGAGAATGAGAGGGTTCACCAGAGACAAAGTGGGGAGCAGAACAGGCAGATCTACTGAAATATACTACTGAGGGGAGCAGCAAGTGAGACTGAGCTAAGTGGTTTCGCTCCCTGGTCAGGGTCAAACTCATGCTGCAGTGGCTGGTGATAGCTTGATAGTGCTGACTTTAACCCCTGTACCACCAGGGAGGCCCCAACTTCACATTTCATAATTAAACAATAAATACATTTATAATATAAAAATTAAAAAAAACTTTAGTTATGGGCCTCCCTGGTGGTGCAGGGGTTGAAGACACAGCTGTCAAGCTGTCACCAGTCACTGAAGTACAAGTTCGATCCCCAGCTGGCTGGGGAGCTGACCCACATGGTGCAGCAGACCTCTCCTGTCTCAACCACTGCACCCCTCAGCAGTGTATTTCAGTACATCTGCCTGTTCTGCTCCCCACTCTGTCTCTGGTGAATCCTCTCACCCCCCACTCTTCTGATCTACACCCCAGCTCTTGCATGCATAAATAAATAAATCTTTTAAAAAAAATTTTAAGTTATGGTATAAAATATTTCAACTGAAAATCTCAGTACACATATTTGAAGAACTAGCGAATGTTACTTAATACTTCTTGGCTATCCAAAAAGATATGAAATATAAACCTAGAGGAGCTTGAGGCTAATATTTATATTTGAAGTTTCTTGAGACTAAGCAACTAAATATTGCATTGTTTAAATTACTTTTAATGTTCTGTTTTGGAATTCCTGAGATTGTCTTATTTTTATGTTCATAGTCTCATGGTCCACAAATCTTCACCTCTTCATACTGTATTTTATTTTTCCAATTATTCAAATGCTACTGATAGCAGAGTGGGTGCTTCAAGGATAAAAATGTCATTTTAAAATTAACTTTTTAGGGCCTCCCCGGTGGCGCAGTGGTTGAGCGCTGGGTTGCGAAGCTGCCCGCAGCCTCTGCAGTGCCGGTTCGTTCCCCGGCTGCTCCCTGGCCACCGGAGGAGGGTCCCACATGGCGCGCAGACCTCTCCTGCCGCCCGCTGCTCCCCTCAGCAGTGTACTTCGGTCCTTCTGCCTGTTCTGCTCCCCACTCTGGCTCTGGTGAATTCTCTCACCCTCCCGCGCTTCTGACTGTACCCAGTGCATGTATAAACAAAACAAACAAATAAATGAATAAATAAAACATGCCTCTAAAAAAAAAACTGAATAATTATAAAAAAAATAAAATTAAATTAATTTTTTATCATATAAAGAACATATATACATTTTTTCTGACCACATCACTTCCCCCCAGATTTCATGAATAGGAATAAAGTTCTATGTCACTGCAAGTCCCTATGTTTTTCCTTTCCTCCCATTCACTGTTGTCAGTATAGTGTATATTATTCTCGTTCTTTTTTCTACTAATTTACAAGATATATGTGTGCCAGAATAAAAGAGTACTGTTTTTAGGCGCTTGGAGGTTTTGAATAATAACTAAATACATATTATTCTCAACTCCAAAATGTCTTTTGGGAACTTTCCAGGTTAGTACAGCATAGTATCCCATAACTGGATATTCCATAATTAAGTTTATCCACTTCTCCAGCTGAAGGAGAATAAGTTGTCTCCAGTATATCAATATTACAAACAACGAGAAAAAAAATCTGTATCCAGCTTAAGGCTTATAGGGAATTCTGCCGCTACTAGCTGTGGCTTTATATACATTGGTAAAGATTTTAATATCACCTAATTTTACAGGGCTGCAGTGAGGATTAAATTGATACGTTCATGTACAGTATTTTGTAAATGTCACCCAATACATTATTCTCCCTGGTTAGCTGATTTAGTTTTGGCTCCAGGAGACTTGATTCTAACTGTCCTGCACAGAACATTAACTTGGAAATCAGCAATTCTGGGCCTTGGTGTCTTCCCTTAGTCTCCTCTTTTAAAATGAGATTTCCTAACGGTTGTGGTTTTTCTTTCAAAGGTTAGCTGAGAGGCGCTGAATACATTCCCCGACTCCCTGCTCTAGCTCCACCAGGTGTTCCCTCTACCTGAAAGTCCGCCTTGGTCCCTCACCATCCTACTCGGGGGCCCAGCCCCGGGCGGGGAAGGCCTCCGCCGGCGGCTCGCACAGCTCCCATCCCGCAGCCGGCGCCCTCCCGGGCCCGGTGTTGAGGGGGCTGTACCCCAGGAGGCTAGAAGTTCCCGAGCTCTAAAGCAAACGCGCCCTGCACGGACCCCCACCGGATCCGGAAACAGACCCTCGAAAAGGGGAAACCGGCTGGGGCCACCCGCGCTCCCTCGGGGGCGGGGCCTGCCCCCGGCTCCGCCCCGCCCCTTCCGGGAGGATGAGCCGCTCCGGCTCCGCTGGGCGCAGCCCCGCGCACGCGCCCTGGTGGGCTGGGCAGGTCCGGAGGGGAGGGGAACGGCGGGGCGAGGGAATCGGGGCGGGGCTGGGGAAGGTGGGCAGGGGGTGGGCAGGGGGTGGGCAGGGGGTGGGCAGGGGGTGGGCAGGGGGTGGGCAGGGGGTGGGCAGGGGGTGGGCAGGGGGTGGGCGGTGAGGCCGGCTCAGGGGCTGTGGGCTCTCCACGCCATCTGGACCACCCCCTTGCGCTCCGGGCCACCCTCACCAGCAGCCCTCCTAAAGGCCCAAGGTCCAGGCTGACCATTATGCCCATCTCTGTCTTTCTCCCTCCCCCAGAAGTAAGAGTTTTATCCTTTGCGTACCCTCCTGATTTTTATAGTCATTAATACACATTATGTATTATGTATAAGCAAGTTGCAAAACGATACATAAAATAGCATACCATAAGCCAAGAAAAATACAACCCAAAGTACTACCACGTATTGTGGGGACTTGGGTGCCTGTGTGTGTACACATAAATGTATACGCATACACATACGTAAATCTATAAAAACACGCATAAGCATAAATAAAACTATGCCGCTGCACAGTATAAGCATTATTATTAACAATAATAATACAGGTTTTAAATCACACCTTATTAAAAAGTCGGGGTTAAGGAGAGGAAGGAAATAGCAAAGTCTTGTACGATATGATAATTATATTATATACCAAAATAAGTCAGTATTGGTCTTTCTTAAAGTAATAGTAAAATAAAATTTCATGTTTGCTTCTTAAAATAAAGGTAACTGTACTTAGTATAAAAAAAAAAACTATGCCGTTGCTATATATATGTTGTTGGTATATGTATATATACCCCTTGTATATATACTTGTTTAGTACATATGCACAAGACCCAATAAATACATTTATATGTAATCCAGGATATTTAAAATATTTAAATGCCAATATATATATGTGATTATATCATGTCTTTATAAACACACGTCCCCAAAGAAAAAACATTATTTGGGGATCATGGTATATTGTCTTAGAGTATGCTATTTTATGTACTGGTCAGCAAATTGCTCCCACCCCCACTTTGGGAACTGTCCACTTTAAAGCAAGTGCGTTCCTCCTCATTTGTACTGCTTACTTCTTGGTGTCCCACAATCTGCTTATTCAGAGCTTATGGGGGGAGATTAGATGAGCACTTAAATGTGATGAGCATGTTAATGAGTCTGGATTGACTTCTTTTAAGGTAAGATTCTCAACATGAAAATATATGGACATTTATTTGTGAAAGGAAGTCCATATTATTTAGTACCTTCCTCTTTCCAGTAACTATATAAAGTAGCTATTTCAGAAGAATACATTAGATTTGTTGCTCAGAAATCCTAAAACCAACGTTTAAAATTTTGCACTGTTGATATAATTTTTTTTTATGTTATCTTTTGGAATTACCTCAAAACATTTTTTTTTTTTTATTGTGCTCACTAGTACCTTAATCATGTGTTTCTTTTCTGGACCCAAACAAACATATGTCTCCTAGAGGTTAGTCTAGATAAAGAAAGCAAAAGGGAAAACAAAATCATATCTTTGGTAAATCATATCTTTACCAGCCAACAGTATGACTTTGAGAACTTTCCCATAACTGCATTTTAAACACTGATCATGTGCAAACCTTCCATTGGTCAAGTTAGGGCTTAGCTAGTTAGGACCCAGTTAGATTCCCCCAGCTGAAAGGATTGGCGGGGTAAAGAGAAGGAGAGCCAGGCCAAGTTTCTCACAGGCAGGAAACTTTATTTGAGCTCCCGGGCAAGGTTCACAGACCCATGGTGGGGGTCAGTGAAGTCTCAGCTGTTGCCAGGGGGAGGGATGTTTTTATAGGGTGAGGAGAGGTCAGGCCAGAAACTGGGTTTGCAGGGCAGAAAACTGGGTTTGCTTGGTTCGGTAGGGCAGGAAAAGGTTTGAAGGGCGAGAAAAGGTTTATTGTCTGATTTTTTTTTTATGTGGGCTTCCTCATTCCTGCTCCCTGCATCGACCTTTCACCAGCAAGGATGGATTTGTCCTTAGATCTATGAGGTCCCCTTTATAACCACTACCTTTTTATGATGGTGTCTCCCAGCCCATTTATTTGCCCAGTGCATCTTTCATAGATTTGCTTTTCAGCCACCCCCTTTTAATTGTTGGAACTTGTAAAATGGAACTCTAATCATCCCTTCCTCATAGGGTTGTTGAACATAAGTTAATGTGTAATACATATGGATTTTGAATTACTTATGACCTGATAACTGACCCTTTCTAGACTTCATACCACTACAGACACTGACTAATAGCACTGAGGCCAGAGAAACCACCCTGGTGGAAGCAAAACTTCTTCCATCTTTAGTTAGAGATAGTCATGAATTTTCTCCAATGACTCTTTAATATATATATATATATTCGCTTTTATTTCTGCCTTTGCCTATGTTGTCCCATCTGCCTAGAAAAATCTCCCTGTCCCTACATCTATTTCTTTTTTAAAAAATATTTGTTTATTTATGCATGCAAGAACTGGGGCACAGGCCAGAGGTGTGTGGGGGTGAGAGGATTCACTGGAGACAGAGTGGGGAACAGAACAGGCAGGTTGATCGAAGTACACTGCTGAGGGGAGCTGTGGGCAAGCCACGAGAGGTCTGCTGCGCCATGTGGGTAGTTCCTTGGCCGTCTGGGGATTGAACTCGTGCTGCGGAGGCTGCGGACAGCTTCATGGTTTGTGTCTTAACCCCTTGTGCCACCAGGGAGGCCCTCCCCACATCTATTTCTGATCTTCCAATGAATCTGTTCACATACAGCTTAATGCTGAGGAATATTAGTTGATAGTATTTGTGAGTTTCTTGAGTAATACACTTCTAATCTGTGAAAGGAAACTGTACGAAACTGTACCTACTTTCTCTGCACATAGTGAATGGGTCTACACATCTAAATCATTTAGAAGTGGTACCTGGGACATAGGAATATCCCCAAGGTTAGCTGGTATTAACACCTTTGCTTTTTTTTTTTTTTGTATTTATTTATGCATACAAGAGCTGGGGTGTAGACCAGAAGAGCGGGGGGTGAGAGGATTTACCAGAGACAGTGGGGAGCAGAACAGGATGATGGACTGAAATACACTGCTGAGGGGAGCAGCAGGCGAGTCAGGAGAGGTCTGCTGCACCATGTGGGTAGCTCTCTGGCCAGGAATTGAACTTATGCTGCAGTGGTGGCTGATAGCTTCATAATGGTGAGACTTAACCCCTTGCACCACCAGGGATGCCCTAACACCTTTCTTAATGATGACCCTTTGCTCCTAGGAGACTGATTCTTCCTGCCAGCACCGACTCTCATTACTCATTTCAAATACGCTGACCCTGTGGTAGTGTCTCCTCATTCATTGGTCTTCTGCCATTTCTCCCTAAGCAGAAAGTTTCTTCTGAAAGCGTCTAATTTTGGATCTTCATCACTCATGTGGTGAGTTAGAAATTTGCTTCGCTACTCTCCAGCTCTCCCCCTGTCCCCCTCTTTGAGTCCTGCAGTGTCCTAAGAACATAAATGCTGGATGTGGTGAGGTAAAGTGGGTATAGCTGCAAGAGAAAATAAGAACAAAGCTTGGAAGGAAGAGATCTGTTACACTCACAGCTCCCAAAGAAGGTGTCACCACATGCCATGCTGGGCCAGCAGGGAGCACCAGGTTATGATCAGGTTGTAGAAGGCAGGAAGAAGAATCCCTGAACCAGGGCCGTTATTGTGGCCTCTACTGGAAAGTCACGGCAGGGAAGTAAGCAGCTTAGGAATGACTAGTTGGAATAATTCCAATGGACTTTGGTCTCTAGTTGCCTGGTACCTGGCCCTGGGATGACTGAGGGCAGAGGAAATACTGGCTGAGGTGCCCACATCTATCTCTGGGATTGGTTGGTTTGCACTGGCTGCCATACCCTTTGCTATCATTAAGAATTAGCCTTGGAGGGACAGTCTCGCCTAAGCAGTAAGCTTTCTATGTTGTCAAAAAGTCACAAAATACAGAAAAAAATTTAAAATGTGATTAATAAATGCAGATCTGGTTCCTTTTGCCCAGAACATTCCCCTAGTCCTAGCGGATACTTCACCTGACTTTGCTTTTTTTTTTTTTTTTAAAGCAATTGTAAAGATTTATTTATTTATTTATACAAGCACTGGGTACAGTCAGAAGCGTGGGAGGGTGAGAGAATTCACCAGAGCCAGAGCAGGGAGCACAATAGGCAGAAGGACTGAAGTACACTGCTGAGGGGAGCAGCGGGTGGCAGGAGAGACCATGTGGGACCATGTGCGCACCATGTGGGACCCTCACGGGTGGCCAAGGATTGAACCAGCGCTGCAGAGGCTGCGGGCAACTTCGCAACCCAGCGCTCAACTGCTGCGCCACTGGGGAGGCCCTTACCTGACTTCTTGTTACTTATTCCTCAGGTCTGGAATTAAATGTGACTTGTAGCATTTATGTACATCACACTCCCTTTATTAGTTCACTAGTTTGCAACATAGGTGGCTTAAAAAACTGAAATTAATTTTCTCACAGTTCTGGAGTTCCAAGACTAAGGTATCTTCTTCAAGTTGTTTCCTTCTGAGGGTTATAAGAGAGAATCTGTTTGTCTCTCTCCTTATTTCTGGGGGTTTGTTGGCAGTATCTGGCATTCCTTGGTTTGTCAAGGCAGCATCCCAACTTTTGTTTTATCTTCTCCTGTTTCCAAATTTCCCCTCTTTATAAGGACCCTAGTCATTGGATGAAGACCCAGTTTAAGGATCTCATTTTAACATGATGTCCCTTAACAAGGCCCTGTCTCCGAATAAATCACATTCTCAGAGGAAGTTGGGACACCAACATATTTTTTGAGGGAACACAACCCAACCCATAACATTATCCTCATAGTTTTTTCTTCACCCCTCTACTTTAGCACCTTCCACTCTGTGTTTCAATGTCTTATATCCACACCTCATAGCATTTAGCACACTATATTATTGTAGGTGTTACTCTTTTGAAGTCAATTCCTCTTCTTTCCTCCAAAACACAACTCCCAGCCCCACTTAGAGTAGAAATCCCATTAGTACAAGGACTGTGTGTATGTCTTATCCACCACTTGTCTCTATCATATATACTCCCTTACGCTAAGTGATCACTCAATGGAAAATTGATGAATAAATGAATGAATGAATGAACTGTTTGGGGAGGGGGAGTGGCCAGTGTACATAGCTGTACTCATAACTTAGTGTGTTTGTTGCCTAGAGAACATAAAAAACATCTTTACTATTTTTCTAGAAGGAATCCTCTTGGGACTCATTACAGTACATTTGTAACTTAATTAAAAGGTGCTATATATTTTCTCTATAAGCAATTTATTATGTTCCAGAAAGAATTCCTTTGTCATAAATGTCATCACAATTAACATCTAATTTGGGCCACATGATGCCTTTTCATTGTCAAGTTACACTCCCCATTTAGCAAGACTCCCTCAGTTACATTTGATCATGTTCTTCATTGAAGCCCTACAAGTTGTTTCAGTTTGTTTCTCGTATTTTCTTCATTTGTGTGTGTGTGATGACAGTCACTGCTTATAAATTTTTTACATTGTGATGTTAATACATGGAGACTTTACATGCTTAACTTTTTTTATGAGCCAAACTTTTGTACGCTAACTCCTGTTGATTGTATTGATTTTCTCTCCTAGATTTCTGGTTTTGTTGTGGTCAGAAAAGATACTTTGTATGATTTCAGCTTTTGAAAATTTCCTTAAACTTGTTTTGTTACTTAACATATGGTCTGTCCTGGAAAATGCTAGCTTATAGTGTTGTACAACTCCTTTATTTCTTTACTGATTTTCTGTCTGTTTAATCATTATTGAGAGTAAAGTATTTTTGTTTCCAAGCTATTATTGTCTATTTCTCCAGTCCGTTCTTGGATTTGTTTTTGTTTAATATATTTTGGGGTTCTTTTGTTAGGTATGTATATTCTTATAATGATTATTTTCTAGATAGATTGGCCAAAGTCAGGCAAAAACAAAATTATAACCCAATGTCCATGCTGAAATAGATGCAAAAATAGTCAACAAAATTCTAGCAATCCAAATTCAACAGCATGTTGCAATGATTACCTTCAAGACTATCTCAGGGATTTATCTCAGGAAAGCAAGGGTGTTTTAACATTAATAAACTAACCTACAGTCAACACAATTCATACAGAAAATGCATTTGACAAAAATCTAACACTATGTCACAATAACAATACAGACCAGACTAGCAATTGAGGGGGATTTCCTCAATTTCACAAAGGGAATCTGTAAAAAAATCCACAGCTAACATCATATTAGATGATGAAAGACTGAAGGCTTTTCCCCAAGATCAGGAAAAAGACAATGATGCCCACTTTTACCATATTATACTGGAAGTTCTAACCAGAGCAGGAAAATGAAATACAGGGTTTTCGTTGGAAATTCAATTGAAATTGAATTGGAAAAGAAGCAATAAAACTACTTCTATTGGGCCTTCCTGGTAGCACAGGGGTTAAAGTCTCAGAACTATCAAGCTATTGCCAGCCACTCTTGCCGGAGTTCAATCCCCAGCAAGGGAGCAATCCACATGGCACAGCAGACCTCTCCTGTCTCGCCCGCTGCTCCTTTCAGCCATGTATTTCAGTCAGTCCTCCTGTTCTGCTCCCCACTCTGTCTCTGGTGAAACCTCTCACCCCACCCTTGCACCTTTGGCCTACACACCAGTTTTTGTATGCATAAATAAATAAAAAAGTATTAAAAAAGAGTTTTAGGGTTTCTCTTCATATGTTATATTATTGCATCTTTCTTTTATAACAGTACTAGGCCACATAGACTTTGGCCCACTGATAGATGCAGTATCCTTCTCTTTCACTGGTGCTTAGGATTCTACACACCTTAATGATCCCAAATGGCAGACACTAGCTAACCGCAGCTACACAGCAACCTGAAATGTAGCTAGTGGGACATGTTTAAGGATAATATTTGCCTTCATATTTGTAAATCATATGAAAATTTTCTTAAAAAGCCACTTTTTGAAAATCTTTCATGGTGCAGTTCAGGCTCCAATGGGATCCAAGGAAGCTCAACTCCCAGTGAGACTACATTGCCAGCACTACGAATCTACCCTTTCTCGCATTCCTCTTGTTTGTTTTTTTCTGGGCCTTAATTTACTCTCATGGACCCTGAATATGCTACTTATATTAATACTACTTATAGTAATACTAACCAACAAAAACATAATGTGAGCTACATATGTAATTAAATTTTTCTGGGACTCTGGGAAGAGGGGATGGTAGGAGAGGGCAGGCAAGGATTTAGCAAGGATGTAGTCTCAGTGGGAGCTGAGCTTCCCTTGGAACCCACTGGAGCTTGAACTGCACCATAAAATAGTACATAACTTGAGCTAGGACTTTCTGAACCCCCGTGCCAGTAAGCCACTGGCATAGGCAGTAAAGGGGAGGTAGGTGTAGCGGCAGGACAGGACACGGAGCAGGATCTCTATGATCCAAGCAGACGGGGTAAAGGAGGAGTGAGTCCTGGAGCCCTCGGTGGCTTTTCCAGGCTATTATTGGGATTTACCAGGTACACAGCAGGCAGAGGTACTGGGGGGCTGGGGGGCTGGCCAACCTCCCAGCCTCCAGCAAATCTTCACTCTGGGCTCTCTGGCATTCTCTGGTGGTCTCTCTGCTTCTCTTTCCTCTCGTGGTTCTGCTTCTCTGCTCTTCCATTCATTCTACTGGCTGCCCCATGACACCACCCTTATAAACCCGTCTCTCAGGCCAGGTGAATCCCATCTACGTATGCCCACACCCTACTCCAGGCATCCGCCATCAGGCATGCATTCAGGACCGTAAGGAACCATCATCAATCCTAATGGTGGGAGGGCAGAAAAGCCTGATACTTTACTTACCCACAGTAGGCCTGCTTAATTTCCCCATGAGGTGGCTCCTCATCAGCTATCAACAGTTGTCTGCAGAAGGGGGCAGCTATGAGTTATTTGCAGCTGACACAACAACTGGGGTGAAGGGATGGATGCATCTGTCAGTGAAGGGGAACCATCCCAGCAGGGCATTAACAGCTTCACACTTTGGTTTCCCTAATGCCTGAGGTCTGTGGAAAATCTAATTTATTCCACTTTGACACCTTTTGTACTTGGATCAGTTATCACCTGGATTGGGAGGTGAGGCATTTGGGATGAGTTTGCCCCTATTATACAGTTTTGGTAAAGGCAATGGGTTAAGCAATTTCATAGGTCACACAGCTTATAAGAACGGAAGCAAAGTGAAAAGTCTTTATTTTAATTGAGCTCTGGTCTGGGAGAAAACAAATTTCTGGGACAAGTTTATCACTTTGGCCAAAACCCAGCTGTTTTTCAAATACAAACCTCCTGATAACCCCCCTCTGTAACTTTCCTATTTGTTAGTTTGCTACAGTGAATGACACTGAAACTCTTTAGAGGAAAAGGTCCTCTAGGTTGGCTTCCAAGGCCCAGAGGAAGGTGGAGGGGTGATGCACTCCCCCCTTTCCCAACTTTTTTGGGTAGACACCACCAAGGGATGTTATTTTTTTAAATCCCCTTTCCTACACAAGTTGCTCAGGTATTGTATTAACAGACCTACTGCAGTGGCAGTTTGTCAGTAGAATGTGAAATGGAAAATTAGAAGAATTAGAAGTCAAATTTCTAATGTGACCTCCAAGGGAAGCATTTTGAAATACCACAATGTTCAGGTGATATGAAGGATTTGGCTCTTTAATTCTTCTTTGTTCATATTTAATTATTTGAAAGTCATTTGGGAAAGGCAAGCAAATTACAGAGTCCATCCCTATGGCTGTTTTGTTCTTACAAATCTCTCAGAGTTCAAAGGGCTTTGTAGAGGAAATTCATAACCATTCCTCATTAGGAAGCTGTAATGTTAATCCCCAAAGTGGGCACTGGATTTTGGAGGTTTAAAATTCACATTTTCCCTTTTATTTCCTCAAAGTTCTGGTGGTTCTGCAGCAAACACACAATTAATATTTTATTACTTCAGTGATTTCTCTCCATAACAATAGTTAAACAAGTGCTATCATGAAAGAAATAAGCAATCTATAGGATGCAAGTTGGACTTCATGAAGAGGCGGCACAGGTAGAATTTCTGTAAGCTATTGTAGGCATGGGTGTGTGTGTGTAGGGGAAAGTCTGCTATGGCTGGGACATAAAAAGGAGGACAGGGAACTGGAGGTCTCCAATGCCAGGCAAAGGAATTTTAGACTTTTGTGGGCTGAGTAAGCCGCTGGAGGCGCTGAGGAGAAAGGAACAACATCTGACCTTTTCTTTCTCTTTTTTAATTTTTGACATATAAGATCGGTTTCAGGTTTACAACATTACGATTCGTTATTTGTATATATTGCGAAATGATATATTGTATAGTTAACGTCTGTCCCCACACATAGTTACAATTTTTGTGTGTGTGTGTGTGTGATGAGGTTCTGACCTGTGTTTCAGAGATCATCCCGATCATTTGAAGATGAATAGGAATGGAAAGACTAGAAGGGGAACATCTGGAGGGAGACTTGTGGCAATAGGTGTTGACTCAAGGAGGGGCAGGACCGTAGCCCCAGGGTAGGCCGGGTAAAGTAACCATGTGCAAGGAGTTAGACCACGTAAGGAGGGTAGCAGAGGGCGGAATCAGGTTAGTGCAGGACAGTGCCAGGTCCTTAATCAAAGTAAGGAACCCAACATGAAGGAGCCGGTCGTCGTGGCGGGGAAATGCAGCGATCAATCGACTGGTTTTCGGGTGGAGACATCCAGAGTGGATTCAAGTATGGCCCTGGCACTTGGTACCAAGAGCTGCTCCTAAAGACGCAGGATGGTGGGGTGTGAGGCGAAATCGTGACGGGATGGTCTGCCCATTTCTGGTGTCACATTTAAAATTCTTCGCTTCCCGCAGCAGTTTGTGAAGTCCGCTGGCGATCTGGTACGCCGCCGAGTCCGGCGTGGCGGAAGGACGAACGCATCAGTCGCTGGGCGAAGCGCGCGGTTTTCTAGGGGTCGTGTCGGTTTGGGGCGGTCCGGGCATCCCGCGTCCGCCGCGCATCCGCGCGGGTCCGGGCTGGTCGCGGCACCGACCCTTCAGGGTCTCTGGGCCCCGCGGGCACAGCGCCGCGTTCCGCTCCCGCCAGTCGCGCAGGGAAGGACTTCACCCGCCCGCGCCGCGCGGCTCCGACTCCGCCAATCAGTGCGCTCCCTCCTCCGCGGACCGGCGCTCGAGTGACGCGCGTGCCAGCCTGCGCCCGCGGCGCTTTGGCTACGGCCCCTCCCGCGCTCGCCCGGCCCGTTAGCTGCGCGCCGCGCCTCCTGTGCGACGGCCTCTGGGCGGAGGCGCGTGCGGGCGCGGCCCTAGCGCGCCCCCTGGCGGCCCGGCGGGGCGCGGCGGGCGCGGCGCTGACCCGGAGGCGGCGGCGGCGGTGCCCGGATGGAGGCACGTCATTGTCCCCCGCCGGGCTGCTGGGCTGTGTGCGGCGGCGGCGGCAGCGGCGGCCGAGGGGGATGGAGCGATCGCCGAGCCGGGTCAGGTAAGCTCCCGCCTCCTTCCCGCCCGCCGCTGGCCGGCGTGGGGCCCGCGGAGCGGCGCGCTCGCCTCGGCCGCAGCTGGCCCGGCCGCCCCTCCGCCGGCGCGGCCCGCCGGGGGGTAGTGCGGCCCCTCGCCCGCCGCCCCCTCCGCAGCCGCGGCCGCCCGGGACCCTGCCGCGCCGGCGGCACCACCGGCACCGCCGACTTGGCCAGGCCGGTGGAGAGGGGGCGGCGGCCGCGGCGGCCCGGCTCCGCGAGAGCGGGGCTGCGCGGGGAGGCCGGACCCCCCTGGTTGCCATGGACACTGCCCTCCCACCCCCACCCGGCCCCAGCCCGCCCCCTCGGCCCGTGGGCCGGGCCCGGCGGGCGGCTCCGGGGCGGACTGGGCAGCACGGGTCGGCCCGGGGTGGGCGTGTGCCGGCCGCGACCTCGGAGCCCGGCGTCCCCGGCCCGCCCGCCGCCCCCCGCGTGGCTGCCACCTCCGGTCCCCAGCGCCCCTCGGAGCCCAGGGCTCGCCTCCCCGCCCCCACTCCACCCCAAAGGGGACAAACTTTCCCACCCCGACGCCCCTCCGCGCCCTCCCGCCGCGCCGGTCCGCCCTCGCGGGGCCGGCCCCTTGGCTCCTCCGCCGAGTGTCCGAGCGCCTCACGCCCGCCGCCGGGGCGGAGCGGGCAGCCTCGGGGACAGAGGAGGGGCTGGCCAGCGCCGGCGGTGCGTCCCCTAAAGCGTGTGCACCTCGATGTGGTTCTTTATCTTCGGGGCAGGAAGAGCCAACTTACCTGGAGGGGGGGGGGGGAGAGAAGGTCAATTTCAGAGGTTTGAAGTGAAAATTTGACGGGACAGAAGTTTTACAATCTAGGACTTTAACCTCGCTTTAATGAATGCAGTTGAGATTACTTTTGTTGAATAGCTCTTTTATATTCAGGGAGGCCTTAGGGCTAACTTGTTTATGGGGAAACATGTGGGTTATTTAAAGTAAATACGCTCAAATAACAGTAAAACTGGTTGAAAAACTATTTAGTTAACGCCTTTTTTCCCCAAAGTAACAAAGTATTATTAGAGGTTCTCATACATTTTTGTGGAACCTCAGCATTTGTTTAAGAAGGAGTTGTAAGATTTTAACATAATTCTATTCTTTTGACCATAATTCATTCAAAGTGCATAGAGGATGTGAATAATCAGTTTCACTTATTTGTTTTTATTTAGTGTCACTTTCGCTTTCTTTTCTATGTCAGTGAACTAAGCTACAATGGTTTGTAAAAGCTTAATGTTAAGGCTAATCATTTTGTTTACTTAAAAATAATTAAAATCAAGGTGGTGTCTTTTTAAAGGTTGTGCGTCTTTCTCTTAAATGGAAATGCTACAGGAACGTGGATTACATTGTTGTTAAAGAGGCAAGAATGTAACAGTTTCTTTGTACACATATTAATATTACTACCTTAATGTATGTGGAGTGCCACAATGTTTAAATAGTCATTTTTTTTTTTTTTAAAGATGGAAAATAATGCACTCCAGCATTTGGTCAAGGGTGAAATACCATATAAAAGAGAATTTTAAGAGAATTTTAAAATTTTTGAGTAAAATGCTGTGTTTAAGGTATAGGAAACACTTAGGAAGTCAATTTGACCCTTTTCTCCATACAACTTTCAACTGTGATTCATGTACCCATTTTTTAAAACATCGTTTTGTAGTTTTTTGTATATCATAAGATGTTGAGAGAAATTTTTAAGTTTTCATTGAAGTCATTGCTCAAAAGTCCTGAGATTTATAAGTGATGTGTAGAAATTTTGAGGAGAGTGGAGAACATGTAACCCTAAGTCCTATACAATAGGTTATTTCTCTAACAGATGTTGTTAGTTTGATACCCTAATGGCTTTAGGGTATGAATTCTTCCAACAAATGAAGGAAAGTGGTTTTGGTTTGTTTTCCCAAAGTTATAATAATACATGGTTATTGATGACTGACTGTATACTTTCCTTCAGTTTTTTCATTTTAGAAATTTTTCCCCCCCAAAGGTAATTGGAACAACTAAAAAACTGTTTATGTGGTCATTTGTTAATGATTGTCCTGAGGGATGTTTATCTTGGGAAAATCAGTTTTTGCTATTTAACGTTACTGTAAATGAGGCTGCATTAACCTTTCCTTGTCACTCTTATTCTGGCGTGCTTCCTTTTCCTCCCCCTCTTCCTCCTCTTTTGTTTCTTTATTCTTGCCTCCACACTATTTCATAATTTCTTGACTGTTAGATGAGGGAAGTGTAAGCTTTAGTTGGATAAGGTGGCTCAAGCTTTCTTTTTTGACTGAATGAAGGTCATGTATCTTAGATTGATTTAAAATTTCAGTTTTTAAAATTTCATTAAAATGCAATTAACATTTATTTTTCTATTTCTATTTACAGAAGGTTCCAAGAAAATTCTTAAGATTGTCCTTTTGGGGGGTGGTAATCATGTCTGAATTAAAACAAACAAAATTGAGGTTTCAAACCTTATTGTGAGCACACAGTTCATCAAAACATTTGTTGAGGCTGTAGTTACATGGATGTTTTTCACATTACTGAATATTTTTATTTTATTTTTTTTATATTTTTTTTTTTTTTAATATATAGAGGCATGTTTTCTTTCTTTCTTTCTTTATTTGTTTGTTTTTTTTGTTTATACATGCACTGGGTACAGTCAGAAGCGCGGGAGGGTGAGAGAATTCACCAGAGCCAGAGCGGGAAGCAGAGCAGGCAGAAGGACCGAAGTACACTGCTGAGGGGAGCAGCGGGCGGCAGGAGAGTTCTGCGCGCCATGTGGGACCCTCCTCCGGTGGCCGGGGAGCAGCCGGGGATCGAACCTGGCGCCGCAGAGGCCGCGGGCAGCTTTGCAACCCAGCGCTCAACCGCTGCGCCACCGGGGAGGCCCGTGTACTGAATATTTTTAAAGACAAGTTTTAAGGCATATTCCTACTTCAAACATTTTTAAGGATTAAATGAGGTATAAATCACTCAGCATAAACAGGTGCCAAAAGCAAACACTAGTTAACTTCTTATCTCCAGGATCCATTCATTTAATACGTGTATGGAAAACTTTCTCTATGGTGGGTCAGGGGATATAAATAATAACACAATGGAGAGCAACAAGTAGAATGACTGTGGAGTAGGTGCTGAAGTATTACCAGAGAAATTAGCACTGGGGTGCTATAGGAGCTTATATTAACAGGAGGGGTTCTAACCCAGTCTTTGAGAGGGGTAATCAAGGAAAGGGTTCTGAGGTAAGTGAACTTTAAACTGAGAGGTGTTAAGTGGCCAGAGGTGGAAGGATGGAAGAGGTGAAAAAATAATAGCATGTGGAGAGCACAGAGAGAACAGGTAGAAATGGAAGCTGGAGAGTGTGGGGGAGAGGTTGCTAAGTTAGTTGGTACCAAATCTAGGTGTTAGGAAGTTGTGCTGTGTGTTTGTGTGGTGGTGGTGGTTGGGGGGCAGTTGGGATGTGCCTGAAAGGTTTTCTAAGGAGGAGTGTTGTGCTAGATTTGGTTGTAACTGGGCAGTTTTAGAAACATTCCTAAAGTACTCTGTTGACTAGGTTGGTATAATCAGAAGGAACACCAGTCAGGAATATTGGACCTGATTCCTAGTTCTGTTTGCTAACTGGTTTGGGGGTTCAGTTTTGCCATTGTATGGATCCTGTGGATAGTGTCTGATTTCTCATAGGTTCATTATGAAAATTAAGTTAATTTATGTGATTAAAACTGTGCCTTGCACATATTTTCAACTAGTGGTAGTCCTACAATTTTAAAATAGGACTCATAAAGAAAATTACAATTATGTACTTATATTTTATTAGTGTAAAATTTGTGCTCAAATTTGATGTTAGTAATGTCTTATGGGGTTCATTTTAAAAATCATGAGATACCATAAAAATGAGCCAGATCAGAAAAATGTGTTTCAAAGGTGAAACACTCTGTATTAAAAAAGTATGTATTTCAAACAATGTCATTTTGGTCTTTAAGCTCAAAGTTAAATCTAGATTTTCTCTTCAGTTAAGATTTTTAACCTGAGGAATTATATATGAGTTGAAAATCAAATCCAGTGTATTACTGCATTTGACATTCTAGTTTCAAGCAGTAGAAAAGAAAAATATAGGTATTTAGTATAAATCCATAAACACGGAAATTTAGGTACTTGGTTGTAAACTGAAATATCAGAGTTTTAGGGGGCATGAACTGGAATGAGAAGTTCTAATCACATACTTAATTGAAGGTGTTATAATAAAAATTGTTGACATGTTCATGTTAGCATAATGCTTAATGTTTGTAAGAAATGATTACAAAGAGTTTGAAAATACCGTTTTTATACTTAGATGATTTGCTTAAAAATAAGTTAAAATGGTGAGTGTGATTTTTGAAGATCTAATGATGGGATAAGTACATTGCTTTTCTCACTTTATGAGATGTATGGTTTTCATCTTTTGCAGAGTTGAACAATGACTATAGTTGACAAAGCTTCTGAATCTTCAGACCCCTCAACCTATCAGAATCAGCCTGGCAGTTCTGAGGCTGTCTCACCTGGAGACATGGATGCAGGTTCTGCCAGCTGGGGTGCTGTGTCTTCCTTAAATGATGTTTCAAATCACACACTTTCTTTAGGACCAGTACCTGGTGCTGTAGTTTATTCAAGTTCATCTGTACCCGATAAGTCAAAGCCATCACCACAAAAGGATCAAGGTACCACTTTATGAAGATAGAATAACTGCCAGAAACTGCTGTATAAATGCTTCCAGTGGGTTGGTAGTTTCTGAGAGGGGCTTAATTTGTAAGATACCTCTTAAATGGCCATTGGAATTACATTATTTGATGGAGTTAATTTTCTTCTATTGCATGTTCATGATTAATGGACATATCACAACACTGTAGGTTATTTTTAGTTCTATGGTATCTGTAGTTTCCTTTATTATTACTTTTTTGAAGGGTTAACTTTATCTTAGTGAAAATTGAGATGGACAAGCATGACATTAACTTGTCAGTTAACTATAGTTTTCTAAGTAGATGTTTGTCTTTTAAAATTTCAAAGGTCTTTTTTTAATGGACTCTACTATTTGTTTGTAGCCAGTTAAGATTATCCATAAAAGTAATAACCTTTATTGAAAAGGAGCAGATAATATAAAAGTTACATTTGTTAAAACTATATAAATGTGGTAACATTTGTTTAAACTTATTCAGATAAGTAAGACAGTGATACTTTCAGTTGGTACTTCTAAGACTTGGATTTGCTCATTTTGAAACATAAAGAAAGATAATAGCAGTAGTTCCTAATCAATTATTTGACCCTTATAATGTTACGAGTCTTAGTATGAAACTGTGATGATGTTGGGTGGGTGGTGTGGTTTGCTGAGGGTGTTTTCATTGGCGGGGGGTGTATCACACAACAAAAACAGTTTGACTGAATGTTACACATAGAGGTTTAATGGCCTTCACCAGCGAGAGGGATTCTCCACAGACTCCAGACTCTCTTTATGTTGGGGCTCCTGTCTCCCTGAGAATGTCGATCACATCTCCCTACCTTACCCCTTTTGAAACCTTTGTCTCACGCTCTACAGACTCAGTTCTCTTTTCCTCCTTTTGTTTTCTATCCCCCACCAAACTGAAACCTATCTTTGCACACTTCAGTACTCATTAATATCTCTGTTAGATCGAGAACTATCCATTGGTGTCTCAACCTTTGGTAGCACCAAGGAACTGGCAGACTTTTTGAAACAGTGGTTGTGCTGTTTCTAAATAAGTTTTTCTTGAGTTTACCCGAATTATGTTTGGATAATTAACCATTAATAATTTGCTTATAACTATTAAAAATAAATAGAAATCTTTTTAGACCACATATAGTATTCTTCTGAGTGTGTATCATGGTACCCTCCAGCCTGAATTCAAAACCTTACAGGTACTGATATTGTCTTACTGGTAAAATAGGGATGACATCATTATGGATCATTAGAGTTGAGACTGATAGTAAACTAGTAAGGCTCAATGAGTGAGATGTTGGGGATGGTGGTGGTGGTATGGAATGTAACTAACTGTAGAAAATGTTACGGGGAACCAACTTATCCTGTACTTTCTAGTGATTGTATTGTTGTATATTTTTAAAACTTTTTGTTATAAGAAATTTTAAGTAAATATAAGAGAGAGAAAAATTATACCCAATCAGTATTCTGACTCCTCTGAGCCTCATCCCACCCCCATCATTTTAAACCAAATCCAAGGCCTCATATTACATCTTTATGTATTTTGGTGTGTATAGCTAAAGAATTCTTTTCTAAATATTAAATAAATATTAAAACATCTTTATAATAAAATAAAAAAATTAATTTCCCTGGTTGTCATATAATTTTTAACAGTTAACTGTTGAAATCTGAACAACATCAATACTTTACTTTTGGTAGAGATGTCTTTTAAGTTTCTTTTATTCTGTAAGTCTTCCCACTCCCCAGTTATGCCCTTGAAGTTTATTTATTGAAGAAACCAAATCATTTAGCTTCCCACATTCTAGATTCTGTCTTTTAAGATGTCTCTTTCTTCTCTGTATTTTTGGATAGCTGGTTATAGGATTTAGAATCTTGATCAGATTTGGGTTTGATGTGTTTGTTATTAGCTTCAGAAGCTTTTCATTTAAATATATGTTGTTTATTTTTCTAGCCCTAGGTGATGGCATTGCTCCTCCACAAAAAGTTCTTTTCCCATCTGAGAAGATTTGTCTTAAATGGCAGCAAACTCATAGAGTTGGAGCTGGGCTCCAGAATTTGGGCAATACCTGTTTTGCCAATGCAGCATTGCAGTGTTTAACTTACACACCGCCTCTTGCCAATTACATGCTATCACATGAGCACTCCAAGACATGTAAGTGTTTTGTGTTATATTACATGTATAGTGTTATAGTATGTTAACCTACTTTCATTTTCCCCCCTCTGAAGTGAAGAATTAAGTCAAGAAATTTATGATCAATAAGAAGTTGGTTTATTTTTTCAGAAACCAGATTAAGACTCTTAGGATTTGTATTTAGCTGCATAAAAAGCACTTTTGCACCAATTTGACCTGTGAGGCTATTTATTTAATTTAAAGATTTATTTTTATTTATGCATACAAGAATAGGGGTGCAGGCCAGAGGTGTGGGGGGTGAGAGGATTCACCAGAGACACAGTAGGGAGCAGAACAGGCAGATCTACTGAAATACACTGCTGAGGGGAGCAGCAGGTGAGACAGGAGAGGTCTGCTGCACCGTGTGGGTCAGCTCCCTGGCTGGAGATCGAACTCATGCCACAGTGGCTGGCTATAGCTGATAGCACTGAGACTTTAACCCCTGCGCCACCAGGAAGGCCCCTGTGAGGTTATTTTAAAATAAAGTTTATCAGCATTTGTCATTTCTCAACTCCCTTCTAATTTTCCACACTGGCTAAAAATTGTGACTTCATTGTCTGCTTCCAACAGTTTGAGACAAGCTGGGATAAATCCTGCCTCTCCTGACATCCACCTGTGTCTTAAGTTTTATCTCATTTACAGGGTTATCAGCTTCACAAGAGAAGAACCTTCTTCTTGCTCCCCTCCCCCAACTATTGGAAAATGGTATAGGACTTTTTTTTTTTTTTTAAGATTTATTTATTTATACAAGAACCAGGGTAACAGGCCAGATGCGCAGGAGGGTGAGAGGGTTCACCAGAGACAGAGTGGGGACTAGAACAGGCAGATTGACAGAAGTACACTGCTGAGGGGAGCAGCAGGCAAGTCAGGAGAGGTCTGCTGCGCCATGTGAGTTGCTCCCTGGCCGGCCGGGGATCGAACTTGTGCTGCAGAGACTGCGGACAGCTTCATAGGTTGCGTCTTAACCACCTGCACCACCAGGGAGGCCTATAAATGAAATCTCTCTGTTCTTTGATCAACATTTAATGCTCAGATTTGTGGGTTTGTATGTTCAGGTGCTGTTCATTAACCGTCAGTATAAAGAAAAGCTCCTTGGTTTCTACTTGAAGTCTTTACTTAATGGAGAATTTAAACTGGTTCTTTCAAAACTCCCCCCACCCAGAGCAAAATATGATCTAAAGAATATGCATATGGAAAGTACAGAAAAGTTGTAAAGAAGCCAAAGGAAATTCACTTAGAATCTCATTGCCTAAAGGGGTTTGTTACACCAAAGAGTTTAAATTGCAGAATGAAATGACTGCCCTCATTTTCTCCCTTTAAAAGTTCATAATTCTTTCCCATAGACAACTTTCCTGTCACTTTTGTGCTTAATAAAAGTAGGGTGTGGATGAAAAACTAAAATAGGCAGCTGGACAGCAAGGAGAACCAAGACAAAGATTCAGAAGCTCCCACTGTCCAGAATTAGTTGTCTATCTTTTATGCTATTGATAGTTTTATCACTTTCTCTTTGTTTTCTCAATTTTATCAAGGTATAATTTAGATACAATAAATTGCACATATTTAAAAATTTGATGTATTTTGAAATTCATATATACCCATGAAGTTATCACCGCAGTTGCAATAATGAACATCACCCACTAAAGTTTGCTACTGCTCCTTTTAAATTGCCCCTTTCCAGCCCTTCCTGACCCTCATGTCCTCTGCTCTAGGCAACCATTGATACACTGTCTGCTATAGATTCATTTATATTTTCTAGAATGTTGAGTAGAATTATACTTTTTTCTTGTATGGAATTATGCTTTTTTTTCCTTGTATCACCTGTTTTTTTTTTTTTTTTTTTTTTCCCAGTCAGTCAATTATTTTGAGAATATTCTATGTCATTACGTCTGTCAAGAGTTAATTTTTCTTGCTGAGTAGTATTTCATTGTATGGGTCTTACCACAATTTATTTCTCCATATCTATTGATTCACATTTGGGTTGTTTCCCATTTAGTACCATTACAAATTAAGCTACTATGAACCATTTTCAACAAAATGGAGAGATGTTGAGAGAATGGTATGCAGCAAGATGGTCATACTAATAAAAATGAATATTGGACATTTATGTAGCAGACAATTCAACAACATAAAACATTTTCAAAAACTAATAGACATCTGGGCCTCCTTGGTGGCACAAAGGGTTAAGTCTCAGCACTGCGAAGCTATTGGCAGCCACTGCAGCACAAGTTCAATCCCCAGCTAAGGAGCTGACCCACATGGTGCAGCAGACCTCTCCTGTCTCATAGGCTGCTCCCCTTAGCAGTGTTTTTCAGTAGGTCCGCCTGTTCTGCTCCCCACTCTGTCTCTGGTGAATCCTCTCACCCCCTGCACCTATGCCCTACTCCTCAGTTCTTGTATGCATAAATAAATCTTTAAAAAAAACATCTTGAGGAGGGTAAGGTGAAAAGGGAGGGGGAACGGAAAGGGATAGGAGGACACATGGGCAATGGTGGGTAAAACAAATAAGTAAAAAGCCACACACATGCACAAAATAAATTAAGCTGCTGTGAACATTTGTAAACAAGTCTTGTTAAGGACATGTTCTCATTTCTCTTGAAATCGATAGGAGTAGAATGGCTTGGTCCTGTGGTAGATGTGTGCTTAAACTTGAGATATTTCCAGATGAAGTGTGGTATTTTACATTCCCACCAGCAGTGAATGAAAGTTCCAATTGCTCAGTCTTTCTGGTTTCAGCCATTTCAATAATTATTAATATAGTTGTCTCTGTGTTTTTTTTCTTGCATTTTTTTAAATTTAAAGATTATTTATGCATATAAGAGCTGGTGTACAGGCCAGAGGTGTGGGGGTGAGAGGATCCACCAGAGACAGAGTGGGGAACAGAACAGGTAGATTGACTGAAATACACTGCTGAAAGGAGCAGCGGGCAAGACAGGAGAGGTCTGCTGCACCAGATGGGTCAGTTCCCTGGCCAGGAAGTGGCATAGCTTCATAGTGCTGCAACTTAACCCCTTGTGCCACCAGGGAAACCCTATTTGCACTTACTTTTTATTTATTTTTTTTAAAGATTTATTTATTTTTATACAAGAACCAGGGTACAGGCCAGATGCACGGGAGGGTGAGAGGATTCACCAGAGACAGAGTAGGAAATGGAACAGGCAGAGTGACCGAAACACACTGATGAGGGGAACAGCAGGCGAGACAGGAAAGGTCTGCTTCGCCATGTGGGATTCTCCCCAGCCAGCTGGGATCGAACCCGCACTGCAGAGGCTGCGGACAGCTTCACAGCTTCACAGTGTGGCGCTCAACCGCCTGTGCCACCAGGGAGGCCCCTATTTGCACTTTCTTAAGGAATGATGATGTTGAACATCTTTTCACCTGACTGCCATCCATATATTTACTTTGCTGAAGTGCCTGTTCATATCTTTTGCCCAGTTTAAAATTGGGTCATTTTCTCACTGAGTTTTGAGAGTTCTTTATATATTTTTGCCCTAAATCTTTTATCATATCTCTGATTTGCAAATGTTATTTCCCAATCTGGAGAAAATTGTCTCTTTACATTGTCTTTCAAAGAGCATGCTTTTAGTTTTGAAGTATTCCACTTCATATTTTTTTCTTTGTGTCCATTGTGCTTTAGGTATTATATTAGGAAATCTTCACCAAACCAGAGGTCACAAAGATTTTGTCTATATTTTCTTCTCAGAGTTTTTTAGTTTTAGTTTTTGTATTTAGGTAGTGATCCATTTTAAGTTAATTTTTATGACACAAAGAATGGATCAAAGTTCATATTTTCAAATATGGGTATTCAATTGTACCGGCACTATTCATTCAAAAAATAGTCCTTTCTCCACTGAATTATCTTTGCATCTTTATCAAATATCAAACAACCATGTACACATACATCTATTTCTGGACTTTATTCTGTTATACTTATCCACATTCTATCTTGGATACAGTATCTGGATTATTATATATTTGAAATTTTTGAAATCAGGTAAGTTCTCCAACTTTGTTCTTTTTCAAAATTGGCCATTCTTTTATATTTCCAAATGAATTTTTTAATCACTTTGTCATTGTCTACAAAAAACTTGCTAGAATTTTTTTTTTAAGATTTTTATTTTTTATTTTTTTAAAGATTTGTTTATTTATTTATTCACACAAACACTGGGTACCGTCAGAAGCGCAGGAGGGTGAGAGAATTCACCAGAGCCAGAGTGGGGAGCAGAGCAGGCAGAAGGACCGAAGTACACTGCTGAGGGGAGCAGCGGGCAGCAGGAGAGGTCTGCACGCCATGCGGGACCCTCCTCCGGTGGCCGGGGAGCAGCCGAGGATGGAACCAGCGCCGCGGAGGCTGCGGGCAGCTTTACAACCCAGCGCTCAACCGCTGTGCCACCGGGGAGACCCAAGATTTTTATTTTATATTTATACAATACCTGGGGTACAGGCCAGATGTGCGGGAGGATGAGAGGATTCACCAGAGACAGAGTGGGGAGCAGAACAGGCCGACAGACCAAAAGCACTGCTGAGGGGAGCAGCGGGCATGACAGGAGAGGTCTGCTGCACCATGTGGGAATTTTCCTGGCCAGCCAGGAATCGAACCTGCACTGTGGAGGCTGCCAGCAGCTTCACAGCACTTTGCTTAACCCATTGCTCCACCGGGGAGGCCCCAAACTTCCTAGAATTTTATTTGGGATTGTGTTGAATCTATAAGTCAATTTGTGATGACTTGACATCTAAATGATATTGCCTTCTGACCCACAAACTGGGTATACCCCATCCAATTTATCTGGTCTTTAATTTTTCTTCGCAACATTTGTCTTTTTTTTTTTTTTAAGATTTATTTATTTATATAAGCACTGGGTACAGTCAGACGCGCGGGATGGTGAGAGAATTCACCAGAGCCAAAGCGGGGGACAGAACAGGCAGAGTGACAAAATACACTGCAGAGGGGAGCAGTGGGTCCGGCAGGAGAGGTCTGCGCGCCATGTGGGACCCTCGCCGCTGGCCGGGGATGGAACCGGCGCTGCAGAGGCTGCGGGCAGCTTCGCAGCCCAGTGCTCAACCGCTGCGCCACCCGGGGAGGCCCTTCGCAATATTTTCTTTGCAGTAGTTTTCATTAATTATGATGTGCACATTTGAAAAATCAGATTCATCCTTAAGTATTTTATTCTTTTGAAAATATCATAAATGGTAGTATTTTTTAATTTTCAGTTCCTGATTGTTTCTTGTAAAGTACAGATGTGCAGTTTATTTAGGGGTATTGATTTTGTATCCTGCAACCTTGCTAAACTCATTAATTCTAGTAAAATATTTTTAAGGTATGCCTTAAGATTTTATATAGACATTTGTGATCTGTGAATAGTCAGTCTCCATGCTCTTTATTTCTTTTTCTTGCTGTAAGGCACTGACTAGGCCCTCCATTATAGTGTTGAATGAATGTAGTAAGTGAGATAAACAACATCTCTGTTTTGACCTTAGGGGAAAAGCATTTAGTTTTTCACCTGTAAATACAATGTTAGCTGTAGAGTTTTCATAGATGCCTTTCACCAGGTTGAGTGTTTGCTTGTGTTAAGCCAAATGGCAGTCCTGAGATATGAGCCCCACTTGGTTATGATGTATTATCTTTTCCACATATCATTGAATTTGCTAAAGGGAGTTTAGTTTGTAGTTTCTTTTTTGTGTAATACTTTTCTGGTTTTGACATTAGTGTACAGGCAGCAGCATAGACGGTCGGAATATAGTTTGTTCTATTTCTTGAAGAGTTTGTTTAGAATTGGTGTTATTTTTTCCTTAAATATTTGGTAGAGTTCATCAGTGAAAGTGCCTGGGCCTTGAAGTTTTCTCATAGGTAGATTTTTTTAACTACATATTAATTTCTTTAAGCGTTATAGGCCTATTCGGGTTTATCTGTCTTATCACCAGGAGTTTTGGTAGTCTGCGTTTTTCAAGGAATCAATCTGTCTTAGTTGTTGAATGTATTGACATAGAATTGTCATAATGTTTCTATTGTTGCTTGTCCTATTACTTTTTTAACTGAGTTAATACTGGTTTACAACACTGTATGTGATTCAGAGGCAAAGGATCACACCTCAGATTCCTGTAACCACACCATGCCAATCACCAAGGTACCCACAGTCAAAGTTTACTTACTATCTTTTCAATTTTTTAAGGATCGGTAGTGATTTTCTTTCTCACATTCCTGTGAGAAATTTGTGTCTCCTCTTTTTTTTCTGATGAATTTGAATAGATTCACTCATCTTTATTGATCTTCAAAGAACTAGTTCTTGCTTTTATTGTTATCCTGTTTCATTGATGTTTGTTACTTTCTCCTTATTCCTTTAGATTTAATGTGCTGTGTTCTAGTTTAATGTAGAAGTTTTGGTCATTTGAGATCTCTCTTTTCTAATATGTGTTTAATGCTATAATTTTACCACTTTATATTTCTATATTTCAATATTTTCTCCCAGTCTATAGCTTGTTTTTTCATTCTTTTAACAAGGTTTTTTTTTTTTTTTTTTAAAGATTTATTTATTAATGCATACAAAAACTGGAGTACAGGCCAGAGGTGTGGGGGGTGAGAGTATTCACCAGTGACATTGGGGAACAGAACAGGCAGAGTGACTGAAATACACTGCTGAGGGGAATAGCAGGTGAGACAGGAGAGGTCTGATGCGCCATGTGGGTAGCTCCCTGGCCAGCTGGGGATTGAACTCGTGTTGCAGAGGCTGCATAGCGCTTCACAGTGGTGTGCTTAACCCCTTGTGCCACCAGGGAGGCCCCTTAACAAGGTCTTTCACAGAACAAAAGTTTTAATTTTGAAGTCCAGTTTTTCCTTTTATGAATTGTACTTTTGGTGTCAAGTCTAAGAGCTCTTTGACTAACCTTTGATCCTATTTTTTCCCAAAATTTTTATAATTTTGCTTTTAGGTTGTGATCCATTTTAACTTAATTTTTATATAGTGTGAAGTCTAGGTTAGGGTTAGTTCTTTTTGTCTGTGGATGTCCATTTGCTATAGCACCATTTCTTGAAAAGGCTGTTTTTCTTTTATTGAATTGCTTTTGCACCTTTATAAAAAAATCACTTGGGGCCTCCCTGGTGGCGCAGCGGTTGAGCGCTGGGTTGCGAAGTTGCCCGCGGCCTCTGCAGCGCTGGTTCGATTCCCGGCTGCTCCCCGGCCACCAGAGGAGGGTCCTGCATGGCACGCAGACCTCTCCTGCCGCCCGCTGCTCCCCTCAGCAGTGTACTTCGGTCCTTCTGCCTGCTCTGCTCCCCGCTCTGGCTCTGGTGAATTCTCTCACCCTCCCGCGCTTCTGACTGTACCCAGTGCATGAATAAACAAACAAACAAACAAACAAACAAATAAAAATACATGCCTCTTGGGCCTCCCCGGTGGCGCAGCGGTTGAGCGCTGGGTTGCAAAGCTGCCCGCTGTCTCTGCAGCGCTTGTTCAATCCCCGGCTGCTCCCAGGCCACCAGAGGAGGGTCCCACATGGTGCGCAGACCTTCTGCCACCCACTGCTCCCCTCAGCAGTGTACTTCGGTCCTTCTGCCTGCTCTGCTCCCCGCTCTGGCTCTGGTGAATTCTCTCACCCTCCCGCGCTTCTGACTGTACCCAGTGCTTATATAAATAAATAAATAAATAAATAAATAAATCTTAAAAAAAAAAATGCAGTACATGAAATGAAAAAAAAAAAAACTTAAAAAAAAATACATGCCTCTTTAAAAAAAAAATCTATATAAAAAAAAAATCACTTGGGCATATTGTGTAGATCTATTTTTAGATTCCCTGTTCTGTTCTGTTGAGATACTCTTTCTATACAATTTTTATTCCATAGCTGTGTAATAAATCTTGATAAGAGATAGAATGAGTCTACCTTAACCTTCTACCTCCCATTACTCTTCCCTTAGTTGTCATATAATTCTTTTAAACATTTCCTCTACATGCATTTTGAACCACATCAGACAGTGTTACAAATTTTGTTTCAATTTTATATAATGTAGAAAACTCAAGAAAAGTTTTTTGTATTTGCCTGTACTTTTGATTATTGTGTTTTATTTTTCCTTCTTGATGTTCCAGCGTTCCTTTTTTATAAAAAATCATTTCCCTTTTTTGTTTAGAGAACTTCCTTTAGTCAGTTTTTTAGACTAAGTCTACTGTTGACATTTCTATTAGCTTTGCTTCATCTGAGAATGTCTTGATTTTACCTCTGTTCCTGAAAGATGTTTTTATACTGGGTATAGGATTTTGGGTTGACAGTCTTTATTTCAGTGCTTGAAAATTGTTCCACTTCCTGTGGTTTTCATGGTTTTTGATGTGAATTCACTGTCATTCAAATTGGTTTTCTCCGAAAGTTAAGGTGTGTAATCGTTTTCTTTCATTGCTTACGAGATATTTTCTATCTTTAGTTTTTTAGAAATTTATGATGTATCCTTGGCATAATTTTAGTTTCTTTTTCTTGTTTTCTCAGCTTCTTCAATCTATAGAACTGTATCTTTGGCCATATTTGGGGGAAATTTCACCTTTCATTTCTTGTAATACTTTTCCAACCCAGCTGTTTTTCTCTTCTCCTCACTCTAAGGGCATGTTTATTAGATTTTTTTTAAGATTTATTTTTATTATGCATATAAGAACTGGGGTACAGGCCAGAGGTGCAGGGGGTGAGAGGATTCACCAGAGGCAGAGTGGGGAGCAGAACAGGTAGACCTACTGCAATATACCACTGAGGGGAGCAGCAGGCAAGACAGAAGAGGTCTGCTGCACCATGTCGGTCAGCTCCCTGGCTAGCCCAAACTCACACTGCAGTGGCTCACTATAGCTTGATAGCACTGAGACTTTAACCCCTGTGCAGCCAGGGAGGCCCATTAGATCTTTTGATTAGAGTCCCACAGGTCCCTCAGGCATTGTTCATTTTTCCTCCCAGTTTTCTCTCTTCTGTTCACTTTGGTTAATTCCTATTGTTCTATCTTTATGTTCATTGATTCTTTCCTTTGTCTATATGTTCTTCTGTTTAACTCCTGTACTGAGCTGCTTATTTTGATTATTGTATTTTTAATGTCTGTAATTTCCATTTTGTTCTTTTTTTTTTTTTTTTAAATTTTTTTTTTCTTTTTTTTTTTATAGAGGCATGTTTTATTTATTTATTTATTTGTTTGTTCATTTGTTTTTTTGTTTATGCAAGCACTGGGTACAGTCAGAAGCTCGGGAGGGTGAGAGAATTCACCAGAGCCAGAGCGGGGAGCAGAGCAGGCAGAGGGACCGAAGGACACTGCTGAGGGGAGCAGCGGGTGGCAGGAGAGGTCTGCGCACCATGTGGGACCCTCCTCCAGTGGCCGGGGAGCAGCCGGGGATCGAACCGGCGCTGCAGAGGCTGAGGGCAGCTTCGCAACCCAGCGCTCAACCACTGCGCCACCGGGGAGGCCCTCCATTTTGTTCTTTATAGCTCCTATTTTTTTTTGTTGTTGTTGTCTACTGTTTCATTTGTTCTAGTGTATTTATAATTTACCTATTGAGGCATTTTATTATGGCTGCTTTACAAGCTTTATAATTATAACATTCTGTCACTCAATGTTGGCATCTGTTCTTTTTTTTTCCCTTCACTCAATTTAAAAAAATCTTGTTTCTTGGTATGATGGGTGATTTTCAGTTGAACCTGAATATTTTTGCCTTATGAGACTCTACGTTTTATCTAACTTCTACCATCTGGCTTTTAGTTGGCTTTCTTTAATACCATTCTAGCAATACTAGGCAGAGGTATATAGGTTCAGGTTCCCACTCTGCCTCCATTTACAACCAAGGTGGGGGTTGGTATTCTTTGTTCCTGCTGAGTGAGAGTAGAAGTTTCCACTCCACATGTAGTCTCCTCTGACTTTCAACAAGAGTGACTTTTTACCACCAGGTGATAATGAAATTCCTGATCCTGGTATTACCCCACTGAGGTATTGGCGATAGCTCTCTACTATGTGGTAGGGATAGAAGTCTAGGTTTCTCATATGATATTACATCATGGAATGGAGGGGGTATGGTTTGTTATGGCCCACATTGTATGAAAGTTCCCGCTTCTAATTCATCTTCTGTAACATTACCCCAGTGGACAGGTTGGGGTGCCTCATTGTAACCTGGTTCATGGATGTCTAGGCTCTTTACTTGGCCTTTCCTGGTGGGGGCAGGGTAGGGCTAAAGATTTTCCACAGTGCTTGATTACAGTAGAGTGATTATTTTCTAAAAGTTTTCTTGCTAGGTTGCTCCTTTCCTGGTCCTTTGGGTAGAGGGAACAGGCTTTTATTGGGTCTTTGTTCTCTTAATTTGTTGGTATTTCCAAGTTGCTGACTTCTTCAGCTCCAAATCTGGAACATATGAGGCACAAAGAAAAAACTAGGGAATTCACCACCCTATCAGTCATTGGTCCTGAGGTCACTAACTTGTCTGTCGCTTTCTTTCTACCTTTCAGTATTATTATATTTGTTATATATACAGTGTCCAGGGTTTCTTCTTGTACTTAGTGCCAGGAACAAGGAAAAAGTACTTCTGCTCCAACTTCCAGAAATGGATGTTTCATCTTTGTGAAAGATGTTTTCATGGAATGTGTTGTTCTAGTTTGACATTTTTCTTTTAATCCTTGAAAGGTGTTATTACTCTGTTGTCCTCTGGCTTGTTTGTTTCTGATGGAAAGGAACGTTTATTATTACATGCATAATGTTTTTATTTCTTACTGCTTTTTTTTTTTTTAAAGATTTATTTATGCATACAAGAGCTGGGGTACAGACCGAGATGCAGGAGGGTGAGAGGATCCACCAGAGACAGAGTGGGGAACAGAACAGGCAGACTGACAGAAATACACTGCTGAGGGGAGCAGTGGGCGAGTCAGGAGAGGTCTGACTTGCCATATGGGTTTCTCCCTGGCCGACCGGGGATCGAACTCGTGCTGCAGAGGCTGTGGATTGCTTAACAGTGCTGTGCTTAACCCCTTGTGCCACCAGGGAGGCCCTATTTCTAACTGCTTTTAAGATTTTCTTTTTTAGCAATATTTTAGCAACTTGGTCCTTTGTGTAGTTTTCTCTGTGTTCTCTTTAAGTTTTGTTGAGGTGCTTAGATCTGTGGATTTACTGTTTCAGATTTGTGTAACTTCCAGTCACTTAAAAAACTTGTATGTTTATAATTAACAGAGTAAAATTGACTTTTTTGTTGTATACATCTATAAATTTTAACACTTGTATATATTTATGTAAACTATCACTGCAGTCAGGATACAAAACTCTTCCATCACCCTAAAAAACTCCTTTGTGCGATCCCTTTGTATAGTTGTTATTTCTTGAAATATTTGTTCTTCATCCTCATGCCAAATGCATGTGTATTATGACTTGATGTAGTCCTACAGCTCATGGACAAGCTTGTCTTTTTCTTGAAGTTGTTTTGTGTGGTCTTTTATTTCCTCTTTGTGTTTCATTATGGATAACTTCTATTGCTAAATTTAAATTCATTATTGATTTTTTTCTTTTGTTGCGTCTAATCTGTTTTCAATCCTCCCAGTGTGTTTTCACCCCAGAGAATATACTTTTCATTGCAGTAGTAGATTTGTATCTATTTGTATCTATCTCTTTGACATACTCTTGCTTTTTCTAGCTTTTTATAGTAAGAATATATTTATAATATATTTTATTTTTACTCATTTTATAGTGTCATTTTTAATGTTCTTTTGATTCTATTACATTGGTGTCATTTCTAGTTCTATTTCTGTTTATATTCTCCTTGTTGGTGGCAGTTCCTGCATCTTTGATTAGAATTTTAAATTGTAAATTGTCAGTGCTGGATTTTTTTTTTTTTTAAGATTTATTTTTATTTATTTATACAAACACTGGGTACAGTCAGAAGCGCAGGAGGGTGAGAGAATTCACCAGAGCCAGAGCGGGGAGCAGAGCAGGCAGACTGAAGTACACTGCTGAGGGGAGCAGCAGGCAGCAGGAGAGGTCTGCGTGCCATGTGGGACCCTCCTCCGGTGGCCGGGGAGCAGCCGGGGATCGAACCAGTGCTGCAGAGCTGCGGGCAGCCTCGCAATCCAGCGCTCAACCGCTGCACCACCGGGGAGGCCCTCTTTTGAGATTTTTAAAGCTATGTTAGGCAGGTTCTGAGAAGCCATTAACTTGAGGCAGAGCTTCTCAACCTCAGTACTGTCGATGTTTGGGTAATGTTGGTGTGGGGGCTATCCTTTACTTTGTAGGAACTTTAATCGCATTTGTGGTTGCTATCTGCTATATGCCTGTAACACCACTTAGTCATGAGCACAGAATAGTTGTCACATTTTTGGAAAGTTGTAAAGAAAAAAGAAAAGGAGAAAAATATGCAACAGAGACCACAAAGCCTGGGTATTCACAGAGAGATTTTTAATACCTGATATAGAGATATTCTTTTACTGTTCCTTATTTTTCCATATAGAGAATAGTTAAGAGAACTGGCTTTGAAATTAAAAGTTATGACTTGAGTTCAATTCTGTGTTGGCCACTTAGTGACTGGTTGACATTGGGCAGCTTGTTAATGCTCTGCACCTTAGTTTCTGCTCTTAATATAGAGCCAGTATATACTTATCACTTAGGTTTGTTGGAAAATTAAATAAAAATGGATAGAATTATATAATTCAATTGTATGAAACATTGTGGCTGTTACTGATATTTCAGGAGTGTGCCCCTCATAACACCGTTGATGTGTACATATAGTCATATTTCACTAATTTGGAGCATAATCATCTGTTATCTTTCAGGTCATGCAGAAGGATTTTGTATGATGTGTACAATGCAAGCACATATTACCCAGGCACTCAGTAACCCTGGGGATGTTATAAAACCGATGTTTGTCATTAATGAGATGCGACGTAAGTATCATCTACAGTAGTTTATATTAGTATTTATTAACTGATTGTTTCCTAATGACCTAACTGGTTAAATATGAGCCCCCGGTGTATTACAAAAACAAACATTTTATTATACATGGATGTCTTAATAAATTTTTATTAAACATTTATCATATTTAAAACCATTTTAAAACCTTAAAGCAAAAGATGACCATATAAAGACAATATTCAGTTAAACACAAGCAAATTAAAAAAAATTAAACCCAATTTGTTAATAAAATCATTGATAACTTTTACAAGATTTTTGCCCAGGTATTTGATTTCTGTGCTGAGTAATACTCACTCTAATATTGTCCCATAGGAGTCTTTGAATAGTTTTGAATTGATTTTAATTCAGTGAATGAATATTACACTATACATAGGAACTATCAAAATATTAATTGTACTTGTAAAGAAAAATTTATAAGCTTAGAAAATTTGTAAGTAAATTTCACTTTTTCTATGTAACTTTTAAACAACTGAAATTTTACTTTTTCGTTGCAATGATCCCAGTAGGTCACATGAAATTTTCTTATGTATTTTCTGAGTGTTTTTTTGCAATGACTGATTACATTAACTTAATTAAGTTGGAATAAAAAAATGCGCACAAAATAACCCCCAAACAAACCCTAACTCTTAGTCTACTATCTAGCTGGGTAATTGTAGGAATGTATAATTATACAGTGACAAACTATAATCCTTTTGCCTAAAATGTTGCTGAAAATTAAAGAGGTATTTATATTGGCCCATGGTATTATTAACAGGTCAGGGCAGACAATGCAATGTTTTTCAAACATTGCTGGATCCTGGCAAAATTTTAGCCAGGTATGATTTTGTTTCATTCTATATATGGCAGGCATGGTTAATGTTTTTAGACCTACTCTTTAAGAAAGTTATCATTGCTATCAGTGTCAACATACATACATGGTTGAATCATGAAATTGCTGTTTTTGTAGGTTAAAAACTGGTTGAATTGGCAGTTTCATGCAATTTAAGCTAATGTAGTCATACACATGCAATTCTATGTGTAATGTTTATGGCTATATTGTTTAAGCTTTTGTGTTGATATTTTTTATTATGTAATTTTGTCTTGCAACTGTTTTGACAATTAAAAATAGGGCTGAAATGTTACTGTACATCTGAGACTAATATGTTCTGTAGGTTATTGGGGTAGAATTTAGATAGATTTGGACTTTTATGTTTTGCATAGATTCTCTTAGGGAGATCTAGCACTAAATTTAAGATGTATGCACTAACATAAAGATAAATTCATGAAACAATACAGCCAATGGTGAATTTTTTAGAGTGTAATTTTATTAACTTGCTAAAGCCTGTGCCTCTGTGGCTACTCTCTGAGTGCTCAGAAACTCTAGCTCACTTGGGCCTTGAATGGTCTTAATGCCTTGATCCTAGCTGTCTCAAAGTAGCTTGTGTCTGTGCTGTTTTCTCAAAAAAACAATTAACCAGGTGTTTTCTAACATTGTCATAAGAGGGAACATTTGGGGGTTACAGTCTGAGCATGTTACATGTGATGGTAAAAATCTGTCTTTATTTAAACTCTAGGTATAGCCAGGCACTTCCGCTTTGGAAACCAAGAAGATGCCCATGAATTCCTTCAGTACACTGTTGATGCTATGCAAAAAGCATGCCTGAATGGCAGCAATAAGTAAGTACAAGAGCATTGTCCTTTCTTCCCTTTGTATTGCTGTCTTACCAGATTTAGTTTTGCCTGTTACTAAGTAAGTACATAGCTTTATGTTTTCCTGACCATTTGTCTTTGTACTGCCTTGTCCTCAAGTGACTTGCAGTATTTTAAAATGATTAGACTTTTAAAAGGTATGTTCACTATAACAGTTTAAAATTGTTTGATTATAGATTTCAGAAAAGGAATGTTGGTCTTTCTGTTATTTAATTTCTGAGTACAGTAAGTCCTCACTTAACGTCACGGCTAGGTTCTTGGAAGCTAAGTGGATGATGTCATTTTGTTCAATGCTGGCTGCGATTTTTTTTCCTCACCAACATAACAAAACAGCTTTGAACAGAAAGACATTATTAGAGGATCTGCTTATATCAGCATCTCTCTGTGTATCTAAAACTAACCACTTTCCCTTCCTAGTTGTACCTGACATTTTCTCTGCTCACCGCTAGCCTCTGAAATCTGCATTTGTTCCCTGCATTTTCCTCACCCTGATCAGTTATCAATTCCTGCACTTTCTCCCTTAAACTATAAATGCAGACTCAAGAGGAAGATTGGAAAAACAAATAACAAGTCCTATTGCATTTACTGTCAGCTAAACATACCTGGTAAATCTCTTGTTCCATTCCCATTGTCAGCACTACCCCAGCCAGGTTTTCATTGTCTGGATGAGGACAGACTGTGAAACAGAGGAAAACTCTGCGTTCTTTGCCTTCCACGCATTTAGTGTCACAGTCCTGCTTAGTTTTTTGCTCTTCCTGCTTCAGGGCCAAATTCCTGCCTTTCTTTCAATGTTCCTTCTTAATATAGTTCATACTGTCCTCCCTCTCTCCAAATCCTCAGTGTGTTCTGGTCAGATGAGATGATTCTCTGGCCTCCACACATACTGATGTCTTTTTATTTAGTGACTTTCATGTTTGAGATCTTGTTCTTTTATAGATGTACTTTTGAAATCTGGCTATTGCATCCATAATTTTTGTAGATTTTCTCTCATATCATTGTTTGACTGTTTTTCAGATTAGACAGACATACCCAGGCTACCACACTTGTTTGTCAGATATTTGGAGGATACCTAAGATCAAGAGGTAAACTTCACTTTAAAAGTTGATGAAGTTGGGGGTGGGAGTGGAGAAGGGAAAAGAAATTGAAGTTGGGGCCCAGGAGTTAAGGGTGGCCTAGGGGTTAAGTCTCAGTGCTATCACTGCGATGACCTAGACTCAATCCCCAGCCAGGGAGCTCATCCACATGGTGCAGCAGACCTCTCCTGTCTCATCCACGGCTCCCCTCAGCAGTGTATTTCAGTCTATCCATCTGTTCTGCTCCCCACTCTGTCTCTGGTGAGTCACCCCCAACACCTCTGGCCTTACCACAGTTCTATGCAAAAAATAAAATTGAAAAAAAAAGGTTAAAAAAAAAAAGCAAATGGTAGGAAAGTATCATAATGGAAAATGTGCTTCTGTCACAGCTTCTGTCCCACTGGAATAGCCTTCCAGTAGTTTCCCATGCATGAACAGATTAGGGGCATTTTAGATACAGCCCTTTTATTTTCCTCTTATCATTAGATATCTTTTAATATTTTAATATATAAGGTCTAACACAATCTTTCACAATTGCGGTAGTATTCCATTTATTTTAGTTCTGTATCATTGGGTATTTAATTTTTTTTTTTAAGATTATTTATGCATACAAGCTGGGGTATAGGCCAGAGGTGCAGGGGGGTAAGAGGATTCACCAGAGACAGAGTGGGAAACAGAACAGGCAGACTGACCAAAGTACACTGCTGAGAGGAGCAGCGGGCGAGACAGGAGAGGTCTGCCTCGACATGTGGGAATCTCCCTGGCCCACTGGGGATTGAACTCGTGCCGCAGAGGCTGCAGATTGCTGCATAATGCAGTGCTTTAACCCTTGCGCCACCAGGGAGGCCCGGATATTTAATTATTTTTAATCATTGCTTCATTACATTTTTGTGTACCCATTCTTATGTCCATGTATATGTGGGATAAATTCTTCGTATTAAAATTTCCGCATCAAATGGTATGCATATTTAAAATTTTGTTACCAGGCCTCCCTGGTGGTGCAGCGGGTTAAACACCACACTATGAAGCAATCTGCAGCCTCTACAGCACCAGTTCTATCCCTAGCTGGCCAGAGAGAAACCCACATGGAGAAGCAGACCTCTCCTGACTCAACGCAGCTCCCCTCAGCAGTGTATTTCAGTAGATCTGCCTGTTCTGTTCCCCACTCTGTCTCTGGTGAATCCTCTCACCCCCCACATCTCTGGCCTGTACCCCAGCTCTTGTATGCATAAATAAATAAATCTTAAAAAATAAAAAATAAATAAAATAAAATTTTGTTAACTTCCATATTGTCCTTCCAAGAGGTTATACCAGTTTATATTCCAACCAACAGTGTGTGGGGGGGCCCAAGTTTATGACACTTTGTTTTACATTGTATAGCAGTATTTTTTTTTTTTGCCCTATCTGATAGGGGCAAAATATACCTTGTTTCAATTTTTTATTTTGAAATAGTATTTTTGTATTTTGTCTTTTTTTTTTTTTTTTTGCTTAGAAGAAAATAGTCAAGGGTGTAGGCCAGAAGTGTGGGGTGTGAGAGGACTCACCAGAGACAGAGTGGGGAGCAAAACAGGCAGATTTACTGAAATACACTGCTGAGGGGAGAAGCAGGTGAGCCAGGAGAGGTCTGCTGCACCATGTGGGTCAGCAACCTGGCTGGGGGTCAAACTCATGCTGTTCTGGTGATTGTGCTAAGACTTAACCCCTAGGCCACAGAGAGGCCCTATTTTGTCATTTTTTTAAAAAGTCAGGAAAGGTCTGCTGCACCATGTGGGTAGCTCCCTAGCCCAGGATCCAACTCGAACAGCTTCATAGGTTGCATCTTAACACGTTGTGCCACCAGGGAGGCCCTATTTTGTCATTTTTAAGAGTTGGATTTCCATAATGATTATACTTATCTTCACATTTTATTTTTATTTCAGTTAAATGTTTAAATTGCAAGGGCGTTTCAGATACTTTTGATCCATATCTTGATATAACATTGGAGATAAAGGTAAGTTCGCTAATTCTTGTGGTAGTTTTAAAAATCAGTCATAATTTATATAACTATAGTTCACTTATAATCTTGACTGCACTTGTTAGAGAATATGAGTTGAAATTTTTGATAGTCTAAGACTTTACTTAGAGGTGATTTTTTTTAAGCTTTGTAGTAAGCACAGAAAATCTTTTTATTACCCTTTGACTTTTTAATAAATCTTAATAAAATCAGATTTTTATGCCTATGTTAGCCAAATTAAAGTTTTGTTGTTCTTTAGTAATTGTTTTTGCTTCTTGCATTTTTTAAGTTCCTATTTTTTGTTGGAGTTTTTTTCTCATTACAGTTGTAATATAGGCTTATTATAAAAATGAGAAACATCGCATATATATATTATATATAAGAGCCTTGCCCTTATAGTGACCTCATGTTATATTTTGTAATAAACTCTTCCAGAATATGTTATTAGTATTTCTAAAAGTGGAATTATACCTTATGTCAGTGTGGGCACTTGTTATTTTCACTGAATGTACATGGGGATCTTTTTGTGTGAGTGCTTTGGAAGTTTGGTAGTAGTCTGATAAGTGGATCCACCACAGTTTACGTGCTTAGTTTCTTACTGGTAGTTAATTGGCTTGTTTCCAGTTTTATGCTACTTTAATGCTGCAGGGAGCACCTTTCTACATGTTTTTGTTCACTTTAATTTTTTTAATGGGAGGAAAAATATTTTGTGTGTACCAATATAAAAGTGAACATCATAATAAAAGGAAAATTTTCTATTTATTTAAAATTTTGTATTTGCTTTTATACCTTTGAGTCTTCTTTTCCTAAAAGTGGCAGTGGGTAGTAATGTGGTATTGACACTGTTCTCTTCCCAGGCTGCTCAGAGTGTGAACAAAGCTTTGGAGCAATTTGTGAAGCCAGAACAGCTTGATGGAGAAAACTCCTACAAATGTAGCAAGTATGATGGATGGTGGCTGAGACCCTGATGCTGGTTGCTGTGGTGGGGATGGTGGGGTGACTTGATTCAAATTTGATGCATATGAGTAACCCCTCTAGATTCCCTTGGCTTCCTGTGCCATCTGGGAAGACACTCGGTCTCTAGTCTGCAAGGGCCAAAGCACATGTCTAAATGTTTATACTCTTTAGAGATGTGCATCTCTGTGCCCTTGGGAGAATGGTGCCTAATTACTGGGAGCTTTGATGAGAAAGGAGAGGTCAATGTTATGCTACACATTGGTGCCACCACATAGGAAGATGCAGCTTGGGATGGCATGCCTTTTTTGAGCAGAATTTCCATTGACTTTTCTGTTATAAAAGGGCTCTGATGAAGTAGGGGCCATGTTCTCCCAGAGTAGTGAAAGATATCTCTCATAGTTGTTATCCAGGATTTTGGATATATCTGCTAGAAATTCTAATTTTATTATTCATAGTCAAGAGTACCTATTTTAGGGCCTCCCCTGGTGGCGCAGTGGTTGAGCGCTGGGCTGCGAGGCTGCCTGCAACCTCTGCAGTGCCTGTTTGTTCCCCAGCCGCTGGCGAGGGTCCCACAAAAAAAGAAAAGAAAAGAGTACCTATTTTACACAAACACTGTTTTATCTGTTTTAGGTAGATGTACATTTTCTTGTCAGGTAATACAGGTAGTCATTATTTATTTTCTTGAATAAAGATTTCATTTTTACATAGAAGAATTGGGGTGTAGGCCAGAGGTGTTAGGGGAGAGGTGAGAAGACCCATCAGAAACAGTGGGGAGCAGAACAGGTGGATCCACTGAAATACACTGTTGAGGGGAGTAGCAGGGCGAGACAGGAAAGGTCTGTTGCGCCATGTGATTTAGCTCCTTGGCTGGGGTTCAAACTCAGGCTGTTGCAGTGGGCCTTTGAGGTGGTAGCACTGAGACTTAACCCCTAGGCCACCAGGGAGGCCCTAGGTAGTTATCATTGCTGTACATTCTTTTTGTGTGGAAGAAGACTTCCTTCTTTCCAAGACCATGGAAATTTTTTCTGTTTTTAACTCCATGAACATTTCTGATGTTTACTTTTCTTCCTTTTGTGTCTGAATAGGGCTTTGTTTTCATAGAATTATGCCATTCTGAAAATCTATTGGTTTTTCAGTTTCTTTCAAGTTGAGAGAAATGTATGTTTACCTAATTTTACAAATTATCAGTGAGCTGTGTAGCTTCGTATCTCAGTTGTCTTAGCTTCTTTTTTTTCTTTCATGCTAATCAAGCAGTTTCTCCCTGCATTTTTAATATTTTCAGTATTGGGGTTTTCATCCAGTATCTTTCTTTGGAAACTTAATTTAGAATGTTTTAGAGGAATAGACTAAAATACCAAAAGTATGCGTATCATTCTTCCTAAATCTGTGTTTCTGTGTATTTCAAGGTGTAAAAAGATGGTTCCAGCTTCAAAGAGGTTCACTATACATAGATCCTCTAATGTTCTTACACTTTCTCTCAAACGTTTTGCAAATTTTACTGGTGGAAAAATTGCAAAGGTATGTAGGTGATAATCTTTCATGTTAAGCCTTTCTAGGCTTAAGTGTCAGTAGTAATTAAGTGTTATAAAGGACCTAATTTTGTTACCTCATTTTCTAAGTTCTTCCAGCATTTGGTCGAGGAAAAAATGTCAAAGCATTGACCAGTAGTATGAGATTTATGCATATGAATACATGTCCTTGAGCTGATTGGACTTTCTCGTGATAAAATTGGTAACTTACCTGCATTTGGGCTTAATTGTCAGGAAGGTAATGAGTGGATGTGTCATTTGAAATACAAAGAGGACTTTCTATTAGATCCTGTTACTCTTTGATCAGAGTTCATTTTGTTTGTTCATTTGTTTTCTGATTTGGTAGCACACTGAATTTTCCCTTCCTCTTCCTACTTTCTGGAGATGGGAAGTGGTCAGAAATCCAGCTGATTTCAAGAGAAATAAATATTCCATTCCTGAATTACTAAAGATAAAAATAAATGGTCACTGAAGTCCAGAATTATGATTGCATTCCTATCTCCTTGGATGGATTCGAAGAATTCACTTAATGTGAATCCTTATTTGTTCAAAAGAAATAAAGAATACAGTGGGATTGAATCAAATACTCAGATTCAGGCATGCTCCGGGGTTAATTGTGTCATTTGAAATGTGGTTCAACATGTTAGGTGGTGCTAGAACATCATAGGGTATGGTATTCTGTGGGTTTCCTCCCACAGTTATCCTGCCCAAGAACTGCCCTTTAATACTTTGCACCTAAATATGTGGACTATCTGTGCCTTGAGAAATGATGTTCCTTTTACCTCTTTCCATTTCTGTTTAGGATGTGAAATATCCCGAGTATCTTGATATTCGACCATATATGTCTCAACCAAATGGGGAACCAATTATTTATGTTTTGTACGCAGTACTGGTACACACCGGTTTTAATTGCCATGCTGGCCATTACTTCTGCTACATAAAAGTAAGCCACACAGATTTTGCTAACAGCTATTTTTACAATACCATAAAAGATTATCCCTGGCATTCCTTGAGGGGAAGGTGGGAATTTTGCAGTTGAAATGTGACAGCCCATTTCTCCTGTTGGTGTTCCCTATTTATCTAATAAATCTAATATTTATTGGCTCTCTTTTGCAGGCTAGCAATGGCCTTTGGTATCAAATGAATGATTCCATTGTGTCGACCAGTGATATAAGATCGGTACTCAGTCAACAAGCCTATGTTCTCTTTTATATCAGGTACTGTCAGCAAAACAATTTTTCACATGTTCTGTTATGTCATTTTCTTTCTCTCATCAACATATTTAATATTGGGTTATTAAAACAGCACCTAATGATGCTGAGAGAGTAAGGAAGATCATTTTCGAGTGCAGATTGAGTTTGATTTAGCTTCTAGCTTTTTGGTAGTTTAGCAACGAAACATGCAGAGGAAGGTAAAGGTGATCGCCGAGGAGGGTAGATTTCTGCTGTTGGCAGCAAACAGATAAAAATGGGGGCTATGGAAGCAGTAGCTGCAGGCCTCAGGAAGGGGACCTTTGAGCATCTGGGTGTGGTCATAGCCAGCAACTCCCGACCACAGAGCAATGTAACCAGTCACCCTCTGGCCAGACCTGTGCCAACACCCCTAATTATTTTTCTCATGTAACTGCACACATAGGCTCATTAATTCCACTTCCAGAAATGTGTGGCCTTGGAAAAAAATCTGATGTGTGCCCAGGGTGTTCATTTGTAATAGCTGAAAACTAGGAACATCCTAACTTGTCAAAAATAACAGAATGAACATGCAAATTATAATATACACTTTCATTGAGATACTATTCAGCTGTTAACAGTGATTTTTTTCAAGTTTTTTAATGGCTATGAGAAAGATCTTCATAGAAGAAAAGCAGTTTGAAATTTTGTACATTGATATTGAGGAAATCAGTATCAGTCTAAAGCTTGGAGGATAATCGATCAATTTGAAAAGTAAATGCTTGTAAGGGGTGAGATGAGGTATTTTTTTGTTTGTTTATTTCTAACTTTTCTGAACATCATAGATTTTCTATAATAGTATGTATTTATAGTCAGAAAAATATCCATAAACAGAAGAGGAAAATAGCTTGCAGAGAGTGGCATCCTGTGATTACAGTTAAAAATGCCATTTACCTAATTATTCTTGTTGTCTTCCAATTTGAGTACCTGACATTAACCCAGACCTAAAAGAGATCCAGTGTCTAGCTCTGTACATGACAGCTTGTCAGTCTGTTACCCGAGTGCTGTTGAATAAATGACTCTCTTCTAAGGAGATGCCCCCTAAGCCCTGAGCATTATCATTTTCTGTTCTCAGGTCCCACGATGTGAAAAATGGAGGTGAACTTACTCATTCCACCCACAGCCCTGGCCAGTCTTCTCCCCGACCGGTAATCAGTCAGCGGGTTGTCAACAACAAACAGGCCACATCAGGGTTTATTGGACCACAGCTTCCTTCTCACATGATAAAGGTAACATTCCATAGGGAGAATATAATCTTTATGTTATTTTTTAAGAATGTATCATCCTAGTTAACTAAGTCTGGTTTGTTAACATTGTAGTCGTTACCATGGCCTTATTTACAGCTGAATTTCTTGTCAGAAATATTTATTTAAGTAATTTACTATAATATATTTCAAGTCTACAGAAAATCTCAGATGATGAATATAATGATCAGGAAGAAAGTCTGAGTATAAATATATTTAAATGCTAGAGATTTTAGCTCCCATATTGGACTTTCGTTCCCTTAATGAACATTTGAGGATTCTTGATTAAATGCTGGATTCCAGGAAAGTGACCCTTTTACACAAAGAACACCTTATATCCATTTAGGCCTTTCGGGAGTGTGGTGCTTTGCGTCTGCCATCCTGCTGGGTCTGATCACAGCCCCTGACAGCCTCTCAAGGAGAACTGATGTGCACCCTGGTCAGTGCAGCTCCAAGTCTTCATAGAGTGGAGACCTAGCTTTTCCTAGACTTGTGTGTGAAGATTGTGGACAGCCTGTCTGCATCTTGGAATAAGCCCTGTCACTGCACTGACATGTTTTATCAGTCAGTTTAATTGTAATGTGTTTTAAATCAGCGAACAAATTGTCTAGTTGTATGGTTTTTTTTGGAGGGTATTCGACTGTGTTTGGTATTATAAGAAAAGTCACAAATTAAATGTCTTTGAGAGCTGGGGAAGCAGTGGCTCTTGAGTTGGGCTGTGTTTAAGAGTGACATGAGGGCCCTGGTTAACTGGAGGACAAGTGCCCTGTGTAGAGAGGCAACCACTATTAAATGTTCAAGATTTTTGTTTTGATTTAAGTGAAACTTGCCGGTGGTAAGATCACTAATTCAGATATTTAAAGAAACATTGTGAAGACCAAACATGTATGAGCTGGATTTCACCCCTCACCACCAATTTGCAATCTGGGATTTAGTAGCAGTAGTTGGAATCTGGAGCAAAGTGACTGCATATGTAAGATTTAGAGACACCATGGGGGGATGGGGTGTGGCTTGGTGAGATGCACCTGAGCAGCACTTCTTTGTCTGCCTGTGTGCCCATCGCCTTGCCTCCTTGGCTAGCAGTTAATTCCCTGCTGGCTGGCATTCCCTTCTGCTGTAGAGTAGTGGCTCCCAACCAGGGAGTGGCTCCCTGCCAAAGGGGGTCTGTATATTTCTGTCAGATTGGAGCAGAAAGCAATTGGTCTGAGCATTGTTATCTGGCAAAAATGGTTGTCCCTATTTGTCATAGAAAACAAAGACTTGTGAAAAGTGGAAAGGTATATGGTGGGTAGGAGTAAATGAAAGGAGGAAGTGGTATTCTTAGGTGTGTAACACTTGTTATTCATAAAGAGAAAACAATGACCAAAATGGAAAGGGCCCACAACTAGTAGTGATTCTGTGTCTGTGACTGTGTCCATAGCTCTCACCCGACTGTGGTCTTCTTACTTCCAGAACCCACCTCACTTAAATGGGACCGGACCATTGAAAGAAACACCGAGCAGTTCCATCTCGAGTCCTAATGGGAATTCCAGTGTCAACAGGGCTGGTCCTGTTAATGCTTCCACCTCTGTTCAGAACTGGTCAGTTAATAGGTCCTCAGTTATTCCAGAACACCCCAAGAAACAAAAAATTACCATCAGTATTCACAACAAGTTACCTGTTCGCCAAGGTCAGTCTCAGCCTAACCTTCATAGCAATTCTTTGGAGAGCCCTAACAAGCCTGTTCCCTCTTCTACCATTACCAATTCCTCTGCAACACAGTCTACCTCGAGCACATCCACGGCGTCAGTTTCTAGCAAAGCAACAAAGCAGATTCCCTTGAGTGAGTCCTGTTCCAAGCCGGTGATGAATGGCAAGTCCAAGCTGAACTCAAGTGTCCTGGTCCCTTATGGTGCCGAGTCATCTGAAGAGTCTGACGAGGAGGCAAAGGGCCTCAGCAGGGAGAACGGTCTGGGTACGATGGAGAGCAGGCGCTCCTCTGCTCAGGGTGCTGAAGGTGAGGAGGCCTCTCAGCATGAGTTTCGAGAACCTATGACTCTAAATGGTGCTAATAGTACAGACAGTGACCTGAAGGAAAATGGTCTGTCATTCGATGGTGCCAGCTGCCAAGTCCAGCCTGCTCTACACTCAGAAAATCCCTTTTCTAAGGCAAATGGTTTACCCGGAAAGGTGAGCGTGTGTGTGTGTGTATATTGGGGTGGGGATGGCTTTGCTCCATTTCCATTTGTGGCAGGATTTATGAGGCACCACGTGGTGACTAGAATTGAAATATATTTGTTTTTTATTGTAGTTGATGCCTGCTCCTTTGCCACCTCTCCCAGAAGACAAAATCTTAGAGACCTTTAAACTTAACAACAAAGCAAAATGCTCGACAGATGAAAAAAGGTAAAATAGGGATAAGCTAAGAGGAAATGAAGCCACCTGGTAGGAAGTCCCAGTAGTGCAGATCCATACCCAATATGGATGTGTCACTATTTTAATTCTCTGGAAGTCTTCCAGTGAACCTTTTGAATCTTGAATGACTTGAATAATACTCTATAGAATTTGTTGATTTGCCTTTTATAAAAGTACAGAAAAAATTTCTTGGGCTGATAAATCCATGGCAATTTGATATCCTGAAGCTCATATTTTCTTTTGCATAGTCTCATCTCTGGCTAGGATTGTGATTAGCATACTTTGGATCTGACACATAACACTGTCTCATTTAATATCCTTTTTGTGACAAAAATATATGAAGAGTTATTAAGGTTATATAGGACAGAGGTTCTCAAATTTACCAAGTAGCAAATACTTCATTATGCCCATTCCAGAATTCTGAAATTCATAGATGAGATAAGCTGCCTTTACACTTAATGTTTTAAAAGTCAGTATATTGACCTAACTATAATATAATGGGGCCAGAATTAAAGGAACCTATGATGCATTGGTATTTCGGTATGCAAATGACCAGGAGCAGTGCACTCCCGCCAGGCACAGTAACACAGCGAGGTGCTGCATCTGCGCACCAGCAGGTTGTGAAAGTGACTGTTCAGAATGTGGCCTCGTGTCCGGAGCTCAGTACCACACACAGGGAGGTAATGTCCTGATGGTGGGCAACTTCTCGTGAAATTCTTATTGTCTCTAGATATACATGGTAGTTGCAGTCCTGGAAAATCTAGCATCTGTGAAAACTGCCAATGATAATATAACAGGTTTTCAGCCATGTGAATGTTGGGACGCTGGACAGGACACCCACTCATTTTGTGGGACTCTCTGCCTTGTCCACTACCCATGAGTGCTAGTGGGGCTCCCCCATTATTATGACAACTTGAAAATGCACCCCACATTTCAGAATGGCCCCTGGCAGGTGGGTATGCCCACACTGAGGACCACTATTGGGAAGCCTTAATTATTAAAAAGGAGTAAATGCTATAGGCAGAGATTACTCATTCCCCATTTACTTAAAGATGGGGTAGCTTGGCCCCTCAGTCATTGTATAATGATGTTCCTTTTGTTTCTTTTCTAGTCTTCGTGAGTCTAGTGTGCATGAGAATTATTATAGACAGTAACATAAAGTCATGCATGTGTTGTCACCATGTGTGTCTCTGCTTTACATGTTAATTTGATAATTTCACTGCCACATTCTAGGTAACTTCATATGTGTTCTCTCTTCCCTGATATTTTCTCTAGCAAGTGGGGGGCTCTATAGGGTTTTTATTGTCCCCTGACCGCTTTCAGTAACTTTGAGACTATGTCAAAAACTCTAAGCAATCAAGGGCAGAGTTTACTTACTGCAGAAAGTTATAAGTAATTCAGGGAGCTATTGGCTTTGTTTTGAGGTAGCTTGTCTACCTCTGAGTCTCCAGGAGAAATCCAGAAAAAAGGGATCCAGAAGATGAGTAAGGACCTCTGTTATTATTTGACTTTTTTGATTGTTTAGACTTAAGAATTAGAAGTATATCTAAAAACAGAAGGAGCCTACAACTGCAGAATTAGTGTTGGTGAAAAATAGAACAGAAGGTAAGCTTAATATAAAAGTTTATATTTTTATTTAATGAGAGGAAGAAAAAAATTAAAGTTTCCCAATAAGCCCATTATTGGGTTCCAGCCAGCACTATAGTGAAGGGATAAAATATTTAGCAAATGTTTTCAAGTGTTTGTTCCTGTAAGACAATGATAAAAACTCATAAAGCAACCAAACTTGTGACTGATTTGTTTATTGTTTTGTTTTGGTGGGGGCTGCAGTACAACTGGCATAGAGGAAAATCCTACAGGGGATCCTGATGCAGAACTAGAGGCTGGCAGCCCTACTCCCGAGTCTCATGAGAAACAGGAGACAAGTCTCAGCAGCAAATTAAAGAAGGCTTTGCTGCCCTCTGACCCCAGCATTAAATCTACCAAAGAAGAAGTCTCGGAAAACATTTCAGCAACACCTGATGAGTCTTTGCCTAGTATCAACAGTCCTTGTAACACTGACAAGAACACCGCTGGGGATGATCCACTTTCTAAACTGTGTGATCCCGGGAATTTAACAAATGATCAGAGCAAACCCTCCGAAGATATAAAAGGGACATTACTAGGGAGTCCACAGGACTTCTTGGCATCAGTAGAAACAGCAGGAAGGTTGAGCCCAGCTCCCTCAGCACGTTCAGCGGGTGACTGTGATCACGAACTCTTAGTTTACATCAGTCGAGACAAATGCATGGACACTGAGGCCCCTTCACAAAGCACGGGTGTGTCCACAGATGAGCTGCCTGCTCCACAGATAGACAGCGTCACAGAAAACCATTCAGAAGGGGGCCTGGAACAAAGTAATGGGGAGAGATGCGAAGAAAATAAGGTTGGACAAAAGGTTCAGGATCATTCTCCGGTTAAGGAAAAGATCAATATCCTCAGAAAAGTGGATCGCGGACATTATCGTAACCGAAGAGACCGTTCCTCCAGTGGAGAACGCGCGAGGGAAAGTCGGAGCAAGACAGAGGACCATTATCACAAAAAGCGGCACCCCTACATCAGAGAGCGGGCCAAGCAGGACCGCTACAGGATGGAGCACTGCAATGGGAGCCAGCACCACCCCTGCCATGGGGAGAGGGTCAGCCCCGGTGAGCACCGCTCCCTGGGCAGGTACAGCCACCACCACTCCCGAAGCCGATGCGGGTCAGACCAGGAGTGGAGCAGGTACCACCATGTGGAAAACGAACACTCCTGGGGCCGGGAAAAATACTACCCAGATAAAATGAGATGGGACAAATGCAGATATTACCATGACAGGTACGCCCCGTACACGGCCAGGGAGGTGCGGGAGTGGAAGTCTTTTCATGGCGACCGGGAGTATGACAAAGCAGGTCCGTACAACAGCCGGCAGTACAAGGACTACTACAAAAGCAGAAAGGCATACGAGCTGGTCGCGAAAGAGAAGGAACGGCACCACTTCAGCAGTCCCCGGGCAGGCCCGTCCCACGCCCTCCCGTACCCGGAGAAGTACTCGCACGAGAAAGCTGCGCTGGCGGCGGAGGACAGCTGTGACCTCTCCGAGCGCATGCATGAGCACGACGGCGTGAAGTCACGAAAACGGAGATACGATAGTGCAGAAAATAATGACAGTCATGTAGAGAAAAAAGTCTGGAGAAGCTTACAGAAGGGCCCTTTAGAGGAGCCTAAAGTGAAGAAGCACAAAAAGTCAAAGAAGAAAAAGAAATCCAAAGACAAACACCGGGCGCGTGATTCCAGGTGAGCTGCGGGCAGCGCCCCCGTGCGAGGGCTGCTTGCCAGCCACCCGGGTTCCTTTTCCCTCCCGACCCAGTTTGGCCACGGGTGAAGGGCTGGCATGTTTGTATGTTTGGTTTGTACTTTTCATTTGAGTTTTCACGTTTTTTACACATTTCTGAAACAACCCTGTGTGTAAGCGGTGCTTATCTCACGGCCCCACACGGGGCCTAGCATTTTCCATGGTGATTGTGCCCTGTCAGTGCAGCTTCTAGGGATGGGCGTGTGATACTCTGTCAATGAAAACTCGGGTCTGTAACGTCACAGTTGGTGTTAATATTCTTATTCATCAGATGTGCTTATATTTTCTTAACTGTTAATAATGTTCTTCAAATCCCGTCACTACCAAATGGGCAAAAAATGTGAGGCCACTGTCCTTTTGACATTTGGCCGCCTGCCCAGAGGGGCCCTCTGAGACATGTCATTTGCTGCCTGGGCTTTTGTCTTTTTTTTTTTTTGTAGCCACTTCTCAATTTGAAATCTAATTGGGAAACTTATCTTTGTGCTCTTTAAAAGCTAAATTGGTCAGCGATCATCTTGAAAATGACTTCTCCATGCTGACATGGATGGCCATGAACAGAACTAGTATACATTTTAGTTGGCGTTCCTTGAGAATGAAACCCTGGGAAAAGATTATCAAAAGTCATAGGTAAACAGTGGTTACTTGAGGGAAAAACAAGTCATCAGCCTCCTTCCCTCTTAGGTGCCTGAGACAACTGGCAACATTTTTTTTCCCCTTTAGCAAAATCCTTCCTCTAGTGTTCAAGACAGCTTTAGCTCCCAAGCAAAGCTAAAGGCAGTGGGGTGGGGTTGAAATTAGTAAATTTATGACCCTGGGCTTTAAAAATTAATGCAGTGAAAGCAAGTGACATGTTTTTAATTAGATAAAAATCTCACCTGTGTTTGCACGTGTGTCTGCTGCAGGGGTATAAATGCCAAGGGCCAGTTCTCTCTTGAGATGGTTTTGTTTCTGGTGATTTGAGCTCTGGTTTATTCTTCTGCAGGCATCAACAGGATTCAGACATTTCAGTAGCATACTCTGATGCTGACCTCCACAGACACAAAAAAAAGAAGAAGAAAAAGAAGAGACACTCAAGGAAATCAGAGGACTTTGTTAAAGATTCAGAACTGCACTTAACCAAGGCCGCTAGCTCTGAGACTGTTGACCATTTCCGGAGAGCTGATGGTGGTTTACCCCTCACCGACGGCCTACCTCTGGAAGGTGTTGGACCTTTCCGTGAGAAAACAAAATATTTACGAATGGAAAGCAGGGATGACAGGTGTCATCTGTTTGAATGTGGCCAGGGTAAGAGGAGACACTGGGAGTTAAGAATATCAGAATTATTTTTTTGAAAAGGTGGTTAACACATGGGAAGAAAACCTCAAATGGCATAAAAGGGTGTACAGTTCAAGGATGAGCCTGCACTGCAGTTATGTGTTGGGGATACTGAGTGCTGACCCCTTAGCATCATTGGAAGCCTCAGTTCTGGGCCCAGCAGAACCTCCACACTCAGACCCTTGGTGTTCACTCCCCACTCTGAGTGTGTGCCTTGGGAAGGACCAGAGCTTTTATTTTATTTTTTAAATTTTTTTAAAGATTTATTTATGTATGCATACAAGAGCTGGGGTACAGGCCAAAGGTGTGGGGGTGGGGGTAAGAGGATTCACCAGAGACAGAGTAGGGAGCAGAACAGATAGAGCTACTGAAATACACTGCTGAGGGGAGCAGCAGGGAGACAGGAGAGGTCTGCTGCACCATGTAGGTTGCTCCCTGGCCAGGGATCAAACTTGTACTGCAGTGGCTGCTCATAGCTTCATAGGTTGCGTCCTAACCCCTTGCGCACCACCAGGGAGGCCCCCAAAACTTTTATTTTTAAGCTAGTTTTGATAGAAATACTTTGACAAGTATTCTTTCTCTCATGAATCCTTAAATTTATTCTGAGTAAAACTCAATTTCATGGTATGTCTCATTAGAAACACCACAGCGAAGCCTTGGAGGTGTGTTTGTCGTGGGCCTCTCTGGCGCCCGAGAAGCTGTCTCGTTCCGGGCCTGTGGTCGTCTTGGATTCTTGTCTGCTTTGCACAGCTGCTTCTCTTGTAATTTGTAGTCCTTTTGACTCTGATTGCATTTAAAACAGTCCCTCTTCCCCTTTCTAACTGCTTCCGGAGACCTTTGACCCTCGAAAGGAACACAGAGCTAGTTAAACACCGTGTGAACATGGGTTGGCCAACTGCAGCCTGCCAGCCAAAGCTGGCCACCACCTTACTCTACAGGCTGCCAGTTAGAAGCACTTGAACGTTTTTAAATGATTGGAAAAATTCCAAGACCGTTTCATTTGGGGTGAAAATTTTATGAAGTTGTCTAGAGTTGTGTGGGTACAGAGTCCAGCTTCTTCAAGACCCAGCCTCTGGCAGCTTGGTGCTACATGGCGGCAGCCAGAGGCCTACAAGTGAAAACATTTGTCATTTGGCCTTTTATGGAAAAAGTTTGCCGGCCCTTGCTCTAGACACCTGAGGTACACTTTGTGACGTTGACACATGGTCTCGATTCCCAGAGACCGCTTGGTTCTTGACTGGGTGCTGGACTCTGCCTGCAGTGGCCTGCAGTTGCCTGAAGTGCAGTGTCAGGAGAGACTAGGAGAACGTAAAGGATGGAGTGTTCTGTGGGAGGGCAAGTGGGAAGTCTGGCGGCAGGTGTTGCGGGAATTGCCACAGCCAGTAAGAAAGTGAAGCTAAAGCGGTATTTATTCTGTGTGGTTTTTAAGAAATATATATATTTTAAGATTAGTTTCCCAAGAACATTGCAGCAGTTTGAGGAATGGACTTACTGAGGACTGATTTCCTCTGGCCTCTGTGTAGTGTTGGGATGAAGTAGTGAGGTAGGCTGCTGTCCTGTGTATACTAGGCATGGTCAGACCGTTTCGGCTGCAGGTCTCTCTTAGGACCACCGCCAGCGGCCCCAGTGTGTGGTAGATGGCAGCTCGCCACAGAGGTGGCTCTGTGGGTAAAGTCAGCTGAGCCGGAACCTCGCAAATTGGCATTGGTCTCCCTGACGTGTGTCCAGGGCCTGCAGTTTGGTTTTGTGTCATGCAGTGGGCCATGTTCTTGTCCTCGGTCAGTTTCCATCTGATGACAGGTGGGCACAAGCTGAGGTGTGAGGTCAGAGGGCTTTGTCCTCCGTTCTGGGACCTCTTGACCACTTACCCACCCCTCTTTGACTCCTGTTCTCTGACCCCACTAAACTCTGGATTTCTTTGGCCTAAGACCTGTTCTTTCCTACTGTCAGACTGCTGCTGGGTTTGCTGGGTGGAGGGAACTGTTCTCACAGGGCTGTGGCTCTCATTTCATCTTCCCACTGTGAGCAGTGGCGTCAGTCATCACAGCAGCTCTGGTTTTCATTTGAACCCTTGGAGAAATAGTTCTGTGGTGGCGCATACTTGGTCTTCCTTGTGTCGAATTGTTTAAAGCAATAATCAACTTAACTGTCGAGAATTGTTTCTAAGTGTACAGCACAGATAGGAGTTTTGCAAAACCATCATTAAAACATGTTTCCTAATCTTTGCTTTCTAGGTGATTGAAAACTTGGCCTCAAAACAAAAAATTCACTAGTTATGGTAAGCCGTTTTCTTATCTGTACATGTTGTCAATGTTTGCACGGAGGGGACACACGTAAAGGAGTTTGAGGACTTAGGGGTGCAGGAATCACTGTGGCAAGCAGGTGCAGTCAGCTGCCGCTCAGCTCCTGGCGCCCCTTCTGACCTGCAGGCCAGTGGAGCTCTCCCCTCAGCACTGTCTCTGGAGGCTTGCGTCCCTCACCGCTGCGCCACTCCTGTCCCGCCTGCTACTGCTGACCTAGGCAGCATACCTCATTGTAAGAAGTGAGGGACAGTTGAAGGTATTAGAATTGACAGTCCTTTAACATTTGACAAGATGTTTCCTCAGCCCCGACTTACCTAGTGGGCCTGTGCCATGAGATAAGTTTTGCGTTCTTCATCCCTCCATACACCCCCTGGTCTGGGAACACTGGGGCAAGCACACGCTGCGCCCCTCACACTACGCTGCTGGCAGAGCAGCCAGGCCAGGAAGCCCGAGTCCCATGCGCAGATCTAGAAATCCTGCTGGGTTTGCGCCCACCCATACCATACCTCGGATGAAAAGGGCTGCGGTTTGGGTGCGTTGTAGATCAAAACCTTGATCTATTGGAATTTTACTCGGTAGCCCTGGGAGACTCACATTTTATACCCTGCTCTTGGCAGGGTAGAGGGGTGTGAGCTATTTTGCCCCTGAAAGGGAACTTTGTCTATATGTGTAACTTCTAGTCAGTGAGGGGGATTTTAAATGAATTTTAAAAATGAATTGTCTGAAGAGGATTAATTTGCAGTTAATTAACATACTTTACTGATGTGCCCTCAAGGGAAAGACCTAGGCCTAATTAAGGTATTAAACTCTTTCCTGGTGAAAGGGAATTTAAGGATTGAGGTTTGGACCAACAGCAATTGGGGTTCAGCTGGTGTGGTTCATGCCCAGCAGATGGCGCCTCCTCGCTGAGTGCCGGCTGGCTCCCTCTGCATGTGGGTCTGGAACTGCCTGGTTCCTCTAGTGCCTTCCAGGAAGGGAGACAAGCTTCCCCCAAAGCTGGAAGGAACTGGCTAAAAGGGGTCCACGAATAAGTTCACTGGTGTTATGAGAAGGCCCCCTCGCCCCCAGGACTCACAGGGCCCTTTGTTCCAGCTTCCTGCCTCGGGATAACGCCTGCTGCCCTCTTGTCTTTCAGATTCAACGTGTTCAACAGAAGCCATCCCCAACCCAGCTTAAATTATAAATAGAGAAAATAACTTTGTTCAAATCTGCGTGGTGCTTCTTTAGTAAATACTGTACAGATTTTACCATGGAGAACTTTTTAGTTTTTACCTTTTCTTAATTACCCTTCTTCCAAATGGATGAACACTTTCTACAACTGCTGACCATTGTAAATTACCGTGTATATAAATCACATTGAAAATAACGCCCTGGACTAGAACATCTCAAATGCTGCTTAATCACAGACTCAGGTTGATCACTCGTATTCCATGTAATGCTCCTCCAAGTTAGACATCCGGTGCAAGACCAACCGGGAAACCATGGAATTATTAAAAGTACAAACTGACAGTGTGTATATTTAATTTAAAGACTTATTTAAAGATTCACAAGCTCTCAACTAGACTTGAGAGCAGTCTGTTTTCTGTAATGTCTGATACTAGAAACTAATTTGCTTCATATTTTAGTTGTATTCAAGATTTGAAGATGTATTTTATAGACAAGTTCTGTTTTTGAACTTTGTGAAACTATTCCAATCAATTTACCAGTTATGATGAGTATTTACATTATGAATGTATAATCCAAACATTATTTGTAAAGCCTACAGTATGTTTTTATTACATAACACTTTTTTATACAGTGTCTCTTGTCTTGACTATGATATTGGAGTCTGAGTTGTCAGCTTGGTCCCTTAAAGTTTCTAGTTACAGACAAAATCATACTGTGATTTTATTTTTAATATGGATATGCTATCAAACTGTGATACACTTATAATTCACTGGTCCTGCATCAGGAGATGGAGTGGGGAAAACTGTATTTAATACAGTTTGTATCTGAATAATCTGTATGGTTTATACAGTTTGTGTTGTTCAGAGATGTCTAAAGTTTGATCTTTGTTTTTTTAAAGATTAAAAAAGCACTTGCCCCACTGTAAATATACAGCATGTAAAATTTATATAGTATATAAATGGCAGCAAATTAAACTTCGTGTCTTATGTTTTACTGCTATTTCCCCATTTGCTTACAGATAACCTCTCACTGACCACTTCCTGTTGCCTTCACTTTCTCAAAATCCTCTAGTGCCCGAGCCACAGCCTCTCAGGTGCTGTACCACCCATGGCCAGGTGCAGACTGCAGGATGGGTGAGTCTGGGGGGGACTGCTGGACCCGAAAGTCTGGTTTAAAGAACCAAGTCTTAGTCTTAACAATGCATTTTTATTTGGTGAACACAGTATTTGCAATTGGACAGTCATACGCCCTCCAATTTTACTAACTATTCACTTTACAACAAAATATCAATAGATACAGGATATTTCATGCAAGTCGTGGCAGTATATACACTGAATAACAAACACTCCAGAATCGGTATATATACAGTATTTACATATTAACTATTTACTGTAAATAGAAATGTTTTCTAAGAAAAAATAAGAGAAATCACGACGTGTGGTTTCTGGTCTGCAACAGACCTCGCCTCAGCAAAGCACACCTACGTAGATATATGCATGTTACCTTTAAAAATATGCATTGCTTTATATGAAGCACGAAGCACTGCTTCATCTATAAATAGCTCCTAGCATGACTCCGCTTGGTACCACAGTAACTGCTCAGAGATGTCCTGTGACCCCGAAGACAGTCTTTGGGTCCAGGGTTAGTCCAATTAAACCTCAGAGTCACCACGGCTCGGGGGGCTGTGGAAGCTGGCACCTCGCGTCCCGCGGCCCCTCTCCCCCGCTCCCTCCTGCCCTGGTCTCTGGAGGAAAGCTTGTCTTTGGCCAGAGCTGAGACTGATAATTCACGTGCTGAGTGTAGATGGGGGTGGGAGGATGAACGTTGAGTGTGTTGACGTTCAGACAACAAAGCCAGCCCTGCCCGCAGTCCCTGACCCGGCAGGCTTTCTGGGCCAGGCCTGCCTGGGCTGAGTGGACGCGATGGCTGCGTGCCTGCCGTGTTAATACTGTCGCAACAAAACCTGGAGTTGGATGAATTCACGAAACACCCTGATGGCAAGTTACATAGAGTCTAAGCACCACGGCCTTCTGTGGCATTTGCATCGGGGAGGCGCGATCGCAGGTAACCAGAGAAACATTTTCTACACGGGCCGTTCTCCTAACCCCAATCCGAGGCCAAACCCAAAAGATAGAGCCCTGCATCCCCAGGGGCCTACCTGGGTCTGATAAAAGCAGGCTTTTCACCCTTGAAATACACAGCGAGGTGCCGACCGTCCCCGATGCGGGACCCGCCCAAGGGGTGGCGCTGCGGGGTCATCTCCAGCAGTGTTTGGTCTGGGGGCCCAGGCATCGTGTTTCTGTGGAAGACTGGAGGCCAGAGTTGCATATATACCAGTCAGGCATCTCAACAATGCTGACTTGCCTGCTCAAAAACTAAAGTTTCGATTTTGAGGTATCAGTACAGTAACAAAGCCTGACAGTTTGGGAACAAACCAAAAATCTGATGCATTTTGGAGAGTCATGGGCTCAGACCCCTTGTAGTCTAGTGTGACTTAAAGCTACGTCAAGGTCAGCTGCACAGAGGCAAAGAGCCCTTGGCATCAGGGCCACTCAGCAAGACTCACTTCGGCTATTTAAATCTCTACACAGTACGTCCCACCTGAAGTTTTCTGTCTTGGACTTGACTTTGCACTGCTGTATTTAATGACCTCTACAGGGTGCAAAATGTAGGGTGTCTATGCAGCTGGGGCAGGGAGAGGAGGTTCTATGGGGAAGAGCCCACCCCCAGATCAGCCACCATGGCAAGGAAGCCCAGTGTATTGAATGCGGGTGTCCTGGTGGTGGAAATAAAGCTCCGATGAGAAAGGCGCCAGTCCTGAAGAACCCGAGGCTCCCAGCCCCAGGCCAGCCCTCGGCCTTGCACTTGCCCACCCCGTCCAGCTCTGAAACGTGCGGGACCCAGGCCCCCTTCAGCAAAAGCACGGACCTCCTGTCGGTAAGTCACAGGCAGCCCGACGGCTTATTGGTCATGGAGCTTCCCAAGTTCCACTACCAGAGTCCATTTGGGGTTTTGCACTATTTACAGGAAACCTAAGTGCCACGCACCCTCTCACAGCCTGCTCTCCCCTCCTCCTAGCGAGAGGAAATCTAGTTACTTACATGTCTACACATCACATGAACAAGTCTGGTCTTATCATCAGGTCAGTAAATGAGCCTTCATGTTGCCAAAAGGTTTTTCAACTGTGAAGACAGTGTTCAAAATTCAGTCTGAGCCACCTGTTTGGCTGAACGGGATGAAACTGCTCCCTGAGGGAGGGGTCCCAAGAGTCCACTACTAGCAGTTTCCTGTGGCTCGACACACAGACGGTGCCGGGACTCGGCAGTTACAGGACAGACGTCCCGACCGTCACTGACACTGTGATGATTTGCCTTTTAGGAAGTATCTGTGGGACCACAAGCTCTGCGCTGGAGAGAGGGCCCGGGGGAGCAGGTGCCTGGAGGCCTGCCCCCGCCCAGTGCTCGTCATCATCCTTGAGGAGACACGGGCAGCCTCTGTGTCTGGAAGCCCCGTGGGGGTGAGGCGACACCCAGGTGTCCTCGCCACTGCCCACCCTCGAGTGCTGCGTGTGTGTGTCTGTATATGTAATTTTTTTTCAGTGCACAGTATATACTTGTGTCCAGGAATTAAATTTATAGCTGCCATTCTAAAAATACTACTGTTAGAAAGTATCTTTCATTATAATTTCAGAATATAAAAAGGCATATAAAAGCTATAATCATATATATCTGAGAAAAAAAATTCTGAATAAAAAAGTGGTAGCTCTTCCTTTCCTGCTCTGATACAAAACAGCAGCTTCTAGAACGGATACCCCTGCCATTGGTAAACACTCATGATATGAGCCAGTTCCCGCCCGAATACGGTCCCGTTACTGCTGCCTGGATTTTCATGGCTGAACTACTGGTGCTGCGGCCGGAGGAAGTTTCGAGAAGGGCATGTTTTGGACCTCTCTGGTGTTGCAGGCGACAGATCGGAAGGAAGGGAAGTCTCTGTACGCGCACCAGCCGATCACATCCTGGGCACAGGACACGGAGGACCAGGGGCTCGGTGTGGAGCCTCCAGCTTCCTATGAGCCATGGCGCTGTGCAGTTCTTGCCTCTGGTGCCTTCTGGAAAAGGCCTCTGGGTCCAATGGGGACAACTTGTCCAGTCACTTTTTGCTGTGGGGTTTTGGTTTTTACTGTTACCTGTTCAGGCCTGGAAAGCTCTATTTTTTATTGGCAATCCTCCTTTTCCTTGTTGCCAACATGTCATAGAAAGGATCCCGACTGATGCTCGCTCTGGGGAACAGGAACAGAGGAGGTGAGTTCGGAAGGGGGCCGCCCATCTGGGAGACCCTGTCCCCGCCCCTCACCCCTGAGGCTCCTCTAATAGAAGGCAGAGTCCCACCTTCGCAGGTTGCCAGAAGCAGAGCCGTTCCCGAGTGCCAAAGTGCCCCTGCATGGAGGCAGACACGCCGCCACGGGCACACGGCATGCACACATGTACACACACGCACTCAATCTCTGCTGAGCTGCCGGGAGCAAGCAGCTAGAGCCCTGGCTCTGGGCAGAGGCTTCTCACGCACCTGATAGATTTCATCCACTCCTCCTTCTCCTCGGGGCTCGGGGCGGAGATCCGGTACACCACGTGGTTCCCCTCTACCACCCGGCCGTCGGCCTCGGTTTTACAGGCTTTGATGACCTGTCCCTTGTGGCTGGGATTGTACAGCTCGAAGCAGTTCTGGTGGAGACAGAGAGTGGCATCTCAAGCGCCAGAGAAGGTTCTCAGGCCCACGGGTACGCTCCTCTGGGGTGGGGGGAGTGGGCGTGCAGGGCCCAGCTGGGTGAAAGGAGAGAAGTGTCCCAGAGACAGCAGCTTACGGGCTTTCGCGGATCTTCCACCTCCCGTATGCTGAGGTTCTCCAACGGGATGATCCCCCTGGGCTCCTTATCCTACAAGAGAGAAGTGCACAGCAGCCTCATGCAGGTCCCCACCGACGGGGCCCTCTGCGGGAGGGACAGGCGCCCACCTCCTACTTACTGTCGTGTATTCAAAGTAGTAGAGGCAGTTGTCAGTCAGGATGAACCACCGCCTCTTCCAGGTCTTCACACGCCCTCCTGAAAGCAGAAGCACCTGTGAGCCTCGTCGGAGGCAGGCCGAGCGCATGGGCCCCACATTAGTGTCGTTTCAGAAATGCCACCAGAGCCAGACTTCCTTGGAAAATGTTTCAGATTCTGCCCATCATTCAGCAAAGGCCTGGGCAGGCCGTGTGGCCCGAGCCATCAGCCTCTCTGCTTCGCCTGGCTGGGAAGGGCACAAGGTGTGGTGCACCGTTGGGGTCCCACATGCACCCCTCCAGGGGCCATGCCCTTTCTACCTCAGGCCTAATAATCACTTTCCAGAGCTGCTTCCTGGGAGAGTTAGTGGTGATGCATGGATTTAATTTCCCCACATGGAAATGACAACAGGATGGAGTTAGCTCAGCGCCCGTCTGTCCAGGATGAGCCCTGTGACAGCAGGTCGTTACCGCATTACTGAGGACTGGGGCAGCCCCGGGATGCATCAACATCAATTACTCCCTGGCCCAGAGAATGACTAGATTGAATTAACTTCTTAACAAGATCTGGGACGGACAGACACCCCCCCCCCCACTCATCTGCGTCTACTTTTCCTTTGCTACACAAAGGAAGTCTACTTTACCCCCGAATCTTCAGCAGAGATAGTTGAAAACGCTTTACCTTCTAATCCTTGCTTCCACCATGAAATTTTCAAAGAAAAAAAAACCTCATGGTAATAGACTGAAGCAATGCGCAAGCACAGGTGAGAAGGGGCCCTCCCAGCCCTGTCAGTCCCCCAGTGGCAGGTGACACTGTGAGATGAGCCTGCTCTATACAAGGCAGGTAGGTGAGGGGTTGGGGCTAGGGGTCACACCCTGTCCCTACACGGACACCCTGAGGTGACCTTGGGGAGGTAACGGCATCTGAGGTGTGGAGACAGATGGGTCACACAGGGCCACACGAGGGGACACTCGCTGTCCCTTGGGTGATATGGGGCCTCAGATCCTGGTGGGTAGAGACACCCAGCTTTGGGGAGAGAGGGAGGCCCAGCTCCCAGAGGGTGTGTCTGCACAGCCCATCTGGGACCAGATGGGTGTTGTCCTCTCGATGGCCCCAAGGACCAGAGAGCTACAGTGCATCGGACACAGGAAAGGGAGTCACCGTTCTGTGAAGGAAGGTCTGCTGTGTCTCTTCCTCGAAAGACTCCACACCCAGTTCCTTCCACGCTGACACCTCATCCCCAGGCCCACATCCCCCTGCACCTCTGAAGTCCTCAGGCCCCGAGCCTGCCCCCAGCTCAAGCCTCCTTGCTCCAGGACCTTTGCTCAAGCTGTTTCTCAGCTGCAGCCACATCATCTCCCTCCCACATCTCTGACCATGGGGCTCTTGCTCCCTGAATCCCCGTGTGTGACCTCTTGGGGGCGCTCTCAGAACTCCTCTGGATGGGACCTTAGCACAGGGCCAGGCACCTGCCACCCTGGTGTCACCTCAGACTGCATCCCCCCACCTTGGAGGAGCATAAAAGGCAGGCCCAAGTTCACATGAAAGGGGCCCAAGGCACCCTCAGGCAACTACCCCCTCCCATGGTCTTCCAACAACAGAGGACAGTTCCAGACATAACCCACACCCCCGAGTCACTGTGAAGGAGTCACGTGCATACCAGGCCTTTCTTCAGTCACGCTGGTGCTGGCCAATCTACCCCGCCCACTCTCCACTGTCCACGCAGCAGCTGGCAGCGACTTAAGCACTAGAGCCGCCTGTCTCACTGCTGAAGTCCCGCCACTCTCAGCCTAAGACCCAAAACCCTAGGTCATCAGGGCCTTGTGGTATTCTGCTCTCCTCAGGGAACCCGTGCCCATCACCCGCCTGGCATCACAGCTGCCAGGAGAAGAGGGTTTGCCACGGCCTCCCCAGGGGCACATCTGGTGGAGCCCAATCCCTGGCCCAGTGCTCCGGGCCAGGCGAGCATTGTAGGCGTCCAGACAGAGGCCAGCCCAGTCCCGAGCACCCTTTCAGCTCTGCAAAGCAGGCCCAGCAGCGACAGGGAGTGAGGCCCTTGGAGCCAAAGGGGGCTCTGCTCATGCACGTGTTCCTGGCTGAGCTTCAGGAGATGGGACTCTCACACCACTCAGGCCTGCAGAGCCTGCTTTCCCAACAGTATCAGCAGCCGCTTCGCATCTCCCTCTGTTCTGTCACCAGGCACGGGCATGCATGCACAGCACATGCCCTGCAACACGACAGCTCCACTGGCCACACCCCTCTCAGTGCAGAGACAACCAATTCACTCTCAAAACTGAGCAAAGCAACTGTCCGTTGCTATTTGGCCATCATTAGGCCAAGCCTGTGAGGCCCCTACACTCTGGCCAAGTATCAGGCCTTGTGAGTGCCGCCCACTCTAAGATTCCACTCATGATGAGAAGCCACTGAGCCAGGCCACACTGCCACCTCCGTACCTGTCAGAGCACCTGCTCTGGCACGCATCTGGTTTCTACCTAATTTCTGTGCCTCTGGTCACATGCGCCTCACCCAGGGGGGACTCTGTGCCAGGGAAAGGCCCAGACTGTGTGTCCTCACTAACTGCGGAGATGGCACCTGGGGTCGGTCTCAGCCTCCTCAGCATCAGCTTCCAGCAGCTGTGCCGCCACCTTGAACCCTCAGCCTGACACCCAGTCCTGTCTCCAGGGCCATGCCGGCCCAACACTTCTGGGAGGTGGCCGTGGGCACCCCCACTCCCCTTGGCTGGCCAGCTCCCCGCGGCTCCTACAAGGGCTCTGTGCACAAACACCACGTCACTTATCTGCTCAGGCAGGAGTCGGTTGGAAGACACAGCCCTGCTGTGCTGTCATCTCCGTCTCCTTGTTGTCTTCGGAGCCAGCAGCATCCTCACCGCGGCAGCTGCACTCGCTGCCAGGCTGGCTTGCGCCAACACCACCCTGAGGGGCACGTGCCGGCAAGGGGGAGTGGGGTGGGTCGAAATGCACCTGCTGTGCTGGGGAGCACTCCTTCTGCCCTCTGCCCAGGACCACGCATGTGGATTATTCAGAAGTAGGGTCGTTGCCTAGCTTGCTTACTCTAGTCCAAGGGCATCCTCCCGGGTTTTTAGCCAAAGATACAGAACGCTCCTGAGCTTTGGCACAGCCAGAGAAAAGTCTAAGAGCAAGACCCTGAACCAGAACAGCAAACCCTCAATGCACAGGCCAGCACTGCTGGGCTGAGCAAGGCTCATACACGCCACACTGTCACCGTGTCTGCGTCCCATCCGCCCTGGGTCAAAAAGCACAGAACCGCCGCACTTCTCGCAGACCTCCACGTCTCCACAACCTGTCCCCGGTGCTTGGGTGATAAGCAGCTGTCACATCTCACAGGCTCTGTGTCAGAATAAGGCAGAACGCTCACTCTCCACATACCCCCATCAAAGGAACTCCTACTGATCCCTAAAACTGCCCAGAAAATAGAAAAGCTGTTCTAGTTCTTTGCCAGTGGCTAGAAAGCCTTTAAATGTTGCCAGCCTTTCCTGTGGTGGTGCAAACATGCTCTGCTGGGTTAGTATGAGGGCGATGGAGCCGGCCGGCAGCTCTTGCTCTGCCCAGCCCGGAGGATGGAGGCAGGCTGGCTGCCCACTGCATTCCCATGCGCTCCGCCCGGGCCGGCGTCCCAGCTGCTCCGAACGGCCCAGGCCGCGGGCGGCATTCACAGCACCAGGCATGGGGCTCACCCCGGCAGGTCCAAAGCCACATGGATCAGATGAATGGCAGCCACAGACCAGAGCTTCACACAGACCAACAGGGGAGAAACCAAGAGAGGAATGAGCGGCTGAGGAAGGGGCGGGAAGCCACTGGGTACGTACCTCCTAACGCAGAACAAGCAGGGACAGCCCGTCACAGAACAGAAAGGTGGGAGCACAGGCAGAAGGAAAACAACAAGAAGGCACATTTAAACCATTCGTCGAAATCAGCCACGCCAAACCAGGAGAGAGGCACGAGGTTCTTGGAGGCAAATGCACCTGCTTCTTGGACAGAAATTGCCTTGGGTTTATCTGGACGCTAGCGGAGTCATTTTCTGGGACGGGCATGCAGCCCGGGTGCTACTCTCAGCCGTGGAAATGGACGGGACCACCTCCTTTGGGCGGGGCGTGATTCAAAGCAGCCGCCACCAAGCGGGACGTCTGCCTGGAGGCGTCCTCCCTAACACTCTGCCTTCCGGCCGGGGCCCTGCTAAGACGTGCTGGAAGGACCTCCTCGAGCGAGCGAGCGAGCGGCTGCCCTGGGCGAGGGGCAAGGAGCGCGGCCACGCCCCAGCCAGCACTCACCCAGCTTCAGGAGCCAGCCCTCCCGGTCGGGGTTGAAGAACGTGTGTGTCAGGTCATTGCCATCATCCTCCGGGATCTTAAAAGGTTCATTCTTGATGCTCTCGTACAAGTTCTGCCGGAGGGAAGCAGGACAGAACTCAGGCCCCGCAGGAGGGACGGCTGTCCTCCCGTCTCCCCGGATGTGCCAAGAGCCACGGCGCGGTGCCGCTGACCTGCCCGGCCAGTCCCATGCGCCTCAGGGTTAAAAGCAAGTTCAGGACAGAGAGGAGGGACTGACGATCCGGGAGCACGGCCCGGGTGGGCTCTATGCATCTCACCCTCAGCAGCTCCTCAGGAAGGTCTCCGCCCTCGTTGATGCCCCGGTTCATGGTGACGAACCGCTCGGCCGTGGGCTTGTCCCGCACGTTGTGGTTGTGGAGGCTGGTGTTGAGCATGATGATGGCAAAGGACAGCACGTAGCAGGTGTCTGCAATGGGCGGCAGCGGGCGGGGCTCAGCCCTCGGGGAGAGGGGCGAGGAGGGGCTGGGGGCAGGTGGGGCACGGGGGCTCGGCCAGGGCCAGGCACAGCCATCACTCACCCGTGGACTGGAAGACACCAGGGTTGCACAGGCAGTAGCGGGATGCGAAGGCCTCCATCATGCGGTCGATCTTCTGAGCCTCCCCCGGGAGCCGAAAGCTCCACAGGAACTGCCTGCGGGGTACACAAGCGGAACCGCAGTGTCTCCCCTGTGTCCAGCCCACGCTGTGCCCACGGAGGGCGCCTGCCCTGTGTCCCTCAGCCCTCCAGAGTGGCGGTGCCGGCAGAGGCTCAAAGCGTGGGAGTGGGAGCACACACACAGCAGCAGACTGTCCCAACAAGCATCAGTAAGCAAAGGAGCGGTGATCCGACACCAGCCCTCACTCCCATCCCAGGCCGGAACACAGAGCTGCTGACGCAGAGACTCTTCGGGGGACCCGGAGTGACTTAGCCACGCTCTGCTCTGCCCTCGCCAACCTGGGGCAGCATCTGTCTAAACACTTACCTTAAGGCTTGCACGAGGTTGAGATCGGCAAACTCATGGAGTTCAACAAAAGCCTGAAGAACTTTAATGTTAAATTCATCCCTAGGAAAGCAAACATGTCATTAAAGACATCCCCTAAAGCAAGTTTTTGCAGTGTCTTATTTTGCAGGACTCAGCTAAGGTTTTTTCACCGTACATGGTTGTCAATGCAAAGGCTGGTGAGTGGGATGCTAGGAGCCTTCGTCACGACTGCTAAGAGGCTGGCAGGGAGCAGGTCACAGGCTCCAGGCCACGGCCCCGTGTGCAGGCCCAGTGCAGATGCTCAGCGGCAAGACTCTTCCCTCAACCTTAAAAACCACCGTAAGGGGGGCACTGGTGCCACCCCCACTCATGAGGGGCTCTGAAGCTGCTCCCCCAGGGCCACAAACCAGAAAATACAGGGCTCCTGATGGCCAGAGGCCCTTGGAGGTGGCTGCCTGTGGGGAGGCCGCTGCTCATGTACACGGGCTCTGACCTAAGGTTCTTGCTGCAGCCACATTACAGCTTGTGGAGGCTGACGGTGCCAGTGTGTCCCCAGACACCCTGGGATACTGGGCATTCTTGATAAAGTCTTGACCCTACCATAAAAAAAAAAAAAAAGCCACTCTTTTACGGGCCTTGACCAAAGCCCCAGTTGGGGAAGGGGCTGCCTTTGGGGCCCTGCCCTAACTTCTGAGCGCTGGAGAAGGTCAGAAAAGCAAAGTGAATTTCTACTCTCAGAAAAATTAGTAGTTTTCCACCTTTATTCATACCCCCAAGAAACAGGGAAATCACTGAGAAATCTATAGTGTATTTCTAAGCAAAATCTCAAAAAGAAGATGAAGCTTTCCAAGGGAAGGAGAAAGAGGCCACATCATTTTTGGTCCGTCCTTGTCCCCAAGGAAAGGATTCCAGAGGAGCACAGATCCCGTCTGGCTCAGACCACCCTCACCTCTCTCCTGTGAGGGCACGGGAGGAAGTGACCGCTGGATGCTCGGGGGACTGGGGGCAGCACAGGCCCCCCTGAGTAACCGCTCAGCCCCCGGAGAGGGGCGGGGAGGAGGGCGAGCCCAGGACAGGTTGCCCATTCTCCTTCCACTCACCTCTCCCCCAGGTAGTCCCCGATGACGGTCTTATTTAGGCCTTCTCCTTTATACAGGAACTGGGCTACATCTTCTGGGGAACTCTGCAGCAGGTCATTTTCTATTAGAAATTGAATTCCCTGAAGACCAACATGAGAAAGGAAGTGCCGGTTAGGAGGGTGAGCCAGACTCACTGTTCAAAGACAGAGATGCATTTAGTGGAAGGATCTCACTGGTCTGGACACAGCAAAAATAACACCAGCCATACATCAGCACAACTTATTTTTCATATCCCCACACTACAACTTACCCATCAAAGAAAGGTACCTCCACTTCCTGACAAATAACAGGATGAAAGACAAAGAGGCTACTGAACTATTACAGGCAGTTCTTAGAGGTCATAAAGGCAACAGCATCGATGTCCCTGAGCTAAGCAAAAGCTCCCGTTTGCTTCAAACCGGCCCACCCAGCATCTGTGCTGGGGCGCCCAAACCCCTGCTGTTCTTCACTAAATAACCACTTTCCCAGCCTGCTTCGCCTGACTTCTGACTTTGTGACACAGGTCTGATCAGACGGATAGCAAAGGAGAACCAAGAGAACCTCTTCGTGATAAAAGGGGACCAGTCCTGCCTCCCTGGAACACAGATGTGAGGGCCAGAGCCCTTGCAGCCATCCTAGGACATAAGGCCAGGACTAGCACTGGACCTCTGTTCTGCCACCTGGAGCCACTGGACACCCTGGCAGTCACCTCCACTGTGTGAGAAGAGCCCACGGTATAAATGTCTTCATGAGATTTTCTTTTCTTTTCTTTTTTTTAATAAGATTTACTTATTTATGCATACAAGAACTAGGGTGCAGGCCAGAGATGTGGGCGGTGAGAGGATTCACCAGAGACAGAGTGGGGAGCAGAATAGGCAGACAGACTGAAATACACTGCTGAGGGAAGCAGCGGGCGAGTTAGGAGAGGTCTGCTGTGCCGTGTGGGTGGCTCCCTGGCTGGGGATCGAACTCATGCTCCAGTGGCTGTGGCTAGCTTCATAGGCTGCGTCTTAACCCCTTGCACCACCAGGGAGGCCCTTCATGAGATTTTCTTACCTATGGCTGAATACATGACCACTGAGCTTCAGCAAGTGAAAATTCATGCCCATCTGAAGGACCTCAGAGGGCAGCCAATAAACTAAATGAAAGGTGCAGACAGGCTGCCCTGGCCTGAACTGACTGTGTCTCGTGATAGGCCCCAATAAGAGCAAGATTCACCTCTAACAGCCTCTGAGCTGCTGGCAAAGCTAGTAAGGGAATAGGGAATTATGTCATCTGTTTTCCTGGAAGCCATTTCTACAATTCAGAAACAATCTCACAACAAAAAACTATTTGGTGCTGAAGACCAGGGCTCCCTCATACCCAGGCTCCAAGAGTTGTCTGTTACTTTTAATATACTACAAATAAAAGTGGCCTTAGAATTTATCGCACACAGGGCCTCCCCGGTGGCGCAGCGGTTGAGCGCTGGGTTGCGAAGCTGCCTGCAGCCTCTGAAGTGCCCGTTCGATCCCCGGCTGCTCCCCGGCCACCGGAGGAGGGTCCCACATGGCGCGCAGACCTCTCCTGCCGCCCGCTGCTCCCCTCAGCAGTGTACTTCGGTCCTTCTGCCTGCTCTGCTCCCCGCTCTGGCTCTGGTGAATTCTCTCACCCTCCCGCGCTTCTGACTGTACCCAGTGCTTGTATAAATAAACATACAAGCAAATAAATAAATAAATAAATAAATCTTAAAAAAAAGAATATTAAAAAAAACAAAAAACATTAACATATATCAGATTAGTTTAAAAAAAAAAAAAAGAATTTATCGCACACTAAGGTTTAAGAAAGGTTAATTTTTTTCAATCCCCAGCCACTGGCGGGGTCCCACCAAAAATAAATAAATAAATAAATGGCTAATTTTTTTTTAATCCTTCACAAAAATTTCACCTTCTCTTCCTCTCCTACCCCTAATTAAAATGACCTGACCAAATGTTATCAAAACACACACTATAACGGCAGCAAGTCCTTTCAAGACAAGGATCCCAAGCATTACTGCTGGGCAGACAGGCCCTTCGTGACATGGGCTGGCGTGACCATAAGTCCTTGTAACGCACCCCTGGCAGCTCCAGCCTGTCCGCGGTTTCCTAATTGAACAAAAGCAAAGTCATGCCTCCCAGGTATACCAAATTTCCCTGAAACCAGGGAAGTGATTAAACAGCCTGGTTAACACCTCATGCATCTCCTCTGGTAAATTACGAAGGAATAAAATAGAGTTTGTAGGTAATAGGAGGCCTGGGGATTGTGCTTCCCGGGGCATGAGCTGAACTTGGTGTCTCCCCACCAGGCTTCTCATATGCAGCCGTCACAGCCTGTTTCATGAGTTTGGTTTTCTCTTTGTCAGCAAAAATGTCATGCATTTTAGATGTAATATCAGAATCTGTTTTTGCATATTGACTTCACGTCAATTTATGAAAAAATGCAAGTCCTTGACCGTCTCAGGGCATTTGCAATGAGCCGGGTTCCTTAGAGGTAACAAGGTGGGTCCCTCGTCTCCAGGTCCTGTGCAGCCACAGTATCCACCTCGCGGCCAAACCGAGAGCACTTCAGCGCCTTCTTTTTTCAATTTTGTCACTCATATTGTTGATACCGATTAAATGGTGTGGCCTGATACCATGTTTAGTGTTAAACTGTTCCAATAGCCCAAGGTCAAGTCCAAATAGCCCAGGTCCCGTAAGAACCTGTATTACTACTTTAAATACATGAATGTTCAGATCAGTCTCAAGAGAATTTCCAAAAACTGGAGGAAAAAACCAATAGTCAGTTAATAAGATAACAAATATATTCTGGAATATTCATGGCAGAAACTGGACGGCAACGAGACACAAGGAATGTTCAACAGCTTGGATGAACTGGGCGTGACACGGAGTAAGAGAACTTGGGAACATATCTTAATTCCATTTATGTGAAGTCACTAAAAGGCCACACACGTCTGTGCTGACAGCAGAATCCATACACTCGGAGGGGGTGCCGGGGTGTGCACTAAGGTGCTACAACCGCATATTATTCTGGGTTGCAGTTACACGAGTTGCTTAATTTGTGAAAGTTCTTCAAGCTGTGCATTTAAAACGTGTGTGCCATATGTCATACTTAAAAAAAAAAAAAATAGTTCACCAAAAACTAAGTCAGACAGTCCTAAATACACCTCATGATTTTTCTGGGGGGAGCTGCCTGGGCGTCACCCCCTGTGTGAAGACAGGCAAACCTGCAGTGGAGCCTCCAGTTACAACCATGCACCTCTGTCCCCAGAAAACAAGGCCTGGGATGGACGTGGCTTTGGCGGAGATGTGCTGCATGTCCAGCCCCAGTTGACAGAATCGAGTTGTGGGGTGCAGAAGCATCAGCAGGAGGCAATGTAATGCTAAATTAAAGATCATGTAGAACCTATTTTCCTATTATGTATACTGAATCAAATGTAGATAACCAGGGTCATCATTCCTTTTAGGATAGTATTTTGAGATAATTGAGGCTGGGCGGAGGTGTACAGCCTGACCTAACACCCTGACCAAGAGAACAGAGGCCAAAATGCCTCCAGCTGCCTTTACTGAGGTCCATGTTGTGAGGCCTCAGTGACTGTGGATGGGGAGGAAGATTATGCTGCCCCCAAACTGCAAGGGTCAGGGGAGGTGGCAACAGAGGAGTCCAAAGTCCTGCGGCAGGGAATGGCAGGTGTGGAGGCTCCCTGGTTGGCACCAGTGGTGACAGCACTAGTGTGGTCTCTTGTGGCCAAACCTGCAGCAACGGGCCAGTGGTGTTCCGACCCTATGGCTGCAGGCTGTTTTGCAGCTACTTCCCCTCAGCTTCTCCAGCGGCACAACCTCCCATCGGCAGCTCACTCTGCTGTGTGTGCTGGGCGGCCACGGGTCCTCCCAGACCTGCTCTTTCCTGCCCCCAGCTGTCTGCAGCATCCTTCTGCCCAGCAACCTCTAATCTCAGGGCCCGTGCTGCTCCATCAGCTACGCCCCCAGAACTGAGCAGGCTGGGGATGAGGCGCTTATGGGATCTGGACACTCACGACTTGCTCTAAAATTCAATGCTCCCAAAACACTAATGAAGTGTTACTTTCATAGAGTGCTATGAAGCAACCTCACAGGATTTGAGGAAAGTAAATGAGCTCAGAACAAGGTCATTCATCGCTTCTGCACTTAGAGGTTACAGAGGCAGGTGCAGCGGCCCCAAGGAAAGCTCTGGCTCCCTTTGCAAGATACTGCGGGCCTGGTCCCAGAAAACATGGAGCCACAGGAATAGCCCAGGCCAGGGACAAGAGGAGAAAACAGCCAAAAGGCAGAGGAAAGGAGCCAAGGAGGAGAAAGGAGGAGGACAAGGAGGCTGTGGAGGACAGACCCAGATCTAGGGTCTGGGAACCCCGCGATGTGTTCCCCAATGAGACTGGAGAGGTGCCATCACCTCCACGTGACATGGAGGCAGAGGGGGAGGCAGAGACCTCTCATCAGCGAGAACACACTTCTGTTTTCAGCCACCAAGTCTACGGTCATCTGCCATGGGGTCCTACGTGAAGACATGAGGTGAATACTAACAAAAGTAAGTGTTCCAGTAATTAGAACATAACTTACTAGTATTTAGAAAGAGCACATATCTGGTCAACTGTAGAAATGGGGCCCTGTTTCTTCAATCCACGACCATGCACGTCCTTTTCTGTGCAGACCCTCCTGCTACCTGTTCTAGGTGTGTCCTGTGAATACAGCTGCATTCACTTCCTAGTGTTTTGAGTGCACTGAATTTTAGAGCAGGTTATGCACATCCAGAAGAACAAGACGTCAACATTTAACGTGAGTCACACTTCCTCACCTGCTGACATCTAGCAAACCTCAGCCGACGCTCACTCCCCCACATGCCACCTCTACATTCACATACTCAGGACTTGAGCTTTTAAACCATTCTTTATCAAGCTCCAGTGTAGACTTAACTACAAGTTTCACTGGTTTCAGTTGCTCTTGGATTCATTTCTTGTTTTGAGATGTCTACTCGGATGACTCAATTTTTTGAGACCAGAGGAGGTCTTTGTAGTTAAGTGTCTGAGGCCTGGCATGTCTGAAAACACCCTCGCTCACCTCCTGTACCTGGGTTGATGGACATAATTCCAGACTGTAGCTCCCTTCTCCACAGACCCTGGAGAACACTGTCTCCCCCATTATCTTTGGGGTTGCTGCCAGTTAGCTGGGGGTGATTCTTGTTCTTATTCTGCCCTTTCTTTCCTCTTTATCCACTAGTGAGTTTCTTTTTATCTACTAGCTTTGGGATATTTTACTCAACATATGGATTTAAAAAAAAAAAAATCCTGCTTGGCATTTGGTGAACTTTTTGGAATTGAGGATTTCATCATAATTTAGTTCTGAAATATTCTACTATTTCTTTGAACTATTTCCTCCACTCCCTTCTTCTCATTCCTTCTGGGGCTTCTATGAAATGACATCTGAGCTGCGAGACCTGGCAGTAGTTCTGGGCAGAACCTTGGAGACCGTGATCCAGCTCCATCTCCCAGCTCACGGTTCACATCCACCCCCCACCTCCCTCTCCGTCACAGCCAGTTCTTGGGCTTCCATGTGACGCCCCTAGTTTTTGTTTCCAAGGATCTTTTTCACAACTCCCTGTAATTTTATCATGGATAAGCAACATCCTTTCACACTCCTGATGGTATTTGTAATATAGAGAGATGGTCTATTTTAGACCATCTCTCTTTCTATTGGGGTTGTCTCCCCAGTATTGGTTCTGTTTGTTGAGTCTCATGTCTCTTTCACAGTACTGGCTTCTGCCCGTGTTTGATCACATGGTGTTGGGTGATCATCTTTGTATTTAAGACTCACTGGTAGCCTCATTGAATGCCCTGAGTCTGGTTTTCATTGTGTCTGCTTCCAGGGGCCTACCCAAGCAGAGGGCGTGCACAGCCAGGTGGGGGGTTGACAGCTGGCTGCTGGGAGGGCAGCCATCAGAGGCACAGCCTGCCCTCACGCGTGTATCCTCTTGCTTCTGAGAATCGCCTGGGGGCACATGCCACTGCTCAGCAGCATGCAGGGCAGGGTGAGCAGGCCAGACAACCCCCCCGCTCGGTCTGCGCCTATATCTGCTGCCCCAATGTTGGCCAATGCTGCACCCCTGTCTCCTGGTTCTTTCTTGTATGTGCTTCTGGCTGTTGCTTCCTTCAACTGATCCCATTTATTGTCTGCCTTTCAGATTCCTTCATTTCTAGCCCACTGAATGAACTCCCGCTTGTTAGAGATTTATATCTCACATAAAGGCATTTCTAGGAAATTGGGAATAAATGGGAGAGGATGTAGAGTTTGCCTGCCAACCCCCCTTCCTTGATCTAATCAATTTTCCTCTTATTATTTATAAACCCACTGTATCTGGGCATCTAATGTACCTGAACAAACCAAAACTCCTTGCTCAAAATGTTATCATTCAGTGACAAAAAATTTCCTACTAGCCTGGAAGAATGTACTTACTCTGACAATAGCCTCAAGTTTCACAAAGCCACATGGTTTAATAGGTTCAAGAGGTCAAGAGTAAATATAATTTGGAATTGTGTCCAAGACACGTGAGATCATCCAGTGCTATTATTGACTGAATGTTTATATACCCGGAAAATCTCTATATTGAAGCTCTAAGCTGAAATTTTATGCACTAAATGGAAGGGGGGTGGCCTTTGGGAGGTAATTAGGATCAGATGAGGCCATAAGAATGGGGTCATGGTCTGATGGGATTAGTGCCATTATAAAAAGACATCAGAGAGCGACTGTCTCCTCCTGTTCCAGAACCTGACAATGGGGCAGCCTGATCTCAGACTTTCAGCTTTCAGATTGTGAGAAAATTAATTTCTATTGCTTAAACCACCCAGCCTCTAGTATTTTGTTATGCTAGCCTGAGCTAAGATTAATGCTATAACCAATTCTACAAAACCAGAAAATTGTGATCATTTCCCCAGCAACGGGTCACATGCAGACTAAATATGCCATCTGTTTTTATCAAGCAACAGAACTATAAGCTGGTTGTTGAACAGAATATATTTTTAAATCTCTCAGGTGAAGAAGAATGCACACAGGACAATTTGCTGCAGGCCAGAAGAAGCATTAGCACCCACTTCCTCAGACGTGCTGAGCAGAGGCCACAGGGCTGACCAATGGTCTGAGGTATGCAGGCTGGACTCACCTACAAACCAACCACACAGTCCTGCAGGAGCTCAGGGAAGTGTAGTGGCCACAGCATGAGTCTCAGAGTGGGATTCCCTGCTCAGGACACGGGCCTAGCATTGGCTGCTCTGTGCCTAATTTTCTCCAATCATGAAACTGGAATTAAAATAGAGCCTACCTCATGTGCTTGTTGTAGGGTCTAAAGTGCTTACTCGACAGAGTTCCTATCCATGTCAACCCTGGGAAACTGGACACACCAGTGTATGTGAAAGACGACAGGCAAGAACCTAGAGAGAGGACGTCCTGAGCGCTTCCTGCAGAGTGGCAGCATGATGTTAAGACAGTGCATGTATGTGCTTCCTGAGCACAACCTGGGAGAATCTGCACGTACCCATAAACTGATGGGTGTGCCACTCTGTCCTGCACCTTAATACATAAGGTCCTGTTTTAAAAACACACTCCTGATGGTACTTATAATATAGAGAGTGCTAAGTGGTCTTTCTCCTGAGAGAGATCCAACTGGTTACTAGATCTGCTGGTATCTCAACTCTGCAAACTCCACTAAAAAAAACCTATCTGTTACGAATCCCAGATATATGAGTCATTCCCAAACTTACAAAATCGTTCCCTCAACAATTTCATTCCATCTCAGAACTGATTGATCCCGTAGGCAGATAATCAGGAAGCAACAGGGAAATTCACAGTGGCTGCAGCACATCAGTTAAATAAACCCCCCCCCCACCTCCTGCTGCAGATGTGCTGTACTTTAAGAAACTCCAAATTTGCAAACCAAGAATCGGGAATAATGGTATGCATTTCTTTCTTTTTTTTTTTTTTATTTTGACATTTAGGTTTATTTTCCTAAATTGCTTCAAGTCACTTACCTTTTTTTTTTTTTAATAATGAATGATCATTTTATTTTTTTATTTTTTTTATTTTTTTTTAATATTAAATTTTATTTTTATATTCCCCCATACAATTGCAAACGCCCCATTCTGACCCCAATCCTTCCCCTCCCGCCCCCCACCCCCCTGCATTTCTTTAAATACCACTTGCAACTGAGCTTGCACCTCTAAATGCTAAGTTTACAGATCTTAGCCCTTGCACAGTGTAATTCCTGTAATTAGCAAACATTTTTTTAATGAACAAATAATTAACTAATTAGAACAGATGCTCAATGTCAAAAAAAAAAATAAAAAGGGAGCTGTTACACATGGATACTAACTAAAGGTCAGTGAGGACTGAGTGAGTTAGTCTCCTAGTTATCCATCCGTGGGGGCTCCCCAGGGACACCTTCTTCCTCTCCTAGGCCACCAACACTCCTCATGACTGACTCAAGTCTGCTCTTCTTTCTCAAAATCAAAATGGGGTTCCAACTGAGCCCCATGTTCCAAAAAACTTTACAGATCCTTTAGCTCAGCTTCAAAAAATAAGCAGCCACATGTTTCAGCTTTCATTGTTTTCAGGTGTTTCCTAGAAAACTCACCTTGAAGAAAGACCTAAATATTGGCTTAAATCTGGAGAGTTCCTTGGTTTCCACAGAGACATCTTCTGTCGATGGTGAATGAAGGGAATAAGGGCCTCTTACTTGAACCATTTACTCACTCCGACCACAAAGTCTACACTGCACAACTGATCCACTCTCCCTCTGCTGTTGCCAAACCCTGCAAACCCAGGCTGCAGGGCCCGGCTCTGCCTGGTGTCAGAGATGGACCCAAATGAGGGTGCAGGCAGTTCCCACAGGCCCAGAGACTGGCTCAGAGAGATGATTTTGCTTCCCCACACTCATCAGCAGCCTCTTTTTTGGTAAAAAAAATTCAATGTCAACTTTCAGTATTTTACAAGCTGACATGGCCATGTCTAAAAGGGAACAAGCCATGAAAATCCATCCGTCCATCCATCCCTGATGACGTCCTCTTACCTTTTTGGGATCCATGTTAAACTTCTTTCTTCCCATCGCTATCTGCTTATTCCTCTGAGTCGTTTTGCTGTGCACATGAAGTGACGAAGAACTCGTTACCAGTCATTTGCACAAAGCACCTGCGTGCACAGCCCCCAGGCTCCACGCCACCGCCCCCTTCACATCACTGAAGGAAAAGCACTGGTAGCACACAGGCTCCCACTCCCCGGGGAGGTGGCACCTGCACGCTGCCATGCTCTCACTCGCATTCGATAACTAAACTTCATGATGAGAAATAGCAAGTTAAGAAAAGCACAGTTTCCTATTATACAGAAAGGCTGTTTATGTGCAGGTGACTTCTCAGGAGTCTGAGCTTCTGCCCAAGACTCTACGGGCCACAGCGAACCAGAAAAAGTAGGGGAGAGAAGCAGCCCCAGAGGTGCCCCTGAATCCTCTGCAAAGCAGAGGAAGGGAAACCGTGACTCCAGCCCCGACCCCTTGTCTCCTGCGGCCATCACCCATGCAGCTGAGCATGCATGGGCTCAGCTGGATGATGGGGAAAACAGAGGCAATAACTTGAAGGTGTACACAAAAGGGTTTACCTCTCCTCCACTGAAGTCAGATTGTCAATCTCTGTCATCACTTCAGCAATTTCATATTTCAGCCTCTGTCAAAAAAGAGGAAAGCATTTTGGGGGTGGAGGGTCTTTACCTTCTTCTTGCAGATAAGGGAAATGCAAGCCTCTGTGCACCTGCTTCCCTGAGGGCTCACCTGGACAGCACAGCTTTGGAAAAGCAAGACTGTTTATCCACACACACCTTCGTAGCCAGAGCCACCCCAACTAATGAGGAAACAAAACTGTGGCTTGTCAACCCTTCTCAGGAGATCAGAGGGTTCACTAGACATTTTCTAGTGTTTTCAGGGTAATATCAAAGGGGGACACTGGGAGGACTTCACAGGTATAAAATAGATAAAAACAGCTGAAGAAAAGCAACACACTCGTAGTGTGCTGAGCTCAGCGACTGCGCATCACCTCACACACACCTGCCGTCTCCCAGCACTACCTAAGTTCTTGGCAAGACCGACTGGGGAAGCAGCTGAAGTGTTAATGTTTATTTTTATATTTATTTTCTTACATCATTGCTCAATTTTGGACAGTATTTGACTCTCCCCTCAGGTGCTGTCCCTGTAGTACTCCCACAGCCACAGTCCCCTGGAGCCATTCTGACCCCCTCGCTCCGCCTCCCCTGCTGTGGGCCTCAGCTCTGTGGCGAGTGTGCCAGCAGTCAGGATGGCCTATCACGTGCGTGAGATACAGCACCATGGACAGAGCCCAAGAGCGCCTCACCTGTGGCATCAGGCACACCAAGAACCGCACAAGGACAGGCTCCACCTTGTCCAGGCTCCACCTTGTCCCTTAAAATACCTTCCTGTTCTTCAACCAAAACACCTATTCTGGGTAATCTAATTTGCCCACGGATAAAGGGTAACCTCAGAAGGAAAAGTTCCAGGAATTATCTTTCAAATACAAAGACATTTTTATTCAGAACCCTGTAATTTTGTGTGCCAAGAAACTGCAGGCTCCAAATGCCAGCTCTTAGAAAGGAGTTATTGTCTGGACAGGGCCTGGTCTTGCAGTATGTGGTCTACGAGGCTGCATTTATTTTGGCATGACAATGATTAGGAAGCTACTAGAAGAAGAGCCACATGTTGGGTTGACTTTCCCAAGGAAGACCTGAGAGGAAGCAGTGCCAGTCTCCGGAGTGACTTTCCCAGACCCCAAAGACACCCAACCCTGAGACCGGCTGCTCCTCCTGCAGCCCCCTGCCCCCGCACTCTGAGTACACAAATGCGGAAAGTGCAGTGTTTATTTGCCTGTGTATGTGCAGTCATCTGTTTTATTCATCATTCTGCTTCCAATAGCTAGCAAATGCTCAGTGCACAGCTGGAACTCAATGTGTTTATTCATCCATCAAAAGATATCCAAGTGCCAAAAATGTGACAGGCAATGTTCTAGGTGCCGGGGGCACTGGTAAGAGGGACAGGGTCTAGTGCTGGAAGCACCAGTAAATGAAACAGGGTCTCTTTATTTCAGAGAGCAACATGATAGAGATTGCTGCTGGTTTTTTTCAGATATCCCCTATGCCGTGGGGGTCTATTTCTGCTGACTCCAATTTCTGTACTATTTCCAGAGTCTGTACTAACTGGTTTAATAAGCACCATCTCTGCTTTACCAACTTTCACCTTGTGTCTTCATGTGGTTCAGATATACACATACTAGACACCAAATTTTTACATTTTTATGAAGCTACCTGATTTACCATTTTAGCCCAAAGCAAAAACAAAGGGGAATTTTTTTTTTACCTCAATGTCATCAATAAGTTCCTTTTTCCTCCGACGAATGTCTAAAAGTTCTTCCCTCTCTTCTAATGAAAGGTCTTCAGGCACTGAAAGGGAAAAAAAAAAATCAGACTGAACAATTATACCATAACTGCATCATAGAACAATCTGGCAATGTCTGGTAAGGCTGAGGATAGGCATATTCAGCAAACCAGCACTTCTGCACAGGGGTGTTGACCCCTAAGGGGTTCTAGAATAGAGACCTCATGAAAAACATTCACAGCAGTTATGATTTCAATAAAAAAAATCTATAAATATTCATTAATAGAGGGATAAACTGGTTTATTTACTAAACAGGATTCTACACAACCAAGAATAGCTGTACTTCCTCTACCAATGTTGAAAAGTCTCACAAATAAAATGGAGACAATCACATGGAGTCTAAACAAACAGCAAATAAAAACCCAAGGCACAGAGTGGGAGAACAGACTGGTGACTGTTAGAGGTTAGGAGTGGAGGTGGGGGAAAAAAGGGGGCCAAAGTTATAACCTTCCAATCATAAAATAAAAAGTACAGGGCATGTAATGATGCAGAGCACAGTGACGCTAGCTATAGTGTGTTGTATGTTTGAAAGATGCTAAGAGAATAGATCTTAAAAGTTCTCATCCCAAGGAAGACAATTATAACTATGTGTGGTGTGAAACAAACCAGACTTAACAGTGGCTCTCTCCCACAATATACACATCCACTGAATCACTGTGTCCTACTATACACAGCACACTGAATGTTATGCAGCAATCACCTCTCAATTTGAAACAATGGAAATGTAACAAAGACATTTTCAAACACTAAGTGATCTGTATTACCAGAAATGTGAAAGTCATTCTGGAAAAAGGACAAGAGATTAAAAAGTACTGTAGATAGTAACTAAATGAGTAACAATTTTCCCTGTTAAAAGCAAAGTAACAAGAATGTTGCTGGGTTAATAATAACATGATATAGGGACACAGCACAGAGGCTGGGAGGTGAGAAATGGAAGTTACATGGTAATAAGGTTCTTATCCTAGGTACAGAGTGGTAAAAATTTTTTTAAGTTTTTTTTCCCCAAAATTTATTCATATAAAAGCTGGGGTACAGGCCAGAGGTGCAGGAGGATGAGAGGATTCACCAGAGACAAAGCAGGGAGCAGTACAGGCAGATGGACAAAAGCACAGCTGAGGGGAGCAGCGGGCGAGGAGAGGTCTGCCGCGCCATGTGTGAATCTCTCTGGCCGGCTGGGAATCAAACTCGTGCAGCAGAGGCTGCGGACAGCTTCACAGCGCTGCGCTCAACCCTCGGAGTGGTGAAATTTGAAGGCAGAGTGTGATGAATTAATGGTGTATAATGTTTAAAAATCACTCAAAGTATGCAGTAATACTGTATTAAGAAATTCAGAAGCATGACTTTCCTTACTAAATTTAATAAAATCTTACACCCCGAACATGGCGGCGAGGAGACTCTGCGAGTAAGATGAGTAAGATCTCCCACTAAAAAAAGTGAATAGGGAGGAAAAGCGGCAGGTCCCAGTGAGAACTGGGACACGGAAGATAAACGGGTGACGCCAGCGAACTGCCCGAAGAAGAAACTGGCCATAAAAGAGGACTAGAAGGGAGGGAAGCACAGAACCCTGCTCCCCTCCCCCGCCCACAGAGGCGGCACTCTCCGACCGGCAGAGAGGAGGAATCAACAAACCAAAACGGCCCACAAGAACAAACGAGGCAGCAAGCGGGACTGGGAGCGGAAAGGAACTATTGCAGCCACCACACCCCGTGAACTGGAGCTGAGGCGAACCCTGCAGGATCCGCCGCGGCGGTGAGCGAACGGCTCCGGGCGCCATTAGAGAAGAACAAAGACCCCGGGAGACGTGCACACAGCCCGGGCTGCCGGTAAGCCTGCGCGGGAAAGCGGCGCATTCGGCGTGCACTTGAAAAGTAAGTGCACACCTGGATCGCAGCTGCCCAGGTCCCCGCGCCTGCGACCTAGGCTTGCGGGGAGACGACCTAGGCTTGCGGGGAGACGCACGGAGGTCCTCACTGAGGTGAAGGTCCCTCCCTGAGTGAGCAGGAACCAGGCGCCCAGGCACGGGAGCTGTGCAAAAGGCGCCATTCCCGCGCCACTGAACTGGGCTACAGCCCGCGTCCTGGAACTGAGGGCTTTGAACTGAGACCCGGGGCACGAAAATTCGGGGCGTGGTTTCTCCACGACGGTGGGGCACAAGGCAGACACAGCACCCCAAAGCTGTTGAGGTGTACCCTACCATTCCTGCTCTGTTCGCTGTCCCACGGGGTGGGGGTAGGCGAAAAACAGCCCCCCAAGGACAATAGGAGAGATCTCTGGCGCCACCTAGCGACCAGGAAAAAAAAAAGTCACTAACACCCTATAAAACAGGACATTTCTTAAGACTGCTTGAAAAGGGCAGAAGGTTTCTGGAGGACCCAGTGGCCAGCCGGGAAGTTATTCCACGCCAGGCCCCTTCCGACCAGCAGTCTGAGCCCACAGAGGGAGCAGGCACCCACGTCCGGGGCAGACCGGGTGCGCAGAAGAGTGTGCCTGAAACGGAGGCGCAGGGACTGCATCCCGCTTCGCCATTTGAGAACAGGGACATTTCTTCAGTAAAAACTGCCTAAAACCAGCAGAAAGCTCCCCCAGAAGACAGAGATGGCTCCTGGAAGAGCCAGAGGGGAGCGGAGAAGTTCACCCAAGATGTCAGTCAGTCCGAGCAACACAGTGTCCCAACGCATACGACAAATTAGAAAACAGACAGTAGGGAGTAGAAGAACCACACGCAACCTAAAAACTCCTCAGGAAGAAGCACACCACAAAAAGAAAACCACTCCCCAGATTGCAACGACAGCAACTTGGAAGAACTTCTGAGCCTTCCAGAAAGAGAATTTAAAATTGCCATGATTAAAAAAGTGATAGATCAGAAGAAGGAAATTGAGTCCCTAAAGAGGGAAGTAAGAGAAATGCAGGAGATCAAAGAATTAATGGAGGAACTAAAGAACTCTGGGAAAAGCAATGAAAGCAGAATAGATGAAATGGAAGAACGAATAAGTAATCTTGAAGACACAGAAATAAAAGAACCAAAACAGAAAAGGAAAGAGAAGTACGAAGGAAAAAGAATGAAGAAAGACTTCGGGAACTATCTGACTCCATGAGGAAAGGAAATATAAGAGTTATAGGAATACCAGAAGGAGAGGAGAGAGAAGTAGGAACAGAGAAAATATTCATGGATATAATTGAAGAGAACTTCCCAAATGAGAAGAAGGAGCTGAAAATTGATATACAAGAAGCAAGAAGGACACCAAACTTCCACGACGAAAGGAAAAACACAGCAAGACACATAATAGTAAAGCTCCCAAGAATCCAGGACAAGGAAAAAATAATGAAGCTGACAAGAGGGAAGAAACAGATAACATTCAAAGGAAAACAATCAGGCTGACATCAGACTTCTCTGAAGAAACACTACGGGCAAGAGGAGAGTGGAGGGACATAGTCAACAGACTCCAAGAAAACAGATGCCACCAAGAATACTCTATCCCGCAAAGCTCTCTTTCCTCCATGAAGAAGAATATGGACCTTCCCAGACAAAGAGAAACTCCGGAATTTCATTGCGACTAAACCCCCACTCCAAAAAATACTACAAGGAATCCTAAAGCCAGAACCTCAGAGGGACGAATAACAACGAAAGAAGACCAAAAAAAAAAAAAAATTTATTAAAAGAATAAATAAATAAAATCAAAGGAAAGACAAACATAATGGCAAATACAGATGCTAACATATCAATATTAACTCTAAATGTAAATGGACTAAACTCTTCAATAAAAAGACACAGAGTTGCAGCCTGGATTAAGAAACAAAACCCAACCTTTTGCTGTCTCCAGGAAACACATTTAGCTACAAAAGATAAAAATAGGCTCAAAGTCAAAGGATGGAAAACAATCCTACAAGCAAATGGGCCAAAAAAGAAAGCAGGAACAGCTATACTTATATCAGATAAAACAGACTTCAAACTCAAAAAAATAAAAGAGACCCCCATGGTCACTACATTATGATTAAGGGGACAATACTTCAAGAAGAAATAACACTCATTAACATATACTCACCAAACGAAAGAGCACCAAAATATATCAGACAACTGTTGTCCTCTCTGAAAACAGACATCAGAGAAAACACATATGTAGTGGGAGACTTCAACACCCACTATCAACAATGGATAGATCAACAAGACAAAAAATAAGTAAAGAAACTAAAGCTCTAAATAAGGACCTAGAGCATTTGGGCTTAACAGACATCTATAGAACACTAAACCCAAAAAAAACGGAGTACACATTTTTCTCAAGCGCACACGGATCATTCTCCAGGATCGATCACATACTGGGGCACAAGACAAACATCAACAGATACACCAAGATTGAAATCATACCAACCATCTTTTCTGACCACGAAGGCATCAAACTAGAAATAAATCATAAAAAGAAGGCAAGGAACTATCCTACCTCATGGAGATTAAAAGCCACACTACTGGAAGACCACTGGACTAACGAGGAGATCAAAGAAGAAATTAAAAAATTCTTTGAATTGAATGACAAGGAGGACACCAATATCCTAAATGTATGGGATGCAGCAAAAGCAGTAATAAGAGGAAAATATATAGCAATAGAAGCTCACATCAAAAAACAAGAAAGAACTCAAAGAAACAACCTAATCTCGAAGCTCAAAGATCTAGAAAAAGAACAACAAAAAAACCCCAGAACCAGTAGAAGAAAAGAAATAATAAAAACCAAAGCAGAAATAAATGAAATTGAAACTAAAAAAACAATCCAAAAGATCAATGAAACCAAGAGCTGGTTCTTTGAAAAAATAAATAAATAGACAAACCCCTAGCCAGGCTCACAAAGGAAAAAGGGAGAAAGCACAAATACACAGAATCATAAATGAAAGAGGAGAAATCACAACGGACACAGCAGAAATCAAAAGAATAATCAGTAACTACTATGAACAGTTATATGGAAACAAGTTCAACAATCTAGAGGAGATGGACAAATTCCTACAACTCTACAATCACCCAAAGCTAGATAAAGAAGAAATAGAACACCTAAACAGACCAATTACAAGCAGCGAAATTGAAATGGTAATTAAAAACCTCCCCAAAAACAAAAGCCCAGGACCTGATGGATTTACAAATGAATTCTACCAAACATTCAGAGACGAATTAGTGCCTATCCTTCACAAACTCTTCCAAAAATTGAGAAGGAAGGGACAATACCAAGCACGTTCTATGAAGCCAATATTACACTAATACCAAAACCGAATAAGGACAACACAAAAAAGGAAAACTATAGGCCAATCTCCCTAATGAACACTGATGCAAAAATCCTCAATAAAATTTTAGCTATCAGAATCCAACAATGTATCCATAAGATAATTCACCACGACCAAGTTGGATTCATTCCAGGGGCACAAGGATGGTTTAACATCCGAAAATCAATCAACGTTATCCAACACATCAACAAAAAGAAATATAAAAACCATATGATAATATCAATAGATGCTGAGAAAGCTTTCGACAAAGTGCAACACCCATTCATGATAAAAGCCCTTGAAATTCTTGGGATACAAGGAACATACCTCAACATCATAAAGGCCATCTATGACAAGCCAACGGCCAGTATCATTCTCAATGGTGAAAAGCTGAAAGCAATTCCATTAAGATCTGGAACAAGACAAGGATGTCCACTCTCACCACTGCTTTTCAATATAATACTGGAAGTCCTAGCCAGAGCAATAAGACAAGAGAAAGACATCCAAGGCATCCAAATAGGAAAAGAAGAAGTCAAACTATCACTATTTGCAGATGATATGATAATATACATAGAGAACCCCAAAATCTCCACAGAAAAACTAATTCAACTCATTAATCAATTCAGTAAAGTGGCAGGATACAAAATCAACACGCAAAAGTCAGTAGCCTCCTATACACAAACAATAAATCTGAAGAAGAAGAAATCAAAAAAACCACCCCTTTTATTATCGAAACAAAAAAAATCAAATATTTGGGAATAAATCTAACAAAAGAGGTAAAGGACCTATACAAAGAAAACTATAAAACACTGTTAAAAGAAATAGAAGAAGACACAAAGAAATGGAAAGACATCCCCTGCTCATGGATTGGAAGAATAAACATTATTAAAATGGCCATCCTACCAAAAGCAATATACAGATTCAATGCTATTCCAATCAAAATCTCAATGGCATTCTTCAAAGAAATAGAACAATTATTGATGAAATTCATATGGAATCACCAAAAACCCCGAATAGCCAAAGCTCTACTGAAAAAAAAGATGGAAATGGAGGCATCACACTCCCAGACTTCAAACTATACTACAAAGCCATAATCATCAAAACTGCATGGTATTGGAACAAGAACAGACATACAGACCAATGGAATCGAATAGAAAATCCAGAAATAAACCCACAGATTTATGGTCAACTAATCTTTGACAAAGGAGCAAAGACTATGCATTGGAGCAAAGAAAGTTTGTTCAATAAATGGTGCTGGGAAAACTGGGTCGCTACATGCAAAAGAATGAAGCTTGACCACTACCTCACACCATACACAAAAATCAACTCAAAATGGATTAAAGAACTAGACATAAGACCTGAAACCATAAAATACATAGAAGGAAATATAGGCGAAACACTACAGGATTTGCACATCAAAGACATCTTTACAGACACATCACCCAAAGCAGTGATAGTGAAGAGAAAGATAAACAGCTGGGACTACATCAAATTAAAGAGCTTCTGCACAGCAAAAGAGACAATAACAAAAACAAAGAGAAACCCCACCAACTGGGAGAACATTTTGCACACAACACTAATGATAAAGGACTGATCACAAAAATCTGCAAAGAGCTGATGAGACTCAACAACAACAAAGAAAATAATCCAGTCAAAAAATGGGCAGAAGAGCTAAAAAGAAACTTCTCTGAAGAGGAAATGCAAATGGCCAACAGACATATGAAAAAATGTTCAACATCACTTGTCATCAGGGAAATGCAAATCAAAACTACCATGAGATACCATCTCACACCAGTGAGAATGGCACATATTAAAAAAACTAGCAACAACAAATGTTGGCGAGGATGTGGAGAAAAAGGAACTCTTGTGCACTGTTGGTGGGAGTGCAAACTGGTCCAACCACTATGGAGAGCTGTGTGGAGATTTCTGGACCTACTAAACATAGAGCTTCCATATGATCCAGCAATTCCACTCCTAGGTATTTACCCAAAGGACACAGAAACATCAATTCCAAAGAGCACCTGCACCCCTATGTTTATAGCAGCACTGTTTACAATAGCTAAGCTTTGGAAACAGCCCAAATGCCCAAAAATAGATGACTGGATCAAGAAGATGTGGTACATATATACCATGGAATATTACTCAGCATTCAAAAAAGATAAACACATGCAATTTGCAGCAACATGGATGGCACTGGAAGGGATCATGCTCAGCGAAATAAGCCAAAAAGAAAAAGAAAAATACCGGATGGTCTCACTCATAGCAGGAATCTAGAAAACTTAAATAAGGGACCAGGAAAATGAATATAAGAAAGTGAAAATCAAAATCAACAAAAACTATGAACCAGAGACACTTTTTGGGGGGTGGGGGGTGGGAGGGGAAGGATTGGGGTCAGAATGGGGCGTTTGCAATTGTATGGGGGAATATAAAAATAAAATTTAATATTTAAAAAAAAAAAATAAAAATAAAAAAAAAATAAAATAAAATCTTACACCCCATCAATTGCAAGTCAGAGATGTTAAAACATGAATAAATTTGCAGATCAAAATAAAAGGGAAATGGTTCCATATTGTACCTCAAAGTTGTCTTTTCTAATTTTCAAAGTACATTAATAATCTAGGTAACTAACAGTATTACTGCTGTCAATACTGAAGAAACCCTTACAAGCTTTAAGCATGCACACACCCACATGACCATCCAAACAGCTCATCAGCAGCCACAACTTCTCCTGAGCGGTAATGTTCCCCAGGAGTAGCTGTGCCGTAAGCCCTCACTGTTTCAGTCTATATCAAATGTAATAATTTGATGAATTACCCATTGCAAAAAATTTGGTAGTAGGTGATAAAACAGCAGAAGCAGATGACTCACAACTGCATATTTTGGGCTACCCATCCCTAAAAGAAACTGCTATCTTGTTCCCTTCATTTGACCTGTATTAACCATCAGTATAACTGGTTTGCTGGGATATGGGTATCTGTGGAGCTCTGACCAGCTCAGCAGCAAGCCAGTTCCACAGGGCACTGAGAAGGTGGACAGCGCATGGGCTTGGTCTCTGGCCCCTGGTATTCACTAAATGGGTACTCTGCACAAGGAGCTGTGGTTTAACCTAAACAGAAACAATACGTATCTTATAACACAAAAAAACTGGGTAGTGATTTAAATTAACTGGACTTTCTAGCGCCTACTGGAAGTAACAGGACTATGTCAAGAGCAGAGGGAAGGCTGGGGGCTGTGAGCAGTTCTGTTCCATCACCAAAGACGATCTGCCTTCAGTGAGGTGACGGAGCAGTGCTCAACCATGACATACAAGTGGCTGTCTGGGCCTGGCCTGTGTTAACACACGCAGGAGTGGGAGGTAGAATGGTCCAGATCACGAGGGGCAAGGACTACACTGCAGGAGCTGGCTTTCCTGCCTGGGGGCATGAAGAACAGTTACCCCCCATGGAAAGAGAAAGAGGCAGACACTCCTCTTGGGAGGCGAGTTTCTCACAGGAACCACTCAGATCCACCACTCACTCCTCCCACACCATATCATTTCCCCTCAACCCTGTTGTGCTTATCTTTGTCCCATGACACCCATTCTTTGCCCAGCCCTCTCCGGATTAGGTGAAAGAACATTTTTATACCATTAAACACTGAAGTGCTTGCCACAGCACACCATCATCAGGGGAAATCCTGAGGGTGAACTTCAACCAAGAGGAAAAAACCCAAGCTGGGAGGGGTGAGAGGCAAGAGGGATGGTGAGTTCGGATTCAGGGAGGAAATCTAAAGAAAAGGTGATGATGTGAAACAACAATGCCTCATAGAACAAAGGGAAATAAAACAACAATGAAAACACGTAAACAGGAAAAAGAAGTTAGAATCGAGAGGTCTAAGGAAAAGGGCACATATGATTAACTTCAGACTTAGCAGGAAAAGAAAAGGAATGGAGGTTCAACTTGGGAAAGGGGAAGAAAACCTGGAATGAGAAAAATAATTTTAAAAAAGACAAGAGGAGCACGGGGGGGGGGGGGGAAGATACTACATGTCAGTGTTAATTATACTTCAATAAAGCTGAAGTTTGAAAAAAGAAAAACAGCAATGGTTAGAAATACAAAATACAAAATATGAGTAGAAAAAAATTCCTAATATGTCTATTTCTACTTTGCTAGACAGGAGAGCAAATCCACAATACTTTGAGTGTCTCCTACATCAAGAAGGAAAAACTATTTCCAGCAATGAATCCATACTGGCTCTGGGATGTCCCTTGACAAGAAAGTGCGGCAAAAGCAACTTGGGGTAGGGTCTGTAGCCAGGTCTCCAGGGGACTTGAGCCTCTGCACCTCGGAAACCCAAGACCACCATGCTTGGGGAAGCTGGGCCTGAGACCTTGAGAATTAAATCTACTGTGGAAAGAAACCACACGCAGAGTCAAGGCCCAGACACCCAAGCCGCACAGTCACCCCACTGAGACCGACATATGATTGGCGTCAGCAGGAGAAGCTGAGCCCAGCTGACCAGCAAGCTGAACACAGGCACAGGGTGAGCCTCAACAGACCAGTCTCGAGCTGCCAGCTACATCATGGGACCGGGAGACAATAAACTTGCGTTGTTTTTAGGCCAATGACTCTGGAATACCTTACCACGCAGTCATAAGTCACTGACGTATTTACAATGAACAGAATGGAAAGAAGGACCAAGTTTTAAAAAGCTGAACTGAAACACAGAAACAAAAAGTTCACTTAAATACTCTGTAAGAAACACATTGAAAATATAAGATTACCTAACACTGAAGGTGAAAGAATAGAAAGGACACAGCAGATAAGCCCTGTCCTGAGGAGTGCGAGGCCTGCTGTGTGAGTAGAGGAACAACAGTGGAGAGGGACAGCCACCAGGTGATGATGACTAATCACACAATTAACAAGTCTGATCACACGATCAAGATCTAGCAAGCAAAAATTGATAGACATACATGTAAAAATGGAATTTTTTCCATCAGAGGTTTAAAAAAAAAGGTAAAAATATAGATTTGACTAACACATTTAGCCAGCTTGACCTAATGGACATAACTCACTTCACCAATGTTAAGATGCACTGTTTGCTCACGTTTCCACAGCTCTGGAGTAAACTGTGACACCTGTAGGTCACCACCTACATACCTGTGGACGTGCCTTCTCTGCCTAGAAGTGTAACTGAACAACTGCTACTCTTTCGTGTCTTTGTCAAAAACAAAATTTAAGAACCATCTGATGAAAGAGTGTGAGCTCAGTTATTACTTCAAACCTTTCACTGATACCTTCTGGTAAGGACAAATAAATCCTCATGGGAAAATCTGCAGAATCTGAAAACTTCCCAGAGATGATTGAGGAGCACTCTTTTAAGGAATGCCACACCCCCGGTGCCTCCCCAAAGGCAGCACTGCTCAACCACACCATTCCAGCCACTGAGTGCAAGAGTGACTCCAAGGAGCAAGGCACTGATTGTGAAGTTCTCAGGGATATCCAGACCGACATGTTTTGCTCAGATTTTACCTTTTATATGTATGTACAATGGAAGTTTATAAAAATTCAATGTTTAAGTTTAAAGAACTCTTCCAAGCATTGTAAATAAAACATTCTAACTAAGAAGAAATCACGAAGTCTGGTTGAGTTTGCAGCTTTTTCTGTCTTTGTAGAATGTAAAATAATGCTGCATCTTATAACCACAGGAGACACAGTCCAGCCAACTCACTGTACCCACCAGCTGTGTGATGCATGTTCTTCTCAACACAGGGGGGAAATTTATGCAAACTGACTGCACGCTGGTCCATTAAGGGAAGTCTTAATAAATTTCACAGGACTGGTGGGATGGATGAAATGAATTGGCTTTCCTCAACCTTGAAGGTACCTTACTTACTGTAAAGCAGAGGTTAGAAAGCTCAAAATCACATCTAGGCTTCAAAAGATGAATTCAGCTCCACCAGTGGGGTGCTCTGCACCAGATTCGGAACAAAGGAATGAAGCAGAGGTCCTCGTTCTGCCCTTTGACAAGGCTGTTTCTTGGCTGGCTACCGAGGATGGGCAAGTGCAGGTTTTCCTGGAACAGCGTTCTCATGTTCACTCTCCAGCTTCCTGGGAATTAAGAGCACTGCAGCAGCAGTGCCTTCTTGATTTACACTTGTGGACCCCACGGCAGCTGGGGTTGCCTCTATGACCTAATTCTGGACCCCCAGGCAAGAGCCCATTCCTCGAGCATTTCCAGGGCTATGGAAAGCAGCTCTGTTATACATGGTCCCTTCCTGCCCAAATACTCAACATGCATCATGTTTCTCGCATGAGACTCTAATGGTAACAATGCAAACTGATTACACGCTGGTCCATTAAGGGAAGTCTTAATAAATTTCACAGGACTGGTGGGATGGATGAAATGAATTGGCTTTCCTCAAAAGCAGCTCTGTTGTACATGGTCCCTTCCTGCCCAAATACTCAGCATGCAACATGTTTCTTGCATGAGACTCTAATGGTAACAATGGGTACCCTAAGGACCACATTCTCTGACCACAGATTACATCAGAAACCAACAATAAAACTGATTAAAAAATCCATTTGTTTGGAAATAAACTATTCTAAATAATTCATTGGTCAAAGATGTTATGACAATGTACATTAGAAAATATTGTTCAGAGAATGATGATGAAAATAGTACCTACCAATACTTGTGTGCTGCAGCTAAAACAATACTCAAAAACTCACATCTTAAAATCCTTGTTTTAGAAAATAAGTGGAAAATGATAAGCTAAGCGTTCACCTTAAAAATAGGAAAAATAACATTTTAAACCCAAGGCAGAAGAAAATCATTTTTAAAATGCAACAAAGTACAGTCACTTTGGCAAACAGTTTGGCAGTTCCTCAAAAAGTTAAACAGGTCTTACACATGACCCAGAATTGCTCTCTAGGTATTTACTCAAGAGAACCGAAAACAGGTCCATACAAAAGCTGGTACATGAATGTTCACAGCAGCATTATTCACAATAGCCAGAAAGTGGGAACAAGCCAAGCATCTACACAGAGAAGAACAGAGAAACAAAGGGGAGTGCTGCCACACCGTGGAATGTTATTCAGCCAGGAAAAGGAGTGAAATGCTGGGACACGTTGAAAACATGCTACCAAGCAGAAGCCAGCCACGAATGAGTCCACTTACAGGAAGTGTCAGAGCAGGCCAGGAACACACCAACACACTTGTGACAGAAACCAGACGAGTGGTTAACCTGGAGGGAGGGGTGGGGAGAGTACTGAACTACAAGGGGCACAGGAGAGCCTGCTAAGGTGTTGCATGTATGTGTATCTAAAAGCATTTGAGTTTTATGTACACTTCACATTTGGGTGCTTCATTTCTTGCCCCAAAAGTCAACTTCTGACTAAGTGATCCCTTAAATTCCTCAGACAAAGGGAAGAATTTCCTTTAAAAAGACATTCAAATAGCATTCTAAGAATCTGCAACACACTAATAGAATTGGTGTTAGTCCACTTCAGGCGACTGTAAGACAATCAGGTCTGAGGTACAAACCCGGTCTGATGGCCTGCTGCCTGCCTCTGCCTTGGCCCCTGTGGCTACAAAATACCAAGCACAGAATAAAGGCCAAGAAGTCACAGTGGCATTATAAAGGGCAAGACAGAGGGATCTAACTTTTTTTTTTTTTAAGAGCAATTACACTAACAACAGGGTAACAGTTGAGAAAACCTAAAATCCTTAGATTATGGGATGCATCCTATCTTATGTCCCATTAAATAGGCACTAACACTACCAACTCTAATTTTAAGATGCCAAACTGGAAGATGCAGTTCCATTTCAGAGATTAAAATGTACACCCTAGAATCAATATCACAGTTATAAAAATGCTTTACGATTGAGTATCATTTCTCCTTAACTCAAAAATATTTTTTGAACAGAGAAAACATTGCTAAGTGTTCTGGAAGATGATACCTCTGAAAATGCTGTTATTCTTCCCAGTCTCTCCTGCCTTAGGAATGCACACCTATCACTGGGGGAGGAAGGTACAACTTTTTGTACAATATAAAAATGGTAGATAAAATTAGCAATAAACAGGATTAGAGCAGTCGTGAATTTTTTAAATAGCTGCTTTGTCTTTCTACCCACATAGTGTTGCACTGCCTCCAAATCACCATCCGGACTAATGTATAGAAACATTTTGTTGACCACCAACATGTGAACCCACAATAGTCACTTTTCCTATTGGATGTGCCCAATCACCACAGAGCAACACAACATCCACAGTGGCCTGTGTCTTACTGAGGGCAATGATAGAAGGGAAACTACTCCCTGGCTGCATCCAGCAAAATGAAACAGAAGGTCCAAGGCTGGCCCAGCTCTCTGGAATCCTAGCCAGACTACTTGTACACTACTTACTAGCTGTGTGACCTTTGGTAACTTACCTAACCTCTCTGTGCCTCAGTTTTCTTGCCTGTAAATAGAATAACAATATATAGCACTATGTCAAAGCTAATCAAAATCTAGTGCTCTTCTTGAATGTTAGTGAAATTTCAAAAGAAATATTGCATTTTAAAACATATCAAAGAAGCATTTAAGGATCTTGAAAGACATATTTCTACCTTATTCACGAAAAGTAGAGAACACTGAGCCTTTCTACCCTTGATAATTTCAAGATAGAGCAAAATAAATGATATTTGATATCAAGCCTGATTTTTTTTCACAGCCAGAAGTGGTTGGGGGTGGAGTGTGGAGGGCAACAGCTTCAAATACACATGAATAAAAATTGTGTGAAGACAGTTTGGCAGTTCCTCACAAAGCTAAACATAGTCTTACAATACGATTCAGCAATCACACTCCTAGGAAGCCGCCCAATGAGTTGAAAACCTATGTGTACATGAAAACCTGTACAAATGTTTATAGCAGCTTTATTCATAACTGCCCCAAACTGAAAGGAACCAAGATGTTCATCAGTAGGTAAATAAAAACATGTACACAGGACAGGTTGTACACAGTATTATTCAGTGATATAAATAAATGAGCTACCAAGCCATGAAAAAACATGGAGACACCTTAAACGCATATTACTAAGTAAAAGAAGCCATTCTGAAAAGGCTATATAAAGTATGATTCCAGTTATATAACATTCTAGAAAGGACAATACTATGGAAACAATAAAAGAACTGAGGGGTGGGAGGAGATGAGCACAAGGGGATTTTAGGGCAGTAAATATATTCTGTATGATCTGTAACGGGGGCAGCATCTGTCCTACACATTTGTCAAAACCCAGAGAAGTACACAACAAAAAGAATGGACCCTATTGGGAATTATGGGCTCTAGGTGGTAATTTATCAATACCAGCTTGTCAATTGTAAAATGTGCTACCCTAATGCAGGATGTTAATAATAGAGAAACTGATATGGAGGTTGTTCTGGAAACCGTGCTATCTGCTCACTTTTTATATAAACTTAAAAATTATCCCGAAGAGTAAAATCTACAAAGATATTTAAAAATAAGGATGAAATCCAAAGTTTCCAAATGATTCTCTTGAGACATCTCTTTCTCTTAAGATATCTTTTAAAAATCATCTCTTAACCCAAACTTCCAGCAAGTCCTCGAAGCTCAAAGGGGGAAAGATTCCTGATCAGATTTCAAATGAGATTTTCAATCAGCGTCAGAAAAATGTCACCTAAGACTTAAGATTACACTTTGTACTTTTCATTTAAATTAGTTTTAAAAACTTTGAAACTTCATTTCATCTGAAGTGTCATTATCTTGGAACAACGGAAACATTTCTGTTAACAATCTGCCTGGCTAACAGTGCAGGAACCTGAATGCGCACACATGTGCCGATGGCCCCCAGAACACCAGCCCCCACCCCTGTGGGCATCAGCAGGTCCTCGCTTAACATCGTCAACAGGTGCCTGGAGACTGCTTTTTAGCACAATGACATATAGTGAAATCAGGTCCTCAAATAACGTGCTTTGTTCAGTGTCAACTGGGATTGTGTTTTTCTCATGGACGTTAACAGTGCCGAGCGCTATGTTATCCAAATACCTGCAATAAAAGTCTGCCTTTCTTTCCCAATTCATTTTCTTGGCTCTGATGAATTCTGACAGACCATAGCCACATCCTTAAGGAGTGGTCCCCAGGCTTTTGAATAGCAGCATTTCTACATCATCTTTAACTATGTACCTTTCAAAAAGAAATGGAAGAGCATAGCTGCCTTGCTTGTAGATTCATCACACTAAATATGCTCAAAGAGCAAACAAACAAGAGATGATGATGGAGGTGGGGGAAGGCAAGGATTTAATCTGTGAAACTTGAAATCTGATATCCTCCGCTAAGTCTTCCATTCGATGTTTGATTACAAAATGAATAAATAAATATTCTAGAATTTCTTCTCAATTTCCTTTCCAACTTAAGTTATGGCAGCACTCACTAAAACAAATCAAATATGCCTCTTCCCTACCTAAAACAATCATCACTTGCCATTGCACTCAAAATCAAATCTAACTTCCTCGCCAGAGCCTCCCAGGTCAGACGCCGCAGCCTGGTCCCCACCTGACCCCTGAGCACAGTTCCAGCTGCTTATGGGTCTCTCCTGAGGTCCCCTCTCTCCATCAGACTCCAGTTCAATCGCTTTCTATAAGACTTCACTGTTTTATTTTGTCCCTAGTACTCACTGTTGCCAAAGGTGTTCAAAGCAGTTAGAACAGTGACTGAAAGTATAAGCTTAAGGGCCACACTGCCTCTCTATTGTGTGACAACAGACCTGTACTTCACTTTTCTCATTAAAAACTTCTTTAAAAACACATTGATGATTTTAACCATGAGTAAGTGTATCACTCAGTGTTAAATATCTTCACATTGCTGAGCAACAGATCTCCAGCACTTGCTCATCTTGCAAAACTGAAACTCTGCACTCACTGTTTGAACAGCAGCTCTCCAGTCCCCCACCCAGCCTCTGGCGACCACCATTCTACTTGTGTTTCTCTGCATTTGACTACTTTGTGATTGATTCATTTCATTTGTCCTCAACATTCATCCACGCTGTAACCAGAGACGTAGTTTCCTTCTTTTTTAAGGTTAAATCCCATCCTGTGTTATACATTACATTTTCTTTATCCAGTCATCTGTGGGTGGACATTTGGGATGCCTCCATCTCTTGGCTATTGTAAATAATGCTGCGGTGAACATGAGTGTCCAAACATCTGTTTGAGTCTGTTTTCAATTCCCTTGGATATAGACCCAGAAATGGAAGTGCTGGATCATATGGCTATTCTATTTTTAATTTTTTGAAGAATCACCATACTATTTTACAGAACAGCTGCACCATTTTAAATTTCCAACAACAGTGCACAAGGGTTCCAATTTCTCCACACACTTTTATCATTTAGTAGGGATGATAATATTAACTATTTTATCAGTTTGGTCCAAAGAAACACCATGTGCTAATGTTATCATCATCTCTGATTCACTGTTTAGATTTTGTCTCCTGCTGTGAGAAGGACAGGGTTCTTGCCTATCAGGTTCATCACTAAATTCCCAGCATTGAGAACTCTGATGAGCACATAGTAGGTGCTCAAAGATATTTGCTGAATTATAAGAGTACTCAGAACAGAATCTTCACAAAAGATGCTCCAGGGAGAAGAGATATCTGATTATTTGTTTGTTTATTCTTTGCAATTGAAGAGCTCTTTCATGTATTTTTATGGTCTTCATGGATTTCTGAAAATATGTCCCAGCATTGTCTATTGTCAAGGAGTATAAAAACAAGAAGAGGGAAAAGCTGGTTTCAATAAGAACTCCTCAATGTGGAGTCAAATAATTTTAAAGTCAAGGATTCTCATGACATTTTAGAGCCAGGCATTCTAAGATCTACAAAACAAGGAGGCTGGCTGCCTGCTCCCACTCTGCAGTACAGTACAGCCTCATCCCAGTGAGGGGCCCGCACCTGTTTGCTACTGTCTTTAATTAGCCACTGAAAAAAATAGTTAATCTCCTTGTCCCTCCTTGCCTGGGGGCTGAGAAGCCCTGGTCTAAGGAGGTCTCATCGCTGTGTTCTGCTCTCTGGGGCAGTAAGTGTAGTCATTCTAGTTGGCTCTTCTCGATTCCTTAGTACAGGGTTCCACCCAAGGAGAAGACAAATATTGTTACCTACAAGCCAGCAAAGTGAGAACATCTCACTGTGGCCCAACACTAAGGAGAAATCCTGCTTCTCAGAAACCCAGTTCCACCCATCAGTTTCACAGCTGCATAGCTGTGGAGCTGCAGGGGCTGGGAGCTGCTCTTTGCAGCCTTTCAGGAAGGATTGCGGGACGCAAGGAGGGAATCAGAGTGGCACATTCCCCTCACCTTGCAGTGGTGACTGGAACTTCTTAGAAGGTAGGTATTTTGATTCTAAGTTTTCAGAGAGCCCACAGTGGATCACATAAATAAGAAAAAATAAATCAAAGGAATAAAGTGTACTGATATTTGTAACTCTGAAATGCCTAAAATGAAAGATGGATTGAGGAGTAAGTGGATACTTTTGTGATCAAGTGCACACAGTAAAAGGTTGGTGGTAGAATCTAGAAGGTGGGTTTATGTGTAATCACTGTATAATTCTTCAGCTTTTCTGTAACCTTGAAAATTATAATAAAGTGTTGAAAATTTGAATCATAAATGTTAAAAAGCCTCACGACTAGAGAACTCTACAGATCCCTAATTATTTTAATGATATTCTCCCATCTATATAAGGAATGCTTTATAAAATGTTTTTACTTTCTCCTCAAATATCACTAATTAATATGGCTAAATAATGTGGCTCTTCAAAATCATACAAACCGGTGAGATCTTCAAGAGAAGTATGTATTTTAGGCCCTGAAATTCCCCTATGGAAGCTGGTACCTAACACGAGGGGCACAGTCCCCCTGGATACTACAGCCAGAAGTGACCTTAAAACTAAACAAATGAGCATGCCCTAAAGAAATCATAGAAAAAAATATTAGCAAGTATTGATCAAGGATATCCTACTAGTTCAAGAAACAAGTAGAACCTACAAGACCTATTGTTTCCATCTTATCTAACTTGAAGGATGCACAAGACTGACAAAATTTCTCACAGTAATATAAAACCACTACTCATGAAACTGGCTTAAGCCTAATATAGGTCAATGTTAACATTCACTCTGTGAAAGACTGTGCTGCACTACTAGCACAGGAGAGGGGCTGCCACGTCACACTATCAGTGCAGAGGCTGGTAGATTTCCTTGTCTTGATTTTGATGCGCATTGGACAAAAGAGTAAGGTTCTAAAAAAAAAAAAGAACACTTATTTAAAGAAACCCACCCTACACGAAACTACTGAGTTACTATGCATGTCAAGACCATGTGATGGGAATCTCCCCTTTTCCTTTGAGGGGAATTATATCTGTTACTTCTCAAGTATCTTGAAAGAATAATGATAGGATTTCAGAGCACTACTTCCCAATATGGGACACCTGAGTCAACAAAGAAAACCCCAAAGGGATGTATATGGCCAAAAAGGCCTTGGCTATTCCTTGAATTCTAGAAAGCAAAGAGCACAGAATCTCAGTAGTTGAAAGGGGAACTTGAGCGTTGAAGGGAGTTCTGAGAAATTCTCTGAAACAAATGAGGACAAAGAGAACAGGCTGAAAAGGTATTTTTTTTAAATGGCTGAACACATCCCCCAAAACAAATTTATAACTTCAAGAAGCTAAGCAAATTTCAAACAGGATAAGCCCAGAGATTTATATCAAGACACATGGTATTTATGATTGTGAAGGGGGAAAAAAAATCAGCCCCAAAATGACACTTGACTACAGGACAATCCAAGTAAGAAATTCAACAACAAAAAAATAATCCAATTAGAAAACGCGTAAAACAGGGCCTTCCTGGTGGCGCAAGGGATTAAATCTCAGTACTGTGAAGCTATCAGTAGCCACTGCAGCACGAGCTCGATCCCTGGCCAGGGAGCTGACCCACACAGCACAGCAGACCTCTCCTGTCTCACCTGCTGCTCCCCTCAGCAGTGTATTTCAGCAGGTCCGTTATTCTGTTCCCCACTGAGTCTCTGGTGAATCTTCTCACCCCTCCCTACCCCCAGCACCTCTGGCCTACACTCCAGCTCTTGTATGCATAAATAAAATAAATCTTAAAAAAAAAAAAAAAAAGTGCCTCCCCAGTGGTGCAGTGGGTTGAGCACAGTGCTGTGAAGCTGTCCATAGCCTCTACCGCACTGGTTCGATTCCCGGCCAGCAAGGGAGATTCCCACATGGTGCAGCAGATCTCTCCTGTCTCACCCGCTGCTCCCCTCAGCATTGTATTTCAGTCAGTCTGCCTGTTCTGTTCTCCGCTCTGTCTCTGGTGAATCCTCTCACCCTCTGTACCTCTGGCCTGTACCCCAGCTTTTCTATAAAAATAAATAAATCTTTAAAAAAAAGATTTAAAAAAAAAAAGATATGGGTAAAATGCATGCAGAAACATTTCAGTGAAGATGTACAGATGGCAAATTAGTACATGAAAAGACAGTCAACATAGCCAATCGTTCAATTAAGACCACAATGAGCTTCCACTACCTATTTATGAAAACAGGTAAAATAAAGAACTGCACCAATACCCAAGACTAGTGAGGTCACAGAGACTCCACACCTGCCACCCACTGTCGTGGGAATGTAAAATGGTGTAATCTTCTGGAAACAGTTCAGTGGTTACTTACGATGACCCAGAAATTATCCCAGATATTTATCCTAGAGAAATAAAAACTTATATCCACACAAAAACCTGAACACAAATGTTCTTAGAAGTTTTCTGAGAGCAGACAGAAACTACAACCAAATAATAGTTTCTGTCCATTTAATGAACGATTACTTAGCCATAAAATTACTTAGCTCTACTGCCCACCCATAACTACCAGGTGCCTCTGTTTCTCCTTTTCCTAATCAACCTGGCCTTTTAAAATATGAAAAAAAAAAATGAACTATTGATACAGACAACTTGGATGGACCTTCAGGGCATTAGTCTGAGTAGAAAAACAGCCAATCTCAAGAGGTTACATACTGTATGGTTTTATTTATATAACATCTGGAAATGACAAAACTGTAGAGGTGGAAACAGGTTAGTCACTGCCTGGGGTGAAGGACAGCTGTGGGAGGACAAGTGTATCCTGACCCAGCCGAAGCAGCCAGGGAGATCAAGACCTCGTGACAGAGCCATCCTGTCTCTTGACTGCAGCAGTAGTCACAGGAATCTACATAAGTGATAAGATGACACGAACTATACACATTGTACCAATTTCCTGATTGTGACACTATTACAATCACAGATATAATCGAGAGGAAACTCGTGAAGGGCAAAGTGAGACATCTCTGGATGCTATCTTCACATCGCTCTGTGCATCTATAATTAGTCCAAAATTTGAAGTTAAAAAAAATCTTACATTATGTAAGGAGAAAACCAGGTGCTTTCTAAACCCCGATAACTGCACAGAAGGGATTATTACACCCGCGATCTCCTGTTATACCCACTGAATGGACCTGTGAGCCATCCAAGGGAAAACTGTTATACCCCTGATCTCCTCAGACACCCAGTTATATGGAACCCAGGAGTCACTCCAGGGAAAACTGGCAGGGGTTGGCTGGGGATAGGAGGATGAGCCCCGAGCTCGGGATCAAAGACTACAGTCTTCATCACCGCCTCTAGATGGAAAGGGATCAGTCAGGGAACAGATGAAACACCAGCAGGCTTTCAAAGACAGAATCGTGAAGGCCAGCCTCACTGAGAGAACACCAGGGCTTGCTCATTCTAAGAACACGCTGCCACTCAGGAACAAGGAGGTAATGCCTACTCGACTCTGCCACACAAGGCAAGCACCTGTCCTCGTCTATTTCCCTCTCGTAGTGATGACAGCACTGACCTGGGACAGGATCCATTCACGTTTTGACATTTAGGCACACGTTACAATGAAGTACTGACTCTTAAACAGAACCAATTCGTTATGTATTATACTATATTAATTCATAACAAAGACATGTCCCATATGTTCAGGTGATGGGTCTTCTTTACCTGACGGCACAATATGACAAAAGAATGTTTTAAGAAGTAGTTGCAGGGCCTCCCCGGTGGCGCAGCGGTTGAGCGCTGGGTTGCGAAGCTGCCCGCGGCCTCTGAGGCGCCGGTTCGATCCCCAGCTGCTCCCCGGCCACCGGCGGAGGATCCCACATGGCGCGCAGACCTCTCCTGCCGCCCGCTGCTCCCCTCAGCAGTGTACTTCGGTCCTTCTGCCTGCTCTGCTCCCCGCTCTGGCTCTGGTGAATTCTCTCACCCTCCCGCGCTTCTGACTGTACCCAGTGCATGTATAAACAAAAAACAAACAAACAAACAAAATAAATAAATAAAACATGCCTCTATAAAAAAAAAAAATAAAAAAAGATTTAAAAAAAAAAAAAAGAAGTAGTTGCATGCAACACTCTCGTTGGCCCATTCATAAGTCACTAAATCAGAAATTAAATTTAATATGAAACACTGATAGGCAAGTTATTTCCTCCACCATTTAAGTAAGTCAAAGGGAATAAGGACATTTTACTTCATTTCGATGGAAATTAGGTACTTGCACACAATATAATTCTCCAGAATTGCAAGTACAGGTGATATGTGTAACTGCAGCAGGATGTCGTTCTCATTGATTCACAGCTCCACCCTGTTCACTTTTATATTCCTTTGGCACTAAAAGCAAAAATGTCTGTTTGTGCAGAAAAAGCAAATGAGAAGGAAAGGAAAAGAAAAAGCAGCTACAACCTCCTCACACAGAGAACCACAGCTAACCTTCAGATTCAGTCCTCCCAGACACACACACATATTCACATACAGACACAAAAGAAAAGTCTGAACATTTTTTTTAATGGCACGATACTCATGATATTAAACTTGATGCTGCAGGTAGCCTTGATGCTGGGTCCAGGATGCATAATGTGGTGTGGCCCATTTTTAGTGGCACTTATTGTAATTAGCATATCACTCTCTCACTTCTCTTAACCATACAAACATACACTTTATAAAAATCTCCATTTTGGGCCTCCTCTGGTGGCTCAGTGGTTGAGTGCTGGGCTTCGAAGCTGCCCGCAGCCTCTGCAGCGCCAGTTCGATCCCCAGCAGCTGGGCGAGGGTACCACGTGGAGTGCAGACCTCTCCTGCCGCCTGCTGCTCCCCTCAGCAGTGTACTTCATCAGTCTGCCTATTCTGCTCTCTGCTCTGGCTCTGGTGAATTCTCTCACCCTCCTGCGCTTCTGACTGTACCCAGTGCTTGTATAAATAAATAAATAAATAAAGCTTTAAAAAAAACTCCATTTTTTCTTATCTTATTTTAAGCACTTACTCCCAAAAGGAAAAGGCTGCACTCAATAGTGCAGAATTTATCTACATAGCAAGATCTAAGAGAAAGAATGACCAGCTTTATATAGCCACTTAATTTCAAATGCCTATTTTAACCAGATTTTCAAGTCCTCTATAATACTCAGTTTATGAAAACCAAAGTGTGTTCCTATCGTTTTTACAAATACCCTAATATCAGGGAGTGAAGAGTCAGTATTGCATCAGGTAAAGGTGGGCATCTTTCAGTATGCAGACGTTCACGGCCTGTACTTCAATTCTTTTACTCCTCCAAGATCTTGCTGCCAAAGCCACAGACTCTTCTGACTTTAATTTTTCTCTTCATTACCAGCGCCTTTCCATCAATCTATGAACATGCTGCAATCCCTTCCACCCCATCCTCTGAGCCCACACTCCTACAGAGGTATCACACCACCTCTTTCTCCTCTTAAACACTACTGGGAAGAGCAGTCTGTACTAGCACGCTGCTTAAAGTCAGATAATCTGAATACTACCAATGAGCTGAGTCAGAAGGTGTGTATTACTCTAAGGAGAGCAATAGTATGATACTGGTACAAAAACAGTTTAAAAAGATCAGTGGGACAGAATATAGAGCCTAAACACAGAACCATATAAAAGTCACTTAAAAGGACAGTCCCTTCAAAAAATGGTGTTGGGATAATTGGACAATCCATATGCATAAGAATGAAGCTGAACCCCAATATTTCATACTGCCTACAAAAATTAACTCCAAGTGGATCAATGAGCTGAAAGTACATGTGCTAAAATCATAAAACTCTTGGAGGAAAACATAGGGGTAACTTTATGACTCAGGATTTAGTGGTACATTTTTTAGACATGACACCAAAGCATAAGCAAAAAAAAAGATCAACTGGACTTCATCAAAATTTTAAACTTTTGTACAAAGGACATTGTCAAGAAACTAAAAGGACAACCTACGGAGTGGGAGAAAATATTTGCAAATCATATCTGATAAGAGCCTAGTTATTTAAAATACATAAAGAACTCTTACAACATCCCAATTTTAAAAATTCAAAGGATTAAATAGACATTTCTCAAAAAAAAGACAAATTGCCAACAGGCACATGAAGAAATGCTCAACATCATTAGTCAGTAGTAAATGCAAAGCAAAACCGCAGCAAATCATGCCTCATGCCAACTAGGTTGGCTTTTTTTTTTTGTTTTTTTTTTTAAATACGAACAAGAAGTAACAAGAATGTGAAGATATTGGAACCTTCATACATTGCTGGTAGGTAGGAACAGAGAATGATTCATTTGTTCTGGAAAAGTTTAGCGGTTTCTCAAAAAGTTAAATGTAGAAATCCTATAGAATCTAGTGATCCTTCTCGGTATAAACCCAAGAGAACTGAAAACAGGTATTCAAACAAACACTTGTACATGAACGTTCACAGTAGCACTATTTATAACAGCCCAAAGGTGGAAACAACCCTATGTCCATCAACAGATAAACAGGTTGCAGTATAGCACAGCCATACAATGAAATAATATTCAGGGAGGGGGGGGAAGAATTACTGATACCTACTACAGTGCAGATGAACCTTGCAATGCTTGAAAAAAAAAAAAAAAAAGAGCCCTGTATAATTTCATTTATGTTCAACGTCCAGGAGAGGCAAATCTACAGAGACATAAGAAGAGGAGCTGGGCTTGGTGTAAGAACTGACTTTAAAGAGGAATGAGGGATCTTGCCGGGGAGATGAAAACATCCTAAAATAGACTGGGTGATGGTTGCACAACTCTGTAAATCTAAAGCATATTGAAGTGCACACTTCAAATGGGTGAATTTTATGGTATATAAATTATACCTCAATAAAGCTTTAGGAGAACTAAGATCTGGGTCGTCTTTCTGTCTGGGAATCCTGGCGTCTGGATCCCGGGCTCCCTACTCTGGCACCATGTGTGGCACACAAACGACGGGTCCCAAAACAGATTCTAAACCAAGAGTCAGCCTGCTGCACAGTGATCCAAATGGCTGCTGTTAAGAAGGCCCCGATTATAAGGGGAAAAGTCAAGACGATAGTAGTTATGTCCAGCAAGATGGGTGCCCGTTCACTACAGCACAGTCCCTGAGGTGTGCATACACAGTGCTCTGGGTGAAGGGTCAGGTTATGGGTAAACACTGTCCAGACAGAGCCTATATTACTATGAAGCTTGCAAAAATTGAAAGTGGAGGCAGTTTATACTTAATTTTTTAAGACTAATAACCAGGTAATTTTGCCTCTAAAGAAAGAAAAACTGATTTAAAATATTCATCACTAGGTGGCCCAGAACACCAACCTAGCCACTCACCTGGCTAACGTGACCCCGGGCAACAAGGGTGAGCTTTAAAAAGGGGGAGTGGGGATGTCTCTATGATTGGCATATGCTTTAAGCTGCAAGACAGGACAGAGTTCCACATACAGATCCAGAGTCATCCCTCTTTTACACCCCATATCTGCCACACCTCCACATGACATGCCCAATAATCTTGCCTGGAACACAGCCCAGGTACTTCCTCATTCTTAGCCGGGAAGCCTGTCTTTAGCAGATTGGATACAGCTGTACAACATCTGGCATTCCACTCCCCATTCACAAACATTTAAAAGGTAGATCACTTGAGGAATTTAATGTTGAATGGGGGTAGGGAAACAGGAGAATGCTATTTTCGGGTAAAGCACACAAATCAGGGTGGAATCCTTGTGGTTTTTATTCCACAGTCCAGGAAGGAAGGTGAAGTCAGCAGTCTGGGTTGAAAAGCCCACTTAGAGATTCTTCCAGCTATTCCATGGCGAAGATGCCATGAGCCTGTCTGTCATCTCTTGAAATTTCAGCTTTGTCATCAGGTTTTGGAAAGCAATTCCAAACTCTAGTGCTCAGTCGGGATCCCAAAGCAACAGGCCATTTAAAGTTTTCAAGAGCTTGACAGTCCCCACACAGAACTGGGCATGGAAGGCTGGCAAGTTAAATCCCAACACTAGCTCAAGAGGGCAGGCCGGGCACACGGTCCCTCCCTCTTGTCTAAACCCATGAAATAACAGGAGAGGCTTTTTAAAAAGGAATCATTAACAGCCTAGAAATGCTGAAATCGCAACAAAAGTTAAAAAAAGAATGCAGACAGAAGCAGATCGAAGGAAAATCCAGGAAAAACACATGCAATAACACTGTACCAAGTTAAAGGAGTTCGATGCCTCAAGTAGTGCATAGAATATGTGCAGATGGTTTTTGTTTTTTTTTTTTAAGTCAAACAGCACAGAAAAGCTCATAATGAAAAACATATGGCCATCTCAGTAGACGGAAAAAATAGCATTTGATAAAATTCAATAGCCCTTCCTGATTTAAAAAAAAAAATGCAGTAAACTAAGAATAGTCAATTTCTTAACCTAAGTGAAGGACCTCTGGCAGAATCCTACAACAAACATCAGTCTTGGAAGCAGTCCCATAAGGACAGGACCTATATGGGCATGCCACCGTTGCCGTTGATGCTCGACACAAAAGGCCTGGCATTTTCTGAGGCTGGAAAAACTTCAGTGGGGGCTCTGGCCAGAAAACCAAAAGGAAGCATTAAATCTAAGCTTTCGACAACTAGCAGAGTTGCATTTCTCCACCCAAACGGGCTATCCAATTCTTTGTATAATTTCCAAGTCCATGATCACCTCATAAACCTTATTGAAAATGCTCCTGAATATGTTATGATTCTTCAAGCAGAAAATTCCACAATGATCTTGCTGCATCTCAGTGGAATCAGGGTGTCCAAGTTCCAACTTTCTGGAGCATTCTTTCAGAGCCTCTGACCTTTGTGTTGGATATTTCTTTAATCATGAATAGGTGGTAAGTGAACAGGATTCTACCAGCGAGAGCATGGCTTGAGGTTCATTTTGTCTCAGGTTCCACCATTTAAGAAATTATTTGTGGGCCTCCCTGGTGGCGCAAGGGGTTAAGATCAACCTATGAAGCAGTCCGCAGCCACTGCAGCATGAGTTCAATCCCCAGTAAGGGAGCTACCCACATGGTGCAGCAGACCTCTCCTGACTCGCACACTGGACCCTCAGCAGTGTATTTCAGTCATTCCACCTGTTCTGTTCCCCACCCTGTCTCTGGTGAATCCTCTCACCCCCCACAACTCTGTCCTATAACCCAATTCTTGCATGTATAAATAAATAAATCTTTAAAAAAAAGGACTTATTTGTTAACATGGAAATGTGAGGCTTTCTCTTATTTAATTTCCTTGTATTTAAGGGCTTGGCTCTGCTGAACCAAGGCTCACAGAAGGATGGCCAGAGAAACAATTTTCTTGCATGCACTGTACTACATTATCTTGATCACTACTGATCATCTTCTTCCTCAAAGAAAATGGAGTGTCCCTTTATAAAATAAAATATTAAAAAAAAAGAAAATGGAGTGTCCCTGGTGTGGAGACATTTCCATTTTCACACACATTTGCATTAAAGCTCCTATTTTGTTCTTGGGACAGAAGAACATATTTAACATGCCCTCTAGCCAGGCTCTGTTCAAAATACTTAGCTCCAAATATGGAGTATTTGGGGGGGGGGTGTAGGGAGGGGCTGGAAAGAAGTCTTTGTGAGGAAAGAATCAAATTCTCCAGTTGTGTGGGAGGGCAGGATTCAGGGGTCAGGCCACACTGAAAGAACCAGGCTGGTAGCAAAGAGGCTCCCCCCAGATGACCTTAAACATCAAAAATGAACAGCTTTACAGCAAGTAGAAGAGGCAGAAGGATTTCTTATCTGCATCCAAACCATGCTCAACTTTAACATTTAGCTTCTGGAAACCAGGACTGCCTCCCCGTCGGAGTGGCGTCCTCCCACGCCCCAGCCAGCCCTCCCAGTGTCCACGTCCACAGGCGGAGTCCCTCATACCCCAAGACACTGTGTTTTTAAGAAAGTGAGCTCCCTCCCCCCCCATTTTCAGAGGAGAGGCCCTCTGTCCATGTTGTCTTATCTTCTTCTTTTCCCTTATCCCTGTGATGAGAAAACGGATGTACTTTTATTAGACATTTTTATTGGTAATCAGTGAATTATTGAGGCCCCTGATTCTCAGGCTCCCGGCGTGCATGCAAACAGGATACAGACAGCCACTGTGAGCACGTTGTAGGAGTTCAGGACAGCAGATGTTTCACAGCTGTCCAGCAACACAACAGAGACATGGAAGGCAAAACCTGAATTAGCCCAAGAAAGTGTGGAGTAAACGCCAAGGAGGAAATACACAAGGATTACCAAAGGTAGCCAAGGCTCCAGATGGCCCTCTGACTTGCTCTGTGCATCTGCTGCCGACTACAGCCAAATAAATGAAAAGTTACTTCATCATTTTAAAGGTGTTTAAAAGTGATAAAACATTTTACTTCTAGATTTAAAAACAGTGCGTCTCCCTCCTTTCAGGCGCATTCATACCTTGAGTGAGGTTAACAGAACCGAGAGAGCCATAAGTTGTATGCAAGTCATTTAAACAGCTAAGTCTCAGTTTCCTTGACTGGCCAGTGGGGTTATCACAAGGACTGTCATGAGAATCATGACTGAGCTAATAACCCAACCACAAAGGGTTGAGCCAACATCTGCACATGAGTAGGAGTAAGTCAAGCACTGGCATCACTGCTGTGAGGCTATGTTACTATTACTATTCTTCACCTAGAAACTTACAAAGAGCTTCTCCTTAAAGTGCAGCCTCAGGCACCTAAAGCTACCTATTCCCTTCCTACTAATGGGGGTGTGGGGCAGGAGGGAAATTTCTGGTGTTTTTTTGATCAATGACAAGCATCAAATGACTAAAGCCAACTCAAAAGAGACAGACCTAGTCAAAAATAGAAACCTGGAATCCCAATTTGCATTCTACCTTATTAGACACCAGATTCAAGGAACCTTCTGTGTCCCAGAGGGCTGAAACTATAATTTGAAGAATGTTCATCATAGTGCAATTTACAAGGAAAAAAAAAAACAAAAAAACGATGAACCTAAGCATTCCGGGTAGGAGACAAAGTGTGCACTCACACATGCCACGGACCTCCCTGAGACCAGGTGGCTCCCAGTGACACCAGTGGAAAGAGCCGAGTACAAACCGTAAGTACACACAATCCATTTGTGTTTTGAAAATATATATTTGATTCACAGAAAAGCCAAGTTATAGAAATGAAAACTGGCAATCGAGGTGATTTTTATTCTCTTTGTAATGTTACGATAATGTTGAGGAGGTTATACTTTTACAATCAGGACAAAAAAACAAAAATGCTATTTTCCATCTGGAAATAGTAAGTTGCTTGGTGGTTTAGCAGGGAATGTGAGGCAGACTACTGTTCCACAGAGCTTGCACGGTGAGAATCAAGGCCTTTCCCCCTCTCAACCGTACCAACCACACCTTGGACTTTTATTCATTCATCAAACATCACTGAACCCCTGCTCAGTAGTGGGCACTGTGCCTGCATCAGGGAGGGCCCTGCTGGGTGCACAAAGCACAAGGCCCCCACCCAATGTACATTTCTGTCCAGTAGGGAGAGCCAGCTTTCCCACACTTGGCTGTCTTTGATTAAGACAACATCGTTTTGTTGTAACTCTGCAGAGAAACTGAGATGACGTTATTCCCGGACCTGGTGTGGTTATATGTTGTTTGGCTTCAAGGTTCAGTTTCCAAGAACCTATTGACATTAAGGGAGGACTCAATGTAATCTCAAAACACAGGTAAATTCTATGAGGGAAAGGAGACCAACGGAAAATTTAGCTTGAAGGTTAGGCCAGTCTGAGGAGCAAAGCAGAGTAGGTTTTAGCCAGATGAAGAGCAAGAAGGGAACAGATCCAGCGCAGGCTCAAAGGGCCCTGCAGAAGTGGAGCTCACACAGCACTACTCCAGGAGGTAAGGCGAGTGCCTCCCAATAAGCCCCCCAAGATGCGCTCCCCACCTGAGGCCTCTGTGGGCCCAGAGGCTGACTTGTCTAGACACCCAGAGCAGGTCCGCCTCCCAGGCATTCATGTACATGGATCACACTCAAGAAGTCATTTTTAAATCAGCATGCCCATTCATCAGCTCAACAGGTAAGAAATACAATTGCCAAACCACATTTTCTCAATACTTTTTTTAAAAAAGATTTATTTATTTATGCATACAAGAGCTGGGGTACAGGCCAGACATGTGGAGGGTGAGAAGATTCACCAAAGACAGAGTGGGGAACGAAACAGGCAGACCGACTGAAATACACTGCTGAGGGGAGCAGCGGGCGAGACAGGAGAGGTCTGCATCGCCATGCGGGTTGCTCCCTGGCCAGCTGGGGATCGAACTCATGCTGCAGAGGCCGCGGATTGCCTCACAGTGCAGTGCTTAACCCCCTGTGCCACCCGGGGGTGGAGCCCACAATACTAACTTATCAATTCAGAGATAAATATAAACCTATCACAGGTTTTAGCATGTGAGAAATTGACATGATCATGACTGTCTCCCAAGTGTGGGACCCATTTATTACTGGAAAACTGCTGGGTGGTGTGTCAAACCCTGAGGAGTTCTGCTGGTTGTTTTGTAACAGGGTGGTCCCCAGGAAAGGGGGAGGTTCCAGGTTTCCTGCCCCACCCAAAAGGAGGGTGGAGCTGAGAAGGGAGAGAAGAAGCTGCAGAGGAGACTGAGGAAGGAAGGAAGCAGGATGAAGAGACAGAAGGAGACCTGGAGGAGGCACATGGAGCAGTGACATGTGAAGAAACTGCGCTTGCCTTTTGGTCGTGGACTGGGTGACACAGATGTGGGTAAGAGACCCGTGGGGAGCTGACAATCGCAGGTTTTGTCTTGATTTTGATTTTGCTTTTTTCCTTCCAGACTTGTCTGGTTGTTTGTGATCCTTTTCTGTGGATCCCCACTGGAAGATGCTTTAGACTTGTGGCAGGCTTTGGGGCCTTGTTCTGGGCCAATCCTGCTTGGGTGGACTTTTACCCATGAGGGGACAGGTAACTTTGGGTGCTCGATTTAGAAACTATATTCTTTGCCTTTCCTGTATTGTTTCCTAATTGTATTAAAGTTCCTTCCCATTAAAGTCTCATATGTTTTGTGTTGATGCGGCGGATGGCAGAACCTATTTAGAGCAGGCAGGTTTGCGGGGTCTAGGCTGGCCCTCTCCCTGTAACAGTTTAAGGGCATCAGGACCTGACCCGACACCTAGGCTCAGCCTGAGGACACCACATGCATAGAGTTCACTGCCCATGCCTGCTGTGTTCATCTTCACATTCCCCTGGGGCCCCCAAAAGCCGAGCACAGAGGTTACCAGCCCTGTCTCTACCTCTGGGCGGGGCCCATCAGCTGACACCCCTCCCACCAGACCATCCTGTCCCTGCCTCTGTGCACTGGTCAGGCAACCACCACCCACCTCCTTCCATCTTGGTTTTACTGTGCCGGCTTTACAGCCTCTAGCCCTAAGATGAGAATCAATTTCCCCCATTCACAAAGGCTTTGAGGAGACCTTACTGTAGTCCTGAAAAACTTGACAAGCCCATCTTCCAGATTCTCTAATACTAACGTTCTTCTCTGACAACCTGGGATGACCTGCCTGCTCTGCTCTCTTGCCCCCACCTACACCCCAGACTTAAACCTCTCTCCTGGTCTCTCCACACCCTCAAGGCTTTACTTCCCTCCTTATCAGTGCAAAGATGCCCTTTCCCCAATGCCTTCCTTCCCACTGTAGTCTGATCCTGATAAACTCAACACCCTCTACTTCATCCCAGACATAAACATAGCTCTGGTTATCACTAAAACCATCCAGGAGGCAAGTGAGCTCTCCCACTGAGGGCATCCAAGCACCAGCTTCAGAAAGGCCTTGGAGTGACAGCTGCAAGAGGAATGGAAGCACCAAGACAAAGTACCTCCGGCTGGGGCTGCTAGGTTGGGGGACAGGAGGGTTAGGTTCCCCACAAGCCCTTTACCCAACCTCTACTGGTGCTCCTGCTCCTATTTATTCCTTTCCCACCTGCTAGTTCCTGCTCCAGCCCAGGCCACCAGGAGCTGGGACTGTAGAACCTCATGGCCAGTTCTGACAGGTCACCTGCCGTCACAGAAGAAAAGAGCCCCGTGCTTGCCTGCCCTGAGCACCCAGTGCTGAGCCTGCTGCGGAGATGCTTGGGCTCTGACCAAAGGAGAAAGACAGAGAAATGGGCAATTTAAGAATCAACGTGCCGTTGCCCGTAAACACAAGGGCCCAGTGGGTGACCCAAAACAGACTGTGCGTGTGGCTTGGCTGGCAGAGCTGTGGTTCTGAACCCCAATTTCCTTTGGTTGTGGTCAGTTTTCTGGGACTGGCTCTGTAGACATCCCTTAAGGTTTTGGAACTTCCCCTATATCTTCTCAATGTTTTTCTTACATACTTAAATTAGCTAATCACTTTCTGTGGCTTGCAACCCAAAATCCTGACTGGTGTGTCTGTTTTCAGGGAGTGGCCTGTCAGAGCACCACCTTTTGGTCACTTGAAACTAGTCTCCCCTTAAATCTACTCTACCTTCTCCAATCCATTCCAGCTCAGTCCCTTAGCATCCTAGGACTCCTCCTTCCTTCCAAGCTTCTTAAATACAGCTGCACCCTAAAATTTGCTCCTCAGTCATCCCCTTCCTCAGTCCACCCGCTTGGGTATCTCAAAGTTTTTACGTCAATCATCCCCTCTGCATCAGCCACTCCAGGATATTCTCTTGCTTGCCAGATATCTTCACTGGGAGCTCCTGCAAATAAACTTCAACATATCCCCAAAGCCTAACTTGTTATCTTGTCCTCTACTACACATTGTTTCTCTTATTCTCTGCCTTGATTTGTCTTTGTTATGTATCAAGTTAGACAAGCTTTAAGCTGCCTTTGACCTACATCTAAGATAATACCAAATCCTGCCAATTCTACCTCAGTAACAAGTTTTTGTTTCCCTTTAAGATAGTAAATCTGTCTGTTCATCTAAAGTCCCGGCTTCTGCTATATTTCAAGATCTTATCGTCCATTCAACTTTACCCTACAGTTATCTTTCTACATCACAGAGCTGATCAGGCCACCTCCCTGCTCACACAGCCCTCTGTAGTAACCGTTCCTCTGTGTGGCGGAGGCTCAGTGAGACAGACCTCATATGGCTAGGAGATCAATGGAGATCTGTTACCAACGGGAGCGCTGACAGCTGGCCGTCTCTTAGGCATGAAAATATCAGGCAAGTAGGCACTCACTGCCAACAGGTGTCTACTGGGTTTCTGACCAAGGTTTGCCTTCCCCAAAATTAAAAACCACTGGTCTATCTGCATCTGAGCCCAGGAGCCTCCTAGAGGAAAAGGAACGAGGCCATGATTCCTTCCTATCAGAAAGTCCCAATGCAACCTGATGCACTGGTGTCCCCAACTGTCAATGATGCCCAATGCCACAAAAAGAATGTCACCATTTGAGAAGGCGACTCAGGCTCTACACCAAGGCCTGGATGCTCTTAGAGAGTGATCATTTCCACACAATTTGTTCCTAGACTGAAAGCTCCTGGAGACTGACAGGCCAAGCAGCTAAGCTTAGGGAAGAATAGTTGAGTATGTGAGTGCAAACAAATGAGCTGCAACCCCAGGACATCCTAGTTCTCTTAGCACTGGCTGGAATGATCTCTTGGGCTTAATGAAACTTTTGAGTTCTGTAGGACAAAGCCTAGGTCAAGAAGAAGAATCCTTCAAAGGAGCTAATGGACTTCCTAATAATCGGTAACAGGATGGCTTGGGTGATTGGTTGAGAAAATAAGGGGTTTGACCCAGACTGTAAAGACCATACTGCTATTGATGGTTCTTCCCCATCCACCCTGTGAATGAATGAGAGCCTCTGATGGGTCATTTTAGCGCCTTCTCTAAGGTTTAGTGCCTCACTTCATCTAAGGTTTAGTGCCTCACCTCATCCACCACCAATGCTGAAATGAAAAACAAGACACACATTATCAGTCAGGTAACACAGCAGCTGACAGCATCCTGCGGTTCATTTATATAGTTTCTTCATCTCTGAAAATCAAGTAAATTATAAAGCCACCAAGGAGAAAAACTCCATTCAAGTATGGAGTTTTATGTTCTCTTCTCCACAAATCTAAACTTCCAAAAGAATAAAGTGTCCCATTATTTAAAAAAAACCAACCAACCAAACCAAAAAAAAAAAAATTAAGGAAAAGGAGTGCAGGTCAGTAGATAAAAATCCACCTCTGTTTAAAGAAATTTTGAAATGTTTGTATAGGTTGGGTTGGTTGTTGCTTAAAAATTAAACCAGCCTGGCCAGCCAAGAAAAAAATCACATGTAAATATTCCTCCAAAAACTAAGAGCTTTGGCAAACCTGACTTCCTGGTACTTAGTGGGAAGGAGGGTTGTCAGACCAGTTGGCCGCTTGAATTTTCTTTACTCTAGGATTACATCCAAGGACATAAAGACGGTTTTGGAACCTTAACAAATGACACATGTCTACACAGACAAGGGCTTTAGAAATTCTGGAGAAGATATTAACAGCAAGTAGATATTTCTTATGATTAATTTGCGGCCACCAATCCTCTCACCATGTACTTATATCCATCTGCTACTGAACAAATTTCAAATTGGTTGAAATTTCTGCATTTCCCAATTAATATTCTAGAAAAGAAGGCTCTCTAACGCAAATGAATAAAGCTGTAACTATTCATATGAAAATCAACTTAATGAATGAAGAAGGTGCCTCAAAGGCAATAACCAACAGGCCTATATAGACTTCTGGATTTGGGGGATTTTCTTTTTCTGGGGGGCTGAGGGGATGTGTTTCTTCACTCCCCAGCTCAGAGAAGATTCTCATCAAAGCAGAGGCCTAGTGGTTGAGAAACAGGCCAGGCTCCTGCTCAGAGGAGCTGCAGCAGCACAGGGCTGCACAGAAGCGACCACCGCCTGCCCTTGCCCCTCGGGCTCTAGCTCTTGCGCTCCACAGGCATCTGAGTTCAGGCCACCACCGTGGGCACCTCAGGAACCTGAGACACTAACACATCAGAACTGCACTAGAGTGACCAGCAGACAGACTGGGCTCCACTTCGTTTCTCTACAGAGAAAGTCTCAGAAAACAAATCACATCAATGAAATTAGTTACTAAGAAGCACCCACCTTTCATCTATCTTATTCTCCAATTTCTATTAAAAAAATAGTTTTTATTCCCACAGGAGCTCCTGCCAATTAGAAAGTTCTATTTAAATGTCCAAGCAGTACACAGAAATGTGACTTCCTATAATTATCTTTACTTTCTTCAATGAAAAGGTCAGCCAACTTCCAGGGACGACCAGTGGCAAAACCAAGAGAAGGGGAAGTGAGCTGCGTGCAGCAAAATGCTTTGCTGCGGAGGGTGGGCCTACAAACCACGAGGCCCATTTGCTTAGCCATGCATGTGAGCTGGCTATGGGTGAAGACATCAAGGTTTTCCCTCACTCTAAAATTCTTTTCTCCCAAAAATAACTACAATAGATATTTATTTACAGTAATACATTTGTAGCCCAAATAAGTTCTAAACTGTACATTTAAGGTTTAACCAATTTCCTAAAGAAACTTTAAGGACAGCTGCATCCACAGATTTCTACCTCATGATTATTTCTTTGCCTTTCCTTCTCTCTCTCTTCTTTCCTGAATAATCTCTTTCAGATATGTCTCAAAGGAGAACTTATTCTCCCCAGTAGATATGGATCAAGAAGGTCAGGTCCAGCGCTCTCTTAATGGGAAACATCCTGTCACTATAAAGACTCTGCAAGACTTTTTATGGCTTCTCTTATGTCCCCATTCTCATATATTGTATCATCTAGCACTGACCCCAAGTTTTTGAATCCCACAGCCCTGTGGCACCATCTTGAGCACCCTCCAGCCACTGGCTGGATGCTGCAACAGCTGGCCTGCTCACCTTTTTTGATCAGGGACCTAAAGCATTGCCTACGGGTAAGTCCTGGAGGGGCACTGGCTCAGTCTTAACACTCAGAACATAAGAAAAACACATTTACGTATCTCAGACAACCTTTCTACTTTATCATGTCTCCTGAGAGGCTGGTTATCATTCAAACCTAGGAAAATGATTTCATAACTTGTTCCAACCAGAATATGAATGAACTACTAATATTTTAAGAGTTGGTTGTATTCTTTCTAAATAAGTTGCTTTTTAAGTTCATTTCCATGAAAATCAGAAAAACATAATGAATCTCAGTATCTATTTAAATGCTTTGTTTGTTACCCAAAGAAGCAGTCCTCTGGCTCCCATCAAGCATAATGCCTCCCTTCAGGTAACTGTCTAAGCAATTTCTGCTGAAGGAAATGTTTTATGTTTCTTATATCAGGAACAAAAGAACTAAAGAAAAAAAATAAACACTGGAAGATTAAAGATATGACAGCCAATCAGCAAGATGATGTTCAAGGAAGACTAATGAAAGTCATTTGCTCAGTAAAGAAACACACACTGGAGGGCCTCCCCGGTGGCGCAGCGGTTGAGCGCTGGGTTGCGAAGCTGCCCGCGGCTTCTGCAGCGCCGGTTCAATCCCCGGCTGCTCCCTGGCCACCGGAGGAGGGTCCCACATGGCGCGCAGACCTCTCCTGCCGCCCGCTGCTCCCCTCAGCAGTGTACTTCGGTCCTTCTGCCTGCTCTGCTCCCCACTCTGGCTCTGGTGAATTCTCTCACCCTCCCGCGCTTCTGACTGTACCCAGTGCATGTGTAAACAGAACAAACAAACAAATAAATAAACATGCCTCTAAAAAAAAAATAAATAAAAATAAAAAAGAAACACACACTGGAGTGTAAAGGGAATGACCTCCCGTACAGTGGGCATACTGAGTAAGCAAAGGGAAGTCAAAAAATAAAGCCCTTCAGTGAAACTACCTTTGCAATACTACACGGCAGTCACATGCCTTCACATTAGTCAAAGCCCATGGAATGCACACCACTGAGTGTGAAGCCCTAATGCAAACCATGGGCTTCAGGCAACACTGACCTGTCATTGTGGCGTCACTGACTATAACAAGAGCATCTTGAGGAACGTCCACATCCACGGTGGGTGGGTGGGTGGGTGGAGTTTTGGGGAAGTTTCTGCACTCTCTGTCCACTTACTATGAACGTAAAACTGCTCTAAAAATGTCTATTTAAAAGAAAAATAAAGATGGCCAGTTCTTCCCTCCTGTTGTGCTCTGATATGTGCCTATCACTGCCCACATGTTTCCAAGGCTCCATCTCCAGCTTAGCCTTCTTCCCCACTGCATTTTCCGCCTTAGCAAATATATTTGAAGCCAGTGTCTGAACCACCATCTTTAGTTTAATAACTTACAAATCTGAGGACTCGCCCTGTTAACACTCTTCTGAACTCCAAACCTGCACCTCCATGTGAGAGTGCACTAGCATGTCAAAACAATTATTTTGCAAACAGATCTCATGGATTAATGTAAGTGGACAAGAGAGTAACATCACCAGAATAGAAACTGGAAAGGAGGAGATAAAATGCCAAAGAAATGACCTTGGGGTCCTTCCTGGTGGCACAACCTATGAAGCTATTCACAGCCTCTGCAGCACAAGTTTGATCCCAGAGTTTGCCCAGCCCACCAGGGAGCTGCCTGCATGGTGCAGGAGACCTCTAATGTTTCGCCTGCTACTCCCCTCAGGCAGTTTATTTCAGTCAGTCTGCCTGTCCTGTTGCCCACTCTGTCTCTGGTGAATCCTCTCACCCACCCTCCTACCCCCGCACCTCTGGCCTATACCCCAGTTCTTGTATGCATAAATAAATCTTTAAAAAAAAAAAAAAAAGAAATGACCTTGTAAGTAAAAAATCCATGAGGACCAATTGAAAAGGTAGTGTTTCTAAAAAGAGTAAGATCTGGTAAGCTGGTGAGAATATAAAATACACAGAGATCCTTACTTTTCATAAACCCAAACAGTAAGAAGTTAGATAACAAATGAAAAAAAAAAAAAAAAGCACTTCATTTATGACAGCAATGAAACATCAAGGATCCAGAAACAAATTTAATAATAAACGTACAAAACCTGAATGAGACGAAGGAACACTTTAATAGTCCTGAACAATGGAACAGACTTGAACAAATGAAAAGACACACCATGTTTTTGGACAGAAAGATGCAGCATCAGAAAGATGTTAACCTTTCTAAGGTAATCTATAAATTTAATGGAATCAATTAAAGCAATAGCTGTTTATTTTCTTTTGGTAGACAGGCAGAGCCTAACGGTCATAAAGAAAAACAAGCAAACAAGAATAGTCAGGGAAACTGAAAGGAATAAAAATGGAGAGGAGGGGGCTAAAATGAACCTATATTAAAATACTGTGGCCTCTTAAAGAAAACTGAGAGGTCCTAGTACAAAACAATTATTATTAAGTCCAGAAAGACTCAAATCAGATGGAGATATAATATATGATAAGGGCAGCAAGGTAAACTTTTAATAACTGGGTGTTGGGACAATATGGTCTTTTGGGAAAAAAGTTGTCTGCTTACCTCACACCAGAATAAATTCCAATAGTTGAAAGATTAAATGTAGAAAATGAAACCATAGAAGTACAAGAATAAAACAGAAAACACAGGCCTCAATAATTTTGGAATGGGAAAGTCCTTTCTAAGAATGACTCAAAATTTAGATGCTATGAAAGAAAAAAATTAATACACTTGGCTGAATTAAAAACAACGCAAGATCTTCTACATGGCAGCAAAATATCAAGCAAACAAAAAGTCTTAAGCAAAGTAAAAAGAGAAATGACAAACTGGGAGGTACATCTGCAATCCATGAGAACTAATCCCAACAAAGACCTTGCAGAAGTTGTAAAGACCAACAACCCAGTAGATAATATGAGCACATCATGAGAGAAAAAAAAAAGTAAATGAAAACTAGACCAAGATGCCATTTCTAACCCATCAGGCTGCCCAAATCCAGGTGGCCTGCACACTCTGTTAATGAGGCTGTGGGGGATAGGGCATCTCCCACATCACTGAGTGGAGTTAAAAATAGCAAATGGGTGTGGAGGAAAGTCTGGTAATGTCTACCAACATTTCAAATGCATTTTCCTTTTGGCTCAGGAATCTTGCTTCTGAAAATTTATTCCCAATAAATCTGCAAAAAGAGGCATAATCCTTTTTTATATCAAAATATAATACTAGCATAGATCAAGAGACAAGACAACCCAAGTGTTCATCAATAAGGTAAGGTTAAACCAAACTGGTATAGCCACACAATGGAGTATTATGCAGCTGTTAAAAGTCAGAAAGAGCTCAATGTATCAATACAGGACAACTTCCAAGGAACTAAATGAAAAAGGCAAGATGTAAGAGAAGGCAGGCATGAGAATTTACATTTTTATTGTAATTGTTTAAATAAAATAAACAATGTAAGAATAGATAATAAACCAATAAAATCTCCAAGTACTAGAGAGAATGTGGAGAAAAGAAACCCTATTACACTATTGGTGGGAAGGTGAACTGGTGAAACCATTATGGAAAGCAATTCAGACTTACTTTTAAAAAAAACTAAAAATGGGGCCTCCCCGGTGGCGCAGCGGTTGTGCGCTAGGTTGCGAAGCTGCCTGCAGCCTCCGCGGCGCAGGTTCGATCCCTGGCTGCTCCCCGGCCACCGGAGGAGGGTCCCACATGGCGCGCAGACCTCTCCTGCCGCCCGCTGCTCCCCTCAGCAGTGTACTTCGGTCCTTCTGCCTGCTCTGCTCCCCGTTCTGGCTCTGGTGAATTCTCTCACCCTCCCGCGCTTCTGACTGTACCCAGTGCATGTATAAACAAAACAAACAAACAAATAAATAAAAAAAAAATGCCTCTATAAAAAAAAATTAAAAAAAAATAAAATAACTAAAAATGGAAAAACCATACAACACAGCAAGTGCACTCTTAGGCATCTATCCATAGAATATGAAAACATCAACACAAAAAACCGTTAAGTTCCAGTGTTCACAGCTGCACTGTTCACAATAGCTAGGACATGCAAGCATCATAAATGCCCATCAGTAGATGACATGGATCAAGAAGGTATGTTATAGCCACACTATGGAATACTATTCAGCCGTCAGGAAAAAATAAATGCAGCCATTTTCAACAAAATAGAGGTAGTTTGTGAGAATTATGTGTCATAAAGCAAGTCAGAAAGATAAAAAACAAACATTGGACATTTATACAGCAGAGTATTTGCTACTGTATAATACTTTTAAAAACGAGTGGACATCAATAAACTTCATGAGGGCTCTGAGGTTAAGAGGGAGGAGGGGGCAAAGAGGCAGGCGATAGGAGGGATCGGGGTGGGGAAGTCAATAAAATTATTTCTAGACAGCAGAGCATGGGAAAGAATAGGCTTGTGTGTGCATAGTGTGCATACGTGGACACTAATGCAATCAACACATCTTCCTACAAAGGGAGGGAGGGATGGATCCATAAGGGAGGATGAGTTGGACATCAATTTAGTTTGGATTCAGTGGGATACTTTTATATGACTTTAAGCTACTTCTAATAACAGATTATATAGTTAGCCAAGGCAAAAGCACAGGTGACTACCAGGAACACTCCTGCCCCCAGTCAGTAACTGCCTACCTGAAGAAGTAATGCCTAAGGGTTTGGCCAGAGGTGATAATTTAACATTAGTATGGTTCTCTGTGCCTGCATCAGAAGTCTAAGGAGAAATGTGGTCTCAACTGGATGGATGGCATCACAAAGGAGACTGGAAAATTCTCCTAATCAAATCTGTGTACATTTCTAAACAGAAGATTTGATTCCCACTGAAATCTAATCAACATGGAAATTCCCTCCTGTTAAGAATCTATTTGATGAAGCAATGTAAACTATAAATACACCGTATTTTTTTAATTTTTTCGGTATCAATTGTGAGAAATAGAAGATATGAGCAGTCAGCAAGTCCAAAGAAGCTGGCACTGGGTGGAGTCTGATGAACCAGATCCCAGCTGATACACTGTCTCCCCATCAACTCTGGTGATTCCAGAATTTGCAGATGAACAGAGCACAAGCCTGCCGTCCAGGATGCCCCACAACCTGTATAAACATGTGCTCAGGTGATAAAATTCCTATACCTACTGACCAAGTCAAGATTAAATTATGTAACTCAGTATAACTTTGTGGCAACTTTTAAATGCATTTCAGGGCCTCCCTGGTGGCGCAAGGGGTTAAGCACAGCACTATGAAGCAATCTGCACCCTCTGCAACACGAGTTTGATCCCCGGCTGGCCAGGGAGCTACCCACATGGCGAGGCAGACCTCTCCTGTCTCGCCCGCTGCTCCCCTCAGCAGTGGATTTCAGTAGATCTGCCTGTTCTGCTCCCCGGTCTGTCTCTGGTGAATCCTCTCACCCCCACACCTCTGGCCTGTACCCCAATTCTTGTATGTATAAATAAATAAATCTTTAAAAACAATGTGTTTCAATTGCTCTTGTATGTGCACTAATCTCAGAACAATTTTGTAGCTTTTCCAGAATATTTAACTATTTGAAAATTCAAACACAGGTATTCACTCCCTCCCCCTCCCCCACTATCCAAAAAAGTAGAACACAGCTTTTTGGTAATGATTTGGTAAATTATCCTTAGGGTCTGGGAATGCCCAAAACTTTCCCCATAAGACTATGGATTCCCAGACTCAAAAAAAAAATAACCCGCCAACTTTCCACTTGTGGATAGTGGGGGAAACCTGTGCAATGTGAAGGATGTATCCTGGTAAAATACAAAACCAGAAACTGAAAGACAGAAAACTGGAAAAGATTCAAAATATTTTAAAAAAAAATTTTTGTTGTACTACAATTGCTAACTTAGAAGTCTAATGGTCAGTCTTGAAACTTTCCTAAATTAATCAGGATTTAAAATATTTTTTTTTTCATTCAACCATCCTAAAGGAAAGAGATTATCCTCTTCACAGTAAGATGTCACAAAACTACAGTTATGTGAAGGGATAATTTAGCCAGCCAAAAATGCAAGAGAAAGTAGTACTGCTGCACCAAGAATAGAACTGTGTCATTTTGGGGGGTTTGAGTAGTTAGTGGTTTTAAAGCTTCCCAAAATTTTACAGATGTTGTGACTTTTTTCTTAACTCTAAATAAAATTTCACTTTAATACCTAATTTTGTATCCTTTTTTTCTTAAAGAGGACATTCCAAAATATGAGCCACACAAGAGCTGGCTCCTCCCAGCTGACTCCAGACACCACAAGGCAGGTCCAGGGCCTTCTCCATCTTCTTTTCACCGCCCCCTTCCTCATGTCCCCCACCCCCAGCCTCACTACCCTGGGAAGGTGTGTCTTTAAGAGGATGTGTCCAGAGGGAGCAACTGCCTTCCAGACCCTCTTTGTTTGTCTCCAATCATACCACCACCCCAGCCCCAAGTCATTTCACCCCTGAGACCTTCACAAAGATCTGTGCAAAAATATCTCAAAATAGTTTGGGATGAATCACAGATACCCTCTGAACAAATACATTTCAAAATGAACAATCTTCCATTAAAATCCTCCTCCAAGAAAAGGCATTTGCTTCTTAGAGTTTCCAAACTGTGGACCAAAAAAAAGTAGGTAATTATCTAAATATTTAAAACCCACAGGGAAAAAAAAATCAGAACGTGGTACTTTTTTACCTGACACAACCTTACTCTGTGATCAGATTGCATGTTTTCTTCCCTCGAGCGATGTGGCACATGTACATCCACTTTAAATTTCCTGTTGGTTATCACAAAATCACAATGCTACCTCTATTCTAATTGTCGATGTCAAAAATAAAACAGTAGATATCCCCTTTTGTAAGAAGAGAAGGCTGGGCCTTTACTTTCTCCCAACTTTCTCCGGCCCCCTTCCCACTCCCCACCACTGCTGAGCCTCTGTTAAAGTAAAGAGGACCCAGATTTATTATGTTGGTATGGTTAAGGAATAAGTGGGGCTCTCTTCATTACATAGATTCACTTTCAAAAATTATTTACAACCTTTGAACTTCAACTTACAACTAATTTATTATGTGGGGGGCTTAAATTGATTTATATGATTCTAATTCAATCTCAGGTTTGTTTGGTGTGGGTTTTTTTCCAATTATTTTATATCACTGCTTCCTCCCCATTTCTGAGTTATCTCAATCTTTCAGTGAACTGGAATATATATTTTTGAAAAAGTTTTTTTCACGATAAATTCAGAGGTGATAAATCTTGGGAAGGGTCCAGGCTCAGGAAGCAGTAAAAAGCTCAAATAGCCGTAAAGAATCAGGAAATGTGTGGGCTCGCACATCCTTACATCCACGTGGGGTGAGGCCACATCATGCAGTGTGCTATAGTTGAGGCCTCTGTCTTCAGAGAACACTTTTCTGTTGTCTCTTCACAAATTAAAAACAAGCTTGATTATTTAACCCTAATACTCAACCTCAGTTCCACTACCTACTCACAACGTAGAAACATCTAACAGCATTTTGATTTTTCTTTTTTTGTAAATCGTCTTCTTTTCCCTCTTCTCAATGACAGCAGGGCTTCTTTGTCCTTAAAATTCAAAAATATCACCACAATATACTTATTCTTATGAATCTTTCAACATACAGAAGCAGTTGGTGGTTTTCCCCCGCTGCCAAATAAGATACTTTTTGCCATTGTACCTCTAATCACTCCGTGTTCTGTTTGGGTGGCTTCTTCATGAACATAACACTGTCAATCTCCCTCTTCCTGGATCCTAATGCAGTTTAAGATTCTGCAAATGCATTGACTATGGTTAGTTTCTTTCTCCCTGCTCATTCATTTCACTCTGTAATCCTGTCTGCCTCACAAATGGCTAGTTTTCAGCTTGTTCTGTTGCCTTAGATCTCATCTTTCAATCATTTATTTCAGTCTTTCTTGAATCATATTTAAAACAGAGCAAAGCAGATCCAATCTGGAATTTACTTCTAGCTTTTGTTAATTTATCATTTCAAAGTTACACTTTTCTTCTGCCTCAAGAACCATGTCCCACCCCACCCTAGCCCTTATTTTATGTTGGGGCAATGTGACTTCTTCCTCGGTATTACTGAGCAGCAATGTCCAGGCCAATCCTCCCGAGACAGAATGCCTGGTTCTTCTTAGAAAGCTGCTAGATTTGGTGGGGATGGCTCAGTTCTATGTGTGTAAGCTGGAGGGCGGGTGCTTATGTAAAGTGCACCACCCACTCGAGTGTGGTCCAACTTCAAGGGAGCTTGTCCCCAGCCAGTCCCCTTCTCTGTGAGTCCATCGTGTTGGGTCTGCATGCAATTCTCCATCTGGCTTGGCTCCTGCTGCTGAGACAGGCTGCCGCCCACCGCTGCAGGGCGTGCCAGGGAGCTGGGGTGCAGCCAGCGAGGCCCAGCACGTTGGAGCCACATGTGTCCTCTGACTCCCAGTTCAGCTGCTCCACAGCACAGGATCACCCTGCCCCTGGCTGCTGTGGCCACTGGGTGTCCAGCCTCACCTGCCCAGAGGACCAGTGCCCACTGCATGGCCTCTCATCCTTCTCACAACCCCACGCTGTGTTCTCAGGAAATGGAGAGACGACTCGGCCCCGTTTCATCACCTCATCCCATCATCAACCATGACTCAGTTTTTCAACTTTCTCCCTTCTCAATCACTTCCATCCGGATCTGGTGATTGAAGGATGGAGAAGGGGAGAGAAGCAGATGGGCCGCCGCACGGTCCCAGCAACATCTCCCTGGACATCTCCAATGTGATGGAGCTGTGGGTGGCTTCCTCCAGGGTCTGTAGGTACCTTTCTTGCTAGAGTGCCATCTTAAATGGGAAGGTTTATTTTGTTCTCTGGCAGCCTTCACTTCAGGATGAAACCTTCAGGGAAATAAACTTCAGACTATAAAGTCCCCAAAAGACAGAATAAAAAACTGCTTCACCTGGGATACAGATGCACACCCAAGAGCCCTGGTTACCCCCAGGCACAGACTTCAATCTCTGTATGGAAATATTTAGCTTATAGCAAAACATGAGCAACTGCCCATCGTGAAACCTGGAGGAGGGAGGACCCAGGATCTGTCCGACAGGGGCCTTGCAGGACACCAGGCTCCTGGGACAGACACAGTGACCTTCAGGGACTCAGTGAGCAGAGCCACCTGCTTACTAAAGACCTTCATTCTCTTGACATGTTTAGACGTTTCCAATGTCGTGTTTCTTCCAAAAGTCTGTAAAACCCTCTCCTCTGTCAGAGGTTCTTGCCCAGTCCCCCTGCTGCCAGGAGCTTCCCACCATCTACAGGGGTTCCAGGGTGAACTGGCAAGTCTGGCCTCACATGTGCACTGCCATGCTCTTCCTGGAAAAGCCTCACTGAACGCCTGAGAAGTGGGTCCTTCATGCTTCTGTGAACAGACTTGAGTAAAGCTCTTTGGGAAATTCCATTTCTTGAACCTATAAATTGGTCTTCAGAGAAAGTAAAACATTTTCTACAAACAACATGGGTCTGAGCTGCAACTATGCACGACATTAGAAACTAAGGGATTACAACAGACTCCATCTTGTCCTCCAAATAAGGCTGAAAATGAACTTCAATTACCCGAAGGGAAGAAAGCAAATGCAAACCTAAAAACCTCGAGGATAGCTGACAAGCCGCAGATTCAGCCATGTGGCCGTGGCCAGCAAATCTCCCCAAACACTCCCGACATGAAAACCATCCAAATCTCAGCTGCACTCACAGGAAAAGCACAGGCATTTTATGTTGACTGGGTCCCGTTACATCACGGATGGCCCTGGAATATGGAATCATGCCATGACATATATGAATCTGCTAACTAAAAAAAGCCAAACATAAACGACCGTGTGTTACATGACTCCATTTGGAAGATGGAGAACAGGTTAAATCCAGAAATTGCTAGGGGTTGCTAGTGGCTGGGGATTGCTAGTCAGGGAGAGGGGTTCTTTTCAAATCAGATGATAGTGATGGTTGGACAGTATTATGAATATATCAAAACCACTGAAATGCACTTGGAAAGGGTGACTACAATATTATATTAAAAGGGTGACTGAGATGTTATGTGAATCACAGTTCCATTTGGGGAGAAATTTACCAAATACGAGTCCAGGTTCATAATCCCCCATTCCAGAAATATGTTGTGCGCTCAAACTTTATTTAAAAAACATAAGGATCGGGCCTCCCCGGTGGCGCAGCGGTTGAGCGCTGGGTTGCGAAGCTGCCCACAGCTTCTGCAGCGCCGGTTTGTTCCATCCCTGGCTGCTCCCCAGCCACCGGAGGAGGGTCCCACATGGCACGCAGACCTCTCCTGCCGCCCGCTGCTCCCCTCAGCAGTGTACTTCGGTCCTTCTGCCTGCTCTGCTCCCCGCTCTGGCTCTGGTGAATTCTCTCACCCTCCCGCGCTTCTGACTATACCCAGTGCTTGTATGTATGTATGTATGTATGTATAAATAAATAACTTTAAAAAAAACTTGTTAAAAATTTTTAAAAATAAAATTAAATTAGAAAAAGCATTAAGCAATATTTTTGTGCTGAATAATGTATTTATGACTGATGCCCTGAACCACAGAATTGTAAAGACATCTAAAAATAGAGTATGGGAATTCCAGGAAACCTATCCACAAAATCAAGTCTAAATGAACAACTCAAGACTACTGTGGAATGATATGGTTTCTTCACCAGTAATGCTGGCCCCCAAACAGGATGTCTGGCTACAATTAGAAGAAATCTGAGAAATCTGACCTCCGTAACATAAAAAAGGAAAAACAAAATGTTCGAGACACACAAGTATGTGAAAATCACTAGTCTTATGATAACAACATTTATCGCAAAACTATTTTGGAACACAGAACCCATCTCCAGCTACAGGACGGTGACATGTACTTGGTCTGCAAGAGACAGTTGCTCAAAGATGCAAAGCTTTTAGAGTAATTACAGCGAAGCAGACGCGCAAATCTGAAATGTGATTTGATTGAATTGCTGATTCTGTACTTATTTGGTACATGCATAAATATGAGTATTACTGAACAGATCTAAGAAAAGCACACTCCCTCCGGCCCACAGCTCCCATCACCTCCCAACCAGCAGGATGGGTATTGCATGAAAGGTATTTTAATGCATCCTTGCCCCATTTTATAACTGGAGAGCTCCAACTTCTGGGTTCTCACAGTTACTATTTTCTGCCTCCCATTGAAAACAACGACTCAGCCTCACCTTTATTCTCTGGTTACATGGTTGAATATATAATATGATTAAAAGGGAAAAACTAAAATGCCTGCTAGACTAGTCACAAACAAGATGAGTCTTTTAGGGCGGAGTCTAAATCGGTCCTCTGAAAGGGAGACTCCTAGATCCTGCCACTGTTTCTTGAATACTTTTATAGAGTGTCATTTTTTTCCCACCCTGCCCTTTCCTTTCTTGCATTTTCATACAATGAGTTTGCTGAGACCATCACCGGATATACTAACAGCAACAAAAAAAGCTGCAGCTGGATCCTGTATTAGTCTCAGCTGCAGCTAAAGTTAAAAAAAAAATCTCAAAGCCAACAGAAAAGTGCTGAGGGAGGGAAGAAAAAGATGCATTCCTGAGAGACTGAAGGTTTGTTCTTCATCCAGGGTCTGGCAGCATAAGCATCTCTTGCATTATGTAAATACAGTTTGTCTTACTATATTTTCCAGTTCTAATGTCCATTTCTTTATAAAGCCATAGTCAAATATTAAAATCCTTACTAAGTTAAGCCAGATAACTAATCACCTCCAGATGGAAGCAGGTCTTACAAGCATCTGTGTGTTTGCTCCAAATTCACCCACGCATATATTCCATTGACATCTGAGCCGTTCAGTAACTTCTTCTAGTGACCAATCTAATCCACATTTACCAAAGAACAAGAAGAATGAATGTGAGTTTGACCTTGAATCAAATGCATGATTTTAGCATATTTATTATAAAAATGACATTAGAAAAACCAAAGCACTTATCTCCTACTTAAACATGTAATCTAGATTACAGGATACAAATAGTAAGGCAACTAGCCTAGATGCTTCACTGTTATAAAAAAAAAAAAATTTAAGACAAAGAGGCCTGATTAAATACAAGGTGTAAACCTTGATTAGAACTTAGATAGGTAAGAAATTAGCTATAAAAGGCATTTTAGGTAAAGCAGAATTTGGGTTGTGCAGAATGATATTATGGAATTACTGTTTGGTTCTTATATATAATGGTTATGGGTATGTAGGAGAATGTTCTTAGTAGATGAATGGTAAAGAATTTTGGGATAAACTGTTATATGTAACTTACTTTCAAATGGTTCCAAAAATGATAGTCTATATTACAGAAAGTACATGTAGCAAAATTGCTAGCAATTGCTGAATTTAGGTAGTCACTGCACTATTTTTGTTGTCTTTTCTGCAAGATTTGAAAATTTTCAAAATACAAAGTTGGGGGAGAAAAGACCCAATAATCATATTGCAAATCAACAGTTATTCCTAGACCCAAATGAACAGTCCTTCCAACTCTGTTTAGTATATAAATGTGGGTGAGATGTTTAAGATGTTCTTGACTAACATACAACATGCTAACAAATTGTTCAGGATTTCTGATAAAGTTTTCATTAAATAATTTCACTTGGGTTTTTTAATGTTTGTCTTACACAAGAGAAGACTGAAGCTTAAGGAGATTAAGTAATTTGGGAAGACTCAAGGCCACCATGCCAGACCTGCATATATTTACTTAAAAATGTCAACAAACACAATTCAGTTCAAATGTTTGCACAAACATATGTAAGTGTAGAGAAAACAGAAACATAAATTCTCAGAACGAACCATTAACATTACAGTTGGTTATTTTCTCCCTCTAACTGGGAGAATCACCTGAATTGTCCTTCAATGTTTGACCTGCTACACAACAGACAAGAATTCTGAAATCCTAATTTCCACAGAACACAAAGAGAAAGGGATCCTCTTCAATATCACGGGACTAAGGTCATTTGGGAAGTAATGGCTGTGGCTGTCTCCAGCATGATTCATGCCAACAAAGACAACCACAGCCAAGAACAAGAGAGGCTGCCCATCCTGTCCATCCCATATTGCAAATAAATGGATGAAAGTACCATCTCCAAATGGGGTGAGCAAGAGAGAGGCATGTTCAGGGACATTAAGGAAAAAAGGTCCAATAAAAAATGTAGTATCACAAAGCTGAGAACTTACACTAGATAGTGTCTACCAAGCTGCTGACCTCAGTCTGGGTCTTACAAAAGAGAAGATCTAGGGACCCACTTAGGTCTAGCCACTCATACTAACAGACTCCCCTCTCTAACATTTGGGGAAGATGTTCAGATTAGTATTACACTCCAAGCTTGGCCTTTAACTTTTCCAGCCAGTGGAAGCTGGAATGACCCTGACTATCAAAACCTTTACTCCTCTTTAATTAAGGAAATGGCTCATTAGTCAAATCTGTTCTGAAGTTCCCAGTCACCAGTATAACCAAATGTGTTTCTTGTTGGTAAAACCAAGAAAAAACACCCAAGCCAAGGTCATGTGATGCGGGGACTTTGGGTTGTTCTCTCCAAAGGGAGTCTTTGGAGTTTTCTCTGGGGCAGGGAGCAGGCCCGGCACAGACCCAATTCAGAGTTCCCAGCAGGTGGACTAGAGTGGTGGACTTCCCTTTCAAGAGCAAAATTCTTTTTTAATCCTACCTCAATTCCTTCAAAGACGATGGAAATGGGAGAGATCATTTCTAATGGAACGCTAGCCTTAGTCTTTATCCTCTTTAGAAGGGAGACAGTCTGTTCTTTGCCTGGCTCATAACACTTAACAGGAAGACAGGCAAAAGAGAAGGCCCCAGACTCCTCCACAGAGGAGGAAAAAAAGGAGGCTGTGCGGAAGGCAACAGAGAGACTCAAATCCGAAAACCAAATGACTAAAAACTAATAGCAGCAAAACCCAGGGGAAATATCTCAGCTTATGTTCTTTCCAGATTTAAAAAAAAAAAAAAATTAGTCATGTTATGCATGTCCAGCCAAATTATTGGCTATTTGTAAGCAGAACACTCCGGGGGCCGCCAAATAAGGGTGGACCCCACAGAGTCCCAACTCAGCTCCCAGGCTGGCTGCTGCAGTCGGAAGTGAACAGGGTGGGGTCGGAGAAGGAAGATTCAGACACTGGAAGGGACAGGGAGGGAAGTGATTTTCTTTTGCAAAAGTAAAAACTCCCTCGTAGTCATTTGCCTAGTGTACAGTTTATATGATTTTAAAAATAAAAAAAAAAACAAAACTAAATTTAGAAACATGTTACTTTGGGAATCCAGGACAGATACTCTGTTTCCCAAGGAAAATGCAACATTTTCTAAGACTCTCATCCAATATTGGGATTTTTTTACTGAAGGCAATGAAAGGCACCAATTTATTCTCTCAGAAGTGCAGTCATAGGCACAATCATGGTCGCAACCCTCCCACACTAGGGAAATACAGCCTCGTGTGAACATGCCACACATTTAAAAGCCACTAAAACCCTCCAAGTTTCCCATACGCTAATACAAACAAAAATGAATCCAACTGACTGTCTCAATTCAAAAAAATTTTAATGTAATTATCAAAACTTGAAAAGGGGCATTCTTGATCACTTTATTTCCTCTCTGCAAAGAACTCAAAGGAAGTCCTGTCTTTGAAAGGAACATGAAATGGCCAATGTCTGCCACTCCCGATCCCTGCATTTTAAAAAATATCTGTGTTAAAATAAATGTAATCCTAAGGGTTTGCCAAATTGAACTGCTAACAAATTTATAAGACTACAAAAATATATTTTGTTTTATCAAAATGGACACATAGCTCAGTCCTTACAGTGATCAATCTCTCCCTGCAGCTGAGATTCTAACTGAATGAGGACAGCCCTGCAGCGGCAGCCAGTGTTCACCAGGACAAGGTGCCTAGGTGCCTTGTTGGGGAGCATCTCTGCTCAACCATATAAACAAGAAGGATAGTTACCATTCCACATGACAGGAAGGGAGGTGACAGGGAGGCTCCTGGGTGGGTGAAATCCAACAACTCCACCACATTGCCAAGGAGCAGCTGGTCATCCTCAGTGTGTGGGCTCAGAACTGGACCGACTTGGAGGACATCATGAATATAATAAGCTGGCGACCCAACCAAGTACATCCTAAGAAAAGGGACTGATCTTCCTCAGATATTTTCTAAGTAGGAGGACACTTTTCCAAGAAGCCACCTTGCAAACTGCCCTTCACACCCACCCCTCCTCCAATCGGGGATGAGGAAAACAAGATGACCCTACCTGACTTCCACCATTAAGGTCAGCTCTTTTGTGGTGATAAGGTCCCCTTCCCTGCGGGTAGGAATCTGAACTGATCAGGTTCTTTAGCCAGGAAACAAGGAGGATGGCTTTGTGACAGGGCGGTGGCATCAGTCAGAGTTGAGTACAGTAAGTCACAGTAACGGCCAAATTTTGTGACAGCGGCCAACACTTTATCCAGCCTCTCCCTGCTGACCCTCCAAAATATCTAGATACCATCTCATGGTTTAAAATCAAGGGTTGGGCCTCCCCGGTGGCGCAGCGGTTGAGCGCTGGGTTGCGAAGCTGCCCGCAGCCTCTGCAGCGCCGGTTCGATTCCTGGCTGCTCCCCGGCCACCAGAGGAGGGTCCCGCATGGCGCGCAGACCTCTCCTGCCGCCCGCTGCTCCCCTCAGCAGTGTACTTTGGTCCTTCTACCTGCTCTGCTCCCCGCTCTGGCTCAGGTGAATTCTCTCACCCTCCCTCCCAGTGCATGTATAAACAAACAAACAAACAAATAAATAAATAAATAACATGCCTCTATAAAAAAAAAAATTGCAAAAAAAATAAAATAAAATAAAATCAAGGGTTATATTTAAGTTACATTTTATTAAAAGGAAAAAAAATATTTTTTAAAGTCTGTCAGCCACCCTAGCACTTAAGTCAACTATAGAAATAGCTAAGTAGTTGCTGTTTTAACGAACCCTCCTATTATCAAATTGTGGTTTTAAAGAACTTCCAGAATGTAAAATAATAAATGCAACCCAGATGTTCACCAAAAAATGAAAACAAAATTGTTTTTACTTCATAGCAACCAAATAGGTCAACCCATTTCCTCCTTCAGAGAATTCTCAGAGGACCTCAAACTCCACTCCAAGAGCATGTGTTTCATATGTAGCTGTCCACAGAAAAAGGAAACTCTGCTGTCCAAAATAAACGGAGAATATTACATGTTCCCATGAAAGTGAATCACAAAGTGCCGTGAGGCTGGTGTCTACACGTCGCCAAACATCTGGAAAAAACTGGGGGGAAAAAATCATTAATTACCTAGATATTGGTACATACTTTTCAATCATCATTACCGTGCCTACTTTTTAGAAAACTGCTGTTAGTACACTAACAATGACCATACTGAAAGTTTGAGAATGGAACTTCTATTTGAACAGTGCTCTCAGCAACTTAATGAAAACTAAGTCAGCTGAAAAGAGTAAATTTGCTCTGTGAAAACAAATTACAAAATTTTACCCCACAAAATTAACTCAGGTGAGTCTTTCCTAATACTTATATAATACAGAAAGGTTATTTATCCAAAATAAATGCCTGCTGAACTGTCTTCAGACATGACAGAACCTGATGGCAATTCTATCATGTCCATTAGGGAACTAGCATTAACTACAAAAAGCTGGTATGTATGAATCACTTAAAAAATCAGGATGAAGGGGGCCTCCCTGGTGGTGCAGGAGGTTGAGAGCAGTGCTGTGAAGCTGTCCACAGCCTCTGCAGTGCCAGTTCGATCCCTGCCGGCCTCGGAGCAACCCACATGGAGAGCAGACCTCTCCTGTTTCGCCCGCTACTCCCCTCAGAGTGTATTTTGTCAGTCTGCCTGTTCTGTTCCCCGCTCTGTCTCTGTCCTCATCCTCCCATGCATCTAGACTGTACCCCGGCTCTTGTATAAATAAAATAAATCTTTTAAACAAAAAAAATCAGCATGAAGAGTCATGTATGTTCTGTTCTCATTAAATGACTTACACTTTCCCAGAAACTCAAAACATTTAATATATCTTAAGCAGCTTTTGGAGTACTTTGGTAAAATCTGCTTTTTTCCATTTCATTTCACTTCAAAAGATTCAACACTCCTGTATTACACAGTAATAACCTGCCTCCTAAAGGCTTTGCCAATAACTTTAAAACAAATCTCTCTCTCCCACAGTTATTTCTCCTAAGAGCATGAGCGTGCAAACCTAACTCACCTGGAAAGGACCAGCTAACTTGAGGAATGTTTAGTTACAAAATATACTCACCTTTCCCTCACTGGGCTCCCTCCACGCTGATTTTCCCTCTAATCTCATAACAGGGCAAACTCCATGGTAGGACCATGGCCCTGCTTTTCCTTCAGCAAGGAGAAGTCTTTCTCCTTTCACTCCTTGGCCCACGCCAAGCTGGCTTCCTGTCTTTCACCAACTTTTTAAAGTCACAAATTCAACAAACACTTCTCTATCCCCATTTTAGGCCATCTTTAGTCGACTGCTCTTTCTTCTAAAGCACTCCTACTCCCCCTCAGCTTCTGCACTACCACACTATCTTCAAGGCTATCCATTCTCCATCTCCTTTACCGAGCTGTCCTCAGTGCTGGGATTTTTCTCCTCTCCAGTTCTCTCCCCTAAGTGATCTCAGGCATTTATTCCCATGAATTAAAATGAATTGAAATCTTCCCAATGTTTATCTCCTCCCCACATCAGTCTTCTAAACTGAAGTTTCAAATGGTGACTGCCCTCCTGCCATCTCCACTGGGACATCCCACAATAAACCCAATTTCAAATCCAAAACTGAACTCTTGAGATCCTGCTGTCTAAAAGCTGTCCAGTTTGTTGCAGGGCAACCCTTCTGCCAAGAACAACCCCCAAAAAAAGCTGGACAGATAAGAAACAACTGTTTGAAGGGTTTGGAACGCTATCAGTGAGGACTTAGGGGTTTGGGGTGGGGTCCCAGAGAGAGGGGAAATGCAGAGAGGGAGCCCATCAACCAAAGCCACTTTTCTTCTGGAGACATTTACCAATTCACAGAAGCCGAAAGGCCAAAAGCTAAACAGAAACAAGTGGCTCAGAATCTGAGAAGGTCAGCATAATCTCCAGCAGGCTTATAGAACTAGGGAGACATAAATTAGCAACCAGCAGCTGCCAAGAAGGCGGTCCTAGTAACTACCCCAACTTTCAGCTGAACCACCAAAGAGATACAACTTAGGGGAGGGTAGACCAGAAACAGATGATTCCTCATGATTCTGAAGGGATATTCCCTACCTTAAATGCCTGCCAAAAACTTCTCTTAAGAAAAACAGCCAGTCTCAAATTATCTCTACAATTTTTATATGCATTATCTAGAATTTAATTAAAGTTTTAAAGGCAAATCTAGAGTCAAGATCACACAACTGGAAACCATTGTTTCCAATGGCATATACTCACAGGATATCCAAATAATGATTTCATCAGACTTGGGCTTTACAAAAACTGATTAAAAATTAGCCAGCAAGATGAAAATTTTCAGAAAATGAAATCTAAAAAAATCAAGAAAACTGGAAAAGACAATAAACTGAAAATTAAGAATTCAATAAATGGGCTTTAATGGCAGTTTGGATACAGCCAAAGAAAGAATCAATATACTGGAATATAGGTCAGAAGAAAATATGCACAGTGAAGGAAGAAGAGATGGAAAGAATGAAGAACACAGAAAAGAGCTGAGACATACAGGACATGATGGGAAGGTAGATCCTAGAAAGAGGAGGGGGTTGTGCAGGCAAAGTAGTCAATAAAAAAATAACAACCAAGACTTCTCCAAGTGCAATGTAAGCTCAGGCCTTGTCCTAGCACTACCAAAAAGAACTACCACCACCAATCCCAGTAAGGATAGAGTTAAGGTAAACTACACCTGGATACATCACCATAACCAAAAGCTGAAAACAAAGGCACAGAGAAAAGTCTTAAAAGCTAGGAAGAGGTTTGGGGAGGGGGGTGCCACCCTCAAAAGACTGATAGTTAACTTCTTAACAGAAGCAATGGAAGCCCAAAGCCAGTGACACACCAAACCACTGCATAAATTAACTTGATAACCTACAAGTGGATAGCCAGTGAAAATATCTTTCAAAAGTGAAGGCAAAATGACATTTTTGACAAAAAAAAAAAAACCAAAAAACCACCACCACCACAAGTGAATCCTTCAAGTCCATTTTTCTCCTAGCCCCACCTCCCAAAGCTTCCCCTAGGTACTCAGCAGCACCCACTTTGACAGACAAGCCTGAAACCTAGAAGTTATCTTGCTTCCCTGCAGGTCCTTCACCTCTGACCTCCACACCATCAGTAAGTCCCCGTGAGTCTCCAAAACACATCTCATCACTAGTAAAGCAAGGCAGATTAAAACAATATAGCATTTCTTATTCATGAGATAGACAAACATTACAAGTCTGACAAATGCCTAGAGTTGATTAGAATGCTGAGAATGTTCTTAATGAGGAAGCAATCTGTCAGTATCTAGGGAAACCGAAGCATACCTACTACCCACAACTGTGATTCTGGAGACACACTGGACACAGCCTAGGGAGTTCACCTCAGTATTGTATGCAACGACAATGTAAAATCAACATAGAAGTCTAACACAGGATGAGATAAATAAAACATTATACAGTTAAAATAAACAGCGTCTATATATAATAACACGGATAATCTCAAATGGAAGCTGCAGAACATTACATACAAATGATACATTTTTACAATTTTTAAAAACAAAAAGAGGACTAAATATGGTTTATAGATATACACATGTTAAAGTATGAAAGCCTACGTCAAAATACATAATGGCTGCCTACAGGAAATACAAAAAGAAGGAAGGAAATAAAACCAGTGACTGCAACTTTACTTAGTATTTATTAACAAATATTTACTGAAACTTATTATGCACTATGATCTGGGAGATACAGCAATAGATGAAAGCAGATATTTCTGTTTTCACAGAATATATATTCTAAGAGAGATGAGAGGAATATATAAAAAGAGTGATAAGTGAGAAGGAGAAAAACAAAGCTGGGCGAGGGGAAGCATGACAGTGGAAGCCATTTTAGACAGCCTGATCACAGATCTCCACAGCAAGGAAGCCATCTGAACAGAAACCGGAATGAAGCAAGAAGCCCAACATGCAGTTATCTAGAGGGGAACCACTGTGGGAACAGCAGCGCAAAGGTACCAGGGCAGGTGCCTGGCAAGTTACTGGATTAGCAAGGTGACAAGAGTGACGAGGAACGGCAAAGAGGTAGCAGGGGACTGGCGCAGGGGCCAAGGACAGCTCACAAAGAAATACTAATCTATGTATTTTTCCCCACTCTCTTATCCCACCTCTCCCCAACAACCCTTATCTTAACCACTGCAACAGCTTCCTCACTGAGATAGCCCCATGTCCTCTCCCTACAACTCAGTAGTCAAGAACACGCTTCTGAAAAATGTGGGGTGTACAATGGACCCTGAGGCCAGAACACCTGGGTTTAAATGTCAACTCCACCACTTACTAGCTGCGTAGTCTGAGGCAAATAACTCAACTTTCCTGTATCTCCATTTTCCCTTTTTTCCTGTAAATGTTGGTGATATTAAGTACCTAACAGGGTTAACAGGGTAATTGTGAAGAGTAAGATACACAAAGACAGAACCTCACACAGAAAGCACTACATAAATAGTAACTAAAATTAATGAAAAGTAAATCAAGGGGGCACCCTGGTGGTGCAAGGGGTTAAGCACCGCACTATGAAGCAATCCGTAGCCTCCGCAGCACAAGTTCGATTCCCCCCCACCCCCAGGCAGGGAGCAACCCCCATGGCGAGGGAGACCTCTCCTGTCTTGCACCCACTGCTCCCCTCAGCAGTGCTTTTGTTCCCTCTGTGCTCTGTCTCTGGTGAATTCTCTCACCCCCCGCCCCCATTTCTGGCCTGTACCCCAACTCTTGTATGCATAAACAAATCTTTAGCGGTTGAGCGCTGGGTTGCGAAGCTGCCCGCAGCCTCTGCAGCGCCGGTTCGATCCCCGGTTGCTCCCCGGCCACCAGAGGAGGGTCCCGCATGGCGCGCAGACCTCTCCTGCCGCCCGCTGCTCCCCTCAGCAGTGTACTTCGGTCCTTCTGCCTGCTCTGCTCCCCACTCTGGCTCTGGTGAATTCTCTCACCCTCCCGCACTTCTGACTGTACCCAGTGCATGTATAACCAAACAAGCAAACAAACAAACAAAGCATGCCTCTATAAAAAAAAAAAAATTTTAAAAAAAAAAAAACAAACCAAATAAATCTTTAAAAAAAGAAAAGTAAATCAAGAGGCCTCCCTGGTGGTCCAGAGGCTAAAGTCTCAGTGCTTAAAGCTATCACCAACCACTGTGGCATGAGTTCAATTCCTGGGCAGAGAGCTAATACACAAGGTTCAGCAGACTTCTCCTGTCTCACCCGCTGCTGCCCCCAGCAGGGTATTTCAGTAGATCTATCTGTTCTGCTCCCTACTCTGTCTCTGGTGAATCCTCTCACCCCCTACAACGCTGGCCTACACCCCAGTTCTTGTATGAATAAATAAAAATAAATCTTTACTAAAAAAAGTAAATCAAATGTTATTCTGTCTAAAACCCTTCCATGAATCAATGTAAATTCCTTAACTACTGAAAAAGCCTCTCTCTCCCCTTCAATCCTAGATCCTCTCAGCCCTTCTCCTGACCAAGGGTCTTTACCTACACCTCTCCCACTCCTCTCTCACCCCCCTCCCTCCCTCTCTCCCTCAACCCCTTGTGAACTTCCTTTCATACAACTTGGCATAATTCACAATTATTTCATAGCTCTGTTGATCTCTTCCATCTCTCCCTTCTAAACATACACTCTGTGGACTCAGGCATTTCCTCTGCCTCACTCACCACGGTAGCCCTTGGGCTGAGCACAGGACCTGGCTTTTGACAGGGAGGCTATCAATGATATTTGTTAAATGTTTTAGAGCAAATATGCTTGCAGCACCAATCATGTCGCTTTTTACAGTAAAAAAAAAAAAATTAGTTGTTGATTTCCAAGGTGCAGATTAAAAAATAGGTAATGAATTCTATAATCTTCTACATTTTATATTGTTTTTTAAAATGATACAAGACTTCTCCCACAGAGGGTATTTTCTCACCAGCATTTTTCTATGAAACTATTTTCCAATTTTGGAAAAAAGTGAAGTTAAGCTAAATGGTTTTTGATTTTCAAGCAGTAAGACATACCAAAAGTTTCCCCTCTGTCTACATTCCCCAGCTGTTCAGCTCCCACGTCCCTCCTAGGACAGGTAACCATTGTTATCAGTTCCCTGTTCAGCCTTCCTGAGAATTTTCATGTACTGACAAGCACTTTTTTTTTTTTAACAGAAATGGTAGCGCACAATGCACCTTTCCTTATACATTCCTTTTGTGACAAGATGTTTTGGAGACCTTTCCTTACCAATTTATAAAGGGCCTCTTCATTCCTCTCTACAACTTTATTAACTTCTATCTACCAGAGTCCATCCAGAGAAAACAGGAGTCCCTCAAGGAGCCCATATAGAAGAAATTAAATACAAGTTATGATTAATGGAAATGCTCAGAAATCAAGCAGGGAATGGTTAGACAACCCAGAAATCAGCAAGACCAAGAAGCTGCTACCACCTCTAAGGTTAGAGGTATTTTCAAAGCTCAGGAGCTGAGTCAATGGGCAGGAGCTGGAGTCAAAAGGAGCTGAGGCAACTGCTGGGGGGGGGGGGGGGCAGAAAGAGAAGAGAGGAAAGAACCTGGCTTCTCCTTCCTGCCAGCCAACTTCCCACCAATGGTTCCACTGATCAGCTGACCCAAGGGGCCTGGGAAATACTAGCTGCAGAGGTAAGTATCCCCCACCTCTCCTGCAGGGGAAGGACAAGCTATGGGTAGATCTGAGCCAACAGACAGAGGCTGGCAATGCTCTATTAAGCTGTAACTAATTTACACTCCAATCACCAACAGATGGTTTCAAAGGTGGGGGTTACAATTTGCCTGACAGGTGAAACATTGGACCTCACCCCATAGTCTTATTTTTATCTTATTGAGTGAGGCACACCTTCATGAAACACAGACAACCCTCATCTACATGGGGGGTAGGGATTACAGGAAGGGGAAAACCAGTAAAGTTATTCGCTTCATCTGCCACAGATAGTCCATTCAGGAACATCAGAGAGACGACCGAACAGCATTAAAATGGTGGCAATGGGCCAAACTAGCCAGTCACCTGCCAAGTAGAGACATAGCTCAAGAATTGTTCTAGAAAAATTGAAAGGCAACAAAACCCCCCAAAGGGATTGAAAATACCTTAACTACACTCTGCACACATTATAAATAACAATGTGTTCTTGTAATCTTGAAACCCCCCCTTTGCTCCTCCTTAGAACTGCCTTCCAACCATTCAAATCACCATCCTCTCCTTATCTTGCATTGAAAGAACAAATAATACCCTGAACAAAATTTTTAAATAATTAATATAAAAACAGCAAGTAGGAATCCTTTTTAAAGCTTTTAACCCAACCAACACAATCTCCAAAAAAGACCTTTCAAATTATCTTTTTCCTCCTCCATAACGACTGCTTGGATAGATTATTTACCTATCTTGTAAACAAGCTGAAAAAGGCTCCCCCACATATAGTCCAAAATTTTTTACTATACTCTAAAAGTAAACCAAAAAAAGTTGTTTTACAATTAGCTCACCAATGACTGGCAACAGAAATTATTGTCTTCAAAGGACTTAACTTATTTTTGAAAACGTGAATTTTTAAAACATTGTTAAAGCCCTAAATGGTAATAATTGTAAAGAACTGTAAAAAGGTATGCTAATCTCAAAACTTTCAAAAATCGAGTTAGAGAAAAGCACATCAAATTTATACACTAATTATAGAACTATTCACTTTGAAACTAAGACTTTCACTTATCCAAAAATTTATTCTAAGGTTGCCATTTTTAAGTGTATTTGACAATGCAGGTAAGAACGGTTTTAACAAAATCATATTAATAAAGGTTAAAGCTTGTTTTCCAGCACTTTCCAGATTACCTGTCTTTTCAGTAGACAATCAATAAACATATGCTCCTTGTTGAATATTCCAGTGAGGTAAATTAAAAAATTCACTAAAAACAATCATAAACATTTTCTACTGCTTACACAATTATTCCATAAACCTGGGAGATCTAAAAACCAAGAAAATAAAATATCCATAATATCAGTTTTTACATCGTTTAGATCATGGCATATAAAATAAGTGCCTAATTTTAACGGTTGTAAAACAATCCAGTAAACTTCCCATAATTCACCTCATCATTGTCCTATAGGTGTTGCTGTTTCCAATTTTCTAAAGACTTTTGATACTTAATATCAACCTTTGTTATAATTTTCAGGATCTATAAACTGCTAAGGCACATGGGCTTTCTCCGTTTATAGCAGGCTTTTTACGGTCAAGTCTTCCACATTTCTTTACTAGCAGAGTCAGAAACACCTCCCAAACAGCTGGTTAACTTGACTCTAACGTCAAACTTTTATATATTACAGTTGTTTGCCTTTAGGCCAACTTTAAATATTACAGTTGTTTGTCTTTTAAATATTACAGTTGTTTGCTAAAAGGGGAAAACTGCTCTGTCTGTTGTTACCCAAAATTGTGCTAGGCAGGAGGAAACAAGTATCCACGGAGAAATGATGGTTGAGAATCTTTACGCAGCCAGTCTGGCTGTAGGAGGGTTTGCAACTGCGCTCCTTCGCTCCACAGCACTTTCTTTCATAAACAACACACCCACTCGGTGCCACAGCGCTAGCCTCGCTTTAAGTGGGAGAATCGAACTCGCCAAATGCCACCACTCGGGCCAACTCCCCGCCGTCTCAGCCGCATCGCTTCTTAGGGCACAAATACTCCCCCTCTCCTTGAGCTGCACTTCAATTCTAGAAGGCACCTTGATTAACCACTTCATCCTGAAGCCTTCAATACTGCTGATTCTTACAGGCAGCTGCTCCAGCAGTCTGTAATTAAGATTTTTTTTTTCCCAAAACCCTCCCTTATTACCGGGGGTTCTGATGATTCGGTAAGTCAGCAAAAAGGAGGGCTTCAGTCGAAGTGGAGAGAACCCCGACTTCGGGCGTTCCTGTAAAATAGGGGTGTTAACCCTCTGCTTTCCAAACCAAAGACCCAGACACCGACACCACACACAGGCATTCCGCTTCAAAGGCGTAATTCGCAGCATGACACGACAGTAATTTGCAGTCCACTAAATAATTTGCAACAAATGAGAATCCTCCAGCAAGAGGCAACTGACCGGCTGCCTGGCTTTCCAGTCTCGCCTCGGCCGCCGGCTGCAGCGCCAGACTCCGACCCTCGGCTCCTCGGACTTATTTCTAGCGCGCTCGGCGACATCTCCCCGTTCATAACACGCCTTTACCCCGCCTGCCCCTCCTCGTGGAAGCGACCCCACTGTCTACTCGCGCCCTGAAGTCAAGAAAACTGTCACGACGTTCAGCCCTCGGCCCCCACCCGCCTCTCGTGACCCCGAAGGGTCTAAAATGCAAAACTTTGCCCTCCCGTTCCCGGGGATCCCCCTCCCGGCCACCACCCGGGAAGGGGTCACCCGCCCTCCTGCGGCGGGGCTCCAGGGTGCGGACGCCCTTGGCGGGGAAGGTCGCCCCCAAGGTCCCCCGCCCCCGGGCAGCGACCCCCGCGCCCGGCTCCGGCCTCAGGGCGCCCCGGGCGGCGGGCGGCCCCGCCCTCGCCCCCGGACCCTTCAGGGCTGGGCGGCGACCCCGCCGGCCCCCTCCCGCGGGCCCCCGGACCCGCCTCGGGCCTCCGCGGTCGCAGCCGGCGCGGCGCGGCCGGGACGCCGCCTCCTCACGCAGACGCGCCCCGCACCGGGCGCCGCCCCCCCGCGCGCCGCGACCCCGGCCCCAGGCCGCCGGCCCGCGGGCCACACCTCCGCACTCACCGCCGCCGCCCTCGCCGCCGCCGCCGTCTTCGTCCATCTTGAGGCCGCTCCCGCTGCCGGCAAGCCCCGGCCGGCGGGCGAGGGGCCGCGGACGGTGGGCGCCGCGGGTGCGGAGCGCGCGGACCGCAGGCAGCTCCGGCAGCGCGCGGGCCGGGTCGGGCCCGGGCCTCCTCAGGCCGGGCGGGGCGCTCGGCTCGCGGCGGCGCCGTCACGTGACGCCCGGGCCCCGCCCCCAGGCGGGGTGGGCGGGGCCAGGTCGCTCGGCCCCGCCCGAGGTAACCCGCCCTGCCCGGGGCTCGGGGCGCCGGACCCCGCCCGCCCGCCCCGGGGTTGGTCTGGGGAGGCGGAGACGAAGCCTTCGAGGGCAGAACGCGCTGGACCCGTCCCCGGGTCCCCCACGCTGGAGCTGCCTGTGTGGACGTGGGGCTCGGGGCGCGGGAACGCCCGCGCTACAAAACCCGGCGAGGGGCGCTCCTGGCACGTGCTCTCCGGAAAAAAGATCAAGCAGCTTCTTCCAAAGTCTGGCCTGCGCCTCTTGGCCCCGAGAAATTTCGGAGTAATGAATCCTTTCCGTTTTCTGGTGTATAATGGAGGCTCTCCTCCTTCCCAGGCGATGAGTGCACTTTAAAATTAACAAAATAGAAGACTGATAAATAAATGTTCGCATGAGGTCGCACCTGAGTTCCAATGCGCACACCTGGGCCCACTCTAGAGGGCAAAGTAAGCATCAGGCAGTCTGGCTTCAGAAGCCCTTGCAGTTTTGCTTTGGGAAGCGGCCAGCTGCCCTGGATTTATGATGCAGAAGGAGCTCCAAATTCAATTTCCCGTGGGTACAGCCAGAGCCCTAAGCACAGGCCTCCTGGGCAGAAGGCCTCAGCTTGCTGCAGCTCCAGAGCACATCTCTCACTCCACAGCTTGCTTCCAGTAACTTCCAAGTGAAGTATTGAATGTGGCCAGTCCCAAGCCTTTCTGCTCATTTTGCTTTAACTAAATTGCATTAAAGAAAAGAAAACATTGTAATGGGAGAGATAATTCATTTCTAATATAATTTTCCAGCAACTGTTTTATATTTACAAAAGCACATTGAATGGAAGGGTCCTTCTGCTGTCATTTATCAAAGCTGACAGTTTTCACCTTTTTGTTCAAGGTTGTGGAAGGATTCCAAGGAGTTCAATCTCCTACTAATCTCAAGAATGAAATACCCAGCATTCTGGGACTTTTCAAGCCAGGGGGCACACTTCTGGGTGCAGATAAGATGCCAGGCAGCATGTGACAAATATGAAACACAAAAGGGTCTGGGAGTCAGGAGATGTAGGTTTGAGTACCAGACCCCAGACTTAACTTCCTGACCTTATTCCTGTTGGCCTGGTTACTTGGAGATAACAGCATAATTACTGAGAAAAAAATGACAGCATACTTTGAACTTGATAATGAGATATGTGGAGCTTGGAACTCAAATATACTATCCATTATAAATGCTTTTAACTGTCAATTCCTAATTCCTTGAGGATTAGAGTATGATCCCCAATTGTTCTCTCAAAATTTCAATCTGAGAGCTGCTACTCAAACTAAACTAATTTCCATCAGAATAAAGGAAAGCCTACTTATTTGTAAACAAAATATACTATCCCCACAGTTTAATCTGGGTGTCCATTTTGACAAAGCCTCGAAAATATTGGGGAATAAAGACTCAGGGTGTCATTTTTGCATTTGCATGGGGAAATTGGAAGACTTCAAAAACTTCACTCTCAAAGGAATTACTATCTAAAAGAATTTTTTTTGAAAAGAAGTCTCTATATGGCTGTTTTCCAGCATCTCGGAAGTCCCACCAAAATAGCAATTGTCTAATCTGTTCACATACAGATCATGCCTACACATAGAAACATTAACTGTCCTCCTTTTTCACTAAGATAGACTCTCACTTTATCTAGCTTATGTGTGATTTACTCAGATGTTGAAAGGTTTATAAGTGAATTTGTAAGGAAAACAATTCACAGCAGATATCACTCCAAGATAACAAGTGTCAAACCCCAATCATTCAGTCAGAAAATAAATATTGAGGCACCTGCTGTAGTGCAAGCACTGTCCCAGGTGCTGGGAATCCAATGATGAAAACGATAGATTCGGTGCCTATCCTCAAAGGACTTATGACCCAGGAGGAATATTGTCATGAAGCAGATAATCACACAAATGATTTTTAATTTAACATCGTGATGCCCTACCCTATTTATAGCCTGCCTCATAGTGTTTGCTGTTTCGTGTAAATTGGCTGGGCAGCCTTAAAACTCCTTCGGACCAAGATTATAGTGTGAATTTATTCTATCTCCATGATCCTCCGTAGGGCCTGGCCATGTCAAAAAAGAGAGAAAGCAACAGTGTTTGTTACTGCTAGTGGACAAGCAAGGCCAAAAAGTGGGGGACATGAAAACACGTTGAAACATAATTAATTATCAGACCATTGTAGAAATAGTTTAAGAAATCAAGAATGTGTACGTTCCAGAATGGTCAGAGGATTGCTCTTTTATATTCACCTCCATCCTCCAAGTGGAAGCCTCTGAAATCTGACCAAAGTGTCCTCTCCCAGCACAAAGGTCATAGGAGCCAAGTCACTGGCTACGCCGATATCTTCATGCTTGGCCAGAAAGAAGCTGCCCGTGCTGGCAGAGCTCTGGCTGCTTGCATCCTGCACAGAGCCGTCCCCGTCTCCTGTCTCCTCCGATAACAAGAGAGATGAGAGAGACAGCAGCCACTGTCAGCAGATGGGAATCTTGCTAATCTGTTACATCTGCTCAGGAGTCTGGTCCAGTCTGGGAGGGAGCACACAGCCGCCGGCTCACCGTGGGCAGTCACGAAAGGAAAGTCATGTTTTCTGAAATCTAATTTCATCTAGGAAAGAAAACATCTCTGGGGATAAAGATGATTTTGTGCAGATTAGCCTTCTCCACTCTGCCCAGGCAAACAACCAGGGTCTCAGTGTCAAGTCACAGCCTCATTAAAATTTCAGAAGCTCCGACATCATGTCCTTCACAGCTCTGTGTCCCTTTCTGATTGCTCGATTGTTCAATGCAGTCCTACCTTGTCTTTCCCCCACCCCTGTAGACTCTGCGGGACTGACATCAGTCCTCTGGCCTCACGTTACCAAGGGCAGCTTAATTCCTTTTAGATTGATTAGTAACTTGCATTTTTGCAAGAACACAGGCGGTCAAATTTCTCATTAGTGGTAAACTTGGAATAATCATTTGACAACCACTTCAAGCTATTTGCCACTGGAAGAGAGGCATTAGATCCACTCAAGGCGGCATCAATATTAGGAGTTATTACGCATAAGATGTCTTCTATAGTAATAAAAGGCAGTGCTAGTTTTATCTAATTCTTCATATTTCTAGTCTGTCTCTGGCCTACTAAACACAAAAGCAAAATAATTTTTCTTCACTTTAAAAATATCCCCATTAGGGGCCTCCCCGGTGGCGCAGCGGTTGAGCACTGGGTTGCGAATCAGCCCGCGGCCTCTGCGGCGCCGGTTCGATCCCTAGCTGCTCCCCGGCCACCGGAGGGGGGTCCCACATGGCGCACAGACCTCTCCTGCCGCCCGCTGCTCCCCTCAGCAGTGTACTTCGGTCCTTCTGCCTGCTCTGCTCCCCGCTCTGGCTCTGGTGAATTCTCTCACCCTCCCGCGCTTCTGACTGTACCCAGTGCATGTATAAACAAACCAAACAAACAAATAAATAAATACATAAAAACATGCCTCTATTAAAAAAAAATTTTTTTAAAAATTAAAAAAAATTAAAAAATAAAAATATCCCCATTAGAAGTTGGTCCGAGTGTGCTGTGTGCAGCTTAAAGTCTTCAGGAAAATCCATTCTGGAGTAGAGCATGTACTATTGGACAGGTCATTAAAAAGAAAAAGGGTGGAAATGACAAATGTCAGGACAAAGAACATTCGTCTGTGATCATGGTCCTCTAATAGCAAGTGTGCTCTTGCCCAGCCCCCGAGTGACAAAACAGCACCTGTTATGGAGTACAGTGTGGCCAGAGGGCTGAGCTGTGCCCAAGCACATGCAATTCTGCAATTTGTAAAAGAAAATGGAAAAAAAAAGAAAATTCCCAACCAAAACCTGTTCTCTTTAGTCCAAGGATCAGGAAAGGCTTTACCCAGCAAGACAGAAACTTTTATACAATCAAATAATCCTTTAGTCACCCACTACCCCTGCCAACATCAGCAAAATAAATAAATAAATAAATAAACAAATAAACAAATAAGTAAATAAATAGGCTAAATGGGGAGCCCTCCACCTCCTCAGGATGAAAGGAGGTGTCCCAAACCAATGCTCCCTTTACCAGAGTGTATCAGAGAAGGCCAGGTAGGGAACCCAGGCTTTCATTCCAACCAGACAGGCATGAGGTTCCCTTTCACTCCCCACTGGCATCTTAGAGGAGGTCTAGGAGTCAGACTGTTGATGACCTCCAATTGTGACAACACCCCAACTTCATGGTATCAGCACACATGTGGGGACCAGTAACAATGCACTCCAGCCCCTCCCAGCCCAGGAAGTATCTGCCACTTAGGGGGAACCTGAACTTCTAGGTCCCACTCAGCGAAAACAAGGTTCCCCTTCCCCCAACCCAGATGTCCACAGAGGTCAAGTGGAGAAGCTAGAGTTCCACACCCAGTAAAAATAAGGAGGCTCCTTCTTCCTTCACGTTCGGGGCTGGAGGAAGTAGATATAAACAAAGTATTTATCTAAGAGCCAGGGTCTCATAACAATACCAAAAAGTCTCGGCTACATTGGAAAATCACTTATCTCACAAGAACCAGGAAAATACTAGGTTGAATGAGAAAAGATAATTAATAGATGTCAACACCAAGATGTCAGAAATGTTAGAATTATCTGAATAAGATTGAAGCAAAAGTAAGATTGAATAACAGCCAACATAGTCAGTAGAAAATTGTTCAATGAACAATTAGAAACACACTTGAAACAAAAGAAAAAAAGCATAAAATCTCAACAAACAGAAAATCTCAGCAAAGAAATAGAAGGTACAAAGATGAATCAAATGAAAATTTTAGAGCTGAAAAAAATAACCAAAGATAATTTTTAATCAGTGAAGAGGGTCACAGAAGAATGGAAAGGACAAAGGAAAGAATCAATAAACTTGAAGACAGAGCAACAGAAATTATCCACTCTGAACAACAGGGAGAAATTAAACTACAAAAAAAAATTAAAGCTTCAGGGACTGATAGGACTCTAACAAAAGACTTAACATTCTAGTGATCAGAGTTCTAGAAAGAGGAGGAGGGTGGAATTGATAAAGTATTTGAAGAAAAATGAACTAAAAACATCCCAAACTTGACAAAAGACAATAAATCACAGATTTAAGAAACTGAGCAAATCCCAAAAAGACAAATTCAAAGAATTCCATGCTGGGCCTCCCTGGTGGCCTAGGGGTTAAGTCTCAGTGCTATCACAGCTATGGCCTGAGTTCCATCCCCAATCACTGGCCAGGAAGCTGACCCACATGGCATAGCAGACCTCTCCTGTCTTCGCCCTCTGATCCTCTCAGCAGAGTATTTCAGTAGATCTGCCTGTTTTGCTCCCTGTTCTGTCTCTGGTGAATCCTCTCATCCTACCCCCACGCCTACGGCACCTCTGGCCTACACCCCAGTTCTTCTTTGCAAAAAAAAAAAAAAAAAAAAAAAACAATTCCATACCAAGACACATAGGAAAACTTTGAAAATAAAGGGGGTGTGGGGGGATCTTGAAAGCAACATTAAGATTTCAAAGAGAAACATATTTTAATACAATAAAATTCACTAGTTGATTTTTAAATGGTTCTTGAAAAGATCAGTATGATTGACAAGCTTCGAGCAAGACTGACAAATAAAAAGAGAGGACACAAATTATCAATACCAGAAATGAAACAGTTCCTGCAGATCATGATGCATCACAAGAGTGATGCAGTTGCCTGCACAGGAAGACCCATGTACATAAATACATGTATTTAAAGGATAATTACATCTGTAACTTTATATTACATGAACACCTCTACACTCATAAATTCAACAACTTAGATGAAATGGGCCAATTCATTTATAAAAATGTCATTACATTGTTACCTAAGCCAGATAATGACAGTTCCAAAAGAGAAAACTGCAGACAATATCCCTCATGAATATAAAAACAAAAATGCTTTAAAAACATTAGTAACAAAAAAATATTAGTAACAAATATAATTCAGCAATTATAAAAAGAATTATGTAACAGGACTGAGTGGGGTGTGTTCTATGGATGCAGGCTAAGAAAAAAATTACATGATCTCATCCATTGATGCAGAAAAGCATTTGACAAAATTCAACATCCATTCGTGATTTAAAAATTCTCAAACTTCAGGCATAAAGGAATGCTTTCTGAACTTGATTTTTATAAAATCTACAAAAAGCCTATAGCTAATATCAGAACTTTGAAAGACTGATGGTTTTCCCTTAAAATTGGGAGCAACTCCAGAATTTTGCTCTCAACACTATCACTGTCCATTGTTCTGGAAGATCTAGCCAGCAGAGAAAACCAAAAGGTCACACAAATGACAAAGGAAAGAATTAAAGTGTTCCTATTCACTGATGACATGATTGTCTGCATAGAAAATCCCAAGGGTTTACAAAAAATCTCCTATTATGTGTAAGTGAATTCACAAGGTCAAAGGACACAAGATTAACATATGAAAATCAATTATACTCCTGTATGCTAACAATGAATATGTGGAAACCAAAATTAAAAATGCAATGTACAATCCCCCCTTAAAGAATAATTGAGTGTAAGCATAACAAAACATGTGTAGGACTTGAATATTAGAAACTACAAAATACTGATGAAAGAAATCATAGAAGATTGAAATGAATGGAAAGACATACAATGTCCATGGATTAGAGGGCTGAACATAGAAAAGGTGTTAACTTTCCCTAGTTGAGATTTTTTTTTTAAAGATTTATTTATTTATTTATTTATTTATTTATACAAGCACTGGGTACAGTCAGAAGCGCAGGAGGGTGAGAGAATTCACCAGAGCCAGAGCGGGGAGCAGAGCAGCAGAAGGACCGAAGTACACTGCTGAGGGGAGCAGCGGGCGGCAGGAGAGCTGCACGCCATGTGGGACCCTCCTCCGATGGCCGGGGAGCAGCTGGGAATCGAACCGGCACTGCAGAGTGCTGCAGGCAGCTTCGCAAGCCAGTGCTCAACCGCTGCGCCACCGGGGAGGCCCTAATTGAGATAGTTTTAAAGTGATTTCTATCAAAACCCCAGCAGAGTTTTTGTAGATTTAACCAAGATTATTCTAAAATTTACACAGAAAGGAAAAAGAACTACAACAGCTAAAACAATTTTGAAAATCATTTTACAATGATCAAGACCTTGTAGTATTGGTGCAAAGACAGAGGCATAGATCAATGGATCAGTGTAGAGAACCTAGGATTAGCCCCCACACAAGTACGTCAACAGATTTTTTGACAAAGGTGTAAAAAGCAATTCAATGAAGGAAAGATAGTTTTTTCAACCAGTGGTGCTGGAATAATTCGACAGTCATAGGCAAAACTAGGAGAATCTTAAACTCAAAACCTCATAAAAATTAGCTTATTTAATATTTAACTTAAACTGGATCATAGACTTAATGTCAAGCATAAAACTATGATATTTCTAGAAGACTCCAACTGCACTGTGGCACTTGGCGGATGGGTAGTGTTACCTGAGAAGGGGCACAAGGAGCCATGGAAGTTTTAACCTTAAAAAAGAAAAGCCCGGGGCCTCCCTTGTGGTGCAAGGGGTTAAGACGCAACCAATGAAGCTGTCCACAGCCACTGCAGCATGAGTTCGATCCCCAGCCAGGGAGCTACCCACATGGCACAGCCTCGTGCTCCCCTCAGCAGTGTATTTCAGTCATTCTGTCATAGAGCAACCCCGATATTAAACGGGTTCCTGGCTGTGGGTCCTCACCCACGCGCTTTAAAGGGACTTATGAATACTCTACTACAGACACACACCAAAGGGTTAATAAAAGGTTTATTTACAAGAAAAAAGGAAATAAGGAAAATGTACAACTCAGGGAGAAAATAGGGAAATAAAGTCTTTAATGCGTCCTACCCGATCCGACGACCTGGAAACCCAAAGTCACTCTCAGAGCTGGCCGGACGCTGCTAGCTGGTGGAGAGCCAAAATGGGGGAGCCCCCCAAAGCCCACGTGTCTGCCTTTTGTATCCACCTGGCTGCTTAACCCCACCCTCAGGTCCCAGCCACCTTCCCTTTGGTGGTGATGGGATTTGGAGTTCCCAGTGTCTTTGGCTTTGACCTGGGGTGGGGGTGGAGTCCACAAAGCCTATATGGAATTTGCTTTGGGACATCCTTTTCCCCCTAACAATTCCACCTGTTCTGTTCCCCACCCTGTCTGTGGTGAATCCTCTCACCCCCTACACCTCTGGCCTGTACCCCAGTTCTTTTATGCATAAATAAATAATTTTTTTTAGATTTTATTTATTTATACAAGCACTGGGTACAGTCAGAAGCACGGGAGGGTGAGAGAATTCACCAGAGCCAGAGCAGGGAACAGAACAGGCAGACCAACGAAGTACACTGCTGAGGGGAGCAGCAGGCATGGCAGGAAAGGTCTGCGCACCGTGTGGGACCCTTGCCAGCGGTCGGGGATCGAACCGGCGCTACAGAGTCTGCGGGCAGCTTTGCAGGCCAGCACTCAACCGCTGCGCCACCAGGGAGGCCCAAATAAATAAATTTTTAAAAAGAAAAAAAAAAAAGGAAAACCCCACAAAATGCAGTACCATCGGGGGAACATAGGTGGTCTGGCTTTGAATTTGTAGAATCTGTCGGGTTTGTAGATTTGGGATCATGGCTACCATTTGTAGCTTTTGCTTGCATACTGAGTTGAAAAGTGTCTCCACCTCTGTACCCCCCCAAAAATTCCATGCTTACCCAGAGTCTCAGAATATGACCATATTTGGAAGAAGGGTCTTTGTAGATGTCATTATTTAAGATGATGTCAAGCAGGAGTGGAGAGACTGCAGTGATGCAGCTGCCTGCCCAGGAAAGCCCAGGTTATGGGGAAACCCCAAAAGCCATGATAGTCAGGAAGGGTCCAGCCCTTAAGGCTTCAGAAGACAGCAGCCCTGTGGACACTTGATTTAGGATCTCTGGTCTCCTCCAGAACTGTCAATAAATGAATTTCTGTTGTTTTTCAGCCCCCTCCCCCTTCATGGTAATGAACTGCAGTGCTAAAAAACAGATACCATTTGAATCTGTCTTTTTGTGGCCTCGAGTTAAATGGAGGCTTGCTAAGGAGGCTCAGAGGAGGGACAGTCTCATCCTGGGCTATCAGCAGAGCTGCCTCGAAAGGACAATGAATTCCAGACTCCATTTGGGAACTGAAGACTTGTCTTCTATCAAAGGAACACACCCTCCAGCATGCAGCATTTTTCTGTATGTAAAAGAAGAGCTTGGAAACCAGCAAACAAAAATCACATTCTTGAGCTGCCACATAAATGTGGGGCCTGGGGGTGCACGCTTGCCTGCTTGCTCAGCAGAAGGCTCTGTGTCAGCTGACTGCGAGCTTCATCACGCCTCCCCAACCCTCCCCCACAGCATCCAAGTTCAAAGAAACAAGGTTTCTGGACCTTGGCAGGGAAACACCCTGCCCAACAGGTGAGTCAGGTTGACAGAGTGTCCTAATTTTTTTTAAGACTTTAAAGTTCTCTTGGCTTCTCCTGAGTAGAGGCAACTGGCAAAAAATCTCTCTCCATCATTCTCAAATGACCTGCATCCTCTGCTCTTCTGAACTTAGCATAAGAACAGGTGGGGCCCAGGGTTTTCTCTTGGAACCTCCATCAACCACCAGATCGCCATCACCATTTTCATCATTGAATAATATAGTAATTGCTTTTAAGCACCCGCTGTGTCCAGGCTCGGTCCTAAGTGCCTTCCCTTCCCAGCCACCCTACCAGGTAGGTATTGTTAGCCCCCGTTGGATACAAGGAAGCTGAGGTTCAGAGACATACATTAACTCGCCTATGGTCACACAGTAGAAAGCGGAGGAACCGCAATTGTCCTGTCTCCACTGCCAGTCACCTCTCAAGACATGATCCAGCCTCTGGAATACAAAAAAGGGAACGCGTTCCAGTTCTCCTGGAAGAGTCACACCCAGGCAGTCCCCAGCCTGCCCCCAGGACATGGCCACGTGTGCTCTCCTGGCCCCCCTTCCTTCCCTGTCTTCTGTTACATCTTTGCTGAGCCTATATACCATGTGTCATTGGCACTGATCAAGGGGCACCAATTGACTTCACACTTAGGAGTCAATTTTCAAAGACACATGGTCAGAGGGGCTGGGTTGGGGAGTGACTCTTAATGGCTACAGGATTTCCTTGCAGGGTTGGGGGTGATCAAATGCTTTGTGACAAGATCGCAGCCGTGGTTGCACTATACGGTGAATGTACTTCATGCCACTGAATTGTTCGCTATAAGGTGTTATGTGAACTTCCCTGCAATACATTAAGAAGGTTTGGGAATTGCACAACAAAGGGACTCCATGGTGATTCTTTGTAATGTTGTCAGAGTCTAAAAGCCCATCATCTTCTCTATTTGCTGGAACCATGCTCTTGTCAAATGTGTGCAGGCAGCAGGCAGCAGCCCCAAGACCCCAGGAGTGGGGGTCGTTGGTTGAAACCACTGAGGCAGGATTTTGGTTGCATTGTTCTCCCCTTCCCTTTTCAGCATCCCCATGTCTTACACATCCTGTTCACATGAAAGCTGAGGTAAGACAGGCTATCCAGTGACATGAAAGGAAGGCTCAAGAAAGGTGACTTAGGAAGGTAGATTTTCAGTGCTTCTGACCTCAGAGCTATCACTTTCCCTTCTGTGCTGCTTCTAGAAAACCAAAGACAGACAGATCTTCCCGCCCACATCCCTGAGCACCCTCCCCAGGGAGTATGATGAGGCAGCTTCCTAATTGCTGGGTGGCCTCTGAATGCAGTGACCCTCTGAGACATGTCACCCAGCAGGTTCTCCAAGAAGATCTTCTTGTCCCACCAGCTGGAGATGGCCACAGAAAGACCAACCTGGCTGGAGGAGGCCACAGAAAGACCAACTTTGTCAGCTTCAAGATTTACTGACAAGGAAAGCAAGAAACTGAGAGCAGAAAGCAACCCAATGATCCCAGCAGAGGAGCCTGAACAAGCACTTGTACACACACTCATTCACAGCAGTATGATTCATAATATCTAAAGATGGAAAGAGCCCAACAGCCATCAACAAATGTGTGGATAGACAAAAGATAGCATCTCTGTACCATGGAATATTACTCAGCCATAAAAAGGAACAAAATACTGACATGCTATAGTTGAACCCCCAAGACATTATGTTCTATAAAAGAACCAACACAGAAGACCATCTACTGCATGATTGCATTCACACAAAATAGCTGGAAAAAGTCAATTTATAGACAGAAAATAAATTGCTGATTGCCAGGGATTGTGGGGAGGGGTGTGGCAGAATGGGGAGATGGCTTAATAGAGATAAAATTCCCCCTGTGGGTGATGAAAATGTTTGGGAACTAGTTAGAGGTGGTGGTTGCACAACATTGCAAATGTACTAAATGTCACTGGACTGTACACCTTTAAATGTTTTTTTTTTTTAAAGATTTATTTTATTTATGCAAGAGCCAGGGTACAGGCCAGATGCACGAGAAGGTGAGAGGAGTCACAAGAGACAGAGCAGGGAACAGAACAGGCAGACTAACGAAATACACTGCTGGAGGAGAGCAGCGGGCAAGATAGGAGAGGTGTGCTTGCCATGTGGGTTGCTCCAAAGCCAGCGGGGATCGAACAGGCACTGCAAAGTCTGCGGACAGCTTCAGAGCACTACACTTAATTGCCTGTGCCACCAGGGAAGCCCTAAATGTTTTTTTTTTAATTATATATATTTTTATGGTAAAGTATACATAGCAAAATTTACCATTTTAGCTGCTTTTAAGTACGTGGCATCAAGTCCATTCGCAATGCTATGCACCCTTCACCACCTCCATCTGCAGAACTCTCATCTTCCCAAATTGAAACACTTTCTCCATAAAACATTAACCCCCCAGTCACCCTCCCCAACTCCTGGCAACCCCCATTCTACTTTCTGTCTCTGTGAATTAGACGATCACAAGTACCTCATATAAACGGAACCACAGATTATTTTTTTTTTTTTTTTGAACATAGTTTCATTTTTATTTTTTTTTTTTTTTAATAAATTTTATTGTTATATTCCCCATACAGTTGCAGCCCCCCCATTCTGACCCCAATCCCTCCCCTCCCACCCCCGCCCCCTAAAAGTGTCTCTGGTTCATAGTTTTTTGTTGATTTTGATTTTCACTTTCTTATAGTTATTCATTTTCCTGGTCCCTTATTTAAGTTTTCTAGATTCCTGCTATGAGTGAGACCCGGAACCACAGATTATTTACCTTTCTGTGACTAAATGGTTAAGTTTGTGTTATGTAAATATTGCTTGGAGGAAAAGGAAAGTAAAAAAATCCCAGCCACCTTTTCATCCTGTTTTACAAAAACACTGAATCTGAGTTGAGGTAGCACAGCCCCTTTGCAAGCTACCCCTCACCCTCTCCTGTCATTCTTGGGGAGGAGAATGCATTGGCTGGAAGTCAAAATCAAACATGTGCCGGGGCAGCTGCAGCTTTCTGGGGCCTGCGAGGCTCTGGTGGGAGGAAGTGCTGTCCTGGGCCTCAACAACAGCTTCATGAACAAATCTCAAGTTTAAGTGCATGAGAAAAGTGACTGCTGTGGTTTCCTCCTAATGTTCCAACACAGACAGCTTACTTTTGCTAATGGAAAGGCCTGTATCTACTTCCTGGATTTTGTGAATGGGATATAAACCCAGGAGAGAAAGCTCCCACACATCACCAATTGCACCCCATCCATTTGCTTTCTGAGTGTAACTTCAGGTTAATTATTTATGATAGGGCTACAAATGAAGTGTTAGTAATAGACTGGCTTCCTCTTCTAATTGCTGGGTTTCTGAGAAGGAGACTCAGCCTGGAGGGATTTGTGATTAGAATGAAAGGAAATAAAAAAAATAAATAAAAAGCAAACGGCTTTGGCCTGGTTCAAAAGAATAGGCAGGTACAGAGAATTAAAAGGAAAAATTAATTATTAATAACCAGAATATGGAAAAAGAGGGCAGGCAGGAAGAGATGTTTTCCATGAATATGTGCTGGCTACTTGGCCCTTACCTGAATCACCTCTAACCAGAACCCAGGGCACAACCACAGAGTCATCAGCCAGAGGTTGGTTCTGAAGATGAAACAGCTTAAACCTGCCCGATGATAGGAAACCCCAGAGCCAGGAAGGGGGTCTATGGTAACAGGGACTTGCCCATGAAAGCAAACTGAACTTTGTTTTTTCCAAAGACACACGTGGAGCATATTCTATTTAACTTCCAGTCACTGTTCTCTTATGATAAGCATAGCTTTTGGATGTTTCTGCAGTTACTTCTTATGTGGGCGATGAAAACCCATCCCTTGCCTGACTCCATCCCACAAGATCAGGATGGGAGGGGAAAAAAATAGAAAGAAAACGGAGCCAAGTTCCAAAGAGTCCTCTTTTGCAACTTAGAGATTATAGAGAGGAAGAAATGATAATGATATTAGCTAAAATGTAACTTGAACGTTACCTGTTTATTTATGGCTCATCCTTGTCCCTGACTACTGACAACTAAGAGTTGACATATTTAGCAGCTTACACCCAGGTAGTCTTCCTTAGAAGCGAGAAGTAACGTGTTAGGACACAATGAAAATTTCCATTATGAGGACACAATTTGTAGCCCAATTGGTTGAGGATTTTTTTTTTTTTTTTTTGTCATTTCTATCCCACCAGGCCCTGCTGAGTTTTGGTAGATTCTGAAACAGATAGTACTTCCTCATATTGTATACCATGTATTCCAGTAAGAAATATTAAGGTATGGAATTTAATAACAGACATACTTAATCATAGATGTTGCATTTGCCTATCCTGGAAGATTGAAAACAAATGATGAAGGGGCTCTAGCTGGAAAGCCAAGAAATATCACCAAAGTTTTAAGAAATGGACAAAGGATAAGATGGTGAAGTAGGGTGGGGCTGCATGGGGTGACAGAAACTCTTACAGGGTGACCCATCAAAGGAACCACCCCAACTGGTCGTCCGATGAGACAGACACCAAAGGGCACAAGAGTGGTTAGAAAATGTTGCTCATCACTTTTCTTCTGCTGGGAATAGACTCCCCCGTTTATTCCTTGGCCAACTCAACATCCTCAAAGTGCACCTGGATCTCCCCTCCTCCAGGAACCCTTCTCTGAACCTCCACATTAAAGAAATGGATTTCTGCCCTAGAGAAAGGAGACCATTGTCGAATGATGTAACTGTCCACTCCATGGTGGTGTGAGAACCTGTCCCAGGACCATTCAAGCAGAGCTGAAAGGAGTTACAGCTGAACTAAGTTTCCTCCAAAGTCCCTTCTGGCTCTGAAGATTGTGTGAATTTTCAAGTGAATAGAATTGAAGTCCTTACCAGATCCACAGCAGCTCTTTAGCCAAATTCCACTGTGGAGGAAAAGAGCCATGGAGGTTTATCAAAACTAATGACGGAAGAGCCACTCGGGCCAAGAATCAGAGAGGTGGTCCCCACATAAGGCCACCAGGAATTGACACCCTGTGCCTTGCTGGTGGGAATGTAAAATGGTACAGCCGTTGTGGAAAAACCACAAGTGACAGAAGGAGTTACAAGGAGTTCCTCAAGGAGTTAAACATAAAATTACCATATGACCCAGCACTTCTACTTCTAAGAATACGGTAGGTGGAAGAATTGAAAACAGATATTGAGACAATACTTGTATTTGTATACTCATTGCATCCCAAATGCCCATCAATGGCTGAATAGATAAACAAGTTGTGGCATATGTGTGTGTATATATATAGATGTCTCAGCTATCAAAAGGGATGAAGCACCGACACATGCTCCATGGATAAGCCTTGACAACATTATGCTGAGTGAAAGAAGCCAGACACAAAAGACCACAAATTGTATGATTCCATTTATATGAAATGTACAGAACAGGCACATACAGATGCAGATTGGTGGTTCCCAGATGCTAGAGGGAGGGAGAGAAGGAGGGAAGAAGGGAGAATGGGGGAGTCTGCTAAGTGGGTACAGGATTTCCTTTGGAGGTGATGAAAATATTTTTGGAACTAGAGAGCAGGGGTGGTGATACAACCCTGTGAATACACTGCATGCCACGACTGCTCACTTTAAAAGGATTAATTTTGTTATGTGCATTTTCAACTCAACACAATATGTATAAGGTCCCAATATTAAGCATAGAATAAGGAGAGGTCACTGGGGTTCACTGCAATGTGACTTGGGGCTTCAATTTTATTAGTGGGAAACAATAATATCTGCCATTGTGAGTTGTTCTTAGGGTTATAGCTCATTTACATTAGTGCCTGGTATGTATTAGCTGTTATGAAAAACAAACAGAAGAAAGCTGTTTCAATGTCTCCAAATACCCTGATGTGCACACGTCAGTGCTAGCACGTAGAACCCTGGCCATTCTCAAAACAATGAAGGGGTGGTCTGGCTCTAAGAATATCCTATCTCCCTCTTGAGAATTGATTTATCAGCAAGAACAGATTTTATTACTTGAAGTTCTACTTTTACTACTCTCCAAAAAAATGCAATCACCAGGTTGGAACATCAGCATTTTTTGTATGCCTACTGTGTACTTAATACTTTCAACCTCACCAGTGGCCACTGAACCTTTAAGTGCATGTTTTGATTCTGGTATTTTGGTGGTTTTTTTTTAAAGATTTATTTATTTATGCTTACAAGAACTGGGGTACAGGCCAGAGGTGCGGAGGGCGAGAAGATTCACCAGAGACAGAGTGGGGAGCACAACAGGCAGATCTACTGAAATACACTGCTGAGGGGAGCAGCGGGGAAGGCAGGAGAGGTCTGCTATACCATGTTGGTCAGCTCCCTGGCCAGGTATCGAACTTGTGCTGCAGTGGATGCTGATAGCTTCACAGTGCTGAGACTTAACCCCGTGTGCCACCAGGGAAGCCCCTGATTCCAGTGGGGTTTAGGATGAGGAGTAATTGGGGAGGCCCAGGGAGGTCTTTAGCTGCCCATCATCACAGCTCAGGAACCATGGCTCCTTATCCACCTACCAAGATACAAAGAAAGTGGCTCAGATGTGTAGGAGAAGGCATACGAAGCCTCCACGTGAGATGTGAAATCTTTGCAGCTTATTGAAGGATCTGTTAACATGCAGGACAGAAAATCAACAGTTACTCCTAAAAGTCAGGGCATCTTGGAAATAGTAAGAGCAATTCCATCTCAGCATGCTTGGCTTTCACTGTATTTTTGTCCCCAAAGTAATAAACTGAATACAAACAGTTCATTCACAAGAGCTAATAAATGACTTTAAAAAAATTCACCCTTCCGCCTTTTTGAGTCCAACAGTGAGGAGATGGCCATCTGTGAACCAGGAAGTGACCTCTCCCCAGATACAAATCTCTGGGCCTTGATCTTAGACTTCCCAGCCTCCAGAACTGGAATGCCCCCAGGTTCAGTGTCACATTTTTGCTTGATTCCTATAGAGACAATATTGCTAGAAAGTCCTTTCAGAATTGGTGGGAAGTGAGCAATTTTGGAGAGTGGCTTCTTTGGACTTAAGTGAAACATTATGAGCTAATTCCTGCTTTAAATATAATAGTTGAAGGGGTCTTTCTATAGCATGTATGGTTTAACTTAATCAAGGTTCCTTTCATCTGTAGGACCGATTTTTATGATGAAAAATCAATTCCTAAAGAATAACACTGCTTTGCAGTATATTGAGTACATCATCCCCGCCTTATCTTCAGGGGATACCTTCCATGACCCCCAGGGGATGCCTGAAATCATGGAAAGTACCGAAACCTGTATATTTTTTGTTTTTTTCCTATATATATATATCTATAGTAAAGTTTAATTTACAAACCAGGCACAGTTAAAGATTAACAATAACTAACAATAAAATAGCAGGTTGAGCGCTGCTCTGTGAAGCTGTCTGCAGCCTCTGTAGCACCGGTTCAATTCTCAGCCGGCTGGCAAGAATCCCACATGGTGTGGCAGACCTCTCCTGTTGCGCCTGCTGCTCCCCTCAGCAATGTATTTCGTCAGTCTGCCTGTTCTGCTCCTCTCTCTGTCTCTGGTGAACCCTCTCACCCTCCCATGCCTCTGACCTGTACCCCAGTTCTTGTAGAAAAATAAATCTTTAAAAAAAAAAACCTATAAGATATAATCCTAACCACATACAAAGAAAAGTTATATATGCTATTGATACAATATTACCAACAAAACGACCAAAATACAAATATTGGTTACCTTTTAATAAAAGGTCTAGAGATAGCTCTAATTTTCCTGTTTCTATTTTTCTGTATTTTCTGTGTGTTCTATTATGAGAATGAATATTATAATATTCAGGAAAAGATAAACTTTAATTTTTTTAATGCAGCCTAATTAAACAAAGGAAGATTGGCGTTTTCACTGCAGCTTTTCTCTGGCACGTATTAAAGAATAAAACACATCAGTGTTCACAAATATAGCAACCTACCCTCTGCTTTCTTTACAGAGATGAGAAATCGTTCCAGAAGACATTTTAAAATTCAGCATTTAAGAAAAAAATGATTGAAAATAAAGTCCATGTACGTTCTTGGTATCTTCATTTGTCATCACATTTGGCCAAGCCTGTTTTTATTCTTCTTAAATCCCCATGAACTTAGAAGACACAGCCACAGTTCAGCTAAATTTTTGCGTTGGCTAATAACTTAGTTTATGAATGTTATAAATATAACTGATTTGTAAGGGAGAAAGCACATTCTTGGCAAAAACCAAATGTCTCTTAAGATGGGCTTAATTAAAGCAAAATGCTCTCTAAATAAAATACCTCTCCAGAATGCATGAACATTTTAGAAATTGGACATGACAAAGTCGGTTTAGAGACATGAGACTATTTTAAGCAAAACATTCTTTGTAAGAGTCCCAAAGTATGGCTAAGCTGCACGAAAAGTCGGCTGCAGAACAAAGACTCTGTGTTTGAAATTTTAATATGCACATTAAAAAGGCTAAGAAATAAGACTGTAATCTGGGTGAGATTAGACAAAACCAGGAAGGTGATAAAATAGCAGAAGGAAGTGCCTTTCAACATAAGAATTTTCAGCTTTATACAAGAGACCTTAGCTCTGAAAAATGACGGTGGCAAGGGGCCATATTCAAGGCAAAACTTCATGGTTAAGATACATGAGATATTTTTAAAGCTTGTCACTTCCATTTTCCCACTTTGAAGGTTTTTTTTTTATTTTCTCAGTTTAATACGAAATGTTACACATTTTCCAAAGTGATCTTGGCCACCTATGGTATAATGAGAACAAGGTCCTGCCATTTGAGTTTGAGACAGTTATAATTTGAAGTGGTACAGAGTGGGGTCCCAGATCTCATAGGGTCAACTAAGGACCAACTGCAGAAGAGTGACAGTCTTTACAACATTCTTGCCAAGAAGCAAGCATCCCATTGTATGTCAAAGTTTTATCTGTTTTGTTTGCCAAATTCACTTGAAAGGTGAATTGGAGGAAATGGGTTGGCAAGTCCCGTGGGACAATTATTCACAAGGACCCTGAATACCTGAGCTACACCTGGACTCTGCTCTCCCAGGATCCAGCCAAGGCCTCACGCTGGTTGTTGACCCACTTAAAGAGCTGCCGCGTGATTGAAAATCATGTCGGAAAATTTTATTCTTTTTATACGCAATTAAGTTACTAACTTAAGTATATATCCTGTTTAACCTTTATATCTGGAATTCTCAGGGCCTGAAAGGGCTTTAATGTAATTTTTCATAGATGGGTGGACTCAGATTAGTGACATGTTTCCCAAGAAAAGAACCTACTTTCTGTTTCCAAAAATATCAAACGCTCTGAGCATTACCACATTCTCTATCTTTTTAATTCCCAGGCAGGGTTGAAGTGAACTGGAATAAAGTGGGGTGAAGAACCTCTTCATATGACTTACATTTCTCTGCATTATGAATTGCTTCATGCTGTGATTCACCTCTCCAGACTTTAATTACATGACTAAGAGTTGTTCCTTGGGTAAGGATTGGGTAAGGTGATTGGGTCATGTTTGCATTTTAGAAAGATCAATGTGGGGGAAGGAGGGTTCGGAGGGTCAAGTCAGGAGGCAGAAAAACAAGCTTGGAATTCAATGCAGATAAAAGATAAGGGCCAGGCTAAGACTGTGGAGGTGGAGATGGGCAGGGAGAACCGGCAGACTCAGATCCAGCAAGGAGACTGACCGGGTAAGACAGCGACCTCATGGTTGTCCTAGTCAGCACTGTTGTGGCTCCCCCAGATCCAGAGATCCAAAACAACCATTTTATTATGATGAGGAGTTAACATCGGGCACACTGAGGGTGGCCTGTCCCTCCTCCATGAAGTCTGAAGCTTCAGCTGGAAAGACTCAAAGTCTGGGGAAAACACAATGGCTGAAGCAGAATCATGTGGAGGCATGGTCACTCACGTGTTGGGCAACTGTTGCTGGCTTTCAGCTAGTACCTCAGATGGGGCTGTCAGCTGGACACCTCCTGGTGGCCTGGGCTTCCTCACAGTATGGCGGCCAGCCTCACGTGAAGCCTCTGACAAAGTGGTGACTCAGGGCTCCAAGCACAAGTATTCCTGTGAACAAGGCAAGAGCTGCCTGGCCTTTTATCACCTGGTCGTGGGAGTCATTTATGTCAAATTCCATCAGTTAGAGATGAATCATGTCTGCCCAGACCCAAGGTGGGGGTGGGTTTACACTCCATCTTACAAGAGCATGAGGGACAGGAGATGTGACCACCATCTTTCTTAAATACAGTCACCAAACATTTTCTCTGCACCAAGTGCCAGTCATTGGGTTAAGCACTTTCACTACCCTCATTGGATTCTTACAAAGACCACCAAACAGGTGTTATCACCTCATTTCACAGATGAGGAAACTCAGGCTCACTGAGGTTAAGTGGCTTGTCCAAGTGCACTAGATCAATGAACGAAGACCCACACTCAGGTGTCCTGACTCTGAAATCTATTTTCTTATCCATTCTGCAGTTATAAGAGGTTTTTGAGGGATGAATGATGGGAAGAGAAACCAAGGATAACAAATTGGATGATAAAGAGGGGAAGTGTGGGCAGGAGCAGTCGTTTGTGGTGCAGTGTCAGTGAGGTGAAGCCACTGTCAGAACACTGCAAAATGCCCAGGCCAGAGTCAGATGTCTGGACCACAAGTGGCCCGAGGGCCAGAAAGGAGAGAATGTCTGGAAAGAGGGAGTGGAGAAGGGGGAGAAGAAGCAGCTGAGCACCGAGGGCAGAGAATACCAGCTTGTTGTCAGGAGGGGGCTGGAGAGGCAAGACGGGGCTGTGCTGGGCAAATGGGTTAGAAAGAGAGCCCGGGGACCCGAAAATATTGACGTGATGGAAGTTAGGCTGATGGAGGGCCCTACAGGAAAGCAGACTGTCACCGCAGAGTCACAAGTCTGGCCAAAAACCATGCTGTCAAATGAAAGAAGCCAGACGTAAAAGGCCACATATTGTATGATTCCATTTATCTATGAAATGTGCAGAGTTGGCAAATTCATAGAGATAAAAAGCAGAGGCTACGGGGAGGAGGGAATGTGCCTGGAGGTTCTTTTGGGGGCTGATAAAAACATTCTGGAACTAGACAGTAGTGATGGTTATACAACATCGTGAAAGTACTCAGTGCCACTAATGGTAAATTTTATGTCATGTGTATTTTACTACAAACAACAATAAAACAACCCTACTGTCACATATCCATAGTGGGAAAAACTGATACCTTAATTAAACCTCATTAAAATTAAAAACATTTCCAAGTCAGAAGGAAAAAGACAAATATCAAATGGTTTCACTTACATGTGGAATATAGGGAAACCAAACAAAAGGTCGAGGAAAAGACAAAACCAGCGGGCTGAACCTACATCTGAGGCACAGAGCAAGGGCAGGGGAGGGCGGGGGCCAGGGGAGGGGAGAGAAGAGCACAAGGGACTATGGGTGTTGGCTCACGTGTGATATAGTGGTGGAAGAACTATGGACTACACCTGAGGGGCGAAACCAATTACTGTACGAAAATGAACAATAACCTAAGAAAAAAATCTGATGGTAACTAGAAAAAGTTAAAAGCATTTGTTCTGCAAAAGATTCTGATGAGAGGGTAAAAAGACCAATCACAGACCAAGGAGAAATTATTTGCAAATACACAGCCAACCAAGGACTTGGATGTAAAATATATAAAGAACTTTCAAAACTCAACAGGGAAAAAGCAGGTAGGCTACTTCAGACTAATGGAAAGGCGCAGAGGAGACATGCCTTTCCCTGGCTCACTTTCACAAGATGTCTGGGTGATTACCTGCCTGACGTCTCTGGGTATCCCCAATTAGAGACCACGAAAGCAGGAACTAGGTTTGGCTTTGCTCACATCGTGGCCCATGTCTGGCCCAGGGCCTGGCATATAATAGGAGCAAAAGGCGGGCCTCCCCTGGTGGCTCAGCGGTTGAGCGCTGCACTGCGAAGCTGCCCGCAGCCTCTGCAGCGCCGGTTCGATCCCCGGAGACAGTGGAGGCAGAAGAGGTCACACCAGAAACAGGGTACAGGTGACCGGAGAGAGGGAGGCATACTGGGACTTGGACTTTTAATCTGAGTCATGAGGAGAGACAGTTTTCATGCAAAACATCAGATTAGTTTCCACAAAGGAGCAAAGAAAACTCCCAACCTCTGTCCCCAGGGCCGGCAGCAGCCTGACACTAGGAGCTTCCCCCTGCTGCTGACTCCACGCCCAGGTCAGGGGTTCCCAGAAGTCTGAGCCAGGGGGAGGCAGGTTCTTTTTTTTTTTTTTTTTTTTTAAGATTTATTTATTTATTTATACAAGCACTGGGTACAGTCAGAAGCGCGGGAGGGTGAGAGAATTCACCAGAGCTAGAGCGGGAAGCAGAGCAGGCAGAAGGACCGAAGTACACTGCTGAGGGGAGCAGCGGGCGGCAGGAGAGGTCTGCACGCCATGTGGGACCCTCCTCCGGTGGCCGGGGAGCAGCCGGGGATCGAACCGGCGACGTGGAGGCTGCAGGCAGCTTCGCAACCCAGCGCTCAACCGCTGCGCCACCGGGGAGGCCCCTGAGGCAGGTTCTTAAGGAAACTCGATGAAGACTTAACAGGCCAGCAGCCCACACTTCTGATTTCTCAGTTAAAAGCATGAAGTCAGTTAAACTTGTGGGTTGTCTTGGCTACTATGACAGAGAACAACTATTTGCTTCAGGATGATAAATATCAGACATAAATGAAACATAAAATATAATGGGGTTATCAGGGTATGAAGCTATAACTCCCAAAATTTATGTAGTGCTATAAACGAATGGTAAATCTATTTTTAAAAATTATCTAAAAAAATACAATAGGAATACCCCTGCCTTTCAAGTGAACGGTTACATCCTAAAGTCTTATATAACTGGACTATTACACAGATGTTAAAAAGTACAAGGTAGGAGGCCTCCCTGGTGGCACAGGTGTTAAAGTCTCAGCGCTATCAAGCTATCACCAGCCATTGGGGCAAGAGTTCTCTCCCCGACCAGGAAGCTGACCCACAAGGCATAGCAGACTTCTCCTGTCCCACCTGCTGCTCCCCTCAGCAGTGCATTTCAGTAGATCGGCCTGTTCTGCTCCCCTCTCTGCCTCTGGTGAATCCTCTCACCCCCTGCACCTTTGGCCTTTACTCCAGCTCTGGTATGCATAAATAAAATAAATCCTAAATAAATAGTATACGCATAAGAAAAAATTCTCTGAAGATCAGTTACTATGACTCAGTCTGTGCTAGTATGACAGAGAGCTTTCATAGTCTGTATCATATATTTCTGAAAGGCTAGAATTTTTAAATAATGAACATATATAACCCTTAATAGCAAAAGACAATGAAGCTTGCTTTTTAAAAAAAGATTTATTTATTTATGCATATAAGAGCTAGGGTGTAGGCCAGAGGTGCAGGGAGGGGTGAGAGGATGCACCAGAGACAGAGTGGGGAGCAGAACAGGTGGATCTACTGAAATACACTGCTGAGGGGAGCAGCAGGTGAGACAGGAGTAGTCTTCTGGGCCCTGTGTGTCAGCTCCTTGGCTGGGGATTGAACTCGGGCTGCAGTGGCTGCTGACAGCTTCATAGTCCTGAGACTTAACCCCTTGCGCCACCAGGGAGGCCCCAACAATAAAGATTCCTTTAAAATGGAATATTGATGATACATAATATTTCTCAAAATTCAACTGCTAAAAAATCTACATAATAAAAACAAAGAATCTATCTAATTTAAAAGTAGGCAAAAGACTTACACAGACATTTCACCGAAAAAGGATATACAGATGGCAAATAAGCCCATCTGTAAAAAAGTATTTAACATCATTAGCCATTAGGGAAATGCAAATTAAGACCACGACAAAACATCACAACATGTCTATCAAAATGGTTAAAATTAAAAATAGTGAGAATACCAAATGCTGTCAGTGATGTGGAAAAAATAATTGTTGGTGGGGATGTAAAATGGTATATCCCCTCTGGAACATGGCCTGGTGATTTCTTGCAGAACTACATAGGTATTTACCAAACAGCCCAACAATTGCACTCCCAGGCACATATCTTAAAGAAATGAGAATCTATGTTCATACAAAAATCTGTGCATGAATGGTCTATTTGTAAAAGTTACTGGTAATAGCTCAAACTGGAAACCAAAAAAATGTTATTGAACTGGTGAGCAGCTAAACAAGTTGTGATATCTCTATAACCATGGAGTAGTCTTCAACAATAAAAGGAATAAACTGTCAACACAACAATGTAGATGAATCTCCAGGGAATGATGAAAAGTGAAAAAAGTCAATGTCAAAATGTCACGCAGGGGATGACTCCACTACAAAGGAGACAGAAAACAGGTTAGGACCTGCGGCTGCCAGGGTTAGGGACGGGGTGCAGAGAAGGTGTGGCAATAAAGAGACCACAAGTGACCCTTTGGGTAATAGAGTAGATTATGTTTATTGTGTATATGTGTGTACATATTCAATATATATTACATACAATGATATATACAGTGCTAGTTTTGCAAGATAGTAACTCTGGGCAAAACTGGAGGCAGAGTCTTAGAAATCTCCCTGTACAATTTTTGTAACTTCCTGTAAATCTATTATTTTTTTAATTAAAAAAAAAAAAACACATGGGGCAGATATAAAGTTCTTTTTGATTAACAAAACCTACTTTTATCAAACATTTAAAAATATTTCTTCCATTTTCATTTAACATACACTTTACAGTAATAGGTTCTTTGGGATTTTAATGAATTGTTTTAAACATGTTATGTCAAAAAAGGTACCATCATCCAATTTGATAGATTTTTACTGAATATTATTGAATAATGTGTATTTACCTGTTTCAAAAAATGTTGTCTATAAATCACCTGAGGACATGAAAAGATGCAGATTTCTGGGCTCCCACAGTCTTTCTAATTAGGGCTTTCTGGTGAGAGGACAAGGCCAACAGCGTTTCTATTAAGTTTTTCCTGTGATTCTTGTGACCAGCGGAACTTGAGAACCATTGGCAGTTTATGCAACTGACATTAGAGAAAGCTCTAAACAATCAAAGTGTTTTGCATGATTTAGAATAAAATACAAAAGCGTTGATGTGACAATGAACATGTTTTCTGTTGTTAAAAAAGAATCCTAGGATAATGAAAGTCCCCAAAGGGGATAAACTCCAGATCTAGGAACTTCAATTTCATTCATTTAATTTTGTGTATGAAATGTGTCTGGGCATACAAAGAAGAAAATGCTGCAAAATGGGGGCTTTCTGACTAATGTCTGCCATTAATACATGATCCCAAGAGCCAACTGTACCCATCAAGATGATTATAAATAGCCCAAATGTGCACCAGCAGATAAATGGATAAACAAATTGTGATATTGTTAAGGGGAAAAGGATGTCCCAAAGCTAATTCCATACAGGCTTTGTGGACTCCACCCCCACCCCAGGTCAAAGCCAAAGACACTGGGAACTCCAAATCCCATCACCACCAAAGGGAAGGTGGCTGGGACCTGAGGGTGGGGTTAAGCAGCCAGGTGAATATAAAAGGCAGACACGTGGGTTTTGGGGATCCCCATTTTTGGCTCTCGGCCAGCTAGCAGCGTCCGGCCAGCTCTGAGAGTGACTTTGGGTTTCCAGGTCGTCGGATCGGGTAGGACGCATTAAAGACTTTATTTCCCTATTTTCTCCCTGAGTTGTACATTTTCCTTATTTCTTTTCCTCTTGTAAATAAACCTTTTATTAACCCTTTTGTGTGTGTCTGTAGTAGAGTATTCATAAGTCCCTTTAAAGCACGGGGGTGAGGACCCACAGCCAGGAACCCGTTTAATATCGGGGTTGCTCTATAACAATATGTCCATAAATGGAATATTCATCCATAAACAAGAATGAAATACTCCACGGAGAGGCTAACCCTCAACAACATTATTTTAAGTGACAGGAGAAATCACAAAAGGTTACATGTGATATGTTCCATTTATGTGAAATGTCTGTTATGTAAATGTCACTTCAATAAAAAATTTTCAAACAACACTGTAAGAGGAAATAATTTGATAAGCAAATGAATCTGAGGATTATGATCAATTGAAAAGATGCTTTGTGAACAGGGAAAAAGCTATTTGAGGAAGGCAGATGCTTGTACCTCAGTCCTCCCAGATAAAATTTAAACGCATGCCTTTATCCCTAAATAATTCTATAATTCTATCAAACATGGAAACTCAGGCTAACTAATTTCTTCCAACTTCTAGTCTTATTTGAAATGCAAAATGAAATAGTGACATACTGACATCAACTGACAACTCCCCACTTTTAGTGGAGTTCTATTTGCCAAAGTAGCTGGTCAGATCAAAGAAGCCGAGGGATTTGAACTCTGGTGAGAAGAAAGCATGGACACTAACTTGGCCAAAAACCTATGCACTATTTTAAGTAGTTTTGGGGTTTCCCAAAGACCTCATGATTACTGTCCAAAAAACTTCAGTAGATTTTCTTCAAGCCCACTTAGGAGTAGTTCCAAGATCATCTACTACAGGGGGCCATGGCTGGGGAGGGATGGAGCTAGGCCACCTCCCCAGGCAGCTTGACATGAGAAGCCACCCCTTGCCCTAGAAGGCATTCAGATATTGTTGGCTGACCAAATCCATAAGCCTTTTAGTTCTACCTTCTAAATCTGTCTACACAGAATATACTTATTTCAATACTTCTGACTCTCATGCTGGGCTACTCATCACGGTGGTTCCCGCGGAGTATTTTATCTTTAACCAACAATGCCAAGAATCAAGCCAAAACCAGATCTGAATTTTAGCCAGAAAACAAGTGCCTTCTCAGTGCCTCCCTGGTGGCACAAGGGGTTAAGACGCAACCTGTGAAGCTGTCTGCAGCCACTGCAGCACGAGTTTGATCCCCGGCTGGCCAGGGAGCAACCCACATGGCGCAGCAGACCTCCCCTTCCCCTGCTGCTCCCCTCAGCAGTGTATTTCAGTCAGTCTGCCTGTTCTGCTCCCCACTCTGTCTCTGATGAATCCTCTCACCCTCCACACTTTTGGTCTGTACCCCAGTTCTTGTATGCATAAATAAATAAATCTTTAAAAAAATTTTTTCAGTGCCCTCAATACACATGCATGAAAATCAGCCTCATTTATTTTAACCAAATTCTTTAAGTTAAAAAAAAATTTTTTGGGGCCTCCCCGGTGGCGCAGCGGTAGAGCGCTGGGTTGCGAAGCTGCCTGCAGCCTCTGCGGCGCCGGTTCGATTCCCGGCTGCTCCCCGGCCACCGGAGGAGGGTCCCACATGGTGCGCAGACCTCTCCTGCCACCCGCTGCTCCCCTCAGCAGTGTACTTCGGTCCTTCTGCCTGTTCTGCTCCCCGCTCTGGCTCTGGTGAATTCTCTCACCCTCCCGCGCTTCTGACTGTACCCAGTGCATGTATAAACAAAACAAATGAACAAACAAATAAATAAATAAAACATGCCTCTATTAAAAAAAAAAAAAAAAAAATTTTTTTTACATTATTCGAACTAACTATTCTTTTCCAGCCATCATTACCTAGTATTTAGAAGACATTAAGTCCTTAAGAAGCACTAACTATTACTAACTGTATCTGTTGTTTGGTGCCTATGGTAAGCTGAGCCAGGCACAGGACAAAGCCTCCGCCCATTCGAGCCTGGAGGTCTGCCCCAGTAGGCCTGGCTGTGTAGATATTACTAACGTTGTTCCATAAAGAAAGTAGCGGAGGCCAGAGGCTCACTGTCCTTCCAGGGCCGTGCAGCAGTAAGTGGTGGGGGCAGGATTCATCCCTGCTCTAATGCCCCTCAAGTCTTCCTGCCCACAGAGCTTCCTACCAGTTACTGGTGTGGGGAATCGGGGGCACTGAATTTTTTTTACAGTGGTGAAATATACATAAAATTTACCACTTTAACTGTTTTGAAGTGACAGTTTAGGGACATTTAGTATGTTCACACTGCTGTGCAACCATCACCCTCATTCGCCTCCAGAACTTTTTCATCTCCCCCAAATGAAGTTCTGTGCCCATTCTCAGTAATTCCCCACCCCTTGCCCCAGACCCTGCAACCACCTTTCTACTTCTGTCTCTATAAATGGGAGTAATTAGGGTCCTCAAATAGGTGGAAACAGACTGTGTTGTATTTCATGTCCAACTTATTTCACTTAACATCATTTTTCCAGGGGTGCCTTTGTGTTTGAAGTTAAAGCACTTCCCTACAGGAAGTACTCTGTTTACCTGAAACATTTAAAGATAAAGCCTGACTTTGGGCTGTGGCTCCAGGGTTGAGTTAAGCTGAGACTTGCCACCCTCCCCCCAAAAATTGGGTAGATGCTCCTTGGGCTAGATGATTCCTTCAGACACAGAAATGGATCAACCCCACTGAACTGCACAAGCAGGTGCAGTTAGTAAATCATTTCTTTAAACTTTGGGGGATGCTTTTTGGGGTCAGATATGTGCCTGTTATTGATGAAGGCAAACTTTCTGGTTAACAAAAAGAAGTCTTGGTGCTGGTAATGATTCACTGCTTGTAGATGCCTATAGCAGCCTCAGTTCTTTTTTTTTAATTTTTGCATAGAGGAAGTAGGTGTAGGCCAGAGGTGGTGGGGATGAGAGGGTTCACCAGAGGTAGAATGGGGAGCAAAACAGGCAGAGCTGCTGAAATACACTGCTGAGGGGAGCAGCATAGTGCAGTTTATCTTTTTAAGATGTATTTATTTACGCATAGAAGAACTGGGGTACAGGCCTGAGGTGAGGTGGGGTAAGAGGGTTCACCAGAGACGGAGTGGGAAGCAGAGCAGTCAGATTCACTGAAATACACTGCTGAGGGAAGCAGCAGGTGAGTCAGGAGAGGTCTGCCACGCCATCTGGGTCAGCTCCCTGGCCAGTGATCGAACTCAGGTTGTAGACCTCCATTTTTCTTGTTCTCCTTCACTCATCCCAGAGAGGTTCACTGAACAGAAGTCATGCCTGCATTTCCCAGCTTCAAGTGCTTTAACAGACAGCTATTTTTGCTAATCTTTTGGATTAGTCTTTGTAATAACCAGAGAAACAACTTCTTAAAGAGGAAATGCTTTAGCCTTAGAACATATACTTAGTTGAAAATCATCATGATCAGTTTTTAAAAATTATGCTGCATAAGTACCCAAAAGATTTACCACAAAACTGGTCCTGCTAGCTAGTAATCAACTCCAAACAAATAACAAAATCTGGACAAGACCAAGGTAAGAAACTAGAGACCATAGATCTTTCCGGAAGCATGGGACTTCTGGGCTGACCAGTTTTTGGCTTAGTTTGATCCAGCACAAGGATCAAAAAGCAATGTGATATTTTTCTTTTTCCTTCTGGCTTATTTCACTGAGCATAATTCCTCCTAGCTCCATCCACGTTGCTGCAAATGGCATGAGTTTATCTTTTTTGATTGCTGAATAATATTCCATCGTGTATATGTACCACATCTTCCTGATCCAGTCATCTATTTTTGGGCATTTGGGTTGTTTCCAGGTTTTACCTATTGTAAATAGTGCTGCAATAAACATTGGGGTACAGGTGTTCTTTTGAATCAATGTTTTTGTGTCCTTTGGGTAGATCTTAGGAGTGGAATTGCCAGGTCATATGGTAGCTCCATTTTTAGTAGACTGGGGAATCTCCAGACAGCTTTCCACAATGGTTGGACCAGTTTGCACTCCCACCAGCAATGTAGGAGAGTTCCTTTTTCACCACATCCTCGCCGGCATTTGTTGTTGCTTGTTTTTGTTTTTGTTTTTGTTTTTGTTTTTAATAGCTTCACTTATAGCAGGAATATAGGGGAACCAAATAGGACATCAGTGTAAAAAATAATAACAGTACAAAGCACAATAAAGCAAAAACAGGCAATTATAAATCAGAGACATCCTGCAGGGGAGGATGAGGGAGAGGCATTAGAGGAAGGGAGGGAGGAGCACAGGGGACTGAGGTGATGGTGCACAGTGCAATGGTGAAGGAAACTCTGTGGGAATTACACCTGAGGAGCTGGAGGGAAGCAAATATTGTTTAAAAATGAACGATGACGTAAAAAATAAAAAAAATTAATTTTAAAAAAGGCAATGTGAGACACCAAGAGGCAACAAGAGAAAAACAAAAACAAAAACAAAAGCAGTACATCAAACTAAACAGTTTCTGCATGGCAAAGGAAGCCACTGTCTAAAGGCAACCTGTTGAGGGCCTCCCCCGTGGCGCAGCGGTTGAGCGCTGGGTTGCGAAGTTGCCCGCGGCCTCTGCAGCGCCGGTTCGATCCCCGGCTGCTCCGTGGTCACCGGAGGAGGGTCCCGCATGGCGCGCGCGGACCTCTCCTGCCGCCCGCTGCTCCCCTCAGCGGTGTGCTTCGGTCCTTCTGCCTGCTCTGCTCCCTGCTCTGGCTCTGGCTCTGGTGAATTCTCTCCCCCTCCCGCGCTTCTGACTGTACCCAGTGCTTGTATAAACAAAACAAACAAACAAATAAATAAATAAAACATGCCTCTATTAAAAAAATAAATAAAAATAAAGGCAACCTGTTGAATAGGAGAAAATATTCACAAATGGTACATCTGATGAGGGGTTAATATCCAAAATATATAAAGAACTCATACAATTCAAGAGAAAAAAGCAAACAACCCAATTTAAAAAAAAAAAAACTGGCAAAAGAAATGAAAAGACAACTCTGAAGAAGACATGCAAATGGCCAACAGGTATGTGAAATGTTCTAAACATTATCGATTCTCAAGGAAATACAAATCAAATCCACAATGAGATAGAGCCTCATACCAGTTTGAATATCATGAAAAAGATAAGTAAAACAATAGATAAGAAGTAACAGTGTTTTGAGGATGTAGAGAAAAGAAAACCCTTGTGTGTTGTTGGTAGGAATGTAAATTGGTGCAGCCACTATGAAAAACAGCATGGAAATTCCTCAAAACCTTAAAAGTAGAATTATTATATGATCCAGCAATACCACCTCTGGGCATACAGCCAAAGGAAATGGACAGACACCTGTACCCCCATGTTCACTGTGGCATTATAGTCAGTACCCAAGATATGGAAACAACCTAAATGTCCATCAATGAATGGATAGATGAAAATGTTATGTAACACACACGTATATATCAAAGAGAATATCGTTTTGGAAGTGAGAAAGACAGAAAATGCTGCCATTTGCAATCACATGGATGGCCAAGTGAAATAAGCCAGACAGAATATTGTGGCACACCATTTCAGAAGCGCCAAACAGTCCCCAGTGACTCTCTCCTCTGAGACACAGCGACTCAGAAATGGGGCTCCTAGGTCTGCAGACATTCCTAAAGGTGAATTGCCCACTGGGACTAAGAGAGTCTTCGTTAACCCAGGCTGCTATACAAAATACCACAGACTGGGGACTTGCACAACGGACATTGATTTCCCACAGTTCAAGATCAAGTGCTGTGGGATCCAGCTGTCGGTGAGGGCTCTCCCCCCCGGCGTCCTATGTCCCCACACGGCAGTGTGCTCCAGGCTCTCCTCAGCTTGTAAAGATATTAATCTCATCAGGCAGCTCCACCCTCACGAACTCGTCTATCTGAAAACTCCCTAAGTCCCCACCTCCAACATCACATTTGGGGTTAGAACTCCAGCATATGGAGGGGGACCGAAGATACGATTCAGTCCATTACAGAGGGCTACCTTCTGTAGCTGGGGAAACAGAAGGTGGGAAGAGCTGGGGGCACCCCACTCTCAGGAATGGAATAGAGAGAGAAGGTCTTACTGTAACCAAAAAAGGAAGCTTGGGGCTACTTGACATGTCATCCGGAGGGATCTCTTAAGACCCCAGAACCTTGTTTACTTCGTTTAAATTAATTTTTTTAAAGATTTATTTATTCATGCATACAAGAACTGGGGTATATGCCAGATGTGCAGGAGGGTGAGAGGATTCACCAGAGACAGAGTGGGGAACAGAACAGGCAGACTGACTGAAATATACTGCTGAGGGGAGCAGCAAGCGAAACAGGAGAGGTCTATCGAGCCATGTGGAATTCTTGTTGGCCAGCGGGGATCGAACCTGCGCTGCAGAGGCTGCAGAGAGCCTCACAGCGCTGCGCTCAACCGCCTGCGCCACCAGGGGAGGCCCAAAATTATTATTTTTTTTTTTACTGTGGTGAAATACACATAACATAGAATGTTCAGCCATTTTAAAGTGGCTGGTTCGGTGATGTGAAGTCATTCACTGTTTGCTGTGCTACCATCACCAGCAGTCGCCTCCAGACGTTGTTTATCTTTCCAAACTGAAACTCTGTTCCTCTGGAACTCTAGCTCCCCAGCCCCCATATCTTCTTCCTTGCTTCCTCTTGTTCTTCAATCTTTTCATAGTAATTACAGTGAAATTGTTAATATGAGAACATTCAGATTTGGGGGGATTATAAGAACTGGGAAACTGTGGCTCATCTGAGGATTTCTCAGGAAATCAGAGTCAGTACTGGCAGCCTGGAAGGAAAAGAAAAAGCAGACTGGGCCCCAAGTGGTCTGGAAAGAAGAATGGAAAAAGGGGACCAGCCAGTGACAAGAGGAAGTTGGGGTGCCCGCTGAGGCAGGCAACCCAGAGCCTGTGGGTCCCAAGGCGTCAGGAGCTGGGGTGTTGAATGGGGCCCCACCACTTCTCTCTAAAAGGCTTTAATTTTCTCTCTAAGTCTTCCAGTAATTCTCTATCCGATTTGGTAGCAATACACCCACTTAATAGTGAATCCAATTAATGTGGCTTTTCCCCATTTGTCATCTTAAGTAACTAGGGTTTTGCTTACATAAAAACTTATTGAATTGCTTCATGCAGCAAAGTGAAATCTGACTCTAATTTCTTGTTCTGTCTGTTCTCACATTTTATTTGTTTCAAACAACTGGGTCTTTCTTGAGCAAAGAACTGAGGAGGCAAAGTTCCTCTTTGCTAGTGCTCAGGGCTCCAATGGTTGGCCCCAGAGTGGGCTTGATCTTGCTCGAGCTGTGAGGGGCCACCAGAGCTGCTAGGACAGGGGAGCAGAGACCAGTCAGGGCACAAGGTGAGACGGGATTTCTGCTTCCATAGCACAGAGGCCAGTGGGCTGTGGATCTTTGAGCCAGCATGACAAAGAGTTAAAGGCTCCTGAGGTCTATGCTCAGAGTGGGCAGGTGAAACTGTGCTCCTCCAACCCAGGAACGGATCTCAAACAGGAAGCCTGCGAACCATAGCTCTGGTGCCTCCTGGCCAGTGCACCACAGGCTCCCGGTAAATATCTGTGAACCAGTTAACTGGAGCTGAAATGAGGCTCCCAGAGGAGAAGTCCCATCCTAAGGAGCTGGAAGTGCAATAAACATGTCTGAGAGCCACTTCCAAACCTTCCCGAACATCTTTCTCCCCTGCTCCCTGCATTATAATCTCATTCACATGAATGACAGACTTGGGTGTTGCTTTTGTCCCCAATCCACAGGCTCCTTTTGTAGACAGGTGAGGCTGTCATACTCACCTGTCTATAAAAGGAGCCTGGCACACTGTTGCGATATAATGAAGACATTTGATTTGTACTGCAAATCCCAGAAAATGAAATTTTCTATTGCCATACTTCCCGAGCCTCCCTTCCCGTGGCTGCCTACTTCAGGTGTGTGGAATTCTCAAGAATACACTGGGCCAATGAGCCAAACTGAGTTGTCTGCTCTAATGCTTTGAAGAATATGAGGGTGTTTTCCTAATGAAATGACTTCACTGCTTTTTATGAACCCCACCATGCCCAGAACAGAGTTCAAGTACATCATTACAAACATTTGCCCATCCTTTGTTTATGAAGCTTAAATTCCCAGGATCATCCAAATCTAGCCAACTTAACCTCTTGCTGCATAGTTTTGAAGAGCACACCATATTTTCAGACTGAAGAAAGTGGTCTTGTAAGAAGGGTACTGACATTCCATTGTGAAATAGGATGGCAAAGGAATGTCCTTCCCAGGCCCTCTCCCGGAGACTCTGCAGGGCTGGCAGGAAAGCATTCACTTCCTGCCGATGACTGTGAGATGCATTATGTCACATGGGGAATAAGTTCCAAATCCTATTTTTGGAGGCAACAATCAGGAGGCCAAGTCCATCCTGTAGCTGGAAGGAGCCCAAGGGCTCCTCTGTGAGCCCACAGCTCTAGAGGCTTCCAGGACCTGCCTCGATTCCACAGCCTGCTCTTCTCATGTGTGGGCCCCCGAGTGACTCTAGACAGGATGTTCTCATGAATCATCTCAAATTCAATGAACTGTGCTATTACTGGAGCCAAGATCAAGCTTTAAGCCTGAAAGTGCATTTCCTTTGGAGAGTAGTAAAGGGGCACACTCCGCTCCCACAAGTCACAGGCTTGGGCCGGGGTCTAATAGAAGAGGGAATGTTGCAAAAGGTGCAAGACTGAAAGGGACTTTAAAATCATGGCCACTGGCCAATAAATGCTTGGAGCTGAACTGAGAGAACAAAGGTTCTACAACTTAAAATATGCTTTTAAATATAAAATCATAAAAACAAGACAGAGATGGCCACTCTCTCATAGAAGGCCTCCGAGGTGCCTGGCACCGTGCTACACTCACATCTTTCATTCAAACAGCACTAGGAAACGCCTCCCATGTGAGTTCATTTGTGGCAACTTGGCCAGGCTTGGAAATGCTCAGCTGGCTGGTTAACACTGTGTCTGGGTGTGACTGTGCAGGTCTTTCCAGAAGAGATTAGTACTTGGATCAGCAGACTGGGTAAGGACCTGCCCCACCACACCGGTGAGCACCATCCAGCCCGCAGAGGGCCTGACAAGTACAAAAAGGTGGAGGAGCGTGAGTTCTCTCTCCTAGAACTGGGACATCCATCTTCTCCTGCCCTTGGAAACTGAGCTCCTGCTTCTGCTTTGAGTATTAACCACACTCTTCCTGGGTCACCAGCTTCCAGACAGCACAGCAGGGTGTATCCAGCCTCCAGAATCAAGCCCATCCATTCCCACACTAAATCTCCCCTTAAATATCTGCGGATGTGTTCTTGGCTGTTTCTCTGGAGAGCCTCATGCACTCGGGAATAAGATAAAAAAGAGAAATGAAGACAATCCCTTTTTGTTGAGCAAAAGCTTACAGACTATCATGTGCAAACTCATGATTTCTTTTTTCCCACTTTAGAGAAGAGTGTTTTTGTCTCATTAATGGGAAGATCAAAAGTAAAAAAAACTACGCACCCCAACATGCAAAAAGACCTTCACGTCCAGAAGAGGCAGATGGTCACAGGTAGGTGTGTGACAGACTGTGCCATGGACGCCCCAGAAGATGGTGTCACTCTCTCAGCACTATCGAGACAGCAGCCACGAGCCGCCTGGGGCTACTAGGCACTTGGTGGGGGTGAGTGTGGACCTGAATTTTATTTATTTATTTTTAAAGATTTACTTTTTGTTTATTTATGCATACAAGAGCTGGGGTACAGGCCAGAGGTGCGGGGGGTGAGAAGATTCACCAGAGACAGAGTGGGGTGCAGAACAGGCAGATCTACTGAAATACACCACTGAGGGGAGCAGTGGACAAGACAGGAGAGGTCTGCTGCGCCATGTGGGTTGCTCCCTGGCCGGGGATTGAACTCATGCTGCAGAACTTGTGTTAGAATGAGTAAAACAATACATTCATATAGCAGACAAAAGTTAATACTTATAAAAACTAGTGGACATTAATAAACACCATGAGGACTCTGAGGTTAAGAGGGAGGGGGATGGGAGAAAGGGAAAGTGGAAATAAGGGATGGTGATGGGGGAAAAATAATAAAAAAGCTCTACAGATGACCCCAATGTGAAGAAAAAGAAAAAAATCACCAATAAAGAAAATCAAATCTCTCACATCTGTACTTGTAATAGCACAGACCTTCCTGTGAATCCATATACTTTGCTTGACCATTTCACTTGGTTACTTAATAAGGAGCAAATCCCAACAGCTGAGCTGTGGAAGGGCAGGAGCTTAGTTTTATTTAACTCTCTATGTCCCACTAGGATCTACTAGGATCCAAGGCACATAGTAGGTCAATATTTGCTGGATGTTAAATGATATATTGAAGCAGCAAGGGAAAAACCACATGACCAGAAGCAGCTCATTCAACTTGCTTTCAGTTCCACTCTGTCAGCTACTGGCCAAGAGGCCTCTCCTCCATGTCCTTGGCCCTAAAAGCAGAGCCACTGTTTTTCCAGCATTGTTCTAAAAATTAAGGGAGTGTTATACCTGGAAGAGCCACTGTCCAAGCTAGGGGTGGGGCTCAGTGAGTGGCTGCCGTTGGCTGACACCTGGTCTGGCCTCGTGGTGGCCCAGTGTTCTTAGAGTGATGCCACTGCTATTAGTTTCTCTTTTAATAAAACATCCTCATTCTAAAACATCTTAAGAATAGTAAATAAGGGAGTGGGGGAGCGCTATGTGCATCAAGATAAGAGCTTTATCACATTTAAGGATATGAGTTTTATAAGAAACTGATGCCAGGTTTTGTGAAAATTACATGCCTGACTCAAGCAGGAGAGAGGGAGCAACATCCTAGCAATTTTTTCCCCAGAGACTAAAACGGAAATATCTAACAAAGAGGAAGCCTGGAGTTTATTCAAACAAACTGCTTTATTTTAATAAGTCCTAAGTGGTACTCAGAAGATTTCCAAGAAATTAAGTAGCTTGTAAGTTATTTTTATATACTCTATTATCATAACTTATCGTTAAAAAAAGAATTCTCTGCTAATATATTTTTTTTTGCAAAAAATGCATTGGTAGGAGCAATAATTCATTGGAGTTCAGAGAACAATAGCAACTGTGTAACTCATAAAGATCCCTGCGTTTTAAGAACATCAGTATGAGTCACAAAAGAAATCTAAAGTTGTGATTTCTGTAATGAAAAAAATGGACTCATTCACATGGCAAACCTGCCTTTAAGGGCCCCAGGGGCTCTCACACACAACACAGGCTCCCGTGAGCTGTGGCCCAGGCAGAGTCAGCACAGATCTGGCTGTTCTTGAAGGACCCAGCAGGGAGGCTGTCTGTGCCCCAGGGGGGCAGAAGTGAATGCTCACAAACCCCTGCAGAACAAAACTTCCATGCTCGTGGATGCAACGTGGAAATGTGGTTTCATCCTAAAAGTCAAACTCCATAAAAGACAAAAACAGAATATCGCCCAATTAATGTTTAACTCATCTATCTTCTTGTTTTAAAGCACTAGAATACAATCTTGTTATAAGGCTTGTGATATCACATTCACTGCTTAACAAACCTCACTGAACTGAATTAAGTCCAGTGTCTTCACGTTAATTTTTGCTTAAGAATTTGAATAAAATAATTAGCAAAAAACCAAAGCCTATCCTAAAGCAAGACGCTCCCTGTGTGAGTACGTGGCTCCCTCTTGTGGCAAAAGTGAACCCACGCGCACTGGCAGGTGGGCTTACTTCACACCCCAGTCTCTCTCCCCCAAATTAGGGAGCAAGGTAAGTTACCCCAGACTCACTAAATAGACATGTTTGGGCAGTAGTCTGCCTTTCATTGGGGCTAGCTCAGTGCTCACCTTCAAAAGGAGGTGAGACTATCCATTTGCCCAGGTTAAAATTTGCCTGAATAAAGGTCGCATAGTTCTCACACTACATCTGAACTCGTCTGCCAACTGAAAACATAATATAAAGGTTCCCACATTGCGTCAAAACCAAGACTCACCCTCCAAAAAGCTCTAAAAGAAAATGCATGCTTCAAGGCATGCTAACAGGCGCATCAAAGTATTTAAGCAATCAGAAAGGCAACGTGTTCTTCCCAGGGAAAGAGGCCCCACAGGACTCAAGCTCCACAGTCTCACAGGGGGCAGGTCCCTTGGCTGAATGAGTCTCATCTAGAATGAACCAGGTGTTTTCATCCCTTTTTCTGGATCTCCCTCCTCCTCCCAGCAAACTAAAACCAAAACCACCATCTGTTAAGGATCTGAGAGGCCAAGGTCAGGTCTGAAGGCTTCGTCTAGTGTTTTACCACGTCTGTGGTCAAAAAACACACTCATTGTCCTCTACAGGAAGCTGACAGAAAACCAAAGCCCTTTTCGGTGTAACAGTCAAGATATTAAATGATGCAAATGCAAAAACAAAATGGCTGGTTGCAATCTCATAGCCCCCTCCGGGGCCAGCGTGATAGGAGCAGGGCCTCAAGGAGTACCAGGTGAACACCTCCAGCCCCAGGCATACTAAGGACCCACAGTGAGGTGTTTTTTATTGCATTATAACTTCAGAGGTATATCTTGTTACAGAATCCCTAATAAGGGGGGGGAGGAGGGTTAATGACAATTCCAAATGTTTAAACATTTTTTTAACTTACATATTTGCCAAACCTTGATTTTGCACAGCAGAGTAGAAAGCGTGAACATCAGTTTAACAAAGGCCTACCCCTGACCTGGATGCAGGGACAAGAGGCCTCCTCAGTCTACTCTCCCAAAGGCATCAGAACACAAGACCAGAAAGTGTGCTCCCCTCACTGCTGCGCTCAGACATGTATGTCGGGACCTGGCACACACAGGACACAGTGACCACACTGAAAAGAAGCCCATGACCCTTTTTTCTCAGGTCAGACTCTTACAATAGATTTTTCTGAATAGGTGTGAACCCTTATCAAGTCTCTGGGTAGGGGCAGTGCCAAGCAGTGCTTTTTCTGTATTTTGAGTCATATGTTCATACGTATGTCCTGCGTATGCCAACCCCTGAGATGTCCTGCAACTAACTGGACTTTTCAAATCATGTGAGAAAAGGTTGCAAAGAGGCAGTTTTGCAGCTGTAATGGCTGATTTTATGTCAACCTGACTCAGCTAAGAGATGCCCAGGCAACTGGTAAGACATTGTTTCATATTTGAGACTATTTACTGGAGAGAGTGGCACTTGGATCGGCAGACTAAGAAGATGGTCCTTACCATGTGGGTGGCATCAGCCACTCCACTGAAGGCTGAATAGGACACAAAGGCAGAGAAAGGGCAAATTTGCTCTCTCTTAAGCTGAGTCACCCACACTCCCCTGCCCTTCAACACTGGTGCTCCTGGTTCTCGGGCCTTTGGATTCAGACTAGATTCACACCATCAGCTTTTGGGGTTCTCAGGCCTCTGTACTCAGTCTGAATTATACCGCCAGCTTTCCCAGTTCTCCAGCTTGCAGATGGCAGGACGTCTCAGCTCCATGATCACATGAGCCAACTCCAATAATGAATCTCATGTATCTGTATCTGGATATCCTGCTGGTTCCACATCTCTGGAGAACGCTAATACAGCAACTCTAGTCAAAGATGCATAAAGAGACAAGCCTTCTCCAAGTCATCTTAAATGAGCAGTAGGGCAGGGAACTTGCAAACTTAGGCAGAATAGAAGCTATGAGTTAGAAAACAGAACTATTACCCAATGTTTAAACAAATGACTCATTTGTTTTCTCATAGCAGAAACAGAACTATTAGTAGACAGACAGGGGAAGGGAAAACAGATTAAATTTATAGGCTTAAAAATAAAAGCATTAAGCAGTACATTTTTAATATGAAGGCTTACCACTGGTTCATAATACTGCGTGGCAGGGTGAACTTTCACCTCACCCACCACCAAAGCTCATGCCTTTCCTGCTATCAGACTGACATTCTCTTACTTTCTCCCCCCCACCCCCCAACACACACACACCTTCCTTCTCCCCTTCTGGTAATCACTGAAGATTTTTTTCAGTTTAACTAAGTTATTTTTGTGGCAGAGATTCCACTCTTAGTACTGTAGTCAGACATAGCTACCCTAGAAAAATGCCTTATATTATGTACCTAAACCTTTTTTTTTTTTCAACTGTAAAAGAACCTACTCAAAACACCATCAGGACAAAGCTGCAGCAATTCGTGTTCTTGAGTCCTAAATCTGTTTATGAGAAAACAGCACTCAAGGATTCCTCAGACCCAACAAACACATGTTACAGCCCCAGGGCTGCCTCACACCTGCCCAACCACACCCAAACACTGTAAAGGAACTTGCGGAAATGCCTTGGCAAGACGAGATCATTTGTTTCAGGAAAAAGACAGTTTATCCTATGAAGATTACCTCTCCTAAACAGCAAGCCCCTTCGCAAAAATCTTTTTGCAGTCAAATTTTAGTTGTGTAAACATACAGCTCAATAGTCTGCAGCCTGTAGTGCAAATGAAGGTAAAGATGCCTCTTTCATTGCTCTAATTCAGTTTGGATTAAAACTAAAAAAAAATCAGGGGCCTGAGGTTAAGATGCAGCACAATGAAGCTATCCACAGCCACTGCAACACGAGTTCAGTCCCCAGCCAGGAGCAGCAGACCTCTCCTGTCTTGCCCACTGCTTCCCTCAACAGTGTATTTCAGTCAAGCCACCTGTTCTGCTCCCCACTCTGTCTCTGGTGAATCCTCTCAACCCAGCACCTCTGGTCTGTACCCCAGTTCTTGTATCCATAATTAAATAAATCTTAAAAAAAAAATCAGGTATTGGGCCTCCCCGGTGGCGCAGCGGTTGAGCGCTGGGTTGCGAAGCTGCCCGCGGCCTCTGCAGCGCCGGTTCGATCCCCGGCTGCCCCCGGCCACCAGAGGAGGGTCCACATGGCGCGCAGACCTCTCCTGCGGCCCGCTGCTCCCCCTCAGCAGTGTACTTCGGTCCTTCTGCCTGCTCTGCTCCCCGCTCTGGCTCTGGTGAATTCTCTCCCCCTCCCGCGCTTCTAACTGTACCCAGTGCATGTGTAAACAGAACAAACAATAAATAAATAAATAAACATGCCTCTTAAAAAAAAAAAAAAATCAGGTATTTTGAAAGCAACAGGGAGCCAAGTACAAACAAATGGCCTAATGGATCTTACTTAGTCCTAGATGTAGTTTGTTTTTTTTTTTTTAAAGATTAATTTATTTATTTATACATACAAGCACTGGGTACAGTCAGAAGTGTGAGAGGGTAAGAGAATTCACCAGAGCCAGAGCGGGGAGCAGAGCAGGCAGAGGGACTGAGGTACACTGCTGGGGGGAGCAGTGGGCGGCGGGGGAGGTCTGCGCGCCATGTGGGACCCTCCTCTGGTGGCCGGGGAGCAGCCGGGGATCGAACTGGCACTGCAGAGGCTGTAGGCAGCTTCGCAACCCAGCGCTCAACCGCTGCGCCACTGGGGAGGCCCCCCTAGATGTAGTTTTTGCCGTACATCACTTGATGGGGTGTTTCAAGCTGGCCTTCAAGAGCAGTTTCTGCTTTGAGTTCATGTAGATTGGTCAGGAAATCCCTTAATTCTATTTCTTCCCCTTGAAGCTTTAAAAAGGAGAATTTTTAATTATATATGGGAGAGCGTAGCGAGAATTATTCTCTGTAAAATTTTAATATAGAAAAAGATTCATATGAATTTGAGGACACACAAGATTTACATCAAACTCCAAAAATACATCTTACTTCCTATTTATAAAATCAAGTCATATAAAAATGACCTACTTAAACGCAAGCTTATTTTTTTTACTCTCTATAGGTTGTAACTTCATAATCACTCGAAGACATCCCCATTTGTCCTAATGTTTAAAAAAAGGAAAATTGTGATTTCCAAATGTGAATAACCCAGTTCAAGATTTTGTACTATGTAGTTTCTAAGTTTAAAATGCCCGTGCTATTCAATCCTTAAGCAGAACCCACCAAGGAAAAAATAAAAGCATGTAACTTAAGAACTTTTAAAATGCTTCCCTTTATTTTCATTGCCAAAATGATACAACCTAAAATATGTCAAATGAGTGATTCCCTTTATAATCCAATCATGGAAAATTAATTTATCCAAGAAAGTATCTTATTTCTGTACTGCTCCAAAAATAAAAATGTTTGGAGAGCCAAGTAAGGGATCAGGAGAAAAAAATAATAAAAAACCAAAATGAACAGGCAACTATAAATCAGAGACATTCTGCAGGGGAGGGGAGGCAGAGGGATTAAAACAGGAAGAGCACAACGGACGATGGGTGACAGTATACGAGTGAATTGGTGGTAGGAATTTTACAGAAACTCTATCTGAGAAAGCAAATATTGTACAAAAGTGAACAATGATGTAATATATATATAAATTTAATAAAAATGTTTAGGAGGTTTTATTTTGCAGTCATGAAACATTAAATGGTTTATCTATCACCGCCTTTCTACCCCAGAGCTTCTCACAGGCCATCTTCAGAAGGGGAAGGGATGGAACACAAGGGCAAACCTTTAGCAAAGTATGTGATTAAAAAGCTAATGCGGGGCCTCCCCGGTGGCGCAGCGGTTGAGCGCTGGGGTGCGAAGCTGCCCGCAGCCTCTGCAGCGCCAGTTTAATCCCCGGCTGCTCCCCGGCCACCGGAGGTGGGTCCCACATGGCGGGCAGACCTCTCCTGCCACCCGCTGCTCCCCTCAGCAGTGTACTTCGGTCCTTCTGCCTGCTGTGCTCCCAGCTCTGGCTCTGGTGAATTCTCTCACCCTCCCGTGCTTCTGACTGTACCCAGTGCTTGTGTAAATAAATAAATAAATAAATCTTTAAAAAATAAAATAAAAATAAAAAGCTAATGCAGAGGAAAAGTTATCATGAACTGTTTCAGAAGCTGCTTTTAAAAAAAATACCCTATTCTAATATGAATACATGTCAAATGTATTGGTTAAGCATTGATGCTAACTAGGGAATTCCATATTTGTGCTTTGCAATTGGTTGAAAATTTATTCCATTCCAAAGAAGTAGAATTAGTTTAAGACCAAAACAAAAAAGACAGCGCCCCACTCCCCACGGCGGATGTAGGTGGTGGGGGAAGGGTTCTATGAGAAAACACTTCCCATTTTAAACCTTCAAATGTGTCCTTTTCTCATTTCAAGATGCACCCGTCAGTGACCCTAAGCAGAGTGTCCAGTAACCAGGGCTTTAACTGCCAGGCAAGATGGAGATTGTTTTTCACAAGGACTCTTACTTTGGGACTCTGAGCACCACCCCAAAAGATCACAATACACTGTTTCATTACATCCTGGGAGGAAAGCAAGAGTTGAGTTCCAACCTAGCCCTACATTTTCTTTTTCAAGCCCTGCTTCCAGGCGTCTCAATCAGTAACCTACTTCAGTGCTAGACAACTTTTAAGTATTAGAAGCGCAGCATTGATAAAGACAAGGTGAGCCAAGACTACACACGTAAAATAAGACATTTATTATGCCGAAGGGCAATTTTATTTTTCATTTTCCAAAACACTAAAATAGCACATAGCATAGTAATTTAGCACACAATATAAACTGATATTTGCAATCAATAAATCCAGAAAATGGTTGTTTGAAGCCTCACTCTGGGACTCCTTAAAAACTTATACTCTTAAATGACCTTTATCAAAGTTCTCAACAACAAAAGGAGTTACCTCAGAAAAATCCTAGTGTAAAAGATACCTCAATTCCTAGAAATGGGAAATTTTCTATAATGGAAATACTTGATTTGCTTATCACTGAACTACAGCAAATAGTCTCAAGCTCATTTTTATTTCGGGTAACACTGCAAAGGTTCCTAGTCTGCAAAAGGATTATTCTATAAAGTTAAGTTTAATATTGCAACTTTCACCATTGGGCCTCCATTTGAATTGCATTTCAAGTGGAAAGAAAAATAAAATTTTGCTGCAGACCAAAATTATCCTACAAAATGTAGAAACAGTAACAGTTTACCATGTACTCAGCAAGGCTTAAGCACAACTGCAGAAGGGCTGATTCCTATCAGTCTCCACTTCCGTTAGATGATCAGAGACAGTCTGGACAGACAGATGCTATCTGGGACAGTAGCCCTTTAGAATCAATGTGGAAGGTACATGAAGAACGTTATGTTAACTCTTTATGTTCTAATCTGATGTTTACATAGGATCAATATTCTCCTTGAAATGATTACTCAATCCTGAATATCTTTCAAGCACAATCTAAAAAACATGCTTAGGAATTTCCTTCCACATCAACCAGCTTTCCAGGAGGTTCAATTCCACCTAAGTTTGTCTGGTCACACAAATCAAAGCAGGAACTTCATGACTGCACTGTTTGTGCCCAGACCTGGCGTGAAAGAACTCATCCTAAACTTTTAAAATTAATCTCACTGTTTTCATTGTTCTGCTTGTACCTTAACTATGGCATAATGGATCTGTTAGTTCAAAAGCTTGTAGAGCCAGTAACCCCAGTGTTATCTGCAGATCATTTGAGGTACTTTTTACACTTGAGAGTATTTGCTCATATCCTATTGTTTGCTCTAGAAACATGGGCTTTGAATGGCTAAGGAAAACATGTTTTGTCTCATCATTCAGGAATACTTTGGGAAGTGAGTGCAGTGGTGTAGACAGGACAGAATGCAGGCAAAATGGTTTTAACTCAGAGCCTAGACCCTCGGGAAGAGCACTTGGTGGTTCATCCTTAGAAGTCCCCACTTCGGACTGCATTTGAGCGTACAGTAGTCCTGACCCCCACCAGGGCTCTCCTTTGCAGCACTGTCCTCTGTGGCTGTCAGTGACACTGGGGCCTCCTTCAAGCCAGTCCCTCACCACAGTTTCCCCACCACCACAAGACCCCAGCAAAACGCTCTTCTGCAGGAGCAGAGAACAGATCCGCAGTCTTGCTCTGAACCGCTGCAGAAGCCGATTTTATTGATTCTCTCAAATACGGGAGCACTTTGTTGACACTGTGAAGCAAGAGGCTGACCTCTCTCAGGCCATTTTTCATTTCCAATGATAACTCCTCATTTGGTGAATTTCCATTGACATCAACCGCAGGACTATTCATCCAGCAAGGTGTGTCTGGTGGACAAGGATCTTCCTTTTGAGTTCTTTTAAGTCTACATAATAGTTTGTCCAAATCATCTCCCTCTCCCTTCACTTCTGCAGGGCAGGTGCGGAGAGTCCCTCTTCTGTCCCTCATGCTGTGTGTCCTCTGATGCGCTGAGCCTGTGTCAGTCAGCAAATGCCTTCAATGGATCTCAATGTGAACCTGGAGAAGATCATCAAAGTGTTATAATGAAGACAGAGTCTTGAGAGACTGTATACACCTGATAATTCCTAACAGTCGACATTTTGATGGAAAATAGGATGACACCTAACAATTAGAAACCAAAACAAGGGCCTCCCTGGTGGCACAGGGGTTAAGTATCAGCGCTATCCCACTATCACCCATTGCTGCAACCTGTGTTCGATCCCCAGCCAGGGAGCTGACCCACATGGCACAGCAGACCTCTCCTGGCTCACCCACTGCTCCCCTTAGCAGTGTATTTCAGTAGATCCGTCTGTTCTGCTTCCCACTCTCTCTCTCTCACCGCCCCACCCACCCGCTGGCATACACCCAGTTCTTGTATGCATAAATAAATAAAATAAAAATATATTTTTTAAAAAAGGACACCAAAACAAAAAAGAGCAGTACTTTGTAAATGGAGTATTTCCTCAAACTGCTTTAAAATAAGAAAAATATACATTGAGGCTTTGTACTTTTCATGGAAATATCATTTGCATAGGTTCAATAAAAATCTGCTTTCCTTAAAAAAAAATCTGTCCTCCTCTTAACCAGAATAGCATTGGATGACTCAATTATGCAAACAAAGGATCACCCAAAAGCTCCTACCAGAGAATGGCTGCCAGTGACTTGAGTAAGGCAAACCACTTCTAAGGCATCTAGGCTGATTTTACTTACAGACCCAAGGTCTACAAAGCCCTTCCAGGAAAACCAGGCCAGAGAGAAAGCCTGGCACACAAACTTCCAGCCTGAAGGTGGAAACTGGCAGGTCAGGAAACAGCAAATTCTGAAACCTCAATATGAGAAAATTCACCCAGATTTATAGGCACTACAAGTAAAAATATGGCAGGGAAAGTTTTTTGGATTTAGTTCTCTGCTCTCACACTAAGCAAATGAAAGTGGCTTTTAAAAGTCCAATCTGAGGGGCCTCCCCGGTGGCACAGCGGTTGAGCGCTGGGTTGCGAAGCTGCCCGCGGCCTCTGCGGCGTCGGTTCGATCCCCGGCTGCTCCCCGGCCACCAGAGGAGGGTCCCACGTGGCGCGCAGACCTCTCCTGCCGCCCGCTGCTCCCCTCAGCAGTGTACTTCAGTCCTTCTGCCTGTTCTGCTCCCTGCTCTGGCTCTGGTGAATTCTCTCACCCTCCCGTGCTTCTGACTGTACCCAGTGCATGTATAAACAAAACAAACAAACAAACAAATTAAAAAAAAAAAAAGAGTATTTAAAAAAAAATAAAATAAAATAAAAGTCCAATCTGAGAGACCTTATGAAAACTTTTGGACAGAAGCTCATCTGTGGTATCAGCAGTTGTTCAATACAAAGCAGATGTTAGCACTATTCCTGCACTGCAACCAAACGAGACCAGCCTTTTTCTATGACCAAGAATAATCACTCTGTGATATTATCATGTTCCAAATGGAGATATCAGGAGAAAACTGTCAAAAGCTTTGAATTAGGGCCTCCCTGTGGTGCAGGGGTTAAGATGCAACCTATGAAGCTATCCGCAGTCATTGCAGCATGAGTTCGATCCCTGGCCAGGGAGCAACCCACATGGCACAGCAGACCTCTCCTGACTCGCCCGCTGCTCCCCTCAGCAGTGTATTTCAGTTGATCTACCTGTTCTGTTCCCCACTCTGTCTCTGGTGAATCCTCTCACCCCCCACACTTCTGGCCTGTACCCCAGTTCTTGTATGCATAAATAAATTAAAAAAAAAAAACTTCGAATAAGACAAAATAATCCCACTGGATGTGTTACCAAGTTATCTAATCTTCAGGGCTCTACATTGTCTTCGATGCTCTACAACTCTGCAAGTTGTAGAAAACTTAAAGAGTAAGGCAATGCCTTCTTATCCAGAGATACAAACCCTAATTGTGTCTGGAGGAAAGCAATGACCTGTGGACACAGACCAGTTCTATATCAACTTGGAAATTCACTTCAGCAGTCCTCATTACAGCTGTATGTGTATGTATATCCTGTCTAAATTCTCCTTTAAATGGACTGTGACATCTCACTAGTTCTCTAATGACTGGCCAGGTTAAAAAAAAAAAAAGCTTTGGGCCTACCTGGTGGTGCAAGGGGTTAAGCACTGCACAATGAAGCAGTCCACAGCCTCTGCAGCATGAGTTCGATCCCCGACCGGCTAGGGAGAAACCCACATGGCACAGCAGACCTCTCCTGACTCGCCCGCTGCTCCCCTCAGCAGTGTATTTCAGTCAGTCTGCATGTTCTGTTCCCCACTCTATCTCTGGTGGATCCTCTCACCAGCCCTGCATCTCTGGCCCAGCTCTTGTATGCATAAATAAATAAATCTTTAAAAAAAAATTTAAAAATTTAAAAATTTAAAAAAAGCTTTAACACCTATTCCTTTAAAAAAACAACTATACTCCCAAAACATTGAAAAGGGAAAAATAAATACATAAGTCATATTTAGTTATTTTTCTGAGTTCTGCCTAAGGAACTGCAATCTAAAATGCACTACCTCTCCTGGGAAAAGGAAGGAATGGCAATGCGGTGCATGAGATGGAAGCTGAAACAAAGAACAGAGATCATATCTTCCAGTTGGACAAAGACAAAAACTAAAAATCAAGAATCAAAAAGCAAAATCTTAAGCATTCAATTTGGAGGCAGAAGTGAACATTCACACAACCAACTGTGCTGCAAGTGAGGGCTATGAGGCTGGAGAAAAGGGAGCAGGAAACTGCTGTTTCTCTTAACTAACCTTGTGGGGGCAAGAGACACTAAGCTATGTGACTATATAGGTTAAATTTAAAAAATTTTAAAGAAAGCACAGTGGGGAGAAAATAAAGCAATTTTTTGTAACACTGGAAGTAGAGGCAGAGGCTAGGCAGCTGGAAGTAGAGCTGGAAGTAGAGGCAGAGGCTGTGGAGACAGGCAGGGACCAGGGAGAGGCACAGCGTGCTGCCAGCCACCTGGAAGGCAGGGGTGGAGTGTCACAGACCAACTTTCAGCTGGATTTGCACTTCAGGAGAATTACTCTGGCGGCAGTGAGGTGACTAGACTGGGAAGGAATCACTTTGGACAGACCAGTTAAGAGGCGATTCCATCAAGATAGGGAGAAAATGAAGAAGTGGGCCGGGACAGCAGAGAGGAGAGAGAAACTTAAAGGTGGTGGCTGACTAGGTGTAGAAGTAAGACAATCCACAAGTTTCCTCTGACATTGGATTCTGGTGATGAAGGTGCTGTGAGCTGAAAACAGGGGGAGTGGCAGGTCTGGAGTGGAGTTCAGATTTGCATGTTATTTAATATAAAAATATAAGGTGCAATTAAAGTGTGGATTCTGGGCCTCCCTGGTGGCGCAGGTGGTTGAGTGCCACACTGTGAAGCTGTCCACAGCCTCTGCAGTGCGGGTTCGATCCCGGCCGGCCGGTGAGAATCCCACATGGCGAAGCAGACCTCTCCTGTCTCGCCCACTGCTCCCCTCAGCAGTGTATTTCAGCGGATCTACCTGTTCTGTTCCCTACTCTGTCTCCGGTGAATCCTCTCACCCTCCCACACATCTGGCCTGTACCCAGTTCTTGTATAAAAATAAATCTTTAAAAAAAAATAAAGTGTGGATTCTGGCTACAATTCAAAATAAATACTTTCAAATACTTTGAAATACAGGGCTTGAGTGTGGGGCTGTGATAAGCAGTTAGATTAATAAATTCTTTAGTTCTACCGAGATTTCGAGCTGGGGAAAGAGCCGGAAGTCCTGGTTTCACACCCCTAGAGAGGAGACAGGAAGATAGTGAGGTGCATTCCTGGACCTTCAAGATCTCAAGGCCTGATGGGCAAGGTACCCACCAAAGACAAAGAGGAGGAGGACTCAAAGCATCTCTGGAGCACTCAGCAGCACAGACACAACTATGCTGAATGCGTCAAAAAGAGGATGCTGGGGGCCTCCCCGGTGGCACAGCGGTTGAGCGCTGGGTTGCAAAGCTGCCCGCGGCCTCTGTGGCGCCGGTTCGATCCCCGGCTGCTCCCTGGCTGCTCCCCGGCCACCGGAGGAGGGTCCCACATGGTGCGCAGACCTCTCCTGCCGCCCGCTGCTCCCCTCAGCAGTGTACTTCAGTCCTTCTGCCTGCTCTGCTTCCTGCTCTGGCTCTGGTGAATTCTCTCACCCTCCCGTACTTCTGACTGTACCCAGTGCATGTATAAACAAACAAACAAACAAATAAATAAATAAAACATGCCTCTATAAAAAAAAAAAAAGAGGATGCTGGGAAGTGTTTCTTGCACAACTTACTTAGTCAGCTGCAGGTAAACTCTGAAAGACTTTGCACAATCTTTTTGTCATGTGGTAGTTAAGTGGGGTAACCCCATCTCAAGGACCATGGGAGAAATATCAGAACACCCTTGCCTAGTTCATTTTTATCTCATTCCCTTTTTAACTTTTTCTGTTTCATAATATATACCATATTTTGGTAGAGCAAAATACATAGTTTTACGAATGAATATATATATATATAGATATCTGCTGTCTGTCTCCCTCCCTCCCTCCTGTGGAATATGTAAAACTTTTTAATCAATAGGTGACCATTATTCTATTTATCTAATAAAAATACATTTGAACCATATGTATATTACATAAAGCAATATACAAATATAAGGTGCAATTAAAATAAATACAAATTATTTATTGGCTACAAAAATAAATACTTTCAAATACTTTCAAATACATTTCAAAGTTTACCATGTCAAATCTAACTTCGTTTGACAGTTCTCTCCAATTAACTTTCCAAAGGATATTATTTCAAACCTTACATTTACTTTACTGATTTGAAATGTACTAAGAATAAACATTCTCTGAAATGGAAGACGCATTCATATATATATATATATATATATATATATATATATATAAATACATATATTAAAGTGGTTTTAAAAATTCCTAAGAAAAATAGGTCACTTAATATGGGCCAATTCTCAGGAAAATTAGTATTTAACCACTTCTATTATGTCCTTGTACAAGGACTTCATACTGCTCAGAAAGCTAAAGTGTTACCAGATTTGTGTTAAAATATTTTAAATGACATACCATTAACATGTATTTAATAATGACGGAAAAAATGTTACTGAAAACCCCCTCAATCTTTAGTAAATTCAGTAATAAACTATGTATTTATTCTCTTCACAAAAATACTTCAGTAGGTCACTGAAAACAGATTCTGACCCCCAACTAGCCAACTCTTCTGATTTTAGACTTTCTTAAACACAACATACTTTGAGAAACAAATGACCTTCAAATAATTTCTAAACATATTTAATATTTTTTCATAGTTTAGTCTTACTATACTCCACATACAAGGATATATTGCACCAAATAAAGTATATCATGAGCTGCCCTGGGTTCCTGGTGTCTCATCTCCAGCCCCTGTGAGTCCACAAAGCAATAAGCAGCACATACTGCGGCAAACAAACTCATCCACCAAACCTGAGACCACCAGAATGGGAAGGAGTCTATCTGAGGACAAGTGAGTGTGTTTCAGGAGAAACAAAGTACAGTACTGGGGGTACATTTCTAAATTACTCCCTTACCACATCCCCCCCAAAAAAGACAACTGTTGAAATGGAACCACAGGGGTTAGAGGGGTGTTGTGCTCAGGAAAATGAGGGTGTCTGGGTAGGTTTGTACAAACATACGAAATCACCTTCCACAAGAGTCCCTGCCTGCTGGAGGCAACCAACTGCTGCCACAATAGGCCTGACCCAATTAGGCAGCTGCTGCCCTCGGACTGCAGTCACCTTCTCTTCTCTAACCTGAGCTATTAATGGCCTCAGGGACCTGCTGGTCTGGATATCAGTGCTCTGTAGACTAAAAATATCTTGCCTCCATGTCTGAGAGTCAGCTGGCAAGGCTCTTCACAAAGGACTCTGGAAGAAGACACAGCTGACAAACAGGAGCTACAGGCCAGATTGGGACAATGACTTGGAGCACGGTCCTGTGTTCTGATGCTCACAGACTCACGCAAGAGCAGCCTGGGTACACAGGCTCTCTAATGTGATATCAGTAATATCTAACACGGCTGTGCCTAGAACTTTAAAAAA